>NC_080573.1:72037500-72662500 GCF_029962835.1 Magnolia sinica
ATTCTAATCGAAATACAAGTTGAGTCACTTAAAGTAGCGGTACATCAGTCGATAACAGATGACGAAAATGCAAGAATAAGTCTAACAGAACTAGATCTGCTTGATGAAAAATGACTGGCAGCTCAGTAGCAATTGCAATTGTACCAAGTAAGAATCTCCGTCACCTTTGACAAAAAAGTGAAGCATTACTCTTTCAAGAAAGGTGATATGGTATTGATGTTGAAAAGACCGATAGTGGTCACCTACAGAATAGGGGGCAAGTTCGATCCTAAATGGGATGGGTCATATATAATTATTGAAGTATACTCCAATGGGGCATACAGAGTCATAGACCAAGATGGATAAGGTATTAGTATACCAGTCAATGCCCGCTTCATTAAGAAATATCGTCCTTGAAGACAGAGACAAATTTTGTTCCAGAAGATTATTAGAATAATGCTTCTACATCAAACGGAGGCACGACTAAGTGAAATGATGAAACTACCTCAAAAGGAGAAGCCATGTATTCTTCTTCATATGAATTAATAAAGGGGGAATCCTTAAGCATATTATTACCAAGCGTCAATGGTTTTCATTAAAGTGCCGATGATCTTCGCTAAATATCATCAAACGTCGATGATTATCACCAAAACAACTATTGTTGTCGTCGTCAATCGCTCATACAAGCTTATTTTATCAAAATTGCTATCATTGCCAAGCTGATACACTATTTTAAACATAACATAAATGTTCTCAGGACATTATCAGTAGTGACGAAATACCAATTATCGATTCACCATTTTTTTGGCAGCAGAGTAAAATTATATAGCCAACCATATATAAAGTTGACGACAGCGATAACAGCTTATCACTCAAGGCTGCCTAGCCAAAACCATGTACGGCCAACTACACATAAGACCTATCATCATCGGCGCTATGTATATATTATTCGGGCAACAGTGAGAAGCCAATGGCCCTAAAAAGCCCATATAGGCTATCATATGCATACCCATGTGGGCAGCGAACGGAGCAAACAATTAAAAATCTACAACGGTCAGTCACGTGTGAGACCAATGTCCTCTATATAACTTTTCGATAGTGTCACAGAGAAGGATGAAATTTCCCTCCTGTGAATGGGTCCAACCTTGCAGACAAAGAAAAAGAAGGCTGTAATGTGCGCTCTTTGGCAATTGTCCATACATAGGCCAACCATGCATAAGACCCCCCAGATTCCTAGCTTGATTTCAGTAGTAACTCATGAGGATAGGGTCTTTATAAAATACCCCCTCATTGATGGACTAGTGGCCTTGGATTTAATACCCTAAGGTAGCCTTATGTACCCTGTGAACTGTAGAGAGTTACTGCGACCAACCTTATGCGTAAATCCCACCAAGTTCATGGCCCCAGTAGCTTCACTGGACCCCTCTGATGGATCGTGGTTTGTGAACTCCCTGGCCACAATAAGTCCAGCTAATTCATGAGAGTTACAACGACCATTCGTGTAAGACCTGACTCCAACATGAGTCTAAGAAATTGTGCTTGCTCCACAACTCAAGAGCTTAAACTGCATGGCAATCTAACTAAAACTGAAATTTAGTTCCACCTATCAAAACAAAAATCATATAGGAGATCGCATACCAGCAATCATAATGAACTATGATAAAATGTAATATATTGTTGAATGATCACCTGAGGATATATATGCTTCAAATAAGCTTTAAAAAAAACTCCCAAAGAAGCAATCATCTCAAATCATCATAGCACATTTATATATATCTTTTAGTGCGAGAGAAAATTACATGTGATTATAAAAGGAAAGGAAAATAGAATAAAGTTTTTATAATTCCTTTATCATGCCTAATGCTGCCAAATATTTCTGTAAGTCTTCTTTGAGTTGAACCTGAGTTGTAATATGTTTTGATTTAGCCTTAAAAATGATCTTCGCATGATCTAGAGCATTGGCTAACTTCCTTTCTATTGAGGCAATTAGTTCTTCATTTTTAATTAGCTCAGATCGTTTAGCGTTGGCAGAATGAAGATTGGCCTACATCTTCTCTTGGATCGTCTTTATATTCAACTCCTCTTCCCAATCCTTTGTCTCCAATTGTAGAATTTGTTTCTTCAAAAGAGCAATTTGATTCTGGATAGCTATTTTATTGTTGGTAGAAGCTTTTTGCTGCTCTTGGAAGGATAACTATTCTTGATCATATTTAGAGACAACAAAAGCAATTTCAAAAGCCTTCTCCTTGGAAGATACCAGTTGTCTCCCATATTCCAGGATCTCTGGGGGCGACAACTATATTCTCTGCCAATTTCAAAGCTGCTACTGAATCATGAAACCTTAACAGAGATTCGCGTAAAGGAGAAACATTAATCTTGGCCATCCTTGCAGCATTGTCCAAAACTTCTATAGCGATATTCAAGTCCAACCATTGGTCAGGATCTTTAAACATGTGGACAGCTATTGACATGGAGTTTCTCATTAGTGTCAACTTATATGCAGGGACCTTCTCAAAAGATAACAAATCTGAAACTATGGCAACAGAGCTAGAACTAGCAGTGTCGCCTTGAGGAGGGTTTCTTGTGAAATAAAAAGGGAAGATATAATAAGAGTTGTGAAAGCAAATAATGGGAAAACAGGTAAAGAAAGAGACAAGTATACCTTCTGCAAAAACCTGAGCAGTAGGAGAATGTGTCTGTCTGATGGAAGAGGGACCAGGACCCATAATATTAACAAAAGAAGGGGCTTTGGTTTTAGTACTCAAATTAATGGTTGTTGGAGTTAGGAGATCTATTGGTTCCATAGGAAAACTAATTCCACGGGCTACCACCATTGGTGGCACAAGGGGAGCCAAAGAGACTCTCGCTGGTATTGATGGAGCAGCGGGAGGAGGGATTTTGGAAGGGATATCATCCATCCTAGCATTGATGGCATGAGTGCTTGAGACAAAGGAAAATAGTGAAAATGATAAAAATAATGATTGCAAGCAAAAAATTTAATAATGATAGAATTGTACGAAATATCTTACTCAGCGAATATCTATATTCCCCATAATCTAGAGGTTCCTCTTCCTCTTTCACTGTAGTTAAGACTTTTGCAGGAGTATCAATATTGTGGGGAGCCTCAGCCTCGACACTTTGAGGGATTGGAGAGGCATGTCCTTCACCTTTAGAGGCACCTTCAATGACAATGTCTTCCTCATTATCAATGTTAACTTCTCCCTCTTCAAAATCATCATCTTTATCAACTCCTTCATTGTCTTCTTTAGTATCATATTCAGTGGAAGCAGTATCGTCGAACGATGAGGATGAACTCTTTTCTTCTGACTCTTCTTCTTCTATTTCTTCAATTATAATCTTCTTTCCTTTAGAGGGAGAAATTTTACTACTCCCTAGTTGAAGATCCTTATTAACCGTTCCTTCTTGATGAGAAGAAGGGGAAGCTTGAGAACGCGATTAAGACCTTGTCATTGGGGAAGATAGACTGGGACGAGCTGGTTGTGGAGTAGGAGAAGGAACATGATTATCCTGGGTTGTGGCATTATCTTCTTGAACTACAGAAGGAGCCTCTGTAATATCTTCAACTACTTTGGTTGGGTGATCTCGAGGGACCTTTTCAAAGTCCATAATGATTCCGTGAGCTATCCACCCTTCTAGAGTATTGGCAGGATTTCTCTCATGAATTAGCTCCTCTACAAAAATTTTTTTACAAAGTTGGCCGGGAAAAGGTGCGTGACTTTTCTCTGGTATAAACCTGACGCCTTCTTCAAATTTTTGGCCCTTGAGTTTAAGGGGAGAAATCCAAATGGGATGGTGTAAGTGCTATGGTCTCATGCTCCTTTGATTGTGAAATTTTGTAGTGCCAAAACCACAATATGTGTCTTGTGTAGCACATTGATATATATATATATATATAAGGCAATGCATCACATGTACAAGGACAATGCTTCAAGACAAGAACAATATCTACTTTAAAGAAATGCAAGATCAAGTACATTGTTCACTCCTTTAAGCTTCAAAGTTCAATGTTTTAAAGTGACATCGAAAGACAAGTGAACTGTTCATACTCAAGACTCAAGATGAAGTACAACTCAAGTACTACAAAATCAAGCTTCAAAAGATCACAAGTTCAAACTTCATTATGTGTCACGATATCAAGCTTCATGAACTTCAAAGATCATCTATCATCTGAAGAAAAGAAGGTTCAATGTTCATACGTCATGTTCAAGGTATGAAAGACCTTAGATTGACCTTAGGGTAGGTCATTTCAGATACATAATTCAAATTGAATCATTTTATAAGTGTTTGGCCTGTTCTTAGACTAGTCCTAGACACTGTTCGACTAGTCCTAGCACTAGCTCAACTAGTCTAAGAAATTCCAAGAATAGTCCTAAGTTTGTTGTAATTTTTTAAAATTTTTTGTTGAGTCGCGACCAGTCCTGGAGACTGCTCGACCAGTCGTGTGAATAGTGCACGACTCGTCCTCGACCAATCTTGCAGCTACGACTCGAACTCTAGCAACTATTTCAGCACCACACGACCAGTCCTAGATGGCCTACGACTAGTCATGGAACAATTTTATCCAATCGCGCTCAAAATTTTAAAAATTTGTTGGTCCTACGACCAGTCGTGGTGTCCACAGGACCAGTCGTGAATGTGACTTCTGCACTTATAAATAGAGCACGATTTTCAGAGTTTGATATTCAATTCAAGTAAAATCATGGCATCACTCTGAGAGATAAGTTTGTAAACTTCTTAAGCTATATTGTGCTCATTTAATATTAATATTCTCTTTTATTAGCTTTTTATATTTGATTTTGTATTCAGCATTCCAATCTGATTTGAAAGAGGGATTGAAGAGTTCCCACTTCTTGGAATCAAAATCAAATAGAGCTAGCCCAACTTGATTTAATTTAAAATTAATTTAGAATCTAGAACCATTTCAATTGTGAGTGTGGACATTGAAACTCTATTCAAACTTCTACTCCAATTTGGTTCTTCCAGGCTGCAACAAAAGGAGAATATCCAGGTATTTTACATATGTGTAAATCTTCTATTTTTGGTTTCTTTTGAGATTGAGCCAGAAAAATCTCATTGTTTTGGTTATCTGAGGAGATCTAGAAAACTCAACGTGTGGGGTTTTTGAATTGTGTAAGCCCATTTGAAAGACACAATTGTGAGGGTTTTAGGTGAACCTGGAAAAACCTATTTTGATAGTGAACGCTAATATCCACTGTGTGAGGATATTAGGAGTGGAGTAGTTGTGTGGCTATTGTTTAGCAGTTGGTGTACACACAGGCGAACCACTATAATTCTGTGTTTGGATGTGTGGTTTATTTTCTATATCTTTTATCATTCAAGTTTGTGGGATGTATTTGTAGATGTGAATGTTGTAATCATTTACATTTCAAGCATTGTGGTGAATGTTATAATAGCTTATATTTCCTTTCAAGCTATTTCCTTTTTATTCCTCTTCAGTTTGAGTTTTTGATACACAAACTGTTCTAGTAAGGTTGTCTTGTCATAAACCCTTGGTTTTTATGGTGTAAGGTTGTCCTTAGAACAACATTGGTATTAACCTCTTAATACTAAAATTTTGAGGTTGTTTTATATTTTCATATTGTGATTGTTTAAAGTGCTATCTTTCCTTTAATTGATTAAATTCCACTGTTATCATTTTAATTTGGCATAGTCCTATTCACCCCCCACCCTCCCCTCCCTCTAGGACATATAGCTCGGCCTTTTCAAATGGGTCACTGGTAGACATCTATTAACTAGATACGATTGGTGGACCCACTATCTCATGTAACCATATGAAGCGCGGGTTGTACGATTGCTGTCAGGAATTACAAATGTAGATCTTATGCGGCCGCCCAATAGTTGTTTCCATATCATCACCCAATTGTATGGGTCGGTGCCATAGATATGTATCTTCCATGTTACTAATCCACAGTCTTTTGGGATAGCTTGATCAAAGTCAAATTGACGAGCAAAACGGTTGGGATAATAAGGCTCCCTCCAAAACTCTACCCCCTCCCTTAATGGAAGACTGCAGGACCAAATGGAGAGATGAAACACTCTTTCCCCTAAAGAGAGCGATGCAGTGTCTGCCATGTCTGTATCTTCAATATACCAGTACAAGCAGAACTGGAAAAAATCGATCGTGTCAGTGTCCAAAATCTTACGAACCACCTAGCTATATGACCTTTTAGCATTACCCTCTTTTGAAAAAAACACAGAGGAATATGCAAAGGGTGGATGTATGCTTTTTCCGGAGCTTCGAAAGTCCAAGGGAAATAAACACCTATCCAGCCAGTGATGTAGTGCCACGGGGTATATGTCAAAGAAGCGCCAACGGCTAGACTTTTCACATGTGTGGCCACCTCTCTGAGGGCTTTATAGATAGAGCACAGGACCGGGGAAACGAGAGAGTGCTTGTGGCCTTCTGCCATCACACCAGCAATGACAAACATGGTGGAACGAATAACATCTGCCCATTTCGAGCTAGGTAATACCACTACACTCAACCAGTATACTAGAAAGGCCGACAGCTCTCCATAAAGGCTATATTCGGCACAATCTGTTATCTTGTTGCGGAGTTCCATTAATTCTTGTGAAAGACAACCACTGAATCTGAAAATATACATATGGTAAGAAATATGAAAATTTTAAATGCAATAAGAAATGATTGATTTGCGCAGGAAAAAGTTACCGAAGGATCTGGTGAAATGCCCAAGCCATTACAAAGGAGAAATTTTATGAATATTCGGAAACTTGGCATCTCCTTGAAAAGTTCTGTAGTTGTTTTTTAAATTGAGGGCACTCAGCTTGGTGAAGAGACAAATGGCAATTCTTCATTAGTAAGGACGAATTTGTTGTAGAACTTCCCGATCAATGGAAGGTCAGCAATTCGATGGAGGTCCCAGAGAGTTATACTCATTTCCTCTACTGGAAAATGGAAAGAGTTGGTGATGGGACACCAGTAATTGAGAAAGCCTTTCAGAATTGAGGTCTCCTTATAGAAATGTTGAGAGGTGACTTCTATCGCGTTATATACATCAATTTTGATCAACGTCTTAGCATGCTTCACCAAGATCGCTGCCGCCCAATCAGAATAGTAAGCACGTGAAGTTAAGAGACTTCTAGTCCTAAATTCTTCTTGATCCCAGAGCAACTGGCGATTCATGAAATGTTGCTGAACCATCTCATAGAAATGGGTAGGGAACAAGGCATGAGGGTCATGGGAAAGAGCGAGAAAGATCATCGGGTGGACTTCACCGATCTGTTGCCTTAGGTTTTTTTGCTAATAGAATCCCTTCTAGAACATAAGGTTCTCTCGAAATCCAAGATTCTATATAGGCTAACTTTTCTCCATCCATCTGATCCGAAGGTTCGTAATTAAGGATGGATTTATGTAGATGCAAGCTTAATGGGATGATGGTCATACCTTCCCTATGAGGGTTGTCGAATTTCATGATGCCCTTAATCACTCGGACCATCTCCCATGAATTCTAAAGTCACTTCTTATTGTGTTCCTTCACCTTTTCTTGGAATTCTTTCGCCTTATTCCACCGGGTTTTCTTTGACTTCAATGGAGGAGGCGTGTCTTCTCTGGCCAGCAGCTTCTGGCTCATGGTCAGCAGATGGGTTGTTGACTTTAGTCCCAGTTGAATTCGCGGCCATGTCTAGGAGGTCGTTGGATATCCCCCATTGATATCGCTCTATGAATGGGGGATGGTAATGTGGTGATTCGGTCAGCGAAATTAAAAGTTAGTAAAACAGGTTCTTTGATATATGCGGGACATTTGCTAATAGTTTTCATATGTTTCCATTGGGGTCGTTCTGAAGTTGGAGATGTGGATGGTTCATGAGTATGGAAGGAAGAAGTGTTTGGCAAGTCTTACTGAGATGGTTAGGCATAGGATGATTCAATAGACAGAAAGTTCTCTTGGTGTGGGCCATGGTGGAAAGGAGACGAATATTAAATCACGAAAGCAAGAAGTTCAAAATGCTAAGTATAAAAAAATTACAAAGGGACTTTTCCACGGGTGCATGCAAACAAGTTCAATTGCGCAGAGTAGCGCTAAGTCCAGAGGCTTTGCGCGAACAAAGAATCTGTTACGCAGTACCGCGCAAATGTAAATAGTTATGCAAGGATATGATGGTTGGACAGAGTTTCAGTAGGATAATGAGCAGTAAGAATGAAGGGAATACTTTGGTTTTTATAGGGGAAGGGGACTCGATTGCAGGACTCGATTGCCCTTTGCGCGAGTGTGTACAAATGACTGGAAGAAAGAAGAGGGGATTGATCCTACTTCTTTGTTTTAAAAAAAACAAAGAAAGGATCGAGGGGGCATTTGTTGAGGCATAAAATGAAGGATAAAAAATGAATCAGAAGAAGAAATTAGAAGGGCAAATAGTCATGTTGACTGCGCGCACATGCACAACACCTAATTTTGACTGTTTAAAATAAACGGTTGGATCTAATGGAAGGTGGGTCCTATGGCACAGAGATCAAGGGTTCACAAGTGTGGAGGCCTATAAATACCCCACTCCCCCTCTCATTTGGACATGTTGAAGACTTTGGAGAAGACCAGAGCTCCAAAAAAGAAGAGAAGACTGAAGGTACTAGAGGAGGGAGGAAGGAAGGAAGGAAAAAGGAGAGGGCTTTGTGCCAGGCTTATTCAAAGAGGCAAAGTGCTGTCAAAGTTTTTGTTGATCTGATCTCTGAAGTCTTTGCATTCTTTGGTCTTCCTTTTGCGTAAAGATATTGTAAGTGCTATGGTTTCCTACTCCTTTGGTTGTCAAATTTTGTGGTATCAAAAACACAATCTGTGTCTTGTGTAGCATGTTGATTTATATGATCAAGACACTGCATCACAATGCTTCAAGTTAAGAATGGTGATCTACATCAAGAAATGCAAGGTCAAGTACTTTGTCCACTTCTGTAAGCTTCAATGTTCAGAGTTTTTAAAGTTACATCGAAAAGATGAGTGCTTGTTCAAGATTCAAGATAATGTTCAACTCAAGATGAAGAACAACTCAAGAACAAAAAAATTAAGCTTTAGAAGATCTTAAGTTTAAGGTACATCATGTAGAGATCTCAAGCTTCATAATCTTCAAAGGTCAACCATCATCTAAAGAAATGAAGTTTCAATGTTCACACTTCATGTCCCAAGTATGAACGACCTTAGATTGACCTTAGGGTAGGTCATTTTGTATACATAATTCAAATTGAATCACTTTGTATGAATTTGGACTGTTCTAAGACTAGTCTTAAACCCTATTCGACTAGTCCTAGCATGCCTTGACCAATTCAAAAAATTTTAGGACTAGTCCTAAGTTGTTACAAATTTTTAGAATTTTTTGGTTGAGCCACAACCAGTCCTGGACTCTGCTCGACTGGTCATGTGAATAGTGCACGATTCGTTGACGACCAGTCCAGCAACTTCGACTCAAACTACAACAACGAAACCTGCTACCTCACGACCAGTCGTGGGTTGGTCATGACTAGTCATGGAGGGCTCACGATCGATCGTGAACAGCCTACGACCAGTCATGGAATGGTTTTATCAGATCGCGCTCAAAAAT
This sequence comes from Magnolia sinica, assembly GCF_029962835.1. Classification (NCBI taxonomy): domain Eukaryota; kingdom Viridiplantae; phylum Streptophyta; class Magnoliopsida; order Magnoliales; family Magnoliaceae; genus Magnolia; species Magnolia sinica. The sequence goes on from NC_080573.1 coordinate 72,047,071, forward strand.
TCAAAAATCTGTTCGACCTACGACCAGTCGTAGTGTCCTCAGGACCAGTCGAAGATGCGATTTCTGTAACTATAAATAGATCACGAATTTTAGAGTTTCATAATCGAATTAAAGTAAAATTAAGGCATCACTTTGAGATAAGTTTGTGTTCATTTTAAGCTACTTTGTGCATATTTAACATTCTCTTTTGTTAGCTTTGTCAATTTGATTTTGTTTCTATATTCCAATCTGATTTGAAAGAGAAATTATTGTATTCCTTCTTCTTGGAATCAAAATCAAATAGAGCTAGCCCAAATGGATTAATTTAAAATCAATCTAGAACCTAGAACCATATCAACGTGAGTATTGGACATTGAACTTCTACATTTGAACTTCTACTCCGATTGGTTCTTCCGGGCTGCTACAAAAGGAGAAATTTAGGTATTTTACATTATTGTAAATTTTCTTATTTTAGTTTCTTTTGAGATTAAGCCAGAAAAATCTCATTGTATTGGTTATCTGAGGAGAGCCAGAAAACTCAAAGGTTGGGGTTTTTGAATTGTGTAAGCCCATTTGAAAGACACAATTGTGAAGGTTTTGGGTGAACCTGAGAAAAACCTATTTTTCCTAGTGAACGCTAATATCCCCTGTGTGAGGATATTAAGAGTGGAGTAGTAAGCTGTGTGGCTGTTGTTTAATAGTTGGTGTACACATAGGTGAACCACTATAATTCTTTATATCTTGTGATTTGAATGTTTGTGTTATTTCCATTTCTTTTATCATTCAAATTTGTGGGATGTATGTGTGGATGTGAATGTTGTAATATTTACATTTCAAGCATTGTGAGGAATGTTGTAATAGTTTAGAATTTATTTCTTGTTATTTCATTTATTTCCTTTCAGTTTGAGTTTTTAATATTCAAATTGTTCTAGTAAGGTTGTCCTACCATAAACCCTTGGTTTTTATGGTGCAAGGTTGTCCTTAGAACAACATTGGTATCAATCTCTCTATTTGAGGTTTCTTTACATTTTCATATTGTAATTTGTTTAAAGTGTTATCTTTCCTTTATTCATTTAAATTCCGCTGTTAAAGTTTTAATTTGGCATAGTCCTATTTACCCCCCCCCCCTTCTAGGACTCATAGCTAGGCCTTTTCAAGTGGTATCAGAGCCTAATAGCTCATTTTTATTGTTATATTTTTTGGATTTATTTCCTGAGCTAACCGATTTAAGCTATTTATAAGATGTTAAATGTTGATAGCCTTTCAGTCACTAGGCCTCCACTATTTGATGGCTCCAACTATGCATATTGGAAAGCTAGGATAAGGATTTTCCTTAAATCCATGGATGAGAGTGTGTAGCAAGCCACAGTGACTGAATGGAATCCTCCTACCACTGAAGTGACTGGTATCGATGGTTCAAAATCAATGAGAGTAACACCTTATTTCTCTTGGACCACTCTTCAGAAAAATGAGAGTAGTGCCAATGCAAAAGAACTAAATGCAATCACTTGCGCACTATCACTGGATGAATTCAAAAGAATTATATCCTGTGATACTGCAAATCAAGCTTGGGATATTTTAGAAATGACACACGAGGGTACATCAATTGTTAAGAAATCTAAAGTCCAACTCCTCACAACCAAATTTGAGGAAATACATATGGAGGAAAATGAAATGTTCATGGACTTTTATACAAGATTAAATGACTTTGTGAACTCTATGTGGGGTCTTGGCGATAAAATCCCAGAAAGTAAAGTGTGTGCAAAGATATTACGCTCGCTTCCTCAACAGTTCAATTCTAAGGTAACCACGATCCAGGAACTTCGTGATACGTACAATATGAGGGTAGAAAAACTAGTTGGATCTTTACAAACCTATGAGTTAAATTTTAAAGCTCCTAAAGGTAAATCTATCGCTCTTGAATCTTCTAAATGTATTTCTCAAGAAAATTTTGAAGACGATATGGCTCTTTTAGTGAACAACTTTTACAAGATTTTCAAAAGTAAAAAGAGGGTTGACTTTCAAAAATCAAATAATAAGAAAAGAACTAAATCTAAATCTAAAACTTGGAAATCTTTAAAAGATAGTCAATGTTACAACTGGCAAGAATGTGGGCATTTAGCAAACAAGTTCCTAAAAGGGACAAACCTAAAAAGAAAGGAATGTTGGCTACTTGGGATGAATCTTCTTGCACTGAAGCCTCTTCTGAATCAGAAGATTCTGAAATCGAGTCGGGCAATGAAGTTAAAGCCCTTATGACTCTAGCCAAGTTCACTTTTTCAGATCACGATGATTTAACTAGTGAAGAAAATCTGAATAGTGATCATGAAAATGAAGAAGATCTTCAAGATGCTTACAATGCCCTATATAAGGAAAGTTGTAAAATTGCCGTAAAACTAAAATTTCAAAAAGAAAAGTTTTTAAAACTTAAAGAAAATTTTAATTCCCTTGTTTTAGAAAAATCCCACATTTCATATTGTTTTGAAAAATCAAAATGCGATTTAGATTTCAAAACTTCATTGATTGAAAATCTAAAATCTGAAAATGAAAAACTTAAACTTAAAGTCTCTTCTCTTTTGAGTTTAAAGGATACATGGAGGTATGCCCAAGGTGATCCAAAGTTAGAAAAACTTTTATTTGGATCAAGAAAATGTGGCGACCGATCCGGTTTGGGCTACGATAAAAATGTTCCTCCTTAACAGAAGAATACTCCTCCGAAGTTTGTGAAAGGAGAGTCTTCAAACTCGAAAGGGATTAGAATCATAAGTTTTCTAAAAATGCTAAAACTTTTCAATCTTTCAAACCTAAAAGTAATTATATCAACTATAAAAATCAGAACCAAAACCCTTTAGCTGAGAAAATAGTTGATCTACTTAAGGATCTCTTAAAATCTAACTCAGTGGGTCATTCTTACAACAATTACTAATACAAGAAGACCAACTATACTCCTAAACCCAAAACAGTTATGAAATGGGTTCCTAAGGTTACTTGATTGGTTGCCCACACGGCTTTCAAAGCTTCAAGTCATTCAAAGTGGTACTTAGACAGTGGATGCTCAAGGCATATGACTGGTGATAAAGGTCTATTCACGATTCTTAAAGACATGACTGATGGATCAGTCACATTTGGTGATGGTAGCAACTGCAGGATTATTGGCCAAGGTACGGTTCAACTTTCTAACCTCCCTTTATTTGAGAATGTTTTATATGTTGAAGGGTTAAAACACAATTTTTTAAGCATATCTCAAATATGTGATAAAAATCATAGTGTTAAATTTTCTAACCTAGGGTGTGAAATTTTAAACAAAAATGATTTAGTAATATTAATTGGTCGTAGAAAATCTGAAAACTACTACATTGTTAGTGATTCTAGCTCATCTATTCAAATGTGTTACATGGTCCATAGCAATGAGACTGAATTATGGCATAAATGCCTTGGACATATACACTACTGTAATCTATATAGATTGAGCAAAAGAGAAGTGATAAGAGGTCTACCTAAATTACAGAAAGTAGATAAAGTATGTGGCGAATGCCAAATTGGCAAACAAACTAGGAGTGCTCATAAAAAGGTGGACTCTAATGCCACATCTAAACCTCTCGAACTTCTCCACATGGATCTTATAGGACCAACCAGGATGAAGAGTCGAGGTGGCAAAAAATACATACTGGTGATCGTGGATGATTATACCAGATTCACTTGGGTACCCTTTTTAAGGGATAGATCAGAAACCCTTGATGAAGTAAAAAAGAGTTCTCAAACGAATCCAAATGGAAAAAGGTTCTCAAGTCTGTAAGATCCGTAGTGATCATGGATCAGAATTTGAGAATAACAGTTTTGAGAAATTCTGTTGCGATCAGGGAATATCGCATGAATTCTCTGCACCTACAACACCACAACAAAATGGAATTGTTGAAAGAAAAAATAGAGTGCTTCAAGAAATGGCTAATGTAATGTTGAATAGTATAAAGCTCCCTAAAAATCTTTGTACTGAAGCCATAAATACCGCATGCTATATAATCAACCGGGTCTATACAAGAAAATCAAACTGTAAGATTGCTTATGAAATATGGTTCAACAAGAAGCCTACTATCAAATACTTTCGAGTTTTTGGTAGCAAGTGTTATATTTTATGTGACTGTGAAAATCCGGGTAAGTTTAACACCAAAAGTGATGAAGGGATATTTTTAGGATATTCCTTTAACAATCGAGCATATCGAGTACTAAATAAGAGGACCGGTGTTATTCAAGAGTCCATTAATGTGGTCATCGATGATCACTTGAATACAGCTACATCAAGTTTAAATAATGGTAAAGTTCTTTTAATTAACAAACTAGATACTTCATCAAATCAAACTAATTCTGAACTAAAGACTGTTAAAGATCATCCAACTACTCAAATTCTTGGAAACCCTCTCACTAGTGTGCGCACTTGTAGTCAACTAGAAGATATATGTAATTATGTGTGTTTTACATCCCAGATAGAACCAGCAAATGTAAAAGAAGCTCTTACTGATGAAAATTGGATAGTCGTGACGCAAGAAGAGCTTAACCAAATTGTGATAAATGATGTTTGGTATCTTGTTCCTAGACCTGAAGATAAACATATTATTGGAACTAAGTGGATTTTCAAAAATAAGTCTGATGGACTTAGTAATATAATTCGAAACAAGGCTAGACTGGTTGTACAAGGGTACACCATTGCTTACTTTAAAAAATTTGAAATTTATCAAATGGATGTAAAGAGTGTCTTCTTAAATGGTGATCTACATGAAGAAGTGTATGTTTAACAACCAATGGGTTTTGAAGACCCTAAGAACACTAATCATGTCTACCGCCTTAAAAAGGCTCTCTACGGATTGAAACAAGCTCCTAGGGCATGGTACGAAAAATTGACTAAGTTTTTACTAAGTCATAATTTTCAAATGGGAAGTGTTGATAGGACTTTTTTTGTTAAAAAACATAACAATGATATCTTAATGGTACAAATCTATGTTGATGATATTATTTATGAATCTACGAGTACTAACATGACTGTCGAGTTTGCAGATTTAATGAAATCTAAGTTGAAAATGAGCATGGTTGGGGAATTAAATTATTTCTTAAGGTTGCAAGTAAAATAACAACCTGATGGTATTTTTATTTCTCAAACCAAATATACTTTGAACTTTATTAAAAAGTTTAGATTTGAGAATGGGAAAAATTTTGATACTCCTATGAGTACAACTTTAAGACTCTCAAAGGACTCTATAGTAAATGTGTGGATCCTGAATTATATTATAGTATGATTGGCAATTTATTTAACTGCAAGTTGACCTGATATCGCTTTTAGTGTTGGTATTTGCGCTAGATATCAATCTAACTCTAAAGAGTCACATCTAACTGCAGTTAAGCAGATTATTCGATATGTCGCAAGTACTATTAATTTGGGTCTCTGGTATCCATATGATACTAGCGTTCAGTTGGCTGGGTACACCGATGCGATTGGGTGAAAATATCGATGATAGGAAATCAACCAATGGTGGCTGTTTCTATATTGGAAACTATTTAGTTTCTTGGTTTAGTAAGAAACAAAGTTCCGTATCGCTCTCAACTGCTGAGGCTGAATACATCGCAGCTGAAAATGCATGTACTCAGCTTGTATGGATGAATAGAATATTAAGCGATTACGGAATTGCACAGGATTCAATGGTTTTATATTGTGATAATTCCAGTCCGATAAATATGTCTAAAAATCTAATACAACATTCACATACTAAGAACATTGACATTACGTATCATTACATTCGTGAATTAGTAGAAGGAAAAATAATATCTTTGGAATATATTCCGATCGAGGTTCAACTTGCCAACATTTTTACTAAACCGCTCGATAAAAGAAGGTTTAATAAATTAAAATTTGATCTTGGTATGTGCAATCTAAATTGAATATTCATGCATGCTTGTATCATAGTTTATATATATTTGATAATTTATTAGTTTAAATTTCAAAATTTTATGGAAAATGCATATTTTAGTCGGTACACGACCAGTCGAGGATGTACTCGACCAATTGTGGCACGACTGGTTGAGGACATCCCACGACCAGTCGTGTAACGTGCTAGACCTTTTTAAAATTTGGGAAAAACTTCTTCTTCATCTCAACTTTCCTCTCCAACGAGCCGTTGCACGACTAGTCGTACCCACCATCCTAGATCTTCAAGGTTAGTGCATCATTTGTGTTTTTCTTGTAGATTCTAGTCTATATTACTTCATTTTCACTCTTGGAGTAATTTATTTTGTGATTCATTGAGGTTTTGGGGTTTTCTTTTGAAAATTCTTTTCTAACCAAACCCCACTCTACATCCTTTCTGATATCTTAATTCCTTGAATTTCTTCTTGCAAATGGATGCTAAAGGGAAAAGGAAAACTTTCCATGGTCCATCTTCTTCTAGATCTACTCCAATAGCACGGCGCCACCTTCGGTCACCCCAAGATGATCCCTCATATGTGCGGGATTTGCATTTGTGCAATGTTATTGTTGAGCGATCTTTTAATCTTGAACACATGACTCCTTTTGGTATCCTTCCACTTCTTCAAGTTGTAGGATGGGCTAACATCTTATTTGGGGTGGGTCTGCATTCCAATCTATTACTCAGTCCATGTTTGCATGCATTTCTGATTTTTTGACTGAGAATTTAACGTTTAAAATTGATGCTAGAGAAGGTCCATTTGAAATTGATCGCCATCTGATTTCAGGGCTAATGGACATACTATTAATGATGAGGGTATTCCTATTTATACTCTAGTTGAGAAACCCTTAGAATCAGAAAATGTATGCTCACTAGATATTTATGCAATATGAATGTGTAATGGACTCATAAAGGGAATGCGCTCCCCTCAAAGTACTTGTTACCCAAATACAGGGTTCTCCCTAGAATCATTATTTCAAATCTGTATCCGCGTTCTGGTAATAAAACAGAACTGACTTCCTTTATGGTTCGGGTCTTGCATTCTGTCGTCTCTGGTACTAAAGTTTGTCTTCCTTCGTTAATATGTTATTCCATCATTCAGTTTCATCTTCATTCAAGTCACAGTGATATTCCATTTGCCTATCTTATGACTGTGTTATCTACTCACATGCTAGTTGCCATGCCTGTTGGAGAGGCTCCTATCCATCATCTTATTTTTAACAATTCAAATATTAACAAGATGAAACTGGATTTGGCTCCTGGCCAAGTGGATGTTGGTGGTGGTGGAGCTAAAGGGGTGAATGAAGATGTAGCTGGTGATCTTCCTCCTAATGATATAAATATGAATGACATTTTTGATGAAATTGAATCAGACTCTGGAAATGATCTTGACTATGAACCATCTGATTTTGATGCGCATCTTCGTGCACTTGAGGAGAAGGTAGAGAACATGAATGTTGCGCATGATTTATAATTTAAATATATGTGCAAGTATCTTAGGTGCTTAAACAAGGGCCTTCATCAACTTGATCCTACCATACCTGCTCCTTCTTCTGGATCTGATTAGGTGGTTTATCCTTTGGTCTATAATAACTTTTCTACTACTTTGCTTTGGTTTGTGAGTGGACTTTGTTTTACTTTAGTTTGGTTAACTGACTTTGGTTTATGTTGGGTATTAAGATGTGAACTTTGAATTTGCCTATATTTTTCTCATATCTTGCCTAGTTAAATCCTTTATTGCTCTCTTGTTCGTTTTCCACTTCCATATCTTTTTTGCTTCCTTTGTCATATTGTGAAAAAAAGGGGGAGAAGATTTCATGTTTTTTAAATTGATTGGAATGGATATGGATTGTGGGATTCTGGGTAGTAGCATTCATTTTTATGGATATATATGTGTGCTACTCATGGGGAGTAAATAAGTAAGGTTTTGACTTGTTTTGCCTAACTGTTGCATAATTCTTTAACCAGACTGGTTTCCTTCTATAACTGGTGCATGATTCTTTATTAAACATGTTGTGCTTCTCTTATTTTTTTATGGGAGTGTGTTTTGTCATAAATTTGACAAAGGGGGAGATTGTTAGTGTTATGGTTTCCTACTCCTTTGGTTGTCAATTTTTTTGGTATCAAAAACACAATCTGTGTCTTGCGTAGCATGTTGATTTATATGATCAAGACACTACATCACAATGCTATTATAAGTTAAGAACGGTGATCTACATCAAGAAATGCAAGGTCAAGTACTTTGTCCACTTCTGTAAGCTTCAATGTTCAGATTTTTTAAAGCTACATCGAAAAGACGAGTGCTTGTTCAAGATTCAAGATAATGATCAACTCAAGATGAAAAATAACTCAAGAATGACAAATTCAAGCTTTAGAAAATCTTAAGTTCAAGCTACATCATGTAGAGATCTCAAGCTTCATCTTCAAAGGTCGACCATCATCTGAAGAAATGAAGTTTCAATGTTCATACTTCATGTCCCAGGTATGAAAGACCTTAGATTGACCTTAGGGTAGGCCATTTTGTATACATAATTCAAATTAAATCACTTTATATGAATTTGGACTATTCTAAGACTAGTCCTGAACCCTGTTCGACTAATCCTAGCACCACCTCGACCAGTCCAAGAAATTCCAGGACTAATCCTAAGTTGTTGCAAAATTTCAGAATTTTTTGGTTGAGCCACGACCAATCCTGGACTCTGCTCGACTAGTCATATGAACAGTGCACGATTCGTTCATGACCAGTCTAGCAGCTTCGACTCAAACTACAGCAACGAAACTTGCTGCCTCATGACTAGTCATGGGTTGGTCACGACCAGTCGTGGAGGGCTCACGACCGATCATGCACAGCTTACGACCAGTCGTGGAACGGTTTTATCCGATCGCGGTCAAAAATTCAAAAATCTGTTCGACCTACGACCAGTCGCAGTGTCCTCAGGACCAGTCGAAGATGCAATTTCTGTAACTATAAAAAAAGCACGAATTTTAAAATTTCATAATGAATTAAAGTAAAATCAAGGAATCACTCTGAGATAAGTTTGTGTTCATTTTAAGCTACTTTGTGCATATTTAATATTTTCTTTTCTTAGCTTTGTCAATTTGATTTTGTTTCTATATTCGAATTTGATTTGAAAGAGGAATTGTTGTATTCCTTCTTCTTGGTATCAAAATCAAATAGAGCTAGCCCAATTGGTTTAATTTAAAATCAATCTAGAACTTAGAACCATTTTAAAGTGAGTATTGGACATTGAACTTCTACTCCGATTGGTTCTTCCGGGTTGCTACAAAAGGAGAAATCTAGGTATTTTACATTATTGTAAATTTCCTTATTTTAGTTTCTTTTGAGATTAAGCCAGAAAAATCTCATTGTGTTGGTTATCTAAAGAGAGGCAGAAAACTCAGAGGTTGGGGTTTTTGAATTGTGTAAGCCCATTTGAAGGACACAATTGTGAAGGTTTTGGGTGAACCTGAGAAAAACCTATTTTTCTTAGTGAATGCTAATATCCCCTGTGTGAGGATATTAGGAGTGGAGCAGCAAGCTGTGTGGTTGTTGTTTAATAATTGGTGTACACACAGGTGAACCATTATAACTCTTTGTGTCTTATAATTTGAATGTTTGTGTTATTTCCATTTCTTTTATCATTCAAATTTGTGGGATGTATGTGTGGATGTGAATGTTGTAATATTTACATTTCAAGCATTGTGGGGAATGTTATAATAGTTTAGAATTTATTGCTTGTTATTTCCTTTATTTCCTTTCAGTTTGAGTTTTTGATATTCAATTTTTTCTAGTAAGGTTATCCTGCCATAAACCCTTGGTTTTTATGGTGCAAGGTTGTCCTCAGAACAACATTGGTATCAATCTCTCTATTTGAGGTTACTTTACATTTCCGTATTGTAATTTGTTTAAAGTGTTATCTTTCCTTTATTCATTTAAATTCCGTTGTTAAAGTTTTAATTTGGCATAGTCCTATTCACCCCCCTCCAGGACTCATAGCTAGGCCTTTTCAGATGTAACGCCCAGAAATTTGGGGGTCGAGCATAATTCAGCTCCCGAGTTTCAAAACATCACTTATGCAACATATGCAATGATGGATGTATGTTGTCGTATGAGTGCATAAAACATGGAGTAGATTAAGCCAAACTACAAACATAATCCAGGGATAGGTGAAATCTGCAAGCGGAAGACTGAAGAAACGTATGTATATCTATATAAGTCCCTGAGATATGTATGCTCTGTCAGGTTATAATTACAAGTGTTTGTTTCAAAATATAAGTATCAAAATGAAATCATCCATTACAAAAAAAATCCTGAATCCCCGTAGCTCAGGACACGGCTCACATGAACCCGCCTGAGAACTGCATAAAGGAAAACGCGTCCTCGACATCCTCATACTCCTGCTCTACCTCGGGGGTCGCGTCATCATTTGCATCTAAGACAGAGTCTGGTTGGTGTTGAAACACCGTCCCAGAATGTGGGAGTGAGTGATTAACTCAGTGGAACTATACAGTAAAAGTTAACATATTATCAATTCAATCAAGTAGTAATGATAAGGCAATACAATCAAACATGTCCTAATTACTCTTGTTAATGCAAGGATGTATGTAGAAATGATACATGCTCTTGCCTGCACTCCCTCAGCGTCTTCATCTTACGGTACGCATGACAACTTCCCACAGTGCTCCACGACGCCAAGGCACATGCAATGCGGTGCATGAACATGATTACCAAGTTGTTATTAGTGCTTTCATATAGCGGGATTGGGAAACTAAGGTACCTTCCTCATATCAATTCCCAAACGATGATCCATTCTAGGGTAGTCAGTCCTAGGCAATCTCATATGATATTGTGGTTCTAGGTCGCTGCAAAGGGCTCATCACCGATCAATGCACGTCTATCATACCTTAGTTACTACCCTAAGGCTCGTCGCTTCAATGCAGTATCAAGGTATGCTCGAGGTCACTACAAAGGGCTCGTCACCAATCAATGTAGGCCGACAGCACGAATATAGTGTCCCATACCACCATAATCGGCTCACGAGTCTGAATTGCTCACTGGTCACTACGAGGAGGCTCGTCACCCCAGCGTAGGCCGACAGCTTGACCACGGTGTCCCATACTACCATGCCCGGCTCAAGAGTCTTAGCGGATCAAGGTACCATAGTTAACGGGATTGCACTGGTAAGTTTGGTACCCTAGATTCAAACAATAGCGTCCATACATGGTGAACATCCACCAGGATAATCGAGTTACTTGACGAGCTCGACTAGCACGAGCGCACGTTGAGTTGAACGACATAAAGTGTGCAAACACTCCGGGTGGCTAAACCACTGACGACAACCCTAATACGACTCGGGTTCGTCAAACACGTCCTACGTGGCGAAAACAACCTCGGCCATGAACTCAAGGTTTGTAACCGATTCCTTGGACTATTCCATAGTCCCAAACACATTCAAGTATAACAGATATTCATACCAGCAATTCAGAACAGTAATGGATCAACAATTCTAATCATACAGCATGTGAGCATTTGATGAATATCAACTTAACATGAATTCACACGTAAGTAGTGTCTAAGTTAAGCAGACAAAGAATGTAAATTGCATGGAGGAAATCATTCACATCATTAAGATAGTTGAGAATCTCTTCTCAACGCCCATAAAAAGTACAATATATAACACACTTATTCATTCAGACATTTCTACAAACACTTAGGCTACATATTCCAACATACATGACGTATGTTGGTGATAAATCACATTAGGACAAATCCTTCCGCCAAGGAGTTGTTACACATACAACTAGCACAAACATGCGACAATTAATCATGGCAACCACATGCTCATATTTCATACGTCTACGATACTTTCTACATATACATGGAATATACAAATCTCAATATAGTTCATATATAATAGAAACGCAATACAAACATCGCATTTGGCATGTGAAATTACACCCACAACAATAATAAACCATTAACCGACATTGAAAGCCTTGAAAACCATAACCTATATAAATATAGCCCTTACCTTAAACTAAAAAGTGCGTAATAGATCTGATTTAGACGATAAATCTTTGTCAACGGCGACTAGATAACCTAAGGCATGAATGAAATGAGCTACATCAACACTTAGACTATTCTAACCTCCAAAACAGGTTAGGGTCTGATTGACTTACCCAAGAATGAACTTAGAATAGCCGGAATAACGATTCAGATGCGATGGTTTAGGTAGCAGAGTAACTGGGAAGAATCTCAAGATGATTCACAAACTTCTCTCTCACTTTCTCTCTCTTTTCCTCTCTCTCTTAGCTAGGGTTTGGAAAATTCGTATGGAGTTGAGAGTGAGGGTTTACGGTCTTTATATAGGCCTAATATTGATGAAAATAGCCCCACGGCCAAGGTATACTTAGGTTATAACCAAATCGGGTCTATTTCGATCCAACGAAGCACTTGTGGTGGTCCCTTTTTCACGTGCGGTCAGACTTAAGCTCCCTGACCATGGATCTAGGTCAGGCTGAGTTTTTGTACCGATCGAATTTACAGATCAGCCGTAGCGGACCAGTTTCAATTCAACGGTCACTAAAAATCGATCAAGTCCACCGGCACTTTGACATGTCTGGGCCATCTTCCCTTATCCGAGGGTAAACTTAGGTCAGATTTTGACGGTCAGAATGCTTAAAATCGGCGCGCAAGCGACATGACTCAGATTTCTTAAATTCATATTTAATTTCTAAATAATTTCACCTTTCTCACACTCTTTACTCCGGACTCAAGCAAATCGTCTCAGGACATCATCTGGACTTGATTTTTGAGGTGATTGTCAAGCCCAACAAGGTGCTCATAATTGTCTAAGATCATCGCTATCGGACCTTCGACGCGCGGTCCAGGTCTGATACAAAGTTTCCAAGTATTCCCGAGAGCAACTGGATTTAGTGTTGAATCCTAGATTTCAGGGTAACATAGCGCAATGATTCTACAGGTTTTGGGTCTTACAGATCAAATTTAAAGTGATTGGCGCTAATTTCACAGGCAATCGAGTTTAGCGCTAGATAATTCACATTTAACTTCTAAAGGATTGAGTCCCAAGAGAATCCCGATTGAGGTGGTGCTCGGGTCTATACATAAAATTTTTCGGGATGTTACAATCTACCCCCGTTAAAGAAAAATTTTGTCCTCGAAATTAGTACCTTCTCATACTCCTCGAGGATCTGAGGATAGTTCTTTCTGACCTCAGCTTCAGACTCCCAAGTAGCCTCTTCTTCACTATGATGCGTCCACAGTACTTTCACAAGAGGGATGACCTTGCTACGCAATACCTGCTCCTTCCTGTCTAGGCTACGCGTCAGTCGCAGTACATATGTGGCATCCTCGCTCAACTGCACCTCAACTGCACCTGCTCCCAACTAATAATATGCGAAGGATCAGGAATGTATTTCTTCAGCATAAAAATATGAAATACGTTATGCACGCCCGCAAGTGGTGTGGGCGAAGCAAGGCGGTACGCTACCGCTCCCACTCGATCCAGTATTTGAAATGGACCAATAAATCTCGGCATGAGCTTTCCCTTCTTACCAAACTGCAGGACTCCCTTCATAAGGAAGACATTAAGAAATACATGGTCTCCAACCTCAAACTCAAGCGGTCGTCGCCTCGTATTAACGTAACTCTTCTGCCTACTCTGGGCTGTCAGCAGTCGGCGTCAAATAATGTCAACTTTCTCTGAAGTCGCCTGAACTAACTCTGTGCCAATCAAACTACGCTCGCCAACTTCTGCCCAGCAATGCGGTGCTCTACATGGGCAACCATACAATGCCTCGTAGGGAGCCATGTCGATACTCGCCTGGAAGCTGTTGTTATACATGAACTCTGCATAAGGGAGACAGTCATCCCAACTGTCCTTAAAATTCAAAACACAAGCTCGCAACATGTCCTCCAGAATCTGATTCACACGTTCTGTCTGCCCGTCTATCTATGGATGAAATGCGGTGCTGAACTTCAATTTCACACCCATCGCTTCCTGGATATGAGTCCAGAAGATAGATGTGAATCACGTGTCTCTGTCAGACACAATCTCCAAGGGAACTCCGTGCAGACGTACAATCTCCTTGATGTACAACCTAGCCAACTCGTCTGCAGAGTTTGAGACTCTGATCGGTAAGAAATGAGCTGATTTCGTCAATCGGTCGATGATCACCCAAATAGAGTCATGTCCCTTCCTCCTTCTCGGTAGCCCTGAAATAAAATCCATAGAGATGAAGTCCCACTTCCATTCTGCTATGGGCATGGGCTGAAGCAGTCCAGGAGGTCGGCGATGCTCTGCCTTGACCTTCTGGCACGTGAGACAATGAGATACGAACTCAGCAATGTGAGCCTTCATGTTGTCCCACCAGTAGGATCTCCTCATGTCTTGATACGTTTTGGTGCTACCTGGATGCATTGCAAGCTTTGAATTATGGGCTGACTCGAGAACTTCCCGTCTCAAGTCAGGAACGTCTGGGACACATAGGCGGCCACGATATCGTAGGCCCCCATTTGAACTAACACTCCACTCGGAGTCCTCATATGTACGAACCCGCTCACTCATCTTTGCCAATAGCTCATCATCTGCCTGAGCTGCAATGATCCTTTCATTAGTGAAGGGTTGTACTTGAATGTATGCGATAACCTCACACGGCTCTTCCACTGTGAGTTTCTGCTTAAACTCTCACACAAACTCCATCATGTCCCATTCTGTTATCATTAGCAAAGCCGCAAACTCAATAGTCTTCTTGCGACTCAACGCGTCTGCCACAAGGTTTGCCTTGCCCGGATGGTAAGAGACATCGAACTTAAAGTCCTTCAATGTTTCCATCCATTGGCGTTGCCTCATATTCAAGTCACGCTAAGTAAAGATATACTTAAGGCTCTTGTGGTCGCAAAAGAGCTCGAACTCCTCTCCGTAGAGGTAATGTCTCCAGAGCTTTAATGCGAAAATGACAGCTGCCAACTCCAGGTTATGTGTAGGGTAATTCTCTTCATGTTTCCTCAACTGTCTCGAGGCATATGCAATCACCCTGTCCTTCTGCATAAGGACACAACCCAGACCATTGCGAGAGGCATTAGTATATATTGTATACTTAACCCCTTGCTCTGGCAATACTAGCACAGGGGCGGAC
This sequence comes from Magnolia sinica, assembly GCF_029962835.1. Lineage (NCBI taxonomy): Eukaryota > Viridiplantae > Streptophyta > Magnoliopsida > Magnoliales > Magnoliaceae > Magnolia > Magnolia sinica. The sequence goes on from NC_080573.1 coordinate 72,062,160, forward strand.
GTCAACTTGTCCTTCAGCTCTTGAAAAGCTACTTCCGCCTTCTCATTCCAAGCACACTTCAAGTCTTTCCAAGTCAACTGAGACAACGGTTTGGCTATCTTCGAGAAGTCTCATATGAAGCGTCGATAATAGCCTGCTAGACCCATAAAGCTTCTTACCTCGGTAACTGAACCAGGATGCTTCTAGTCCTGAACTGCAGCTACCTTAGCGAGGTCGACTGCTATCCCTTCCTTGGACACCACATGTCCTAGGAACTTAACTTCCTCCTTCCAGAAGTCACATTTCTTGTACTATGTAAAAAGCCAATTCTTCCTGAGAGCATCCAAGACCGCTCTTAGGTGCTCCTCGTGCTCTCTCGTAGAGTATATCAAAATGTCATCGATAAAGACAATGACGAATCAGAACAAAAATGACTGAAACACCTTGTTCATCAGATCCATGAACACAGTCGGTGCGTTCGTAAAACCGAACGACATCAGAAGGAACTCGTAATGGCCGAAGGTAGTTCTGAATGCAGTCTTTTGCACGTCTTCATCCTTGATGTGCAACTGATGATACCCTGACTGCAGATCAATCTTCGAAAAGTACCGTACCCCCCTTCAACTGATCAAACAAATCATCGATCCTGGGCAAAGGATACTTGTTCTTCACTGTCACCTGATTTAACCTGCGATAATCTATACATAACGCAAGGAACCATCCTTCTTCTTGGCAAACAAAACAGGTGCTCCCCAAGGGGACACACTAGGTCGAATAAAGTCCAAATTCAACAAGTAATCTATCTGCTTCCTCAACTCCTCCATTTCACTTGGAGGCATGCGTTAGGTGGGCAATGAAATAGGTGTCGCACCAGGCATGAGATCGATAGTAAAATCAATCTCCCGCCAAGGGGGTAATTAAGGAATCGTCTCGAATACATCCTCAAAATCCCGAACTACTGGCGTACTTTCAAGCGCCGAACCAGCAATACTCTCCGAAAGAGAAGTATAACAACCAAAACGGAAAGGGTAACTGACCTGAATAAGGAAAGTACATGTCTCGCCCTCAGGTCCATGGACTGTCACCAGCCTAGCTTCGCAATCAATCTCTGCTTGCATCTTCGTGAGCCAATCCATGCCCAAAATGACGTCGTAATGATATAGAGGTGCAACAAACAGGTCAACTAGAATCGATCTGCTCCCTAGATCAATCAAACAACCCATGCAAACATTGGTAATATCAGAGGAGGTCCCTGTAGCGGTAGTGAGTGTCACCCCCTTCATAGTAACAGTGCCCAAACTCAGGCGCTTAACTGCCGCATACGATATAATAGAAGTAGTGGACCCAGTATCCCCCAACAAGAAGACGAGAATACCTTGGATGTGAGCTGCAACCTCAAAAGATCCCGGTGCCAAGTCAGCCCCAAGCGCTTCAGCTGTAAGCGCATGAACTCGAGCCTGCTGTGGGTGATTCGGTGGTGGTACCATGGGCCACTAAGGTGGCCTGAAGCGTGGTACAGAAGGCCTGAAAGATGGGTGAGCTGACGCTGAACGAAGGGGTGGAGTTGATATGACCTAAGGCATCGGACGACTGATCCTCTGTGGTGGCGTAAATCCACTGTCCCGCATTTGCATGAAGCAATTACGATCCGAATGCCCAATTTTTTCACAATATGTACAGCGCAAGTCTGAACGCATCAACTGAGCAGGCGACGCTGCACATCTCGAAGGAGAATCTGCCCGTGGCCTCTTGCCGAGAAATGGTGTACTCAAAAAGTTAGGTCGCGGTCTAGGAACCATAGGTGCTCACATACAGGGCGACCTGTCCCCATCCTGCTCAGCTCGCAGGGACATGCTCACCAACTCAGCATAAGAAGAGATGCTAGCACAGCACATCTTTGATCGAATCTCAAGCCTCAACCCCTCAGAAAAATGCCGCATCCACATCGGCTGATCACCCAGGAGTAATGGAGCATACCGCCCCAGCTTAGTAAACCAGTTCTCATACTCTATCACCGACATCCCTCCTTGATGGAGGCGCAGGAACTCACTCTCCTTCTCATGTCGGTAAGTGACCAGAAAATACTTTTCGTGGAAGCGAGCCTCAAATGCCTCCCACGTCCACTCAAAACCCTCCGCAACTGTGCGGAGAACACTTTCCCACCATAAACTGGCCTCCTTCACAAACATGAAGGAGGCAAGCTCAACCTGTTCAACCTCAAAATAGTGAAGCGATCTCAGCATCTTAGAGATGCGATCAATCCAGTAGTCGGCCTCCTCGGGTCTATGAGAACCTGTGAATGTGGGAGGTCGTAAGCGTTGGAATCGCTCAAATGTGCAGCTAGCATTAGTGTTCCCAGATGGGTGCATAGGTGAAGCAGGTGGAGTCGCCCCCCTCGACTGAGCAAAGATACCAGCCATGGAAGATAAAAATTACTGCTGCTGCTGCTGCTAGATCTGCTGCTGCTGCATCAACAACATCATCTGCTCTAACCTATCAAGAGGTGGAACGGACGAAGATGCATAAGGCGTCGACGCAGATGCACAGTTCGGCTCAGGAACCGAAGGCGTGACTGGAGGAGTCATGGGTTGTATCACAGGAGTCGGCCCAGCAGTTGGGCCAGTAGCTAACTAAGAGTCCGGCCCAGTAGCAAAATGAGATGGGCCCGACTGTGGATCCGTTTGGCTATCGCTTAGTGAGGAAACCTCGGCAAGCGACTCGCCCAAAGAGAGACGGGCTGAAGTCTTCGAACCCTTAGGAGGCATACCCTACATTCAACAAAGGATGTAACCTGTGAGATTTAACATCCACATAATCCACTCACACAGCATTCACATCACAACTTAAGGAAAATAACATGCATTTCATTTAACAAAATTGTCGCAATACAAGAAGTGCAACATTACATGGATCACAACAGAGAAAGCATGCGAGCTATTATATCTTAAGCTTCAAACAACAAAATAACTTCCAAATTACTACACCTATAATGGCTACACACAAAAACAAGCAACAAAACAGAGCAAGGGACAACTACATATGCAACTACTCATCGAAATCTGGAGATGGAGGAGGGGTACCCTTATCCTGCAAGCAACACAGGATAGACTTCAAAGTGCGAGACACCTTCTTGAACTTATGTTTCGTGAGGCCTCGAAGATCTATAATGTCCTACCGTAGGACAGCCTGACCCTCCTCAAGTTGAGCTATACGGGCATCCCTGGCAGCCTGATCTGTGCCCTGCTCCGATGCCGTAGGAGGAGAACTCTCACTCGTGTCCTGGGCCTCCACTTCTTCCTCATCCTGCTCTTCTTCTTCTTCTATTTCAGCTCCACCTTCTTCATTACTCTCTTCCTCTTCGCTCTCAGTCTCATCCTCACTTTCTTCAAGTAAGGCTTGTTATCGACGAGGCCCGATGTCCATCTGATTAAGAGTCATCTCATTGATGTAACGGATAGGTACCGGCTTTTCCACCCCAAGTCTGTAGCCAAACTCATGTCCAAGCTTACAGATGAGTCGGTCAAATGGGAGCGATTCAGTCCTTCTATTCGAACGTGCAATAAGGACTATCTATCGCAAGATGTACATAGGCACACACAGCTTCTCTCCTTACCCCACCTGATACAAGAAATCCACCATCAGGCGCGTGCACTCACTTGGTTGCTCCACCTAAGATAGACGTTGAATGTGCAGATGTGGTGAAGCAAGCGAAAGTCGTCCATCATGTTGGTCGCTAAGAGACTTCTATTAGGCTGTCATTCAACCAGACGACCACATAGGAATCGCGTACGGTGATCCCTTTCAGCGCACTATTCAGATTCTTCTCACTTAAACGAACCTCACCAAGTGGCACGTTCAGAAGTCGAGATATCAAAGCAACGTCAATTGTGGCCTCCCGATCTCTTCCGCATGGGATCTTAAACTGCAATGGCTCCAGTGAAGGTTCTCGAATGTGGGCATAGAAAGCTTGGACAGTACCCACATTTGCACGGTATTCACCTTCAAATAGCGAACCCTACCTGGCCTCCTCTAGGCACTCAAATAAGAGATATTCTCCAAATAGTCACGCATCTACATGAGCTTCAAAAAGGACCTATGGCCCTCATAGATTCATGAGATAGCTCTGCCAACAAAGTTTTTCCAACGGGAGCCTGAGGATCGAGGTCCCGCTTTGTCTGATACTCTCGTGTGGCGGTCGTGATCGCGGCGGCACCTCTCGGCCTCCATGCACGGGTTGGGCGGCTAGGCCCGGCTTCATCAACGGGAGCTCTTTTCTTCCCCATGAAAGAGAGAATGGTGAAAATGGAAAATATGGCCGTAATAAGCTCGAATAGGGCCATGGAAAATGAGAGAAGGGAGGGAAATGGAAGGAATGATGGGGCTTCCACGAATTTGAGACTCAAAGTAGGGGTTTGAGTGCTCAAATGGAATGAAAAGGAAAGAAAATCAGCAATGAAGGTGGGTTTTGAGATGGGTAGAATGGGGATGCACAAAAATGGAAGAAGAAAGGGTTTGGAGATGGGTTTCTATGGGGTTTTGAGAGAAACTTAAGAAAAGAAAAGCATGGGAGGGTAGTTTATGAAAGAAAGAGGGTTTGGGAGGAGTTTTATTCAACCAACCATGGAGGAGTGGGCCACACTAGGCCCTAACGGCGTCGGCCCGACAGGCCCAGCCCATCCGGGACCACTGGGCGGCGAGGGCTAGCCGAACCGGCGAGGGCCTCGCCGGTCTCTGTACTAACCAGCGATGGCTCACCAGTGGGGGGAGGTCCTCCCCCTCCTCAAGCTTAAAAATGATGTGGGTCCCACCCTAGGTCCCCCTGAAATTACCCCAATTGGGCCCCTAGTCCAATTCGACTCAATTCAGGTTACTTTGAATAGAATCTGATACAAGTTCAAGTTTACCAGGTTTTTTAATGCTGGGATGGGCTGATACATGGTCTAAACCCGTCGATGGACGGTCTAGAAGAGATTTGGGGTCGCTGTGTGTGATCAAGAGTGTGTATAGACTCGATCTTGGTGATCATTTTTAGTAAACTTTCGCCAATAGGGGTAACTAGAAAACCTACACTAATTCTAGATTTATCTCGCACCCTCCTACACTAAGGTGGCGTCAGCATGCGTTGTGTGACCATAACCCAGGTCTGGTTTAATCCAAATCATGCTCTGATACCAACATATAACGCCCTGAAATTTAGGGGTCGAGCATAACTCAACTCCCGAGTTTCAAAACATCACTTATGCAACATATGCAATGATGGATGTATGTTGTCTGTATGAGTGCATAAAACATGGAGTAGATTAAGCTAAACTGCAAACATAATCTAGGGATAGGTGAAATCTGTAAGCGAAAGACTGAAGAAACATATGTATATCTATATAAGTCCCTGAGATATATATGCTCTGCCAGGTTATAATTACAAGTGTTTGTTTCAAAATATAAGTATCAAAATAAAATCATCCATTACAAAATAAACCTTAAATCCCCGTAGCTCAGGACACGGCTCACATGAACTCGCCTGAGAACTGCATAAAGGAAAATGCGTCCTCGACATCCTCATACTCCTGCTCTGCTTCGGGGGTCGCATCATCATCTGCATCTAAGACAGAGTCTGGTTGGTGTTGAAACACCGTCCCAGAATGTGGGAGTGAGTGATCAACTCAGTGGAACTACACAATAAAAGTTAACATATTATCAATTCAATCAAGCAGTAATGATAAGGCAATACAATCAAACATGTCCTAATTACTCTTGGTAATGCAAGGATGTATGTAGAAATGATGCATGCTCTCGCCTGCACTCCCTCAGCGTCTTCATCTTACGGTACGCATGACAACCTTCCGCAGTGCTCCACGACACCAAGCCACATGCAATGCGGTGCATGAACATGATTACCAAGTTGTTATTAGTCCTTTCATATAGCAGGATTGGAAAGCTAAGGTACCTTCCTCATATCAATTCCCAAATGGTGATCCATTCTAGGGGCGTCAGTCCTAGGCAATCTCATACGATATTATGGTTCTAGGTCGCTATAAAGGGCTCGTCACCAATCAATGCATGTCTATCATACCTTAGTTACTACCCTAAGGCTTGTCGCCTCAATGCAGTATCAAGGTATGCTCGAGGTCACTACCAATGTAGGCCGACAGCACGAATATAGTGTCCCATACCACCATAATCGGCTCACGAGTCTGAATTGCTCACTGGTCACTACGAGGAGGCTCGTCACCCCAGCGTAGGCCGACAGCTCGACCACGGTGTCCCATACCACCATGCCCAGCTCAAGAGTCTTAGCGGATCAAGGTACGATAGTTAACGGGATTGTACTGGTAAGTTTGGTACCCTAGATTCAAACAATAGTGTCCATACATGGTGAACATCTACTGGGACAATCGGGTCACTTGACGAGCTCGACTAGCACGAGCGCACATTGAGTTGAATGACATGAATTGCGCAAATACTCCGGGTGGCCAAACCACTGCCGACAACCCTAATACGACTCGGGTTCGTCAAACACGTCCTACGTGGTGAAAACAACATCGGCTACGAGCTCAAGGTTTGTTACCGATTCCCTGGACTATTCCATAGTCCCAAACACATTCAAGTATAACAGATATTCATACCAGCAATTCAGAACAGTAATGGATCAACAATTCTAATCATACAGCATGTGAGCATTTGATGAATATCAACTTAACATGAATTCACACGTAAGTAACATCTAAGTTAAGCAGACAAAGAATGTAAATTGCTTGGAGGAAATCATTCACTTCATTAAGTAGTTGTGAATCTCTTCTCAACGCCCATAAAAAGTACAATATATAACACACTTATTCATTCAGACATTTCTACAAACAATTGGCTACATATTCCAACATACATGACGTATGTTGGTGATAGCTCACATTAGGACAAATCCTTTTGCCAAGGAGTTGTTACACATACAACTAGCACAAACATGCGATAATTAATCATGGCAACCACATGCTCATATTTCATACGTCTACGATACTTTCTACATATACATGGAATACACAAATCTCAATATAGTTCATATATAACAGAAACGCAATACAAACATCGCATTTAGCATGTGAAATTACACCCACAACAATAATAAACCATTAACCGACATTAAAAGCCTTGAAAACCATAACCTATACGAATATAGCCCTTACCTTAAACCAAAAAGTGCGCAATAGATCTGATTCAGACAATAAGTCTTTGTCAACGGCGACTAGATAACCTAAGGCATGAATGAAATGAGCTACATCAACACTTAGACTATTCTAACCTCCAAAACAGGTTAGGGTTTGATTGACTTACCCAAGAATGAACTTAGAACCGCTGAAATAATGATTCAGATGCGATGGTTTAGGTAGCAGAGTAACTGGGAAGAATCTCAAGATGATTCACGAACTTCTCTCTCACTTTCTCTCTCTTTTCCTCTCTTTCTCTTAGCTAGGGTTTGGAAAATTCGTCTGGAGTTGAGAGTGAGGGTTTAAGGTCTTTATATAGGCCTAATATTGATGAAAATAGCCCCATGGCTAAGGTATACTTAGGTTATAACTAAATCAGGTCTATTTCGATCCAACGGAGCACTTGTGGTGGTCCCTTTTCCACGTGCGGTCGGACTTAAGCTCCCTAACCATGGATCTAGGTCAGGCTGAGTTTTTGTACCGATCGAATTTATAGATCAGCCGTGACGGACCAGTTTCAATTCAACGGTCACTAAAACTCGATCAAGTCCACCGGCACTTTGACATGTCTGGGCCATCTTCCCTTATCCGAGGGTAAATTTGGGTCAGATTCTGATAGTCAGAATGCTTAAAATCGGCGTGCAAGCGACATGACTCAGATTTCTTAAATTCATATTTAATTTCTAAATAATTTCACCTTTCTCACACTCTTTACTCCGGACTCAAGCAAATCGTCTCAGGACATATTATGGACTTGATTTTTGAGCTGATTATCAAGCCCAACAAGATGCTCATAATTGTCTAAGATCATCGCTATCGGACCTTCGACGCGCGGTCCAGGTCTGATACAAAGTTTCCAAGTACTCCCAAGAGCAACTGGATTTAGTGTTGAATCCTAGATTTCAGGGTAACATGGCGCTAACGATTCTATAGGTTTTGGGTCTTACAGATCAAATTTAAAGTGATTGGCGCTAATTTCACAGGTAATCGAGTTTAGCGCTAGATAATTCACATTTAACTTCTAAAGGATTGAGTCCCAAGAGAATCCCGATTGAGGTGGTGCTCGGGTCTATGCATAAAATTTTTCGGGATGTTACATCAGATATAAGCTTAAGAAGGAGAGATCAGATGATCGAATCTGCACAACATTCCTCTTAATGAGACGATCAATTCACAAGAAGAAATGCTATCGGATTTGATACTCAGATTCAATATTCAAAATCTTGTAATTTCTGTATTTCAGTAATCTATCTTAGAATCAAGGGAAATCAAAAGATGTAAATGAATTTAGTATTAATAAATATGATGATTGTTTTCCATACACTCTTTTATGATTAAATAATATAGTCTCCTAAATCGAATGCTTTTATTTCTTGTCGAAACACCTTGAAACAAGAATTATCTGATGTTCATGATCAAGTTAAACTTTGGTTGATGCAGAGTTAGATAGTGCAGCTGCTAAAGTTCAATTGAAATGGGATTTCCACAAATATATGATTACACTAGGAATATCAGAAGATTGGTAAATTTTCTTTTTGCATCTAATGTAATTTCATACTTACATATCATAAATGAATTTTGGTTGTTGAAGAATTTCGTGAATACATTAGAAATGACTAAGAATATATTTACATGCCTTTCGCCTCATCAGTTTTTTAAGCATACTTTGATAATGCATGTTAGTAAATTCATAACTTATTCATGATTGTCAGTATAATATCACCTACATGGTGTTCTTTTGATAGGCGGAGCTAATTTTTTAGTCTTAGTTAGTTTTACACAATTTAAGCTCTTAAATAGTGGAGTAGGCACAATTTTTTAGACTCATAAGTAGTTGGAGTCAGGTCTTATGTGAATGGTCTATGTAACTATTATGAGTTCGCTGGACTTATCGCAGCAGGGGAGTTCACAAATCGCGATCCATCAGAGGGGCCCAGTGAAGCTACCGGGATAGTGAACTTGGTGGGTTTTACGCACAGGGTTGGCCGCATGTTTTGACAAGAAACAAAATCATTTGGTTTGAAGAATTATCTTATTTAATCATAACAGAGAGAATAGGAGGAGAACAATCGTCATATTTATTTATTCTAAGTTCATTTACGTCCTTTAATTTCCCTTGATTTTAAGATAGATTATCCAAAATACAAGAATTGAAAGAGTTTGAATATCAAATCCGGCAACATTTTGGCTTGTGATTTGTTCATCTCATCAAGAGGAATGTTGTGCGGATATGACCATCTTATATCTCCTTCTTAAGCTCATATCCCTATATGATGAGAAGATCTAATTCCACATAACCATTCCAGTAGCATTCTAGCCCTTTTTTATTCATTGCCCTGCAACAACATGGTGTTGCGCAAGCCCACGCAACAACATGTTGTTGCGTGGTCCGGCACAAAGCATTCTCCTTCTTTTTCATCCCTTCTCTTCTCAATACCTTCGAGCTCTTCTTCTTCTCTGGAGCACTAATCTTCTTCAGAATCTTCGACCTGCCCAAATGAGAGGGGGTGAGGTGTTTATAGGCCTCCACACATGTAAACCCTCGATCTTCGTGCCATGGGGCCCACCTTTCATCAAATCCTAGCCATTCCATTCATCCTGGTCATACCAACATTGTGCGGGTGCGCACAACTAATGAAGGGATTTGTGCAGACCTGAGCAATCAGTACACCTTGTGTGGGTCAGCACAACAGCATGGATGAAGGGGTTTGTGTAGTCCCACACAATCAGTGAGGGGGTTTATGCGGACCCGCACAATCAATGTGCTTTGTGCGGGTCGGCACAATGCCATGGATCCCTTCTTTCTTTCTCTTTCTTATGTTCCTTTCTTCCATAGTTTCCTTTCTCTTCTATTCTTTTTTCTTTTTTCTTCTATCTCTAATATCTTCTCTTCTCTCAAAATCCCTTCTTTATCATTTGTAGTTTTCATTAACACATGATGGAAACTTCATACATTTTTTGTGCACCAACACCGTAGTAACTCTCTAGAGTTCGCGGGGCACTCATGGCTACCTTAGAGTACTAAATTTAAGGCCGTCAGTCCATCAATGAAGGGGTGGTTTATTTTAATGACACATCCTCATGAGTTTCTACTAGAATCAAACAAGGAATCTAGGGGGTTTTACACATGGTTGGCCTATTTATAGACAAGCCAAAGAGCACACACTATAGCCCACTTTTTCTTCGTTTGTCATGTCGGACCCATTCATGAGAGGGTATTTTCTCTCACCCTCCCTTGTGACGCTATCAAAAATTGTACAGACGGCATTGGTCTCACATGTGATTGGCCGTTGTGGACTTTGGCCGCCCGGGCTTTTTGTCGCTAGCTCCATCTGCTACCCACATGGGTCTATGCATCTGATAGCCTATGCAGGCTTTTTAGGGCCACCAGCTTCTCACTATTGCCCATATAATACTTAATATATCGCCGATTGTAGTAGGTCTTATGCGAAATATTCTGCTACCGTAGATGATAAATCACCATCGCTATTGTAGGACTTATGTGTAGCACTCCACTGCCATAGATGATAAGTCGACATCGCCACTGCTGCAGATGATAAGTCGATAAATGATATATTGCCATTGTTGATAATAGTATCCTTGATAATATTATTATTTTTAAGTAGAATATCAATTTGGCAATAATATCAATTTGACCACAATGGTTTTTTTTTAATAGTGGTCAACAACGATTAACGATAGCGATAATATCAATTCGACAATAATCATTGGTGCTTGGCGATAATTGGTAATAATATTAATTTGATTTGGCAATGATCAGTGATAATATTGATTTGCTTGAACTTGAGAGTCTACCTTTTATTCATATATGAAGAAGAATACGTGGCGTTTGCCTTTTTAGGTTATTTCATCATTTCGCTTGTCTTGCCCCTTTTTGATTGGGAATGATTATATTCAATAATCTTCGGAATCAAAACCACACGATTGATAGGGATAATATATCTTGATGAATTGAGCATTAACAAGTATATTGATGCCTCATCCATTCTAATCCATGCCTCGATAGGCTCTATTCGAATATACTTCTGTTATCACATACGGACCGTCCCATTTGGGATCAAATTTGGCCTCAGTTCTTCGAGTAACCACTATAGGTCTTTTTAATATTAACACCAAGTCACCTTTCTTAAAAGAACAATGTTCGACTTTTTTATCGAAAGCAGCAGAAATTCTTGCCTAATATAGTTCTAATCGTTGTTGGGCCACTAGCCATTTTTCATCGAGCAAATCTAATTCGACCAGCCTTATTCATGCATTTTCATTGTTTGTCATTGGCTGGTGTACTGCTACTCTAAGCGATGCGACATGCATTTTGATAGGGATGACGACTTCAACACTATAAACTAATAAATACGGTGTAGCTTTCGTCGTAGTGCGATGTGTAGTTTTATAAGCCCATAAAGCTTCTTGCAACCTTTCATACCAGTCACGTTTATTTTCTGTGACAGTTTTCTTCAATATTTTCACAATTGTCTTATTAAATGCCTCCGCTAACTGGTTAGCCGATGGGTAGTAAGCTGTTGAAAATGAATGTTGAATGCCATATTTCTGGCATAATTTCTCCATGCCTCTGTTCTTGAAAGGAGTACCATTATCAATAATGACTCTTCTCAGAATGCCATGACAATATATTATTGCATGTCAAATGAAATTCATGACATCTTTTTCTTTGACATTTCGTAGTGCAATTGTTTTAGTCCATTTGGAAAAATAATCTATCGCTGTCAGGATGTATTGTTTTCCTTTAGACGAAGGCAGATTTATGGGACCGATAAACATCAAGTCCCTAGGCAGCGAAAGGCCAAGAAGCCACTGATTGATAAAGATCTTTAGGAGGTACATGTATGACATCGCCATAGATTTGGCATTCATGACAATGTTTCGCATAATCGATAGCGTCTTTAAACATTATAGGCCAGTAATACCCCATTCGATGCACCCAATGGAATAAGTTTCGACCAACTTGATGCACTTGCATTCTCCAGAATAGGCTTCTCGCAATATTTGATTTGCTTCTTCCGTATTTAGACACCATAACAGCATTTTGTTATAAGATCTTCTATATAACACTTCTCTACACAATATATCTCTTTGATCTTTGCTTGATCTACAACCGTTGTGCTAGGTCCTCTGGCAGAAAATCATATTTGAGGTAATCCACAAAAGGCTAGTGCCAATCTTTTGTTGTGACTTCCAAACTGAAATGGCCAAGCTATATGTCCTAGAGGGGGGGGGGGGGGGTGAATAGGACTATGCCAAATTTTAAGATAAATACAGCAAAAATATAGAAAGATAGAACTAAATAAATAAATCAATTCACACTGCTGAATGTTAGCTCAAAATATTGATTGTTCTAAGGACAACCATGCACCATAAAAATGGCAGGGCAACCTTACTAGAACAAATAGAGAAACTGAAGCTCAAAGTAATAAAGAGAGAGCAAAAATATAATGTTGAAATGTAAATCTAAATTATTACAACATTCCCCACTGTGCTTGAAATGTAAAATTTACAACATTCACATCCACGCATACATTCCACAATTCTGAATGATAAATGATAGAAAATATAAATCACACATCCACAACACAAAGAATTATAGTGGTTCGCCTGTGTGTTCACCAACTATTAAACAACAGCTACACAGAATGCTACTCCACTCCTAATATCCTCACATAGGGGATATTAGCGTTCACTATCAAATGGTTTTCACAGGTTCACCCAAAACCTTCACAATTATGTCCTTTTCAAAGGGCTTACACAATTTAAAAACCCTCACTTCTGAGTTTTTTGGCTCTCCTTAGATAACCAACAACTTCAAGATTTTTCTGGCTTAACCTCAAATAAAACCAAATAATGTAAATTACACAACTTGTAAAATACCTGATTTTCTCCTTCGTTGTAGTAGCCCAGAAGAACCAAGTCGAAGTAGAGATTTGAATGTCAAAGTTCAATGTCTAATACTCACTTTATAATGGTTCTAGGTTCTAATAGATTTTAAATTAAAACAAAAGGGCTAGCTCTAATTGATTTTGATTCCAGAAAAAGGAAAACAACAATTCCTCTTTTCAGATTAGATTGGAATACAAGAAACAAAGTCAATTAAGAAAGCTAAAGAAAGAGAATATTAAATATGCACACTTAGCTTATATGGAGCACCGACTTATCTCTCAGAAGGCCGAATTAATTTAGCTTGAAGTTCTTTTAATTTTCATATATAATTCTGAGATTCGTGCTCTATTTATAGGTGAGCAAATCATACCTTCGACTGATCTAAGGACCTCTACGACTGGTCATAGAACTAACAGATATTTGAAAATTCAGGCGCGATAAGATTTGGCAGTTTCACGACTGGTCGTGGGTCTCCTTCGACTGGTCGTAGGTCCCTTTCGACTGGTCATAGGTCTCCTTCGACTGGTCGTAGGATCCCTTCGACTAGTCGTAGGTGGCCGAATTTCAACGCTGTTCTTTTAGTCTTAGGTTTACGACTAGTCGAAGATGCAGTCGACACTGTTCCTATGACTGGTCGAACAGTCCCCAGGACTAGTCGAAGCCTAACAGAAAATTTTCATTTTTTGTAACAAACTTACGACTGATCCAAGAAATGTTTAGACAGGTCGAAGCAGTGCTAGGACTAGTCGAACAAAGTCTAGGACTAGTCTTAGAACAGACCAAACTCACTTATGAATTATGTATCCCAAATGGCCTACTCTAAAGGTCAACCTAAGGTCAGTCATACCTCAATAGTGAAGTAAGGACATTGAAACTTTAGAGACGAGTGACCTTTGAAAGTAATGGAGCTTGAAGTCTTGATGTCGTTTAAACTTGAGAGCTTTTTGAGATCTTGAGATTGAACTTGAAAGCTTCTTGAGATCTTGAGGTTGAACTTGAAAGCTTCTTGAGATCTTGAGGTTAAACAGTGCTTGCCAACCTAAGTTGATCTTAAGTAAAGCATTGTTCTTCGCAGATGCAAGCTTCATAACAGTGTCTTTAGCACCACAAATTTGACAACATAAAGGACTATAAACTATGGTACTTACAATCTCCCCCTTTGTCAAATTAGTGACGAAACACACTTTCAAGATATGTTACATAACACAGAATATCTGATTAAAGAATCATGCACCAGTTGTTATCAACCGGCATCCTGCAGACTTGTAAATCAATATTATTCAACATACAGTTCACCTCTGCACACCTCAGCTTACACCTCTACACATACTCCCCTTGAGTAACATACTCCCCCTGAGTAACATACTCATAAAACATATCCATAATATCCATAACATTTCCATACTCCCCCTTTTTGTCACAATAGGACAAAGGAAGCACGAAACAGATGGCTGAGGAGAAATAATCAATGAGAAATAAGAGAGGTAACTAATCAAGATATGAGAACATAGCATAAGCAACACACATAATTCATAGACTGAGCTAAGTTAAAGAGAGTGACAAACTCAAAACTAGTTAAGAGTACTAAAGTTATTACAAACCAGCAGTCTTAAAAATACTAATCTGACCAGATGAAGGAGCAGGAATGGAAGGATCAAGTTGATACATGCCTTTGTTCAAGCGCCTAAGATATTTATGCATATATTTGAACTGTAAATCATGGGCAACAGACATGTTTTCCATCTTAACATTTAGATTCTCAACTTTATCTTCTAATGCACTCAGATGTGCATCAAATGAATAAGGCTCATAATCTGGATCATTTGTAGAATCAGACTCAATTCTTCAAAAATATCATTCATGTTAATATCATCAGGAGGAAGATCACCAGCTTCTTCCTCATGTTCAGCTTCAGCACTGCCAACACCATCACCTTGGCTAGGAAGGAAATCCAGCTTCATCTTATTGATATTGGAATTGTTAAATATCAGATGATGGATAGGGGCCTCTCCAACCGGCATGTCGACTGACATATGTGTAGCTAACACAACATCAAATATCCAAAAGGAATGTCACCGTGACCAGGATGGAGTCGAAACTAAATGATGAAGTGACAAATCAAGGATGATAAACAAATGTTAACACCTCTAACAACAGAATGAAGAATACGAACCATAAAGGACGTCAATTCAGATTTATTACCCGACCGAGGATTCAAATTAGACATAGATTTTGTGAAGAACTCTGAATTTGGGTAACAAATACCTTGAGGGAAGTACATTCCCTTTATGCGTCCATTATACATCCAAATTGCATAAGTCCTTAGTCAGCATACGTTTTTCAGCGACAGAGGGTTTATCAGATAAAGTATGGATGGGAATACCCTCATCATTCACTGGAATATCCATAAGGGCTGAAATCAAATGACAATCAACTTCAAATGACCCTTCTCTTGTGGAGATAGAAAAAGTTAAATTTTCCAGTGAGAAAGCACATATGCATGCAAACATGGATTGGGCAATGGACCGGTATGTTGGCCCACCCCAAAGTAATAAGTTATTCCAACCTATAGATTGGAGCATAGGAAAAATATCAAAAGGAGCAACATGATTAATATTAACTGGATGCTCAACAATAACATTACACAATCTGATGTCCCGAACATAAGATGGATCGTCCTCAGTAGCCCTAAGATGACGCTTAGTGATAGGGGCCGATCTGGAAGAAGAAGACGGACTATGGGACGTTGATTTTCTTCCTCTAGAAGCCATATGCAACAAGGATTTCAAGAATATAAAGAGTTGCAAAGGATTAAGAAAAGGGTTTTCTCAAATCATATTTTTCAAAAGAAAAACCCCAAATCTCAACTAAATTCAAAATAGACAACTCCAAGAGAGAAATAAAAGCAATCTAGACACAAATTTACAAGCAAAATGCAAATGGAGCACTAACCTTGATGATTTTGGAAGATGGGTTCGACTAGTCGTGTGTTGGCTCGTTGGAGAGTGAAGTTGAAATGAATAAGAAAATGATTTTTCCCAAATTTTAAGTGAATCCACGCGATTCACGACTAGTCGTGGATATACACGACCGGTCGTAGCACGACTGGTCGTGGATACTCACCACTGGTCGAGTACAGGCCAAAAAACTCTGATTTTTGCATACTTTTCAAGATTTGAAAACTAAACTAGCAAATATATACACTATGATACAAATAGGCATAATTAATCATTTTAAAATGCACATGCCAAGATCAAATTTCATTTTCTTAAACCTGCTTTTGTCGAGCAATTTAGTGAAAATATCAGCACGTTGATTCTCGGTAGGGATATATTCCAAAGATATAACCTTTTTTTCAACTAATTCCTGAATATAATGAAATCTAATATTAATGTGCTTAGTACGAGAATGCTGAATTGGATTTTTAAAAATATTTATGACACTGGAATTATCACAATATAATAACATAGAATCTTGTTTAATTCCATAATCACTTAGCATACGTTTCATCCAAACAAGCTGTGTACACGCATTACTAGCTGCGATATATTCAGCTTTAGCTGTTGAAAGTGATATAGAACTTTGTTTCTTGCTAAACCAAGAAACTAAACAGTTTTCAATATAAAAACAATCACCACTAGTTGATTTTCGATTATCAAGATTACCAGCCCAGTCAGCATCTGAGTACCCAGCTAATTGAATACTAGTCTCATGAGGATATCAGAGACCGAGATTAACAGTACTTACGACATATCGTATAATCCGCTTGATAGCAGTCAAGTGTGACTCTTTAGGTTCAGACTGATATCTAGCGTAAATACCAATACTTAGAACGATATCGGGTCTACTAGCAGTTAAATACAATAGACTACCAATCATACTCCAATATAATTTCGGATCCACATTTTTACCTGCAGAATCTTTTGAGAGTTTCAAGGTTGTACTCATAGGAGTATTAAAGTTCTTATCATTCTCAAATCCAAATCTCTTAATCAAGTTTATAGCATATTTAGATTGAGAAATGAACATTCCATCAGGTTTTTGTTTTACTTGTAACCCGAGGAAATAATTCAATTCCCCAACCAAGCTCATTTCAAACTGAGATTTCATCAAATCTGCAAACTCAATAGTCATGTCAGTACAGGTACATCCATAAATGATATCATCAACATAGATTTGTACTAACAACATGTGATCCTTATGTTTTTTAATAAACAGAGTTTTATCAACACATCTCATTTGAAAATTATGGCTTAATAGAAACTTTGTTAGTTTCTTGTACCATGCTCTAGGAGCTTGTTTTAAACCGTAAAGTGTCTTTTTAAGACGATACACATGATCAGCATTTTTGGGGTCTTCAAAATCCATTGGTTGTTCAACATGAACTTCCTCATGCAAATCGCCATTTAAAAATACACTTTTCACATCCATTTGGTAAATCTTAAACTTTCTAAAACACGCAATGGATATAAAGAGTCTAATTGATTCAAGACGTGCTACTGGTGCAAAGGTTTCATCATAGGCAATACCTTCAATTTGAGTATAACCTTGTACCTCTAGTCTAGCCTTATTTCTAATTATATTGCCAAGTTCGTCAGACTTATTTTTGAAAATCCATTTGGTTCCAATGATGTGTTTATCTTTAGGTCTAGGTACGAGATACCAAACATCATTTCTCACAAATTGGTTAAGTTCTTCTTGCATCGCAACAATCTAGTTTTCATCAGCAAGAGCTTTTTTTACGTTAGATGGTTCTATCTGGGATGTAAAACATACGTAATTGCATATATCCTCAAGTTGTCTACGGGTACGAACACCTGTGAGAGGGTTTCCAAGAATCTGTGTGGTTGGATGATCTTTAACAGTCCTCAGTTCAGAATCAGTCTGATTAGATGAAATATCATATTTATCAATTACTAGTACTTCATCATTATTTGAATTTAAGACTGGTGAGTTTAAGTGATCATCAATGACCACATTGATGGATTCTTGAATCACACCGGTCCTTTTGTTCAGAACCCTATAAGCTCGACTGTTTAAAGAGTATCCTAAAAAGATCCCTTCATCACTCTTCTTATCAAACTTTCCTAGATGTTCACGATCTCGTAAAATATAACACTTGCTGTCAAAAACTCGAAAGTATTTGACAGTAGGCTTTTTATTGAACCACATTTCATAAGCCGTTTTATTATTACCTTTACTAATGTAAATCCAGTTAATAATATAGCAAGCTGTATTGACTGCTTCAGCCTAAAGATTCTTAGAGAGCTTCATACTATTCAACATGACATTTGCCATTTCTTGAAGCACTCTATTTTTCCTTGCAACTATACCATTTTGTTGTGGAGTTTTGGGCATTGAGAATTCATGAATATTCCCTAGTTGCTATAGAACTTCTCAAAACCGCTATTCTCAAATTCAGATCCATGATCACTATGAATCTTATTGACTTGAGAACCTTTTGCAGTTTGAATCCTTTTGAGAACCTTTTTTACTTCTTCAAGGGTTTCTGATTTGTCCCTTAAGAAGACAACCCATGTATATCTGGTAAAGTCATCTACTATTACCAAAATATATCTTTTGTCACCTCAACTTTCTGTCCTGGTAGGTCCTACTAGATCCATATGGAAAAGCTCGAGTGATCTTGATGTGGTATTGGAATTCACCTTTTTATGTGAGTTCCTTGTTTGTTTACCAATCTGACATTCACCACATATTTTATCTAATTTTTGTAGTTTGGGTAGACCTCTTATAAGTTCCCATTTGCTCAATCTATGTAAAATTCGGTAGTGTACATGTCCAAGACGTTTTTGCCACAAATTAGTCTCATCTGTTTGGATCATGTAACATAATTGATTAGATGAGCTAGATTCGCTAACAATATAGCAGTTTTCAGACGTTTTACGTCCAGTTAGTATTACTGAACCCTTGTTGTTTAGAATCTCACAGCTTTGATTAGAAAACCGTACACTATGGTTATTATCACAAATCTGAGATATGCTTAGAAGATTATGTTTCAATCCTTCAACATACAACACATTTTTAATCAAAGGAAGGTTATAGAGTTGAACCGTACCTTAGCCCATAATCTTGCAGTTGCTGCCATCTCCAAATGTGATTGAACCGTCAGTCATGTCTTTGAGATCGGTGAATAAAGCCTTCTCGCCTGTCATATGCATGGAGCATCCACTATCTAGGTACCACTTAGAATGGCTTATTGCTTTGAAAGCGGTGTGGGCAACCAAGCAAGTGACCTTTAGAACCCATTTCATAACCATTTTGAGTTTAGGAGGATAACAGGTCTTCTTTCAATTGTAAGAGTTATAAGTATGACCTAGTGAGTTAGACTTTAGAAGCTCCTTAAGTAAATCAACTATCTTTTCTGCCAAAGGACTTTGGTTTTATTTTTTATAGTTGATATGTCTTTTAGGTTTTTGAAAGGATTTAAAGTTTTTAGAAAACATTTGATCTTTCCCTTTTGAGTTTAAGATCTCTCCCTTTACAAATGTGGGAGAAGTATTCTTCGGTTTAGGAGGAACACTCTTGTTATAGCCCAGACCGGATCGATTGCCACATTTTCTCGATCTAGAAAAAAGTTTTTCTAATTTAGGATCACCTTGGGCATATTTCCAGGTTTCCTTTAAACTCAAGAGAGAAGAGACTTCATGTTTTAGTTGTTCATTTTCAGATTTAAGATTTTCAAACTGGAAGGTTTTAAAATCTAAATCGCATTTTGTCTTTTCAAAATAGTCTGAAATATGGGACTTTTCTAAAACAAGAGATTCATAAATTTCTTTGAGTTTAGAAAATTTCTCTTTTTGAAGTTTCAATTTCACGACAATTTTACAACTTTCCTTGTATAGGGCATTGTAAGCATCTTGAAGATCATCTTCATTTTCATATTCACTCTTCAGATTTTCTTCATTAGACGAGTCATCATTATCTGAAAAAGTGAATTTGGCTAGAGTCATAAGGGCCTTAACATCACACCCTGACTCAGTTTCAGAATCTTCTGATTTAGAAGAGACTTCAGAATCAGAGGACTCATCCCAAGTAGCCATCATACTTTTCTTTTTTGACTTGCCCTTATTAGGACATTTGTTAGCCAAATGCCCATACTCATGGCAGTTGTAACATTGACTGTCTTTTAATGATTTTCTAGTTTTAGGTTTAGGTTTCTTTTTATCAAATGCTTTTTGAAAATCAACCCTCTTTTTACTTTTAAAAATTTTATAAAATCTCTTTGCCAAAAGAGTCATATCATCCTTAGAGTTTTCTAAATCAGAGTTTAAATCATTTTCATGAAAACCATTTTTAGAAGTTTTTAAAGCAATAGATTTACCTTTTGGAGCTTTAAAGGTTAACTCATAAGTCTATAATGAGCCAACTAATTCCTCAACCCTCATATTGTCCGTATCACTAAGTTCCTGGATTGCAGTTACTTTAGAATTGAACCGGTCAGGAAGTGAGCGTAGTATTTTAGCACATATATTGCTTTCAGGAATTTTATCGCCTAAACCCCACATAGAGTTTACAATGTCATTTAATCTGGTATAGAAGTCCATGAACATTTCATTTTCTTCCATACGTATTTCCTCAAATTTAGTTGTGAGGATTTGTATCTTAGATTTCTTGACAATTGAAGTACCTTCGTGTGTCATTTCCAATATTTCCCAAGCATGTTTTGCAGAATCACAGGATATAATTCTTTTGAATTCATCTAATGATAGTGCACAAGTAATTGCATTTAGTGCTTTAGCATTTGCACTACTCTCAGTTTTCTGAAGTGTGGTCCAAGAGAAATACGGTGTAATTTTCATAGATTTTGAATCATCAATCCCGGTTACTTCAATGGTAGGAGGGGTCCATTCATTCACTGTGGATAGCCACACACTTTCATCCATGGATTTGAGGAAGATCCTCATCCTGGCTTTCCAATAGGCATAGTTGGAGCCATCAAAGGGTGAAGGCCTAGTGACTGATAGGCTATCAAAATTTGACATCTTTTATATAGTTGAGATTGTAAGCTCAGGAATTAAATCCAAATAAAAAGCAATAAGAGCGAGCTATTAGGCTTTGATACCACTTGAAATGGCCAAGCAATATGTCCTAGAAGGGGGGGGGGGTGAATAGGACTATGCCAAATTTTAAGATAAATACAACAAAAATATAGAAAGATAGAACTGAATAAATAAATCAATTCACACTGCTGAATGCTAGCTCAAAATATTGATTGTTCTAAGGACAACCATGCACCATAAAAATGGTAGGGCAACCTTACTAGAACAAATAGAAAAACTGAATGTAATGACCCGGAAAATTTTGTGCTAATCTTTCCTTAGTAGCTTTTTGGGGTAATTAGCGCTATACTCGATTGCTTGTGAAATTTGCATCAATCACTTTAAATTGTATCTGCATGACTCAAAACCTGTAGATTAGTTAGCGCTAGGTTACTCTGAAATCTGGGATTCATCGTTAAAGCCAGTTGCTCTTGGGATTTTTTGAAAGTTCTAGATCGAACCTGGACCGCGCGTCGAAAGCTCGATAGCGATGATCTTAGGCTGTTGTGGTCACCATGTTGGGCTTGACCATCACCTCGAAAATCAAGTCCAGATGATGTTCTGGGTCGATTTGATTGAGTTCGGAGTGAAGAGTGTGAGAACGGTTGAAAATTTAATAAGATTTTATGAAATCTGAGTCGTGTCGCTTGCGCCACGATTTTAAGCAATCTGACCATTGGATTCTGACCCAATTTCACCCTCTGATCAGGGAAGATGGCCCAGGCATGTCCTTATGCTTGTGGACCTAATCGAGATTCGGTGACTGTTGAATTGAGTGTGGTCCGCCATGGCTGATTTGAAGATCCGGTGGTACGAAAACACAGCTTGACCTAGATCCATGGTGAGTGAGCTTAAGTCCGACCTTTCGTGGTAATAGGCCCACCGGAAGTGCTTCGTTGGATCGTGAGAGGCCGGTTTTGGTTATACCCTAAGTATACCTTGGCCCTGGGGTTATTTTCATCAATATTAGGCCTATTTATAGACCTTAAAACCCTAGCTCTCTTTTCCATACGAATTTTCTAACCCTAGCTAAGAAAGAGAAAGGAAAAGAGAGAGAAAGTGAGAGAGAAGTTGGTGAATCATCTTAGACTCTTTCCTGTTCTTCTTCATCCTTAAACCTTCACTTTGAATCGTTATTCCGGCGATTCTGAGTTCATCTTTGGGTAAGTTAACCTAACCATAATCTGTGTTAGAGCTTAGAATAGTCTTTGTGTGTTGTAGCTCATTTCTATTCTTGCTTTAGGTTATCTTGTCGCCGTTGACGAAGACATATCGTCTGAAATCAGTTCGGTGTTCTTTTCTGGCTTAAGGTGCGGACTTTAAGTGTATAGATTATGGTTTTCAACGCTTTCAATGTCAGTTAATGGTTTATTCTTACTATGGATGAGATTTCACAAGCCAAATGTTATGTTTATTTTGCGTTCCTGATATACATGTGTTATATTGAGATTTGTGTATTCTATGTGTATGTATAAAGTACCGTATGCGTATAAAATATGAACCTGTGTTTACCGTGATTATTTGTCGTGTACTTATGCTAATTGTATGTGTGACAACTCCTTGGTAAAAGGAATTGTCCAAATGTGTGTATTTCAACATACGTCATGTATGTTGTATTATGTATTCTAAGTGTTTGTAGAAATGTCTGAATGATCTAAAGTGTGATGTACCAACCTAGTATGGGCGTTGAGAAGCGATTCCCAACTCTCCCACTAGTGTGTATGATTTCCTTCATGTAAGTTACATTCCTTGTTGTTTGAATTCAAGTATTACTTATGCTTACATTCATGTTAAGTTGATATTCTTCAAATGCTTGTGTACCACATAATTTGAGTTGTTGTTCCTTTACTGTTCTACATTTAATACGAATATCTGTTGTAGTGTAATGTGTGTGGGACTATGCATTAGTCCAGGAAATCGGTAATTGGCCTTAAGTTCGTGGCTGAGGTTACTTTCACCACGTAGGACGTGATTAGATGAACCCGAGACGTATTAGAGTTGTAGGCAGTGGTTTGGCCATGTGGAGTGTTTGCGCACTCTATGTCGTTCAACCCAACGTGCGCTCGTGCTAGTCGAGTTCGTCAAGTAACTCGATTGTCCGATGTATGGTCACCATGTATGGACGCTACTGTTTGAATCTAGGGTACCAAACTTACCGATGGAATCCTATTAACCATGGTACCTTGATCCGCTAAGACTCATGAGCCGGACATGGTGGTATGGGACACCGTGGTCAAGCTGTCGGCCTACGCTGGGGTGACGAGCCTCCCCGTAGTGACCAGTGAGCAACCAAACTCGTGAGCCGATTATGGTGGTATGGGACACTATATTCGTGCTGTCGGCCTACATTGATTGGTGACGAGCCCTTTGTAGTGATCTCGAGCATACCTGGATACCGCATTGAGGTGACGAGCTTTAGTGTAGTAACGATAGTATGATAGGCGTGCATTGATTGGTGACGAGCCCTTTGTAACGACCTCAAACCATATGATCGTATGAGATGCCTAGGACTGACGACCCTAGAATGGATCACTGTTTGGATGGTGATATGAGGAAGGTACCTTAGCTTCCCAATCCTGCTGTATGAAAAGGACTAATAACCATTTGGTAATCATGTTCATGCACCGCATTTGCATGTGCTTTGTAGACGTGGCACACTTTGAGGCGATGTCATGCGTAACGTAAGATGAAGACGCTGAGGGTGTACGCGTGAGGGCACGCATCATTCTGCATACATCCTTGCATTAACAAGAGTACATAGGACTTGTTTAATTGTTCTGCTTTATCATTACTGCTTAATTGAACTGATAACATGTTAACCTTTGCTTTATTGTTCCACTGAGTTGATCACTCACTCCCACGTTCTGGGGCGGTGTTAAACACCCACCAGACTCTGTCTTAGTTGCTGATGTTGCAGATGTTAATGCGACTTCTGAAGCAGAGCGGGAGATTGAGGATTAGGAGGCTGCTTTCTCTTTTATGCAGTTTTCAGACGGGTTCAGTGAGCCTTGTTCTGATGCACGGGATGCTGGGATTTCTTTTGGGAATTAAATGATGTAATTTGATACTTATAATTTTGATAATAACACTTGTCAGTACGACCTGGTATGTATATGTACTTTAAGGATTTGCACATGTACACATATATTTCTATAAGTCTTCCGCTTGCTTTCTTCACTTATCCCTGAATTATAATTGCTATTTGGCTTAATCTATTCCATGTTTTATGCACTAATACAGACAACATACATCCATCATTAAATATGTTGCATAAGTGATGTTTTGGAACTCGGGAGCTGAGTTATGCTCGACCCCCAAATTTTAGGGCGTTACAAGTTGGTATCAGAGCATGTTTTGGATTAAACCGGACCTGGGTTATGGTCATACACCGCACGCTGTCTCTACTTTAGTGTATTTGGGTGTGAGTCTATCGTAGATTGTGTGTTTGTGTTCCGTTGCTTCTATCGGCGAAAGTTTACTAAAAACGATCACCGAGATCGAGTCTATGCTCTCTCCTGATCACACACAGTGACCCGAAACCTTTCCTAGACCATCTATTAATGAGTCTAGATGGTCTATCATCCCATTTTAACCCTTCAATTTTTAAGAAATCTCTGTTTGTATCAGATTTCTGCCCGAATGGCCCGATAGGCGTCGAATCATGCAAAGGGGCCGATCGGGGCATTTCTAGTGGGGCCCAGGAGGGACCCACATCATTTTGAGCATGGGGGACCAAGAGGACCTCGCCCAAACAGTGAGGCATCGCCAGATGGTCCAGAGACCGGCGATGCCATCGCTGGCTCGGCGAGGCCTCGCCGATCAGTGGGCCAGGCCAGGCGGGCCGGCTCGAGCCGACGTTTATATGGCCTAGTGTGGCCCACCCTTCCATGGTTCGTTGGTTAAAACACCTTCTAAACCCTACTTCCTTCACAATTCTCCCTCCCAAGCTCTCCTTTTCTTGAAATCCTTCTCAAAACTTCTCCAAATCTCTTCCAAATCTTCTTCTTCCTCCATTTTCGTGCAAACCCTACCCACCCATCTCAAAACCTCACCTCTCTTTGCTGTTTACCTCTCCTTTTCTTCTCATTTGGGCTCCTAAATCCATCTTTAGGATCTCAAGTGTGTGGAAGTTTCACCATCCTTCTTATTTCTCTCTTTCTCTCATTTCTCATGGCCCTCTTTGAGTTTATCACGGCCATCTTTTTCGTTTCCTCCCTTCTTTCTTTGATGGGGAAGAAGAGAGCACCCGTGGATGAAGCCGCGCCTAGCCGCCCAACCCGTGCATGGAGGCCGAGAGGTGTCACCGCGAGCACGTCCACCACTCGTGAATTCTAGACCAAGCGGGATCTCGATCCTCGAGCTCCCATTGGTAGAACCTTGTTGGTGGAGCTATCACATGGAGTCTATAAAGGCCGTAGAGTCCTTTTTGAGGCTCATGTTGATCCGCGGCTTTATGGCGAGTTTTTGTTGTTAGAGCGCCTGGAAGGGGCTGGTTGGTGTCCCTTGTTTGAGGGTGAGTATCGCGCGAATACAAGTATTGTTTGAGCTTTCTATGCCAATATTCGTGATCCTTCACTGGAGCCTCTGCAGTTCAAGATTCCTTGTGGTAGTGGTCGGAAAGCTACGGTCGACGTCACTTTGATATCCCGACTCCTGAATGTGCCACTTGGTGAGGTGCATGCTAGCAAGAAGAATTTGAACAGTATGCACGAGAGGGACCATCGCACCCGGTTCTTGTGTGATCGTCTGGTCAAATGGCAGCCTAATAGGAGTCTTCTGGCTACCAACATGACGGACGACTTCCATTTGCTTCACCACATGTGTACGTTCAATGTATATCCAAGGTGGAGCAACCGCAGCGAGTGTACGCGCCTGATGGTAGATTTTCTATATCAGGTGGGGCAAGAAGCGAAGTTGTGTGTACCAACGTACATCCTGCGCAAGATTATTCTCATCGCTCGTTCGACTAGGAGGACCGAATCGCTTCCTTTTGGCTGCCTCATTTGTAAGCTTGCATATGAGTTTGGCTATAGGCTTGGAGCAGAGAAGCCGGTTCTTGTTTGTCATATTAACCTGACGACCCTTAAACAGATGGAGATTAGTTCTAGTCGACAAGCCTCAGAGAGTGAGGATGAGTCAGAGAGCAATGATGAAGAGAGTTATGCTGAAGGTGGTGCTGAGATTGAGGAAGAAACAGAGTAGGACGAGGAAGAGGTAGAGGCACAGGATACGAGTGAGAGCTCCCCTCCTGTGGCACCAGAGTAGAGCGTAGATCAGACTGCCAGGGATGCTCGTATTGCTCGGCTTGAAGAAGGGCAGGTTGTTCTACGCCAGGATATTATGGATCTTCGAGGCCTTGTGAAGCATAAGTTTAAGAAGGTGACTCGAACTCTGAAGTCTATCCTGTGTTGGTTGTAGGATAAGGGTGCCCCGCCTCCATCTCCTGATTTCGACGAGTAGTTGTTGTTGTAGTCGTCCTTTACTTTGTTTGTTGTTTCTTTCTGTGTGTAGCCGTTGTTGGCTTTGCAGTTGGACTTGTTTGTAGTTGTTTGTGGTTGTTTGAAGTGTTAGATGTTGTAGTTCACATGCTTTCCTAGTCGTGATTCATGTAATGCTGCACTACTTGTATTGCGACAATTTTGTTTAATAGAATGCATGTTATGGATCTTTGAAGTTGTGCTGTGAATGCTGTGTGGATGGATTATGTGGATGTAGAATCTGACAGGTTGCATCCTCTGTTGAATGTAGGGATGCCTCTTAAGGGTTTGAAGACTTCGGCCCATCTCTCCTTGGTTGAGTCGCTTGCTGGGGTTCCTCCCTTGAGCGATAGCCAAACGGATCCACAGGCGGGCCCGTCTCATGCCGGTGTTAGGCCGACACCTATGGCTCCTCCAGTCACGCCTTCGATTCCTAAGCCGAGCCGTGCATCTTCGTCTGCTCCGCCTACTGATAGGTTTGAGCAGATGATGCTGTTGATGCAGCAGCAGCAGCAGCAGCAGGAGTTCCTATCTTTCATGGCTGGCATCTTTGCTCAGTCAGTGAGGGCAACTCCACCTGCTTCACCTATGCCTCCATCTGGGAGCGCCAGTGTGAGTGGCACTTTTGAGCAATTCCAGTGCTTACGACCTCCTACATTTGTAGGTTCTCATAGACCCGAGGAGGCCGAGTATTGGATTGATCGCATCTCCAAGATGCTGAGACCGCTACATTGTTCAGAGGTTGAGCAGGTCGAGCTTGCCTCCTTCATATTTGAGAAGGAGGCCAGTGTATGGTGGGACAGTGTTCTTCGCATTGTCGAGGAAGGATTTGAGTGGTCGTGGCAGGCGTTTGAGGCACGCTTCCACGAGAAGTATTTCCCGGTTACGTACCGACATGAGAAGGAGAGTGAGTTCCTTCGCCTCCGCCAGGGAGGGCTGTCGGTGACAGAGTATGAGAACTGGTTCACTGAGCTAGGTTGGTATGTGCCTTTGATTTTGGACGATTAGCCGATGAGGATGTGGCACTTTTCTGAGGGATTGAGGCCTGAGATCCAATCGAAGATTTGCTATGCCAGCATTTCTTCCTATGCGGAGTTGATGAGCATGTCCTTGCGAGTAGAGCAGGATAGGGACAGGTCGTCCCATATGCGAGCACCGATGGTTTCTAGGGCGCGACCCGATTTTCAGGGTGTACCTTTTCTCGGCAAGAGGCCGCGAGCAGATTCTCCTCCTAGGCGTTCAGCGCCGCCCGCTCAGCAAATGCAAGTTGATCTTCGATGTTCGTATTGTGGGAAGATGGGGCATTTAGACCATTTTTGCTTTTCGCGTATGCGGGCCAGTGGTTTTACTCCACCGCAGAGGATTAGCCATCCGATGCCTCAGGTTATTTCTCTTCCACCTCTTCGTTCAGCGCCAGCTCATCCATCTTTCAAACCTGCAGTACCTAGCTTCAGGCCACCTCAGCGGCCCATGGTTCCTCCGCCGAATCGTCAGCAGCAGGCTCGAGTTCATGTGCTCTCAGCTGAAGTGCCTATGTTTGACTTGGTGCCGAGATCCTTCGAGGTGATAGCGCACATTGAAGGTATTTCCGTTTCTATGTTAGTGGATACAGGGTCCACTACTTCTCTTATATCATATGCGGTACTTAGGCGTTTGGGTTTGAGCACTGTTTCTATGCAAGGAGTGACGCTTACTACCGCTACGGGGATTTCCTCTACTATGAGCAAGCGTTGTATGGATTGTTTGGTCGATCTGGGAAGTAGATCGATCCGTGTTGATTTCTTTGTCGCACCCCTTTATCATTACGATGCTATTATGGGTATGGATTGGCTCACGAGGATGCGAGCTGAGATTGATTATGAAGCAAGGTCGGTGACCATCCATGGACCTGAGGGCAAGACAGTTACTTTCCCAGTTCAGGTCAGTTACCCTTTTCGTCTTGATTATTATACTTCTCTGTTGGAGAGTATGGCTGAATCGGCGTTAGTTAGCACGCCGGTAGTTCGGGAGTTTGAAGATGTGTTTGAGTCGATTCCTGGATTACCTCCTCAGTGTGAGATTGATTTTGCTATCGATCTCATGCCTGGTGCGGCGCCCATTTCTTTGCCCACCTATCGTATGCCTCCGAGTGAAATGGAGGAGTTGAGGAAGCAGATAGATGGTTTGCTGAATTTGTGTTTTATTTGGCCTAGTGTGTCTCCTTGGGGAGCACCTGTTTTGTTTGTGAAGAAGAAGGATGGTTCCTTGCGATTATGTATTGATTATCGCAGGTTGAATTTGGTAACTGTGAAGAATAAGTACCCTTTGCCTAGGATTGATGATCTGTTTGATCAATTGAAGGGGGCACGGTACTTTTCGAAGGTTGATCTGCAGTCTGGGTATCATCAGTTGCGCGTCAAGGATGGGGATGTGCAGAAGACCGCTTTCAGGACTAGCTTCGGTCACTATGAGTTCTTTATGATGTCGTTCGGTCTTACGAACGTACGGGCCATATTCATGGATCTGATGAATAGGGTGTTTCGGCCATTCTTGTTTCGATTCGTCATTATTTTTATAGATGACATCTTGATTTATTCTGCGAGCCGGGAAGAACACGAGGAGCACTTAGAGCGGTTTTGGATACTCTTAGGAAGAATCAGCTTTTTACGCAGTTCAAGAAGTGTGATTTCTGGAAAGAGGAAGTCAAGTTCCTGGGACATGTGGTGTCCAAGGAAGGGATAGCTTTCGATCTTGCCAAGGTAGCTGCAGTGCAGGACTGGAAGCAGCCTGGTTCAGTTACTGAGGTAAGAAGCTTTCTGGGTCTTACATGCTATTATCGACGCTTCATTCAAGACTTCTCGAAGATTTCCAGACAGTTGTCGCAGCTGACACGGAAGGATTTGAAGTTTGCTTGGAATGAGAAGGAGGAGTTAGCTTTTCAGGAGCTGAAGGACAAGTTGATGTCCGCCCCTGTGCTAGTATTGCCAGAGCAAGGGGTTAAGTATATTATATATACTGACGCCTCTCGCGTTGGCTTGGGTTGTGTCCTTATGCAGAAGGACAGGATGATTGGTTATGCTTCGCGTCAGTTGAGGAAACACGAAGAGAATTACCCTACGCACGACCTGGAATTAGCAGCTGTCATTTTCGCATTAAAGCTCTGGAGACATTACCTCTATGGTGAGGAGTTCGAGCTCTTTCGCGACCACAAGAGCCTTAAGTATATTTTCACGCAGCGTGATTTAAATATGAGGCAGCACCGATGGATGGAAACATTGAAGGACTTTAAGTTCGATGTTTCTTACCATCCGGGCAAGGCGAACCTTGTGACAGATGCGTTGAGTCGCAAAAAGGCTATGGAGTTTGCGGCTCCGCTGATGATAACAGAGTGGGATATGTTGGAGTTTGTGTGAGATTTTGAGCAGAAGCTTACGGTGGTTGAGTTGTATGAGGTTATCGCACACGTTCGTGTACAACCCCTTATCGACGAGAAGATCGTTGCAGCTCAGGCAGATGATGAGCTTTTGGTGAAGATGAGGAAGCGAGTTGGTACAGATGAGAACTCCGACTGGAGTATTAGTTCTGATGGGGGCCTACGATTTCGTGGCCGGTTATGTGTTCCTGACATCCCTGACTTGAGACAGGAGGTTCTCGAGTTAGCCCATAGTTCTAAGCTTGCGATGCATCCAGGTAGCACGAAGATGTATCAGGATATGAGGAGATCTTATTGGTGGGACAATATGAAGGTCCATATTGCTGAGTTTGTTTCTCGTTGTCTCACGTGCCAGCAGGTCAAGGCAGAGCATCGCCGACCTCCTGGGTTGCTGCAGCCCATGCCCATAGCAGAATGGAAGTGTGACTTCATCTCTATGGATTTTATTTCTGGGTTGCCGAGAACGAGGAAGGGATATGACACTATTTGGGTGATCGTCGACCGATTGATGAAGTCAGCTCATTTCTTACCGATCAGAGTCACAAACTCTACAGACGAATTGGCTAGGCTGTATATCAAGGAGATAGTACGTCTGCATGGAGTTCCCTTGGAGATTGTGTCTGATAGAGACACGCGTTTCACATCTATCTTCTGGACTCGTATCCAGGAAGCGATGGGTGTGAAATTGAAGTTCAGCACCGCGTTTCATTTGTAGACAGATAGGCAGAAGAAACGCGTGAATCAGGTCCTGAAAGACATGTTGCGAGCTTGTGTTTTGAATTTCAAGGACAGTTGGGATGATTGTCTTCAGTATGCAGAGTTCGCTTATAATAACAGTTTCCAGGCGAGTATCGGCATGGCTCCCTATGAGGCATTGTATGGTCTCCCGTGCAGAGCACCGCATTGCTGGGCAGAAGTTGGCGAGCGTAGTTTGCTTGGCCCGGAATTGGTGCAGGTGACTTCAGAGAAAGTTGACATCATTCGACGTCGACTCTTGACAACCCAGAGTAGGCAGAAGAGTTATACTGATACGAGGCGTCGACCGCTTGAGTTTGAGGTTGGAGACCATGTATTTCTGAAGGTCTCTCCTATGAAGGGAGTTTTGCGGTTCGGTAAGAAGGGGAAGCTGACGCCGAGATTTATTGGTCCATTTCAAGTTCTGGATTGAGTGGGAGTGGTAGCATACCGCCTTGCTTTGCCCACACCTCTTGCGGGCGTGCATAACGTATTTCATGTTTCTATGCTGAAGAAGTACGTTCCTGATCTTTCGCATATTATCAGTTGGGAGCAGGTGCAGTTGAGTGAGGATGCCACTTATGTACTGCGACCGACGCGTATTCTTGACAGGAAGGAGCAGGTATTGTGTAGCAAGGTTATCTATCTTGTGAAGCTGCTATGGACGCATCATAGTGAAGAAGAGGCTACTTAGGAATCTGAAGCTGAGGTCAGGAAGAGCTACCCTCAGATCTGTAAGTGCTATAGTTTATATCCCTGTCTATTGTCAAATTTGTGGTGCCAAAATCACTGTTATGTTATATATAACTTGCATAAGTGAAGCTCTCTCAAGGATCAACATTCATGAACAAGCTAAGCTCACAACAAGCAAAGTTCAGAAGACAAGACTCAAGCTGTACTGAGTTCAAGGCAGTTTGTAAAGAACTCAAGACTCTTTCAAGATTGATCTACATCAAGACTTCAAGACTCATTCTTTAAGGTCACTTGTTCCGAATGTTTCAATGTCCTTTACTTCATGATTGAGGTTTGATTGACCATAGGTTGACCTTAGAAGTAGGTCATTTCGGATACATAAACCGAATGTTTATTTTACATGTGATTGGTCTGTTCTTCGACTAGTCCTAGGCCTTCTTCGACTAGTCCTAGACTTGCTTCGACCAGTCTAAGAAAATCCTCGATCAGTCGTAAGTTTGTTACAAATTCCGGATAAAATCTGTTAGGCTTCGACTAGTCCAGGAATCTGTTCGACCAGTCGTAGGAACAGTGTCGACTGCATCTACGACCAGTCGAAAATCTTCGACTCGAATTCCAGCGAAGTTTTACAGGACCTACGACCAGTCGTAGGAAAGCTTCGACCAGTCGTAGAACGGTCAGAGCATATCCCGCCGGATTTTTCAAATATCTGTTGTTGCTTCGACTAGTCGAAGAGCACTCTAGACCAGTCGAAGACCCGATCTTCTCACCTATAAATAGTGCACGAATCTCAGAAGAAATTATCGATTTAATTAATTCATTCAAGCTAATCTTCGTCGAACTTCTGAGAGATAATTCTGTGCTCCATCCAAGCTAAGTGTGCTTATTTAATATTCTCTTTCCTTAGCTTTATTTAATTGATTTTGTTTCTGCTATTCCAATCTGATTTGATAAAGAGGAATTATTATTCCCTTTCTTTGGAATCAAAATCAATTAAGGCAAGCCCTATTCGGTTTAATTTAAAATCTATTAGAATTAGAACCATTGTAATTGAGTACTGGACATTGAACTTGGACATTCAATCATCTACTCTGATTTGGTTCTACCGGGCTGCTACAACGAAGAAGATAATCAGGTATTTTACAACTGTCAAGATTATGGGCACTTAGCAAATAAATGTCCTAAAAGGGACAAACCCAAGAAGAAGGGTATGTTGGTTACATGGGATGAATCGTCTGATTCTGAAGGTTCTTCTGAATCAGAAGATTCTGAAATTGAGTCGGGCAATGAGGTTAAAACTCTTATGACTCTAGCCAAATTCACATTTTCAGATAATGACTCTACAAGTGACGAAAATCTGAATAGTGAATGTGAAAATGAAGATGATCTTCAAGATGCTTACAATGCCCTATATAAGGAAAGTTGTAAAATTGCTGTCAAACTTAAACTTCAAAAAGAAAAGTTTTCTAAACTCAAAAATTGTTTTGAATCACTTGTCTTAGAAAAATCACAAATTTCAGATTGTTTTGAAAAATCAAAATGCGATTTGGAATTCAAAAACTCACTAATTGTTGATTTAAAATCTGAATTGAGAAATTTAAAACTGAAGTATCTTCTCTTCTGAGTTTAAAGGACACATGGAAATATGCCCAAGGTGATCTAAAGTTAGAGAAACTTTTATCCGGATTTAGAAAATATAGCGATCGATCTGGCTTGGGCTATGATAAAAATTTATCTCCTAAACAAATGTATACTCCTCCTATGTTTGTTAAAGGAGAGTCCTCAAACTCAAAAGGGAAAAGTACTTATCAAGATTTTTCTAAAAATTCAAAAACTTTTCAAAAACCTAGAAACAGCCATGTCAACTTTAATCAGAAACGAAATCCACTAGCTGAAAAGATAGTTGATTTACTCAAGGAGCTCTTAAAATCTAACTCTATAGGTCATTCCTACAAATGTACACAAAAGAAGACCAACTATGTTCCTAAACCCAAAACAGTTATGAAATGGGTTCCTAAAGTCACCTGCTTGGTTGCTCACACTGCTTTCAAAGCAACAAGTCATTCAAAGTGGTACCTAGACAGTGGATGCTCCAGGCATATACACGTGACAAAGCTTTATTCACCGATCTGAAAGATATGACTGATGGTTCAGTCACATTTGGTGATGGTAGCAACTGCAAGATTATAGGCCAAGGTACGGTTCAACTTTTTAATCTTCCGATGTTTAAAAATGTTTTATACGTTGAAGGCCTAAAGCACAACTTGCTTAGTATATCACAAATATGTGATAATAACCATAATGTTCGGTTTTCTAATCAAAGCTGTGAAATACTAAACAATAAGGGTTCTGTAATATTAACTGGACGTAGAACGTCTGAAAATTGCTATATTATTAGTGAATCCAGCTCATCTAATCAAACATGTTACATGGTCCATTCAGACGAGACTAATTTATGGCACAAACGTCTTGGACATGTACATTATCGAAATTTATATCAATTGAGCAAACGAGAACTTGTAAGAGGTTTCCCCAAACTTCAGAAATTAGATAAAATATATGGTGAGTACCAGATAGGCAAACAAACAAAGAACTCACACAAAAAGGTGAATTCAAATACCACATCAAGACCACTCGAACTTCTCCACATGGATCTGATAGGACCTACCAGAATAGAAAGTCGTGGTGGTAAAAAGTATATCCTGGTAATAGTTGATGACTTTACCAGATTTACTTGGGTAGCCTTCTTAAGGGATAAATTTGAAACCCTAGAAGAAGTAAGAAAAGTTCTCAAAAGGATTCAAACTGAAAAATCTTCTCAAATTAGTAAAATTTGTAGTGATCATGGATCTGAATTTGAGAATAGCAATTTTGAGAAGTTCTGTACCGACCAAGGAATATTACATGAATTCTCTGCTCCCAAAACTCCACAACAAAATGGAATTGTAGAAAGAAAGAATAGGGTGCTTCAAGAATGGCTAATGTCATGTTGAATAGCATGAAGCTCTCTAAAAATCTTTGGGCTGAAGCAGTCAACACAGCTTGCTATATTATTAACCGAGTCTACACTAGAAAAGATAATAATAAAACAGCTTACGAATTGTGGTTCAATAAAAAGCCTACTTTTAAATACTTTCGAGTTTTTGGCAGCAAGTGCTATATTTTACGTGATCGTGAAAATTTGGGAAAGTTCGATACGAAGAGTGATGAAGGTATTTTTCTAGGATATTCTTTAAACAGTCGAGCTTATAGGGTCCTGAACAAAAGGACTGGTGTGATTCAAGAATCCATTAATGTTGTCATTGATGATCACTTAAACACACCAATTTCTAATTCAGATAATGATGAAGTACTAATCATTGATAAACCTGATACTTCATCGAATCAGACTGATTCTGAGTTGAGATTGTTAAAGATCATCCAACCACTCAAATTCTTGGAAACCCTCTCACCGGTGTTCGCACCCGTAGACAACTTGAGGATATATGTAATTATGTATGTTTTACATCCCAAATTGAACCATCAAACGTAAAAGAAGCTCTTGCTGATGAGAACTGGATTGTTGCGATGCAAGATGAACTCAACCAATTCGTAAGAAATGATGTTTGGTATCTCGTACCAAGACCTAAAGATAAACACATCATTGGAACAAAATGAATTTTCAAAAATAAGTCTGACGAATGTGGAAATATAATTAGAAATAAGGCTAGACTGGTGGTACAAGGTTATACTCAAATTGAAGGAATTGATTTCGATGAAACCTTTGCACCAGTAGCACGTCTTGAATCTATCAAACTATTTATATCCATTGCATGTTTTAGAAAGATAAAGATCTATCAGATGGATGTGAAAAGTGCTTTTCTAAATGGCGATTTACATGAAGAAGTCTATGTTGAACAGCTAATGGGATTTGAAGATTCCTAAAATACTGATCATGTATATCGGCTTAAAAAGGCACTTTATGGATTAAAACAAGCACCTAGGGCATGGTATGAGAAACTAACAAAATTTCTTTTAAGTCATAATTTTCTAATGGGATCTGTTGATAAAACTCTGTTTGTTAAGAAACATAATGATCATATCGTACAGATTTATGTTGATGATATCATTTATGGATCAACTTGTACTGACTTGACTACTGAGTTTGCAGATTTGATGAAATCATAGTTCGAAATGAGCATGGTTGGGGAATTGACTTATTTCCTTGGATTGCAAGTAACAACCTGAAGGAATATTCATTTCTCAATCTAAGTATGCCTTGAATCTAATCAAGAGATTTGGATTTGAGAATGGCAAGAATTTTGATACTCCTATGAGTACTACCCTGAAACTATCAAAAGACTCTAATGGTAAAAATGTTGACTCAAAACTTTATCGGAGTATGATTGGTAGTTTGTTATATTTAACTGCTAGTAGACCTGATATTTCTCTAAGTGTAGGTATTTGCGCAAGATATCAATCTGATCCAAAAGAATCTCACTTGATTGTTGTCAAGCGAATTATTAGATATGTCGCAGGTACTGTAAATCTTGGTCTCTGGTATCCTCATGAAACCATTGTCCAATTAGCTGGGTACTCAGATGCTGACTGGGCTGGTAATCTAGATGATAGAAAATCAACCAGTGGTGGTTATTTTTTTATTGGAAATTGTCTAGTTTCCTAGTTTAGTAAGAAACAAAATTCTATATCACTTTCAACAGTCGAAGCTGAGTATATCGCAGCTGGTAATGCATGTACACAGCTTGTTTGGATGCAACGAATGCTAAGTGATTATGGAATTAAACAGGATTCTATGTTATTACATTGTGATAATTCCAGTGCGATAAATATTTCAAAAAATCCTATTCGGCATTCTCGTACTAAGCACATTGACATTAGATTTCATTATATAAGGGAATTAGTAGAAGAAAAAGTTATATCTCTAGAATATATTCCTACTGAAGATCAACGAGTTGACATTTTCACAAAACCTCTTGATAAAAGCAGGTTCAAAAAGATGAAATTTGATCTTGCCATGTGCATTTTAAATTGATAATTTATGCCTTCTTGTATTATAGTGTATATATTTGCTAGATTAAATTCCATTTTTTGTTTATTTTGCAAGAAATTTGAATTTTTAGGGTTTACTCGACCAGTCGTGAGTATACACGACCAGTCGTACTACGACCGGTCGTAGATACCCACGACCAGTCGTGGAACACGGGTTTCACTTCAAATTGGGGATTTTTTACTTTCTTCCTCATTTCTTCTTTCTTCTCCTTGGAGCCGAACTTCGACTTGTCGAACCCATCCTTCAAGTTCTTCAAGGTTAGTGTTCCAAATCCCGTTTTTCTTGCATATTTGTGTCTAGATTGTTTCCTTTTCTCTCTTGAAGCTTTCTATTTTGAAAATCATTGAGATTTGGGGTTTAGATTTTGAAAAATCTGTTTTGAGCAAACTCACTTCTCAATCCTTTGCAACTTCCTATTTTCTTGAAATCCTTGTTGCAAATGGCTTCTAGAGGTAGAAAAACTACTTCATGTGGTCCTTCTTCTTCCTCCAGATCGACCACTATCTCTAAACGTCATCTTCTTGTTCCTAATGATGATCCATCATATGTTGGGGACATTAGATCACGTAATGTTATTGTTGAACATCCTGTTGATGTCAATCATATTGCACCTTTTGACATCCTTCCTATGCTTAAAGCTGTAGGTTGGGTTAACTTATTGCATTGGGATGGGCCTGCATACCGGTCCATTGCCCAATCCATGTTTACTTGTATTAGTGCATTTTCACAGGATAATTTAACTTTTCAAATTTCTACTAGAGAAGGGCCTTTTGACGTTGATCGGCATTTAATTTCAGCCCTTATGGAAATCCCTGTGAATGATGAGGGTATTCCTATTCATAATTTAACTGATAAACCCTCAATGGCTGAAAAACGTATGCTCACTAGAGACTTGTGCAACATGGATGTTCAATGGACTCAAAAAGGGAATGCGCTCCCCGCAAGGTATTTGTTACCCAAATACAGAATTCTCCACAGAATCTGTGTCTAATCTGTATCCTCGTTCGGGTAATAAATCTGACTTGACTTCGTTTATGGTTCGTGTTATCCATGCTATTTCCAATGGTACTCAGATTTGTTTGCCATCCTTAATCTGTCATTTCATTCTTCAGTTTCGACTCCATCCTGGTCATAGTGACATTCCTTTTGCCTATTTTATGACTGTATTGGCTACTCATATGTTAGTCGATATGCCTGTTGATGAAGCACCAATCCATCATTTGATCTTCAACAATACAAATATTAATAAGATGAAGTTGGATCTGCTTCCTGAACAAGGTGGTGGTGGTGGTGGTCCTAAAGAAGCTGGTGTTGACATTAATATGGATGACATTTTTGAGGAACTGGATTCTGACTCAGCAAATGATCCAGATTTTGTACCATCTGATGTTGATGCACGTCTGAGTGCATTAGAGGGTAAAGTTGAGGATATAAATGTAAAGTTGGAAAACATGTCTGTTGCTCATGATTTGCAATTCAAGTACATGCGTAAATATCTTAGGCGCTTGAACAAAGGCATGCACCAACTTGATCCCTCTATTCCTGCTCCATCATCTGGTTCTGGTTCTGAGTAGTTTATATGTGTCTTCTGGTTTGTAATAACTTTATTACTTAGCACTTGTTTGCTTGATTTTGAGTTGGACTTTATTTATGTTATATGCTGGATATTTGTTCTTGATGTAATATTTATGCTGGATATATATGATGCTATCTTGAGTATCTCTCTGACTCTTTTGCTACACTCTCTTACTTCCTCATGTTTCCTCTCATGACATCCTTTATTTAGTTCTCCTTTGTCATATTGTGACAAAAAGGGGGAGAATGGTTTGTTCTTAATGTGATTATGATGAAAGGAGTAGCATTGGCTATGTTACTCAGGGGGAGTGAATGGCAGTTTATGTTTGATCTTGAGTATATGTTTCTTGAGTATATGTTTGATCTGGTTGAATGTTGAAATCTGGTTGAAACTGGTTGAATGTTGAATATTGAATATTGATTTGCATCTATTAACCAGTTGTTTTACTTTTGTTTATCTTGGTTATGTGTTTGGTCACTAATTTGACAAAGGGGGAGATTGTAAGTGCTATAGTTTATATCCCTATCTGTTGTCAAATTTGTAGTGCCAAAATCACTGTTATGCTATATATAACTTGCATAAGTGAAGCTCTCTCAAGGATCAACATTCATGAACAAGCTAAGCTCACAACAAGCAAAGTTCAGAAGACAAGACTCAAGCTGTACTGAGTTCAAGGCAGTTTGTAAAGAACTCAAGACTCTTTCAAGATTGATCTACATCAAGACTTCAAGACTCATTCTTTAAGGTCACTTATTCCGAATGTTTCAATGTCCTTTACTTCATGATTGAGGTTTGATTGACCATAGGTTAACCTTAGAAGTAGGTCATTTCGGATACATAAACCGAATGTTTATTTTACATGTGATTGGTCTGTTCTTCGACTAGTCCTAGGCCTTCTTCGACTAGTCCTAGACTTGCTTCGACCAGTCTAAGAAAATCCTCGATCAGTCGTAAGTTTGTTATAAATTCCGGATAAAATCTGTTAGGCTTCGACTAGTCCAGGAATCTGTTCGACCAGTCGTAGGAACAGTGTCGACTGCATCTACGACCAGTCGAAAATCTTCGACTCGAATTCCAGCGAAGTTTTACAGGACCTACGACCAGTCGTAGGAAAGCTTCGACCAGTCGTAGAACGGTCAGAGCATATCCCGCCGGATTTTTCAAATATCTGTTGTTGCTTCGACTAGTCGAAGAGCACTCTAGACCAGTCGAAGACCCGATCTTCTCACCTATAAATAGTGCACGAATCTCAGAAGAAATTATCGATTTAATTAATTCATTCAAGCCAATCTTCGTCGAACTTCTGAGAGATAATTCTGTGCTCCATCTAAGCTAAGTGTGCTTATTTAATATTCTCTTTCCTTAGCTTTATTTAATTGATTTTGTTTCTGTTATTCCAATCTGATTTGATAAAGAGGAATTATTATTCCCTTTCTTTGGAATCAAAATCAATTAAGGCAAGCCCTATTCGGTTTAATTTAAAATCTATTAGAATTAGAACCATTGTAATTGAGTACTGGAAATTGAACTTGGACATTCAATCATCTACTCTGATTTGGTTCTACCGGGCTGCTACAACGAAGAAGATAATCAGGTATTTTACATTTAATTGTAAATCCCTTTCTATTTTGGTTTCTTTCAAGATTTGCCAGAAAAATCTTGTTGTATTGGTTATCTGAGGAGAGCCAGGAAAACTCAGAAGTGGGGTTTTTTTAATTGTGTAAGCCCACATACAAAGACACAATTGTAAAGGTTTTGGGTGAACCTGGGAAAACCTATATTTAGTGAACGCTAATATCCCCTGTGTGAGGATATTAGGAGTGTAGTAGCTTTTTGTGTGGCTGTTGTTTAACAGTTGGTGAACACACAGGCAAACCACTATAAACCCTTATGTTTGATTGATTTATTCTTCTAATTTTTAATTATTCTTTTGTGGGATGTATGTATGGTGGTGAATGTTGTAATTATTTAATTCAAGCTTTGTGAGAATGTTGTAATAGCTTAGAATTTATTTTCTGCTATTCCTTTATAAGCTTGATTTTCAATTTCATTTGAAAGTTGTTCCAGCAAGGTTGCCCTGCCATTTTTATGGTGTATGGCTGTCCCTAGAACAATACATTTTTAATTACAAGTTATTTCAATTCAATTTATATTTATTATTGTATTCCTCTTTGATTTGAGACTTGATACAAAGATCTTTCTAGAAATAAGGTTGTCCTACCATAAACTCTGTTTTTGGTGTAAGGTTGTCCTTAGAACAACGTTTGTATCAACCTCTCAAGATCTGAATTTTGAGGTTATTTTAATTTACTACATTGTGATTTACTTTGGCTATCATTTTCTTTTTATTTCCGCTGTTATTAGTTTTATTTGGCATTGTCCTATTCACCCCCCCTCTAGGACATATAGCTTGGCCTCTTCAAGATCCTTGAGGAATATGAGAAGGTATGAATTTCGAGGACGAAATTTTCTTTAAGGGGGGTAGATTGTAATGACCCGAAAAATTTTGTGCTAATCTTTCCTTAGTAGCTTTTTGGGGTAATTAGCGCTATACTCGATTGCTTGTGAAATTTGCATCAATCACTTTAAATTGTATCTGCATGACTCAAAACCTGTAGATTAGTTAACGCTAGGTTACTCTGAAATTTGGGATTCATCGTTAAAGTCAGTTGCTCTAAGGAACTTTTGAAAGTTCTGGATCGGACCTGGACTGCGCGTCGAAAGTTCGATAGCGATGATCTTAGGCTATTGCGGTCATCATGTTGGGCTTGACCATCACCTCGAAAATCAAGTCCAGATGATGTTCTGGGTCGATTTGATTGAGTTCGGAGTGAAGAGTGTGAGAACGGTTGGAAATTTAATAAGATTTTATGAAATCTGAGTCGTGTCGCTTGCGCGACGATTTTAAGCAATCTGACCGTTGGATTCTAACCCAATTTCACCCTCTGATCAGGGAAGATGGCCCAGGCATGTCCTTGTGCTTGTGGACCTGATCGAGATTCGGTGACCGTTGAATTGAGTGTAGTCTGCCATGGCTGATTTGAAGATCCGGTCAGTACGAAAACTCAGCTTGACCTAGATCCATGGTCAGTGAGCTTAAGTCCGACCTTTCGTGGTAATAGGCCCACCGGAAGTGCTTCGTTGGATCGTGAGAGGCCGGTTTTGGTTATACCCTAAGTATACCTTGGCCCTGGGGTTATTTTCATCAATATTAGGCCTATTTATAGACCTTAAAACCCTAGCTCTCTTTTCCATACGAATTTCCTAACCCTAGCTAAGAAAGAGAAAGGAAA
The DNA here is from genome assembly GCF_029962835.1 of Magnolia sinica. Classification (NCBI taxonomy): domain Eukaryota; kingdom Viridiplantae; phylum Streptophyta; class Magnoliopsida; order Magnoliales; family Magnoliaceae; genus Magnolia; species Magnolia sinica. The sequence goes on from NC_080573.1 coordinate 72,103,547, forward strand.
AGAGAGAGAAAGTGAGAGAGAAGTTGGTGAATCATCTTAGACTCTTTCCTGTTCTTCTTCATCCTTAAACCTTCACTTTTGAATCGTTATTCCGGCGATTTTGAGTTCATCTTTGGGTAAGTTAACCTAACCCTAATCTGTGTTAGAGCTTAGAATAGTCTTTGTGTGTTGTAGCTCATTTCTATTCTTGCTTTAGGTTATCTTGTCGCCGTTGATGAAGATATATCATCTGAAATCAGTTCGGTGTTCTTTTCTGGCTTAAGGTGCGGACTTTAAGTGTATAGGTTATGGTTTTCAAGGCTTTCAATGCCAGTTAATGGTTTATTCTTGCTATGGATGAGATTTCACATGCCAAATGTTATGTTTATTTTGCGTTCCTGATATGCATGTGTTATATTGAGATTTGTGTATTCTATGTGTATGTATAAAGTACCGTATGCGTATAAAATATGAACCTGTGTTTGCCATGATTATTTGTCGTGTACTTATGCTAATTGTATGTGCGACAACTCCTTGGTAAAAGAAATTGTCCAAATGTGTGTATTTCAACATAGTCATATATGTTGTGTTATGTATTCTAAGTATTTGTAGAAATGTCTGAATGATCTAAAGTGTGATGTACCAACCTAGTATGGGCGTTGAGAAGCGATTCCCAACTCTTCCACTAGTGTGTATGATTTCCTTCATGTAAGTTACATTCCTTGTTGTTTGAATTCAAGTATTACTTATGCTTACATTCATGTTAAGTTGATATTCTTCAAATGCTTGTGTACCACATGATTTGTGTTGTTGTTCTTTTACTGTTCTACATTTAATACGAATATCTGTTGTAGTGTAATGTGTGTGGGACTATGCATTAGTCCAGGAAATCGATAATTGGCCTTAAGTTCGTGGCTGAGGTTGCTTTCGCCATGTAGGACGTGATTAGACGAACCCGAGATGTATTAGAGTTGTAGGCAGTGGTTTGGCCACGCGGAGTGTTTGCGCACTCTATGTCGTTCAACCCAACGTGCGCTCGTGCTAGTCAAGTTCGTCAAGTAACCCGATTGTCCGATGTATGTTCACCATGTATGGACACTACTGTTTGAATCTAGGGTGCCAAACTTACCGATGATATCCTATTAACCATGGTACCTTGATCCGCTAAGACTCATGAGCCGGACATGGTGGTATGGGACACCGTGGTCGAGCTATCGGCCTACGCTGGGGTCACGAGCCTCCCCGTAGTGACCAGTGAGCAACCAAACTCGTGAGCTGATTATGGTGGTATGGGATACTATATTCGTGCTGTCGGCCTACATTGATTGGTGACGAGCCCTTTGTAGTGACCTCGAGCATACCTGGATACTGCATTGAGGTGACGAGCCTTAGTGTAGTAACGATGGTATGATAGGCGTGCATTGATTGGTGATGAGCCCTTTGCAACGACCTCAAACCATATGATCGTATGAGATGCCTAGGACTGACGACCCTAGAATGGATCACTATTTGGATGGTGATATGAGGAAGGTACCTTAGCTTCCCAATCCTACTGTATGAAAAGGACTAATAACCACTTGGTAATCATGTTCATGCACCGCATTTGCATGTGCTTTGTAGACGTGGCGCACTTTGAGGCGATGTCATGCGTAACGTAAGATGAAGACGCTGAGGGTGTACGCGTGAGGGCACGCATCATTCTGCATACATCCTTGCATTAACAAGAGTACTTAGGACATGTTTAATTATTTTGCTTTATCATTACTGCTTGATTGAACTGATAACATGTTAACCTTTGTTTTATTGTTCCACTGAGTTGATCACTCACTCCCACGTTCTGGGGCGGTGTTAAACACCCACCAGACTCTGTCTTAGTTGCTAATGTTGCAGTTGTTGATGCGACTTCTGAGGCAGAGTGGGAGATTGATGATGATGAGGCTACTTTCTCTTTTATGCAGTTTTCAGACGGGTTCTAGTGAGCCTTGTTCTGATGCGTGGGATGCTGGGATTTCTTTTGAGAATTAAATGATGTAATTTGATACTTATAATTTTGATAGTAACACTTGTCAGTACGACCTGGTATGTATATGTACTTCAGGGATTTGCACATGTACACATATATTTCTATAGGTCTTCCGCTTGCTTTCTTCACTTATCTCTGAATTATAATTACTATTTGGCTTAATCTATTCCATGTTTTATGCACTAATACAGACAACATACATCCATCATTAAATATGTTGCATAAGTGATGTTTTGGAACTCGGGAGCTGAGTTATGCTCGACCCCCGAATTTCAGGGCGTTACACTGAAGCTCAAATTAATAAAGAGAGCAAAAATATAATGCTGAAATGTAAATCTTAATTATTACAACATTCCCCACTGTGCTTAAAATGTAAAATTTACAACATTCACATCCACCCATACATTCCACAATTCTGAATGATAAAAGATAGGAAATATAAATCACACATCCACAACACAAAGAATTATAGTGGTTCACCTGTGTGTTCACCAATTGTTAAATAACAGCCACACAGAATGCTACTCCACTCCTAATATCCTCACACAGGGGATATTACCGTTTACTATCAAATAGGTTTTCACAGGTTCACCCAAAACCTTCACAATTGTGTCTTTTTCAAAGGGCTTACACAATTCAAAAACCCTCACTTCTGAGTTTTCTGGCTCTCCTCAGATAACCAACAACTTTGAGATTTTTCTGGCTTAACCTCAAATAAAACCAAACAATGTAAATTACACAAATTGTAAAATACCTGATTTTCTCCTTCATTGTAACAGCCCAGAAGAACCAAGTCGAAGTAGAGATTTGAATGTCAAAGTTCAATGTCTAATACTCACTTTATAATGGTTCTAGGTTCTAATAGATTTTAAATTAAAACAAAAGGGCTAGCTCCAATTGATTTTGATTCCAGAAAAAGGAAAACAATAATTTCTCTTTTCAGATTAGATTGGAATACAAGAAACAAAATCAATTAAGAAAGCTAAAGAAAGAGAATATTAAATATGCACACTTAGCTTATATGGAGCACCGACTTATCTCTTAGAAGGCCGAATTAATTTAGCTTAAAGTTCTTTTAATTTCCATATATAATTCTGAGATTCGTGCTCTATTTATAGATGAGCAAATCACGCCTTCGACTAGTCTAAAGATCTCTACGACTGGTCGTAGAACCAACAGATATTTGAAAATTCAGGCGCGATAGGATTTGGCAGTTTCACGACTGGTCGTAGGTCTCCTTCGACTGGTCGTAGGTCTCCTTCGACTAGTCATAGGATCCTTCGACTGGTCATAGGTGGCCGAATTTCAATGCTGTTCTTTGAGTCGTAGGTCTACGACTGGTCGAAGATGTAGTCGACACTGTTTCTACGATTGGTCGAACAGTCCCCAAGACTAGTTGAAGCCTAACAGAAAATTTTCATTTTTTGTAACAAACTTACGACTGATCCAGGAAATGTTTAGACAGGTCGAAGCAGTGCTAGGACTAGTTGAACAAAGTCCAGGACTAGTCTTAGAACAGATCAAACTCACTTATATAAAACATATGAATTATGTATCCAAAATGGCCTACTCTAAAGGTCAACCTAAGGTCAGTCATACCTCAATAGTGAAGTAAGGACATTGAAACTTTAGAGAATAGTGACCTTTGAAAGTAATGGAGCTTGAAGTCTTGATGTTGTTTAAACTTGAGAGCTTTTTGAGATCTTGAGATTGAACTTGAAAGCTTCTTGAGATCTTGAGGTTGAACTTGAACGCTTCTTGAGATCTTGAGGTTGAACAGTGCATGCCAACCTAAGTTGATCTTGAGTAGAGCATTGTTCTTCATAGATGCAAGCTTCATAACAGTGTCTTTGGCACCACAAATTTGACAACACAAAGGGCTATAAACTATGGCACTTACAAAAACATGATACAGGAAGTGCTTCAACGGCTTCAGTAATAATTTTAAATGATGGTAAGAACCTCCTTTCTTCTATTGTTACTTATAGGAGACTTTGATCTGGACATGATAAAGCTGCTACCAGGCTAGTTAAAGCGTCTACCCTTACATTCTCGCATCGTGGTATATGTTTAATTTCAACATTATGGAATTGCTTTAATAACTATTATGCTCTTCGACAGTATGGAAGGAGTTCTTGTTTTCTTATCTCGAACTAGGTTGTCAAGTGGTTTATAACCAACTTGGAGTCCTCAAAAATCTGCAGCGCTTTTATTTTCATTTCTCTATTCCAATGATAAGAGCTTTATATTTGGCTTCATTATTTGTACACGCAATACCCAATGTGAAAGAATAAGACAACAAATTGCCCTGAGGACATATGAATATCGCTCCAGCACCTGTTCCTGATATTCAAGAGGCACCATCGAAGTACATTTTCCATAAATTTAGCGATTTAATCATCATCACTTGTTCATCTGGGAAGTCATCACTAATTATTTTACTGTCTGTTACGAGATGAGTTGCCAAGAAATCTACGACTACCTGTCCTTTTACTGCTTTTGCCGGCTCGTAAGTGATGTTATATTCTGAAAGCAATAGCATCCATTTGGCTAATTTTCCTGATAACATCGGCCTAGCCATCGAGAATTTTATGGGATCCGCTCGTGAGATTAGAATTATATCATGAGAAAGGCAATTGTTTTGACAAGAAACTAATGCATTCAATTTGGGAAACTATCTTGTTCAATCATAATAGAGAGTGTATCGAGAACAATCATCATATTTATTCATACTAAGTTCATTTACATCCTTTGGTTTCCCTTGATTCTAAGATATATTATTTAAGATACAGAAACCAAAAGAGTTCGAATATCGAATTGGATATCAAATCCGACAGCATTTCAGCTTGCGAATTGATCATCTTATCAAGAGGAATGTTGTACGGATCCAATCATCTGATCTCTCCTTCTTGAGCTCATGTCCTTATGTAAAAGGAAGATCGAAGACTACGAAGACTTCAGAGATCAAATCAACAGTAATTTTGACAGCGTTTCAGCTTTTGAATATTCAATCTCTCTGCCTTCCTTTCTTCTCCTCCCGATACCTTCTCTTCTCTGGAGCTCTAACCTTCCCCAAAATCCTCAATGTCTGCAAATGAGAGGGAGAGTGGGGTATTTTTAGGCTCCACACGTGTGAACCCTTGATATCAGTGCTGTGGGCCCACCTTTCATCAAATCTCAGCCATCCACGTCATCATGCTCGAATCTTCTTTGAATCTGTGAGCGCAACACTCAACCCCTTTTGTGCAGGTCAGCACAACACTATAGTGTTGTGCAGTCTGGCACAAAGGTCTCAACTCACTTTAGTCAGTCTTCCTTTTGTGCAGGAGTGCACAACCAAAAAGGGGATTTGCGCCAACCCGCGTAAACAATGTGCTTTGCGCGAGTCTGCGCAACAGCATGAGTTTGCACCTTTTGTCTTTACTGTCTTCATTCTTTTTCTCCTTATTTTCATAATTTTCCCTTCTTTGATTCATTATTGGTCCTTTATTTTTATGCCTCAACAGCAATAATGTCTTAGTTTCTACACTGCGAATATTAATGCCAAGCACACTTTCTTAATTGACAAATAATTGCATTTGTGCCTATCAGAGTTCAACTCAAATAATAGATCGCAATTTCCTTCACATGTTCATTTACCTATGCCAGTAGAGCTCCTTACGAATTCGCAACTGCATATATGTATAAAATGAGTGATTTAGCTTTCATAGGAGCTGCCAACACTGGAGGTTGTTTCAACAATTCTTTGATTGAATCAAATGCATTCTGACATGACTTGTCTCATATGAATTATGGTCCTTTCTTCATTAAGTGAGAGAATGGATGACATCTTTCGGATAAGTTAGAGATAAAACGGAAAATATATGCTAACTTTCCTTACAAACTTTTTAATTCTTTCAATGTTTTCGGTGGTGGCATTTCTTGAATAGCTTTGACTTTCCCTGGGTCAATTTCAATCCCTCTATGTCTGATAACAAAGCCAAGGAATTTTCCTGATGAGACACCAAAAGCACATTTGGTCGAACAGCATAACTTCGTAGCAATAAATTCCCAACGAAGTTCTGAATGTCGTGGCTTCCTTATCCTCTGGGGCCATTCTTATCTAATTATACCTAGCATAACCATACATGAAGGACATAACAACATATTTCATCGTATTGTCGATTAATAGCTCGATAATTAGCAATGTAAAGTCTTTTTTTGAGCAGGCTTCATTTAAATCTTTGAAGTCAACACATACCCTGATTTGTCTGTTTTTCTTTTTTACTGTGACAATATTTGATATCCATTTAGGATATTTAACCTCTCTGATGAATCTGATCTTTATCAGCTTATTCACTTCTTCTTCTATCAAGGGGATTAGATCTGGATGAAATTGCCTTTGTGCTGCCTTTTATCTTTAGATATTTTCAGTTGGTGCATTACTACTAATGGTTCCAATCCTAGCATTTCTACATATGTCCAGGCGAATACATTTTTATTTTCTTTCAGGAGTTTGACATATTGATCTATTTCTTGTTCAGGCGAACTGACATTTATAAATGCATTCTGTGGCTCTTCTTTCGTGCCCAGATTTACTTCTCGTAAACTGTCAATTATTGGCTGCCCCCGCCCCCCCCCCCCCCGTCTTCCATATGTTTCAGAGTTGTTTTAGGATGCTTGATTATTTTAGAATCTGTTTCTTTTACCAAATCGACTACGACCATATTTACTGAAGATTACGCCTGTTTCGACAAGAAACAAATGCATTCGATTTGGGGGAATTCATTCAATAATAAACAAAGAAAGGATAAGAGGACAATGATCACAAGGTTTTATTTTGAGTTCATTTACATCCTCGCATTTCCCTTGATTCTGAAAATAAAGTACAATGAATCAACACAACGAATGAAAGAAAAGGCAGTCTAATAGCAATTTTGGCAGCATTTCGACGCTTTTAATGTTCATCGCAAAGGCAGATGGGTTGTGCAGACTTGAAAAGACTTAATTTGGTTATGCGATAGGTTCTGATCATCCTTCCATTCATACAGACAGACTTTTCTTTCCCCTTTGTGAGCTCCTTGACACCCTCCATCATAAGTGGGCAACACAAGCTTTAGCCAAGGTGGAGTGCACAAGGCTTACTTCAGGACAAAAGTCCATGGAGAATGGCACACAATGCTTGTACTAAGACAAGAGAGTATGGAAAATGGTGCAAAAGCCCTCCGTGAGAAGTGGCGCAAAAGCCAGCCTTCAGGACAAATGCTTCTTGAGAAGTGGCATAAAAGCCAGTCTTTAGGACAAGTGCTCCATGCAAAGTGGCCCAAAAGCCAGTCTTCAGGACAATCTTCCTCTAGAAGTGGCGCACAAGGCAGCCTTCAAGACAATCTTCCACCAGAAGTGACGCACAAGGCCATGCTTTAGGACAAGGAAGCATGAGAAGTGGCACAGAGACCATGCATTAGGACAAGAATGCATAAGAAGTGGCACACAAAACCATGCTTTAAGACATGCTTCCACACAAAGTGCCGCAAAGGGCATTCTTTGCAACTTCAATTGCGCGCAACCGCACAAAGCCCTTAGGACAATCTTTCACAATAGGTGGCGCAAGAGCCTTGTCTTCAGACAAGAGTTCACAAGCACTCCTTGAGAAGTGGTGCAACCTCTCTCTCTCTCTCTCTCTCTCTCTCTCTCTCTCAAGGTTACGCGCAACTGCATAAAACCAATTTTTTCACAAATAGTGGCATAAGAACCTTGTCTTAGGACAAAGGTTCCATAAAGAGTGGCGCAATCCCCTTAAGGAGTGGTGCAAAAGCCTTCTTTCAGGACAAGGGTTCCACACAAAGTGGCACAAACCCCCTTTCTCTCCTTCAGTTGCGCACAACCGTGCAAGACCTCTCCCTCTTTCATTCTGTTGCACACAGACGCGTAAGACCTTCTTCAAATGTGGAGCATGCAACCTCCTTCCCTCCACTCTTCTATTATCACTTCCATCACCCTCAAATGAGGAGTGGGGAGGAGTATTTATAAGCCTCCCAGGCTCCTCACTCCTTAAATAGTGGTGATCACCACCACTTCTCTCTTAAAGACAACTTCCAACCTTCTCTCTGAAACAGTGGTGTACACCCACTTCTTCCTTAAATAGTGGCGTTCGACCACTCTTCCCTTAATACAAAGCAATGTCCATCCTTTCTTTCCTTACCAAACGACACCTATGCACTCCTCCATACCAGATGACGCCCATGCACTCCTCCATACTAGATGACGCCCATGCACTTTTCTATTCAAAATGTGGAGCGTACAACCTCTTCTAACATGGAGCGATGCTTCAGAAAGCTTCTATACTGCAGATTTTTTTTTTACCTCAACACTACCCCCAATCTATGAAATTTCTCTTGCTTTTTCTCATTTACTCCAATTGGAATCTGGATTCCTTTTCCATAGTTCAAGCCAGTTGGTTCTTCGTAGTCAAAATCCATGTTCTTCATAATTTTTCTACTGGCTGGACTGTATCTCTTGAGATCTTCAAATGTCAGTTTTTCACAACTTATACTTTCATCGACTCTTTCTTCCACTTTTATTTCTGAAGGTGCATAAAATTCGATCGGCTCGGGATACTTTAAACTGGATTTGACGTGAAATCTTTTTAGGATAGCCGGAAATGGCTTGTTCCTTTCAACATATGGTAAATGGTACTATATAATTTGATTGTAGAATCTCTAGTTGCTCGAGTGATAATAATGTTAATGGAGGTTGTCTTGGTTGTCTCAAAGTGTTTTGGCACGAAATAAAACTTCTTTTCGTGTTCACTTTCCTAGACAATTCTATTTTGTGACTTCTTTCTCTATTATCTCTGTGTGATTAGTTCTTGAGGTTTTGTTCTCACCATTCTTCTCCTTATCTTCTGTTGGGAATCCATCGTAGTAACTGACATCAGCAAAGAAATGTTCTGCTTCTATATATGGTCTTGCATCAGCCATTACCTTGTACTGAACTCCATCTTTGCAATACTTAAAGCATTGGTGTAGGGTGGATGGTATGATACCATACTAATGCATCCACGGCCTACCCAATAGGAGGTTATATGTCGTTACCGCATTGATGAGATGATAAATAATGTCTATCATTAACTCTCCTATCTCTAGAGTTAATGTAATCTTCCCTAACACACGTTGTCCATCCTGATTGGAGCCTTGTATCATCATTCCATTAGGGCGTATATGTGAGCGACAATATCCGAGTTTATTCAGCACTGTTAATGGCAATAGGTTCACTACTGATCCACTATCCAACATTATCCGCTTAACCTTTTTACCGCGAATATGACCCATGATCTTTACTGGCATGTTATGCTTCCTATCACAAGTCAAGTCATCATCGGAGAAAGAAATGACAGGCATGCAACTGTTTTGCATCTCTTGTTCTGTGCCTTCCATCCCTACAAGCAATTCTTTTCTAACTTGATTATTGGATAAAGCTTGAATTAGAGTGCGTCTACAATCTTCTGATAACTGTAGTGTGTCATACACACTTAATTGACCTGTATACCTTTCAGATGGCTTATCACATCATAAGTTACTTTTTCGACTTCATTCTTGTCATGCCCCAAACTTGAAAATCAGGCTGACAAAATTTCCGATCGCTGAATCCAGCGCCGACAGCCTCCGTAGTACCCCATTCTCGGCTCCCAGCACCCATACACCAGGTTCCGATCCTGGGATTCTACAATGAGGATTTGTAACATGATTTTGATTTGTAATGAGCATAACCATAAGCATAACCCATGAACAATAACCACAAGAACACCATCATAAAATCCACTGTGATAAAAAACTTTAAGGTACAATGAGTATAAAGGAAAATACAAGATAATAATAACGGAAACTCCTGAAGCTCGACTATATGCTCCTACTGTGGCAAAGCTACGGCTGCGACCTAACGTCACCTGCACGCATCAATCATGCATAAGCTTATAGAAAGCTTAGAGGGTGGTGTAAGTGTGTGCATAATGTGAATGTGCTCAGAATGCAATGTCAGAGTAATGTGGAATCATGTTGATGGATACATGAATGCAATCAGCCGTACCCAGGCTATGTGGTGCAAGATATGAATGCCATCGGCCATATCAAGACCATGCGATGCCAGATGCAACTCAAGCATGCCAATCCTCATCCAAATCCACATATTAACACAGCTCATCACTAGATCATCAAATATCAATACAGTTCTCATTCTAGATAATCACCGGGGTTTAGTACACTCCAAATGGCACTGCCCCTTTTCCAGGTGCGCAGCCCAAGTAAGCGTAAAAAACCTCACTATCCGCCTAGCCAATAGTTTGTCAATACCTATCCGGTACATCGATAGTAGACCCATTCACAAGCTAGTCAAACTCAGCCTAGCAATGCCCCCCACGCTCGAGCAGGTAAGGCCACACCCCTTTCTAACCGACCACGACACCGTGGGAGACGCGACCTCCAGGTATTCAGCCCTCGTGCGCTCATGTATCTACTTGGTCTCAACGTTGGAGTCATCCTTTGTTACCATCGGGTTTAGGATTTTCACCAAGGGACATCTATGGTGCCCCGATGCTAGAAATAGTATTTTTGGTATCCAATTCGGTCACCTACAATGTGATTGTGGAGGCCACAGCCCTAATGTCGCTAGGGCACACAATAATCACAATCACACAAATGTAAATGTGCATGAGTCACACAGTCCAATCATGCATCAATCCTATGCACACCGTGCGCTCATGTGGGATAACTCCGCCTATCAGGGAGTCCCAAAAACCACCTGCACTATGGCATATGCAATGACCAATCACATCTCATAAAAAATATACAGATGATGCGTATGGGCATGTATCATGATATTATGCTGTCATAAACTCATGATCAGTAATGGTAGTCGGTACTGGCAATCTGTACTGATAATCGGCATTGATAATCAACTTCAACACAAGGCGGGGTCCATAGATGGATGCCTGATGATGGATCAATTAAAATCAATGGGGCCCAAGCGTTTGGGTTAACCCACTAAAGAATGATGAGAATGGGCTAACAAGGCCTAAGGGAAGGGCACAATGTGGACGTCCAACCATCATTGCCCATCAATGTGGACCTTTAACCAACATTGCTCCCAAGAAATGGTGCTCATAGGGTCAATCGCATAATGTGCCCACGGTCTCATACAAGGGTCTAATACACATCATCATGAGCCTCACTTATAGGCATATACACATCACATTGGGCCTCACTCATGGGCCAATATATATATAACATCTGGTCATATCAAATGGGACGAATCAAATGGGCTGATTCAAATGGGCTGAATCAATGGGTCAATTCGAATGGGCCAAAGCAAATGGGTCGAGTCAATGGGCCAAATCAAATGAGCCGATTCAAATGGGCTGAATCAATGGGCCGATTCAAATGGGTCGAATCAAATGGGCCAATTCAAATGGGCTGAATTAATGGGCCGATTCAAATGGGCTGATTCAATGGGTCAATCATAACACAATTCATCTATTTTTAGAGATCAATATAGAGTATTATATATATATAAATGAATCATATTAAAAGATCAACTGAACCATACCACATCTAACAATGGTGATAATGATTTCCACAGTTAAATTCTAATGGGCCCCACCATATGTAACACCCTGAAATTCGAGGGTCGAGCATAACTCAGCTCCCGAGTTTCAAAACATCACTTATGCAACATATGCAATGATGGATGTATGTTGTCTATATGAGTGCATAAAACATGGAGTAGATTAAGCCAAACTGCAAACATAATCCAGGGATAGGTGAAATGTGCAAGCGAAAGACTGAAGAAACATATATGTATGTATATAAGTCCTTGAGATATGTATGCTCTGCCAGGTCATAATTATAAGTGTTTGTTTCAAAATATAAGTATCAAAATGAAATCACCCATTACAAAATAAACCCTGAATCCCCGTAGCTCAAGACACGGCTCACATGAACCCGCCTGAGAACTGCATAAAGGAAAATGCCTCCTCGTCATCCTCATACTCCTGCTCTGCCTCGTGGGTCGCATCATCATCTGCATCTAAGACAGAGTCTGGTTGGTATTGAAACACCGTCCCAGAACGTGGGAGTGAGTGATCAACTCAGTGGAACTATACGATAAGAGTTAACATATTATCAATTCAACCAAGCAGTAATGATAAAGCGATGCAATCAAACATGTCCTAATTACTCTTGTTAATGCAAGGATGTATGTAGAAATGATGTATGCCCTCGCATGTACTCCCTCAGCGTCTTCATCTTACGGTATGCATGACAACCTCCCGCAGTGCTCCACGATGCCAAAGCACATGCAATGCGGTGCATGAACATGATTTTCAAGTTGTTATTAGTCCTTTTCATACAGTAGGATTGGGAAGCTAAGGTGCCTTCCTCATATCAATTCCCAAATGGTAATCCATTCTAGGGTCGTCAGTCCTAGACAATCTCATACGATATTGTGGTTCTAGGTCGCTGCAAATGGCTCGTCACCAATCAATGCATGCCTATCATACCTTAGTTACTACCATAAGGCTCATCACCTCAACACAGTATCAAGGTATGCTCGAAGTCACTACAAAGGGCTCGTCACCAATCAGTGTAGGCTGACAACACGAATATAGTGTCCCATACTACCATAATCGGCTCACGAGTTTGAATTGCTCACTGGTCACTACGGGGAGGCTCGTCACCCCAGTGTAGGCCGACAGCTCGACCACGGTGTCCCATACCACCATGCCCGGCTCATGAGTCTTAGCGGATCGAGGTACCATAGTTAACAGGATTGCACTGGTAAGTTTGGTACCCTAGATTCAAACAATAGCGTCCATACATGGTGCACATCCACCGAGACAATCGGGTTACTTGACGAGCTTGACTAGCATGAGCGCACGTTGAGTTGAATGACATGAAGTGCGCAAACACTCCGTGTGGCCAAACCATTGCCGACAATCCTAATACAACTCGGGTTCATCAAACACGTCCTACGTGGCAAAAACAACCTCAGCCACGAACTCAAGGTTTGTTACCGATTCCCTGGACTATTTCATAGTCCCAAACACATTCAAGTATAACAGATATTCATACCAGCAATTCAGAATAGTAATGGATCAACAATTCTAATCATACAGCATGTGAGCATTTGATGAATATCAACTTAACATGAATTCACATGTAAGTAGCATCTAAGTTAAGTAGACAAATAATGGACATTGCATGGAGGAAATCATACACATCATTTAGATAGTTGAGAATCTCTCCTCAACGCCCATAAAAAGTACAATATATGACACACCTATTCATTCAGACATTTCTACAAACACTTAGGCTACATATTCCAACATACATGATGTATGTTAGTGATAGCTCACAGAAGGACAATTCCTTTTGCCAAGGAGTTGTTACACATACAACTAGCACAAACATGCGACAATTAATCATGGCAACCACATGCTCATATTTCATACGTATACAATACTTTCTACATATACATGGAATACACAAATCTCAATATAGTTCAAATATATCAGAAACGCAATACAAACATCGCATTTGGCATGTGAAATTTCACCCACAACAATAATAAACCATTAACCGACATTGAAAGCCTTGAAAATCTTAACCTATACGAATATAGTCCGCACCTTAAACCAGAAAGTGCGCAACAGATCTGATTCAGACGATAAGTCTTCGTCAACGGTGACTAGATAACCTAAGACATGATTTAAATTAGCTACATCAACACTTAGACTATTCTAAGCTCCAAAACAGGTTAGGGTTTGATTGACTTACCCAAGAATGAACTTAGAATCATCAGAATAACGATTCAGATGTGATGATTTAGGTACGCAGAGTAACAAGGAAGAATCTTAAGAAGATTCACCAACTTCTCTATCACTTTCTCTCTCTTTTCCTCTCTCTCTGTAATGACCCGAAAAATTTCATGTCAAGACCCGAGTACTACCTCTATTTTCCTTAGAAGCTATTTATGGGTTAATTAGCACTAAACTCGATTGCTTGTGAAATTAGCATCAATCACTTTAAATTTGATCTGCAAGACTCAAAACCTGTAGAATCGTTAGCACTATGTTACTCTGAAATCTAGGATTCAACGCTAAATCCAGTTACTCTTGGGAATTTTTAAAAGCTTTGGATCAGACCTGGACCGCGCGTCGAAAGTCCGATAGCGATGATCTTAGACAATTATGGTCACCATGTTGAACTTGACCATCACCTCAAAAATCAAGTCCAGATGATGTCCTGGGTCGATTTGATTGAGTCCGGAGTGAAGAGTGTGAGAACGGTGAAAAATTAAATATGATTTTATGAAATTTGAGTCGTGTCACTTGCGCGAAGCAATCTGACCGTTGGATTCTGACCCAATTTTACCCTCGGATCAGGGAAGATGGCCCAGGCATGTCATAGTGCTTGTGGACCTGATCGAGTTTCGGTGACCGTTGAATTGAGTGTGGTCCGCCACGGCTGATTTGTAAGTCTGATCGGTACGAAAACTCAGCCTGACCCAGATCCATGGTCAGTGAGCTTAAGTCTAACCGCACGTGGAAAAAGGACCACCGGAAGTATTCCGTTGGATCGAGAGAGGCCGAATTTGGTTATAACCTAAGTATACCTTAGCCCTGGGGCTATTTTCATCAATGTTAGGCCTATATATAGACCTTAAAACCCTCACTCTCTTATCCATACGAATTTCCTAAACCCTAGCTAAAAAAGAGAGAGGAAAAGAGAGAGAAAGTGAGAGATAAGTTGGTGAATCATCTTAAGATTCTTTCCTGTTACTCTACATCCTTAAACCATCACTTTTGAATTGTTATTCCGGCGATTCTAAGTTCCTTCTTGGGTAAGTTAACCTAACCCTAATCTGTTTTAGAGCTTAGAATAATCTATGTATTGTTGTAGCTCATTTCTATTCTTGCCTTAGGTTATCTTGTCGCCGTTGACGAAGACATATCGTCTGAATCAGTTCGGTGTTCTTTTTCTGGTTTAAGGTGCGGACAATATTCGTATAGGTTATGGTTTTCAAGGCTTTCAATGACAGTTAATGGTTTATTCTTGTTGTGGGTAAAATTTCACATGTCAAATGCTATGTTTATTCTACGTTCCTGATATACATGTGTTATATTGAGATTTGTGTATTCTATGTGTATGTAGGAAGTACCGTATACGTATAAAATATGAACATGTGTTTGCCATGATTATTTGTCGTGTTCTTGTGCTAATTGTATGTGTGTCAACTCCTTAGAAAAAGGAATTGTCCAAATGCGTGTATTCCAACATACGTTATGTATGTTGAACTATGTAGTCTAAGTGTTTGTAGAAATGTCTGAATAGTTTAAAGTGCAATATGTTATCCTATTTGCGGGCGTTGAGAAGAGATTCTCAACTCTCCTATATTGCTGTGTATGATTTCTTACATTCAATTTACATTCCTTGTTCTTTAAGTTCAAGCACTACTTATATTGAAATCCATGTTAAGTGATATTCTTCAAATGCTCACATACTGTGTGATTTGAATTATTGTTCCATTACGATTCTAAATTGATTCTAAATTGTTGATATGAATATTTGTTGTAGTGGAATATGTTTGGGATTAGGAAATAGTCCAGGAAATCGGTAATCGGCCTTGAGTTCATGGCTGAGGTTGCTTTCGCCACGAAGGGCGTGATTTGACGAATCCGAGTCTTTTTAGAATTGTCGGCAGTGGTTTGGCCACACGGAGTGTTTGCGCACTCTATGTCATTCAACCCAACGTGCGCTCGTGCTAGTCGAGTTCGTCAAGTAACCCGATTGTCCGATGTATGTTCACCATGTATGGACGCTATTGTTTGAATCTAGGGTACCAAACTTACCGATGAAATTTCGTTAACTGTTGTACCTTGATCCGCTAAGACTCATGAGCCGGACATGGAAGTATGGGACACCGTGGTCGAGCTGTCGGCCTACGCTAGGGTGACGAGCCTCCCCGTAGTGACCAGTGAGCAACCAAACTCGTGAGCCGATTATGGTGGTATGGGACACTATATTTGTGCTGTCGGCCTACATTGATTGGTGATGAGCCCTTTGTAGTGACCTCGAGCATACTTGGATACTGCATTAGGGCGACGAGCCTTAGAGTAGTAGCGAAGGTATGATAGGCGTGCATTGATTGGTGACGAGCCCTTTGCAGCGACCTAAAACCATATGATTGTATGAGATGCCTAGGACTGACGACCCTAGAATGGATCACCGTTGGGAATTAATATGAGGAAGGTACCTTAGCTTCCCAATCCTGCTGTATGAAAAGGACTAATAACAACTTGTAATCATATTCATGCACCGCATTTGCATGTGCGTGGTAGTTGTTGGCACTGCGGGAGGATGTCATGTGTAACGTGAGATGAAGACGCAGAGGGAGTAAGGCGAGGGCATGCATCATTCTACATACATCCTTGCACTAACAAGAGTAATTAGGACATGTTTGATTGTTCTGCTTTATCATTACTGCTTGACTGAATTGATAACATGTTAACCTTTGCTGTATTGTTCCACTGAGCTGATCACTCACTCCCACGTTCTGGGATGGTGTTTAAACACCCACCAGACTCTGTCTTAGTTGCAGATGTTGATGCAACCCCTGAGGTAGAGCAGGAGTTCGAGGATGATGAGGCCACATTTTCTTTTATGCAGTTCTCAAGCGGGTTCTTGTGAGCCATGTCCTGATGTGTGGGGAATTCTAAGTTTTCTTTTCGGAATAGATGATGTCATTTAATGCTTGTACTTTTGATAGTAACACTTGAAAGTTTAACCTGGTATGTATACATATTTCAGGGACTTGCACATGAACACATATGTTTCTATATGTCTTCTGCTTGCATTCCTTCACTTATCCCTAAATTATGTTTGCAGTTTGGCTTAATCTATTCCATTATTTATGTACTCATACAAATAATATACATCCATCATTAAATATGTTGCATAAGTGATGTTTTGAAACTCGGGAGCTGAGTTATGCTCGACCCCCGAATTTCATGGCGTTACAAGTTGGTATCAGAGCATGAATTGGATTAAACCGGACCTGGGTTATGGTCACACACCGCACGCTGTCGCCACCTTAGTGTAGGAGGGTGCGAGTTATTGTAGAATTTGTGTATGTGTTTCCGTTGCTTCTATCGGCGAAAGTTTACTGAAAACGATCACCGAGATCGAGTCTGTGCGCACTCCTGATCACACACAGCAACCTAAAATCTCTTCTAGACCATCTATTAATGAGTTTAGATGGTTTATCTTCCCATCTCAGCCCTTAAAATGTCAGTAAAACAGTGTTTGCATCAGATCTTAACACGAGTGGCCCGATAGGCGTCGAAACGGACAAAGGGGCCGATCGGGGCAATTCCAGGGGGACCCACATCATTTTCCACTTAGGGGGCCAGGAGGACCTCACCCAAATGGTGAGTCATCGCTGGATGGTCCAGAGACCGGCGATGACCTCGCCGATTCGGCGAGCCCTCGCCGCCCAGTGGGCCAGGCCGGGCGGGTCGGCTCGGGCCGACGCCTTTGGGGCCTAGTGTGGCCCACTTCTCCAAGGTTGGTCGATTAAAACACCTTCTAAAACCCCTTTCCTTCATAAACTACCCTCCCAAGCTCTCCTTTTCTTCAAGTTTTTGTTAAAACTCCACCAAAATCTCTCCCCAATCTCCTTCTTCTTCCATTTTCGTGCACACCCATTCAACCCATCTCAAATCTACATCCCCATTGCTGTTTTCACTCCCTTTTCTTCTCATTTGAGCTCTCAAATCCTTCTTTGGGACCTTAAGTGTGTGGAAGCTTCACCATTCTACCCATTTCTCCTTTTTCTCTCATTTTCCATGGCCCTCTTTGAGTTTATCATGGCCATATTTTCTATCTCCACCTTTCTCTCTTTGATGGGGAAGAAGAGAGCGCCCGTGGATGAAGTCGGGCCTAGCCGCCCAACCCGTGCACGGAGGCCGAGAGGTGCCACCGCGAGCACGACCGCCACCCGTGAGTTTCAGACCAAGCGGGACCTTGATCCTCAAGCTCCCATTGGAAGAACCTTGTTAGCAGAGCTATCTCATGGAGTCTATGAAGGCCGTAGGGTCCTTTTTGAGGCTCATGTTGATTCGCGGCTATTTGGCGAGTTTCTGTTGTTGGAGCATCTAGAAGGGGCCGGTTGGTGTCCCTTATTTGAGGGTGAATATCGCGCCAATGCGAGCACTGTTCGAGCTTTTTATGCTCTCATTCGTGATCCTTTGCTGGAGCCTCTGCAGTTTAAGATTCCTCGTGGTAGCAGTCGGGAGGCCACGGTCAACGTCGCTTTGATATCCCGACTCTTGAATGTACCGCTTGGTGAGGTGCATGCCAGTGAGAAGAATTTGAGCAGTGCGCGCGAGAAGGATCGCCGCACATGGCTCTTATGTGGTCGTCTGGTCGAATGGCAGCCTAATAGAAGCCTTCTAGTTACCAACATGACGGACGACTTCCACTTGCTTCACCACATGTGTACATTCAATGTATATCTAAGGTGGAGCAACCGCAGTGAGTGTATGCGCCTGATGGTAGATTTTCTGTATCAGGTGGGGCAAGGAGATAAGCTGTGTGCCAATGTACATCTTACGTCAAATTATCCTTATCTCTCGTTCGAACAGGAGGACCGAATCACTCCCATTTGGCCGATTCATTTGTAAGCTTGCACATGAATTTGGCTTCAAGCTTGGGGCAGAAAAGCCGGTACTTGTTCACTATATTAAAGAGATAACCCTAAATCAGATGAAAATTGGGCCTCATCGTCGACAAGCCTTAGAAAGTGAGGATGAGACAGAGAGCGATGAGGAAGAAAGTTATGGTGAGGGTGGAGCTGAGATTGAAGAAGAAACAGAGCAGGACGAGGAAGAGGTTGAGGCACAAGATACGAGTGAGAGTTCTCCTCCTGCAGCACCAGAGCAGAGCGCAGATCAGGTAGCCAGGGATGCCCGTATCGCTCAGCTTGAGGAAGGTCAGGCTGTTCTACGCCAGGATATCATGGATCTTCGAGGCCTTGTGAAGCATAAGTTCAAGAAGGTGACTCGAACTCTGAAGTTTATCCTGTGTTGTTTGCAGGATAAGGGTGCCCCGCCTCCATCTCCTGATTCTGACGAGTAGCTGCAGTTGTAGTCGTCATTTGCTTTGTTTTATTGTTTGTTGTTGTTGGCATGGTAGTTGGAAGTTGTTTGTTGTTTGAAGTTTTAGATGTTGTAATTCACATGTTTTCTCTATCGCGATTCATGTAATGCTGCACTTCTTGTATTGTGACAATTTTGTTAAATGGAATGCATGTTGTTTATCGTTGAAGTTGTGCTGTGAATGCTATGTGGGTGGATTATGTGAATGTTGAATCTTACAGGTTGCATCCTCTGTTGAATGTAGGGTATGCCTCCTAAGGGTTCGAAGACTTCGGTCCGTCTCTTTTTAGTCGAGTCGCTTGTCTGGGTTTCTCCCCTGAGGGATAGTCAGACGGATCCACAGTCGGGCCCGTCCCATACTGATGCTGGGCCGACACCTGTGATTCCACCTATGGCTCCTCCAGTCACGCCTTCGGTTCCTGAGCCGAACCGTGCATCTGCGTCAATGTCGTATGCATCTTCGTCTACTCCGCCTCCTGATAGGTTTGAGCAGATGATGTTGTTGATGCAGCAGCAGCAGATTCAGCAGCAGCAGCACCAGCAACAACAGTAGCAGTTTCTGTCTTTCATGGCTAGCATCTTTGCTCAGTCGATGGGGGCGACTCCAACTGCTTCACCTATGCACCCATCTGGGAGCGCTAGTGCAAGCGGCACATTTGAGCGATTCCAGCGCTTACGACCTCCCACATTTGCGGGTTCTCATAGACCCGAGGAGGCCAAGTATTGGATTGATCGCATCTCTAAGATGCTGAGACCGCTGCATTATTCTGAGGTCGAGCAAGTCGAGCTTGCCTCCTTCATATTGGAGAAGGAGGCCAGTTTATGGTGGGACAGTGTTCTTCGCACTGTTGAGGAAGGGTATGAGTGGTCGTGGCAGGCGTTTGAGGCACGCTTCCACGAGAAGTATTTTTCGGTTACGTACCGATACGAGAAGGAGAGTGAGTTCCTTCACCTCCGTCAGGGAGGGATGTCAGTGACGGAGTATGAGATTCGGTTTACTGAGCTAGGTCGCTATGCTTCTTTGATTCTGAGTGATCAGTCGATGTGGATGTGGCGTTTTTCTGAGGGGTTGAGGCCTGAGATCCGATCGAAGATGTGCTGTGCTAGCATATCTTTCTATGCGAAGTTGGTGAGTATGTCTCTGCGAGCTGAGCAGGATGGGGACAGGTCGTCCCGTATGCGAGCACCTATGGTTCTCAGACTATGACCTAACTTTCAGAGTGCACAATCTCTTGGCAAGAGGCCACCGGCAGATTCTCCTCCGAGGCGATCAGCACCGCCCGCTTAGCAGATGCGAGCTAATTTTTGTTGTTCGTATTGTGGGAAGATGGGGCATTCAGATTGTACTTGCTTTTCGCATATGCGGGATAGTGGATTTACTCCACCGCAGAGGATCAACCGTCCGATGCCTCAAGTTATATCACCTCCACCTCTTCATTCAGCACCAGCTCATCCATCCTTCAGACCTTCTGTACCTAGCTTCAGGTCACCTCAGCGGCCCATGGTTCCTCCGCCGAATCGCCAACAGCAGGCTCGAGTTCACGCGCTCTCAGCTGAAGCGCCTGTGGCTGACTTGGTGCCGAGATCCTTCGAGGTTACTGCTCACATTGAAGGTATTCCCATTTCTATGTTGGTGGATATAGGGTCCACTACCTCTCTTATATCATATGCGGCAGTTAGGCGTCTGAGTTTGAGCACTGTTACTATGAAGGGAGTGACGCTCACTACCGCTACAAGGATCTCCTCTACTATGAACAAGCGTTGTATGGATTGTTTGATTGATCTAGGGAGTGGATCGATTCTTGTTGACCTTTTTGTCACACCTCTTTACCATTACGATGTCATTATGGGTATGGATTGGCTCACGAGAATGCGAGTAGAGATTGATTGTGAAACTAGGTCGGTGACAATCTATAGACCTGAGGGCGAGACAGTTACTTTCCCAGTTCAGGTCAGTTACCCTTTTCGTCTTAGTTATTATACTTCTCTGTTGGAGAGTATTACTGGATTGGCATTTGAAAGCATGCCTGTAGTTCGAGAGTTTGAAGATGTATTTGAGTCGATTCCTAGATTACCTCCTCAGCGCGAGATTGATTTTACTATCGATCTCATGCCTAGTGCGGCACCCATTTCTTTGCCCACCTATCGTATGCCTCTGAGTGAAATGAAGGAATTGAGGAAGCAGATGGATGGCTTGTTGAATTTGAGTTTTATTCGGCCTAGTGTGTCTCCTTGGGGAGTACTTGTCCTGTTTGTGAAGAAGAAAGATGGTTCCTTGTGACTATATATTGATTATCACAGGTTGAATCTAGTGACTGTGAAGAACAAGTATCCTTTGCCCAAGATTGATGATTTATTTGATCAGTTAAAGGGGGCACGGTACTTCTCGAAAGTTGATCTGTAGTCAGGGTATCATCAGTTGTGTGTCAAGAATGAGGACGTGCAGAAGACCGCCTTCAGGACTAGCTTTGGCCATTATGAGTTCCTGGTGATGTCATTCGGTCTTACGAACACACCGGCCGTGTTCATGGATCTGATGAACAGGGTGTTTCGGCCATTCTTGTTCCGATTCGTCATTACCTTTATCGATGACATCTTGATATATTCTGCGAGTCGGGAAGAGCACGAGGAGCACTTAAGAACGGTCTTGGATATCTTAGGAAGAATCAGCTTTTTGTGCAATTCAAGAAATGCAATTTCTGGAAAGAGGAAGTCAAGTTCCTAGGGCATGTGGTGTCCAAGGAAGGGATAGCTGTCAATCTTGCTAAGGTAGCTGCAGTTCAGGACTAGAAGCAGCCTGGTTCAGTTACTGAGGTGAGAAGCTTTCTGGGTCTAGCAGGCTATTATCGACACTTCATACGAGACTTCTTGAAGATAGCCAGACCGTTGTCTCAGTTGACACGGAAAGATTTGAAGTTTGCTTGGAATGAGAGGGCGGAGATAGCTTTTCAAGAGCTGAAGGACAAGTTAACGTCCGCCCCTGTGCTAGTATTGCTAGAGCAAGGGGTTAAGTATACGATATATACTGACGCCTCTCGCGATGGTCTGGGTTGTGTCTATAAGTGCTATAGTTTATATCCCTGTCTGTTGTCAAATTTGTGGTGCCAAAATCACTGTTATGTTATATATAACTTGCATAAGTGAAGCTCTCTCAAGGATCAACATTCATGATCAAGCTAAGCTCACAAGACAAGACTCAAGCTGAAGAGTACAAGGTAGTTGGTAAAGAACTCAAGACCCTTTCAAGATTGAGCTACATGAAGATTTCAAGATTGATCTACATCAAGACTTTAAGGCTCATACTTCAAGGTCACTTGTTCCTAATGTTTCAATGTTCATACTTCATGATTGAGGTTTGACTGACCATAGGTTGACCTTAGAAGTAGGTCATTTCGGATACATAAACCGAATGTTATTTTTCATGTGATTGGCCTATTCTTCGACTAGTCCTAGGCCTTCTTCGACTAGTCCTAGAGTTGCTTCGACCAGTCTAAGAAATTCCTCGATCAGTCGTGAGTTTGTTACAAATTTCGGATGAAATCTATTAAGCTTCGACTAGTCCAGGAATCTGTTCGCCCAGTCGTAGGAACAGTGTCGACTGCATCTACGACCAGTCGAACATCTTCGACTCGAATTCCAGCGAAGCTTTTTAGGACCTACGACCAGTCGAAGGAGAGCTACGACCAGTCGTAGGAGACCTTCGACTAGTCGTAGAACGGTCAGAGCATATCCCGCCGGATTTTTCAAATATCTGTTGTTGCTTCGACTAGTCGAAGAGCTCCCTAGACCAGTCGAAGACACGATCTGCTCACCTATATATAGTGCACGAATCTCAGAAGAAATCATCGATTTAATTAATTCATTCAAGCCAATCTTCGTCGAACTTCTGAGAGATAATTCTCTGCTCCATCTAAGCTAAGTGTGCTTATTTAATATTCTCTTTCCTTAGCTTTATTTTAATTGATTTTGTTTCTGAATAGTGAATGTGAAAATGAAGATGATCTTCAAGACGCTTACAATGCCCTATATAAGGAAAGTTGTAAAATTGCTGTCAAACTTAAACTTCAAAAAGAAAAGCTTTCTAAACTCAAAAATTGTTTTGAATCACTTGTCTTAGAAAAATCACAAATTTCAGATTTTTTTGAAAAATCAAAATGCGATTTGGAATTCAAAAACTCCCTAATTATTGATTTAAAATCTGAAATTGAGAAACTTAAAACTGAAGTATCTTCTCTTCTGAGTTTAAAGGACACATGGAAATATGCCCAAGGTGATCCATAGTTAGAGAAACTTTTATCCGGATCAAGAAAATGTGGCGATCGACCCGGGTTGGGCTATGATAAAAATCTACCTCCTAAACAAAAGTATACTCCTCCTATGTTTGTTAAAGGAGAGTCCTCAAACTCAAAAGGGAAAAGTACTTATCAAGATTTTTCTAAAAATTCAAAAACTTTTTAAAAACCTAGAAACATCCATGTCAACTTTAATCAGAAACGAAATCCACTAGCTGAAAAGATAGTTGATTTACTCAAGGAGCTCTTAAAATCTAACTCTATAGGTCATTCCTACAAATATACACAAAAGAAGACCAACTATGTTCCTAAACCTAAAACAGTTATGAAATGGGTTCCTAAAGTTACCTGCTTGGTTGCTCACACTGCTTTCAAAGCAACAAGTCATTCAAAGTGGTACTTAGATAGTGGATGCTCCAGGCATATGACAGGTGACAAAGCTTTATTCACCGATCTGAAAGATATGACTGATGGTTCAGTCACATTTGGTGATGGTAGCAACTGCAAGATTATAGGCCAAGGTACGGTTCAACTTTTTAATCTTCCGGTGTTTAAAAATATTTTATACGTTGAAGGCTTAAAACATAACTTGCTTAGTATATCACAAATATGTGATAATAACCATAATGTTCGGTTTTCTAATCAAAGCTGTGAAATACTAAACAATAAGGGTTCTGTAATATTAACTGGACGTAGAACGTCTGAAAATTGCTATATTATTAGTGAATTCAGCTCATCTAATCAACATGTTACATGGTCCATACAGACGAGACTGATTTATGGCACAAACGTCTTGGACATGTACATTATCGAAATTTATATCGATTGAGCAAACGAGAACTTGTAAGAGGTTTACCCAAACTTCAAAAATTAGATAAAATATGTGGTGAGTGCCAGATAGGCAAACAAACAAAGAACTCACACAAAAAGGTGAATTCAAATACCACATTAAGACCACTCAAACTTCTCCACATGAATCTGATAGGACCTACCAGAACGAAAAGTCGTGGTGGTAAAAAGTATATCTTGGTAATAGTTGATGACTTTACCAGATTTACTTGGGTAGTCTTCTTAAGGGATAAATCTGAAACCCTTGAAGAAGTAAGAAAAGTTCTCAAAAGGATTCAAACTGAAAAATCTTCTCAAATCAGTAAAATTTGTAGTGATCATGGATCTGAATTTGAGAATAGCAATTTTAAGAAGTTCTGTACCGACCAAGGAATATTACATGAATTCTCTGCTCCCAAAACTCCATAACAAAATGGAATTGTAGAAAGAAAGAATAGGGTGCTTCAAGAAATGGCTAATGTCATGTTGAATAGCATGAAGCTCTCTAAAAATCTTTGGGCTGAAGCAGTTAACACAGCTTGCTATATTATTAACCGAGTATACACTAGCAAAGATAATAATAAAACGGCTTACGAATTATGGTTCAATAAAAAGCCTACTGTTAAATACTTTCGAGTTTTGGCAGCAAGTGTTATATTTTACGTGATCGTGAAAATTTGGGAAAATTCGATACGAAGAGTGATGAAGGTATTTTTCTAGGATATTCTTTAAACAGTCGAGCTTATAGAGTTCTGAACAAAAGGACTGGTGTGATTCAAGAATCCATTAATGTTGTCATTGATGATCACTTAAACACACCAATTTCTAATTCAGATAATGATGAAGTACTAATCATTGATAAACCCGATACTTCATCGAATCAGACTGATTCTGAGTTGAGGACTGTTAAAGATCATCCAACCACACAAATTCTTGGAAACCCTCTCACCGGTGTTCGCACCCGTAGACAACTTGAGGATATATGTAATTATGTATGTTTTACATCCCAAATTGAACCATCTAACGTAAAAGAAGCTCTGGCTGATGAGAACTGGATTGTTGCGATGCAGGATGAACTCAACCAATTCGTAAGAAATGATGTTTGGTATCTCGTACCAAGACCTAAAGATAAACACATCATTGGAACAAAATGGATTTTCAAAAATAAGTCTGACGAATGTGGAAATATAATTAGAAACAAGGCTAGACTGGTGGTACAAGGTTATACTCAAATTGAAGGGATTAATTTCGATGAAACCTTTGCACTAGTAGCACGTCTTGAATCTATCAGACTATTTATATCCATTGCATGTTTTAGAAAGATAAAGATCTATCAGATGGATGTAAAAAGTGCTTTTCTAAATAGCGATTTACATGAAGAAGTCTATGTTGAACAGTCAATGGGCTTTGAAGATTCTAAAAATACTGATCATGTATATCGGCTTTAAAAGGCACTTTATGGATTAAAACAAGCACCTAGGGCATGGTATGAGAAGCTAACAAAATTTCTTTTAAGTCATAATTTTCAAATGGGATCTGTTGATAAAACTCTGTTTGTTAAGAAACATAATGATCATATCTTAATGGTGCAGATTTATGTTGATGATATCATTTATGGATCAACTTGTACTGACTTGACTACTGAGTTTGCAGATTTGATGAAATCACAATTCGAAATGAACATGGTTGGGGAATTGACTTATTTCCTTGGATTGCAAGTAAAGCAACAACCTGAAGGAATATTCATTTCTCAATCTAAGTATGCTTTGAATCTAATCAAGAGATTTGGATTTGAGAATGGCAAGAATTTCGATACTCCTATGAGTACTACCCTGAAACTATCAAAAGACTCTAATGGTAAAAATATTGACTCAAAACTTTATCGGAGTATGATTGGTAGTTTGTTATATTTAACTGCTAGTAGACCTGATATTTCTCTAAGTGTTGGTATTTGCGCAAGATATCAATCTGATCCAAAAGAATCTCACTTGATTGCTGTCAAGCGAATTATTAGATATGTCGCAAGTACTGTAAATCTTGGTCTCTGGTATCCTCATGAAACCAATGTCCAATTAGCTGGGTACTCGGATGCTGACTAGGCTGGTAATCTAGATGATAGAAAATCAACCAGTGGTGGTTGTTTTTACATTGAAAATTGTCTAGTTTCCTGGTTTAGTAAGAAACAAAATTCTATATCACTTTCAACAGCTGAAGCTGAGTATATCGCAGCTGGTAATGCATGTACACAGCTTGTTTGGATGCAACGAATGCTAAGTGATTATGGAATTAAACAGGATTCTATGTTATTACATTGTGATAATTCCAGTGCGATAAATATTTCAAAAAATCCTATTCAGCATTCTCGTACTAAGCATATTGACATTAGATTTCATTATATAAGGGAATTAGTAGAAGAAAAAGTTATATCTCTAGAATATATTCCTACTGAAGATCAACGAGCTGACATTTTCATAAAACTTCTCGATAAAAGCAGGTTCAAAAAGATGAAATTTGATCTTGGCATGTGCATTTTAAATTGATAATTTATGCCTTCTTGTATTATAGTGTATATATTTGCTAGATTAAATTCCATTTTTTGTTTAAATTGCAAAAAATTTGAATTTTTGGGGTTTCTTCGACCAATCGTGAGTATACACGACCAGTCGTCCTACGACCGGTCGTAGATACCCACGACCAGTCGTGGAACACGGGTTTCTCTTCAAATTGGGGATTTTTCACTTTCTTCCTCATTTCTTCTTTCTTCTCCTTAGAGCCGAACTTCGACTTGTCGAACCCATCTTTCAAGTTCTTCAAGGTTAGTGTTCCAAATCACTTTTTCTTACAGATTTGTGTCAAGATTGTTTCCTTTTCTCTCTTGAAGCTTTCTATTTTGAAAATCATTGAGATTTGGGGTTTGGATTGTGAAAAATCTATTTTGTATAAACCCACTTCTCAATCCTTTGCAACTTCCTATTTTCTTGAAATCCTTATTGCAAATGGCTTCTAGAGGTAGAAAAACTACTTCACGTGGTCCTTCTTCTTCCTCCAGATCGACCACTATCTCTAAACGTCATCTTCTTGTTCCCAATGATGATCCATCATATGTTAGGGACATTAGATCACGGAATGTTATTGTTGAGCATCCTGTTGATGTTAATCACATTGCACCTTTTGACATCCTTCCTATGCTTGAAGCTGTAGGTTGGATTAACTTAGTGCATTGGGGTGGGTCTGCATACCGGTCCATTGCCCAATCCATGTTTACATGTATTAGTGCTTTCTCACAGGATAATTTAACTTTTCAAATTTCTACTAGAGAAGGGCCTTTTGACGTTGATCGTCATTTAATTTCAGCCCTTATGGAAATTCCTGTGAATGATGAGGGTATTCCAATTCATAACTTAACTAATAAACCCTCAATGGCTGAAAAACGCATGCTCACTAGAGACTTGTGCAACATGGATGTTCAATGGACTCAAAAAGGGAATGCGCTCCCCGCAAGGTATTTGTTACCCAAGTACAGAATTCTCCATAGAATCTTTGTGTCTAATCTGTATCCTCGTTCGGGTAATAAATCTGACTTGACTTCGTTTATGGTTCGTGTTATCATGCTATTTCTAATGGTACTCAAATTTGTTTACCATCCTTAATCTGTCATTTCATTCTTCAGTTTCGACTCCATCCTGGTCATAGTGACATTCCTTTTGCCTATTTTATGACTGTATTGGCTACACATATGTTAGTCGATATGCCTGTTGATGAGGCGCTAATCCATCATCTGATCTTCAACAATACTAATATCAATAAGATGAAGTTGGATCTGCTTCCTGAACAAGGTGGTGGTGGTGGTGGTGGTCCTGAAGAAGCTGGTGTTGACATTAGTATGGATGACATTTTTGAGGAACTGGATTCTGACTCAGCAAATGATCCAGATTTTGTACCATCTGATGTTGATGCACATCTGAGTGCATTAGAGGGAAAAGTTGAGAATATAAATGTAAAATTGGAAAACATGTCTGTTGCTCATGATTTGCAATTCAAGTACATGCGCAAATATCTTAGGCGCTTGAACAAAGGCATGCACCAACTTGATCCCTCTATTCCTACTCCGTCATCAAGTTCTAGTTTTGACTAGTTTTAATGAGTTTTCTGGTCTGTAATAACTTTATTACTTTGCACTTGGCTGATTTCGAGTTGGATTCTATTTATATTTTATGCTGGATATTTTTTTTCTATGTGATGCTATCACTCTTTTGCTATACTCATGTTTTATGCTTACCTCCTCATGTTTACTCTCATGAATTCCTTTATTTAGTTCTCCTTTGTCATATTGTGACAAAAAGGGGGAGAATGGTTTGTTCTTAATGTGATTATGAGAGGAGTAGCATTGGTTATGTTACTCAGGGGGAGTCAAGGGGAGTATATGTTTGATCTTGAGTATATGTTTGATCTTGTTGAATGAAAATGGTTGAATGTTGAAACTGGTTGAATATTGAATATTGAATATTGATTTGCAGGTATTAACCAGTTGTTTTACTTTTGTTTATCTTGGTTACGTGTTTTGTCACTAATTTGACAAAGGGGGAGATTGTAAGTGCTATAGTTTATATCCCTGTCTGTTGTCAAATTTGTGGTGCCAAAATCACTGTTATGTTATATATAACTTGCATAAGTGAAGCTCTCTCAAGGATTAACATTCATGATCAAGCTAAGCTCACAAGACAAGACTCAAGCTGAAGAGTACAAGGCAATTGGTAAAGAACTTAAGACCCTTTCAAGATTGAGCTACATGAAGATTTCAAGATTGATCTACATCAAGACTTCAAGGCTCATACTTCAAGGTCACATGTTCCTAATGTTTCAATGTCCATACTTCATGATTGAGGTTTGACTGACCATAGGTTGACCTTAGAAGTAGGTCATTTCGGATACATAAACCGAATGTTATTTTTCATGTGATTGGCCTGTTCTTCGACTAGTCCTAGGCCTTCTTCGACTAGTCCTAGAGTTGCTTCAACCAGTCTAAGAAATTCCTCGATCAGTCGTGAGTTTGTTGCAAATTCCGGATGAAATCTGTTAGGCTTCGACTAGTCCAGGAATCCGTTCGACCAGTCGTAGGAATAGTGTCGACTGCATCTACGACCAGTCGAACATCTTCGACTCGAATTCCAGCGAAGCTTTTTAGGACCTACGACCAGTCAAAGGAGAGCTACGACCAGTCGTAGGTGACCTACGACCAGTCGTAGGAGACTTTCAACCAATCGTAGAATGGTCAGAGCATATCCCGCTAGATTTTTTAAATATCTGTTGTTGCTTCGACTAGTCGAAGAGCTCCCTAGACCAGTCGAAGACACGATCTGCTCACCTATAAATAGTGCACGAATCTCAGAAGAAATCATCGATTTAATTAATTCATTCAAGCCAATCTTCGTCGAACTTCTGAGAGATAATTCTGTACTCCATCTAAGCTAAGTGTGCTTATTTAATATTCTCTTTCCTTAGCTTTATTTTAATTGATTTTGTTTCTGCTATTCCAATCTGATTTGATAAGAGGAATTATTATTCCCTTTCTTTGGAATCAAAATCAATTAAGGCAAGCCCTATTTGGTTTAATTTAAAATCTATTAGAATTAGAACCATTGTAATCGAGTACTGGACATTGAACTTGGACATTCAATCATCTACTTTGATTTGGTTCTACCGGGCTGCTACAACGAAGGAGATAATCAGGTATTTTACATTTAATTGTAAATCCCTTTCTATTTTGGTTTCTTTCAAGATTTGCCAGAAAAATCTTGTTGTATTGGTTTTCTGAGGAGAGCTAGGAAAACTCAGAAGTGGGGTTTTTTTAATTGTGTAAGCTCACATACAAAGACACAATTATAAAGGTTTTGGGTGAACCTGGGAAAACCTATTTTTAGTGAACGCTAATATCCCCTGTGTGAGGATATTAGGAGTGGAGTAGCATTTTGTGTGGCTGTTGTATAATAGTTGGTGAACACACAGGCGAACCACTATAAACCCATGTGTTGTGGTTGATTGATTTATTCTTCTAATCTTTAATTAATTTTTGTGGGGTGTATGTATGGTGGTGAATGTTGTAATTATTTAATTCAAGCTTTGTGAGAATGTTGTAATAGCTTAGAATTTATTTTCTGCTATTCCTTTATCAGTTTGATTTTCAATTTCTTTTGAAAGTTGTTCCAGCAAGGTTGCCCTGCCATTTTTATGGTGTATGGCTGTCCCTAGAACAATACATTTTTAATTACAATTTATTCAGTTTGTATTTAATTCTGTATTCCTCTTCGATTTGAGTTTTGATACAAAGATCTTTCTAGAAATAAGGTTGTCCTACCATAAACTCTGGTTTTTGGTGTAAGGTTGTCCTTAGAACAATGTTTGTATCAACCTCTCAAGATCTGAATTTTGAGGTTATTTTAATTTAATGCTTTGTGATTTACTTTGGCTATCATTTTCTTTTTATTTCCGCTGTTATTAGTTTTATTTGGCATTGTCCTATTCACCCCCCCTCTAGGACATATAGCTTGGCCTTTTCAGTGTCCTTATGTAGAA
The DNA here is from genome assembly GCF_029962835.1 of Magnolia sinica. Taxonomy (NCBI): domain Eukaryota; kingdom Viridiplantae; phylum Streptophyta; class Magnoliopsida; order Magnoliales; family Magnoliaceae; genus Magnolia; species Magnolia sinica. The sequence goes on from NC_080573.1 coordinate 72,134,430, forward strand.
GGGCAGGGTGATTGCTTATGCTTCGAGACAGTTGAGGAAACACGAAGAGAATTACCCTACACATGACCTGGAGTTGGCAGTTGTCATTTTCGCATTAAAGCTCTAGAGACATTACCTCCACGGAGAGGAGTTCGAGCTCTTTTGTGACCACAAGAGCCTTAAGTATATTTTCACGCAGTGTGATTTGAATATGACGCAATGCCGATGGATGGAAATATTGAAAGACTTTAAGTTCGATGTTTCTTACAAGCCGGGCAAGGCGAACCTTGTGGCAGACGCGTTGAGTCGCAAGAAGACTATAGAGTTTGCGGCTCCACTAATGATAGCGGAATGGGACATGTTGGAGTTTGTGCGAGACTTTGAGCAGAAACTTACAGTGGAAGAGCCGTATGAGGTTATCGCACACATTCATGTACAGCCCCTCATTGACGAGAGGATCGTTGAGCTCAGGCAGATGATGAGCTTTTGGCGAAGGTGAGAGAGCAGGTTGGTACAGATGAGAACTCCGAGTGGAGTGTTGGTTCAAATGGGGGCCTACGATTTCATGGCCGGTTATGTGTCCCAAACATTCCTGACTTGAGACGGGAGGTTCTCGAGTTAGTCCATAATTCTAAGCTTGCGATGCATTCAGGTAGCACGAAGATGTATCAGGATATGAGAAGATCTTATTGGTGGGACAACATGAAAGTTCACATTGCTGAGTTTGTGTCTCGTTGTCTCACGTACCAGCAGGTCAAGGTAGAGCATCACCGACCTCCTGGGCTGCTTCAGCCCATGCCCATAGCAGAATAGAAGTGGGACTTCATCTCTATGGATTTTATTTCAGGGTTGCCGGGAACGAGGAAGGGACATGACTCTATTTGGGTGATCGTCGACCGATTGACGAAGTCGGCTCATTTCTTACCGATCAGAGTCACAAACTCTGCAGACGAGTTGGCTAGATTGTACATCAAGGAGATTGTATGTCTGCATGGAGTTCCCTTGGAGATTGTGTCTGACAGAGACACGCGTTTCACATCTATCTTCTGGACTCATATCCAGGAAGCGATGGGTGTGAAATTGAAGTTTAGCATCGCGTTTCATCCGCAGACAGATGGGCAGACGGAACGTGTGAATCAGATTCTGGAAGACATGTTGCGAGCTTATGTTTTGGATTTCAAGGACAGTTGGGATGATTGTCTCCCTTATGCAGAGTTCGCGTATGACAATAGTTTCCAGGCGAGTATCGGCATGGCTCCCTATGAGGCATTGTATGGTCTCCCGTGCAGAGCACCGCATTGCTGGGCAGAAGTTGGCGAGCGTAGTTTGATTGGCCTGGAGTTGGTGCAGGCGACTTCAGAGAAAGTTGACATTATTCGACGTCGACTTCTGACAGCCCAGAGCAAGTAGAAGAGTTATACTGATACGAGGCGACGACCGCTTGAGTTTGAGGTTGGAGACCATGTATTTCTTAAGGTTTCCCCTATGAAGGGAGTTCTGCGGTTCAGTAAGAAGGGAAAGCTTATGCCGAGATTTATTGGTCCATTTCAAATTCTGGATCGAGTGGAGTGATAGCATACCACCTTTCTTTGCCCACACCACTTGCGGGCGTGCATAACGTATTTCATGTTTCTATGCTGAAGAAGTACGTTCCTGATCCTTTGCATATTATCAGTTGGGAGCAGGTGCAGTTAAGCGAGGATGCCACATATGTACTGCGACCGACGTGTATCCTAGACAGGAAAGAGCAGGTATTGCGTAGCAAGGTCATCCCTCTTGTGAAAGTATTATGGACGCATCATAGTGAAGAAGAGACTACTTGGGAGCTGAAGCTGAGGTCAGAAAGAGCTACCCTCAGATCCTTGAGGAATATGAGAAGGTACGAATTTCGAGGATGAATTTTTTCTTTAAGGGGGGTAGATTGTAATGACCCGAAAAATTTCATGCCAAGACCCGAGTACTACCTCTACTTTCCTTAGAAGTTATTTGTGGGTTAATTAGCACTAAACTCAATTGCTTGTGAAATTAGCATCAATCACTTTAAATTTGATCTGCAGGACTCAAAACCTGGAGAATCGTTAGCGCTATGTTACTCTGAAATCTAGGATTCAACGCTAAATCCAGTTGCTCTTAGAAATTTTTAGAAGCTTTGGATCGGACCTGGACCGCCTGTCGAAAGTCCGATAGCGATGATCTTAGACAATTATGGTCACCATGTTGGACTTGACCATCACCTCAAAAATCAAGTCCAGATGATGTCCTGGGTCGATTTGATTGAGTCCGGAATGAAGAGTGTGAGAATGGTGAAAAATTAAATATGATTTTATGAAATCTAAGTCGTGTCGCTTGCGCGATGATTTTAAGCAATCTGACCGTTGGATTCTGACCCAATTTCACCCTCGGATCAGGGAAGATGGCCCAGGCATGTCATACTGCTTGTGGACCTGATCGAGTTTCGGTGACCGTTGAATTGAGTGTGGTCCGCCACGGCTGATCTGTAAGTTCGATCGGTATGAAAACTCAGCCTGACCCAGATCCATGGTCAGTGAGCTTAAGTCCGACCGCACGTGGAAAAAGGACCACCGGAAGTGTTCTGTTGGATCGAGAGAGGCCTAATTTGGTTATAACCTAAGTATACCTTGGCCCTGGGACTATTTTCATCAATGTTAGGCCTATATATAGACCTTAAAACCCTCACTCTCTTATCCATACGAATTTCCTAAACCCTAGCTAAGAAAGAGAGAGGAAAAGAGAGAGAAAGTGAGAGATAAGTTGGTGAATCATCTTAAGATTCTTTCCTGTTACTCTACATCCTTAAACCATCACTTTTGAATCGTTATTCCGGCGATTCTAAGTTCCTTCTTAGGTAAGTTAACCTAACCCTAATCTGTTTTAGATCTTAGAATAGTCTATGTGTTGTTGTAGCTCATTTCTATTCTTGCCTTAGGTTATCTTGTCGCCGTTGACGAAGACATATCGTCTGAATCAGTTCAGTGTTCTTTTTCTGGTTTAAGGTGCAGACTATATCCGTGTAGGTTATGGTTTTCAAGGCTTTCAATGTCATTTAATGGTTTATTCTTGTTGTGGGTGAAATTTCACATGCCAAATGCTATGTTTATTTTGCGTTCCTGATATACATGTGTTATATTGAGATTTGTGTATTCTATGTGTATTTAGGAAGTATCGTATACGTATAAAATATGAACATGTGTTTGCCATGATTATTTGTCATGTACTTGTGCTAATTGTATGTGTGTCAACTCCTTGGAAAAAGGAATTGTCCAAATGCGTGTATTCCAACATACGTCATGTATGTTGAACTATGTAGTCTAAGTGTTTGTAGAAATGTCTGAGTAGTTTAAAGTGCAATATGTTATCCTATTTGCGGGCGTTGAGAAGAGATTCTCAACTCTCCTATTTGCTGTGTATGATTTCTTACATTCAATTTACATTCCTTGTTCTTTAAGTTCAAGCACTACTTATGTTGAAATCCATGTTAAGTGATATTCTTCAAATGCTCACATACTGTGTGATTTGAATTATTGTTCCATTACGATTCTAAATTGATTCTAAATTGTTGATATGAATATCTGTTGTAGTGGAATATGTTTGGGACTAGGAAATAGTCCAGGAAATCAGTAATCGGCCTTGAGTTTGTGGCTGAGGTTGCTTTCGCCACGAAGGGCGTGATTTGACGAACCCGAGTCATATTAGAGTTGTCGGCAGTGATTTGGCCACACGGAGTGTTTGCGCACTCTATGTCGTTCAACCCAACGTGCGCTCGTGCTAGTCGAGTTCGTCAAGTAACCCGATTGTCCGATGTATGTTCACCATGTATGGACGCTATTGTTTGAATCTAGGGTACCAAACTTACCGATGAAATCCCGTTAACCGTTGTACCTTGATCCGCTAAGACTCATGAGCCGGACATAGTGGTATAGAACACCGTGGTCGAGCTGTCGGCCTACGCTGGGGTGACGAGCCTCCCCGTAGTGACCAGTGAACAACCAAACTCGTAAGATGATTATGGTGGTATGGGACACTATATTCATGCTGTCGGCCTACATTGATTGGTGACGAGCCCTTTGTAGTGACCTCGAGCATACCTGGATACTGCATTAGGGCGACGAGCCTTAGAGTAGTAACGAAGGTATGATAGGCATGCATTGATTGGTGACGAGCCATTTGCAGTGACCTAAAATCATATGATCGTATGAGATGCCTAGGACTGACGACCCTAGAATGGATCACCGTTGGGAATTAATATGAGGAAGGTACCTTAGCTTCCCAATCCTACTGTATGAAAAGGACTAATAACAACTTGTAATCATATTCATGTACCGCATTTGCATGTGCGTGGTAGTCGTTGGCACTACGGGCGGATGTCATGCGTAACGTGAGATGAAGACGCAGAGGGAGTAAGGCGAGAGCATGCATCATTCTACATACATTCTTGCACTAACAAGAGTAATTAGGACATGTTTGATTGTTCTGCTTTATCATTACTGCTTGACTAAATTGATAACATGTTAACCTTTGCTGTATTGTTCCACTGAGTTGATCACTTACTCCCACGTTCTGGAACGGTGTTTAAACACCCACCAGACTATCTTAGTTGCAGATGTTGATGCAACCCCTGAGGCAGAGCAGGAGTTCGAGGATGATGAGGCCGTATTTTCTTTTATGCAGTTCTCAGGCGGGTTCTTGTGAGCCATGTCCTGATGTGCGGGGAATTCTAGGTTTTCTTTTGGAAATAGATGATGTCATTTAATGCTTGTACTTTTGATAGTAACACTTGAAAGTTTGACCTGGTATGTATACGTATTTCAGGGACTTGCACATGTACACATGTTTCAATAAGTCTTCCACTTGCGTTCCTTCACTTATCCCTGAATTATGTTTGCAGTTTGGCTTAATCTATTCCATGTTTTATGTACTCATACAGACAACATACATCCATCATTAAATATATTGCATAAGTGATGTTTTGAAACTCAGGTCCACTGATACTTTGAAATATATGGGCCATCTTCCCTGATCCGAGTGTAAATTTGGGTCAGATTTTGACTGTTAGAATGCTTAAAATCGGCGCGCAAGCAACACGACTCAGATTTCTTAAATTCATATTTAATTTCTAAATAATTTCACCTTTCTCACACTCTTTACTCCAGACTCAAGCAAATCGTCTCAGGACATCATCTGGACTTGATTTTTGAGGTGATTGTCAAGCCCAACAAGGTGATCATAATAGTCTAAGATCATCGTTATCAGACTTTCGACGCGCGGTCCAGGTCCGATACAAGGTTTCTAAGTACTCCCGAGAGCAACTGGATTTAGCGTTGAATCCTAGATTTCAGGGTAACATAGCGCTAATGATTCTACAGGTTTTAGGTCTTGCAGATCAAATTTAAGGTGATTGGTGCTAATTTCATAGGCAATCGAGTTTAGCACTATTTAATTCACATTTAACTTCTAAAGGATTGAGTCTCAAAAGAATCCTGATTGAGGTGGTGCTCGGGTCTTTGCATGAAATTTTCTAGGATGTTACACCATAATATTTATTTCCCATCCAGTCTGTTCATAAGGTCACAAAGACCTGAATAGGGAGGAAAAATAAATATTATATTGATTCAAAACTTCAGTAACCCAAAGGGGTTTTAATGATAGACGTCCACCTCCACTGTTTTCCTGTAGTGTGTTCCACTTGATACAAGATCTGTCTCATTTTCAGTCTCAAACTTGAGATGAGCTAGCCAAATGAATGGACGGCTGGATGAACCATATATATCGGGGTGGGGTCCATGTACATGGCCCACCATAGGTTTGAACCTGCTGCATATTTTTGTTATTATATTATTATTTTTTGTCACAAGCCCCATGACGAGCTCGTCAACTGTATAGACGGTTTGGATGTATCACATGTACATCACGGGTGGGCCATGTCCTAGCTGGACAGTGGGAACCCCACACGTGTGGCTGGGTCCCACCGTCCAGCAAACGAACGGACGATGTGGATTTCTCCAGCCCACAACGGTGGGTTAGTTGCCAAGGTAGGTGGGTCCCATGTGGTGCCCACCCCCAATATATATATATATATATATATATATATATATATATATATATATATATATATATATATATATATATGTATGTATGTATGTATGTATGTATGTATGTATGTATTTTATCCAAGTTGTTCATCTATTCTTACAGATTATTATTATTATTAAAAAATAGGGCCGCAACGTCCAGCGTCCAGATGGACGGCTGGACAAAATGCACACATCAAGTGGCCCGTCCAGATCCACGGTGCCGATTCACCTGGGTCCCACATGGGAGTGGCCCACCATAATATATATTTATATAATATATTATATAATATTATATCATCTAATATATGTGTGTGTGTGTGTGTGTGTGTGTGTGTGTGTGTGTGTGTGTGGGTGTGTGAGAGAGTAAGGACTGTCAGCGTCCAGCCACCGTCCAGCAAGCTGGATGGTGCTGGATGATGTATATACATCATGATGGTCCCACGTAGTGGGCCACTAGATTTAGATCGAGTTGATATTTATATTTCCCATTCATCCGGACCTGGGTGACCGTCCGATCATGTGGGCCCCAAATCGGGATCAAGGTGGCCCACTTGTTGGATGGCATGGATAAAATACACACATCATAGGTGGGCCATTGATCATAGAGAGAGAGAGAGAAAGAGAGAAGGAGAGAGATCGACAATGAAGGAGGGGCCCTGCCACTATGGGCCCCCCCTTGGATACAAGCATACATCAAGGTGGGTCCCATCATATGTGGGCCCGTGAGTAAGAAAATAAAAATGAAAAATGTGGGGTCCAAGATCACCTACCGTTCACTTCTTCTTGGCTCCTTGGAAAGATAGTCGCCTTAGCTTCAATCTCAACGGAAGATGATGAAGTTTTAATAGTTGAGATGGGAGGTGAGAGAGTAGGAAGTGGGCCACACTAAATCTTCTCCATGAGAGCTTGGGAGGTTCGTGCATTGGGGCTTGGGTTGCTTGGGAGTGAAGAGAGAAATGAGAGGGAGAGAGGAGTGATGGGTTGATATGGGATGGGTGGAATGGGTGTTGTAAGGAAGGGGATGGAGAGGTATGGTTTTGTTTGAAATTTTGGTAAAAGAGGGATGGGTAGTGTAACGCCCCGAAAATCGGGGGTCGAGCAGAAGCTCAACTCCCGAGTTCCAACGCATTACTTATGCAACATAGATAATGATGATTAAATGTTATCCATTTTAGTGCATTAAACATGAGTGAGATTATACCAAACAGCATATCATACTACATAGAGAATTAAATTAAGCAAACGGAAGACTGTGATAGGTATATAAAGTGTATAAGTAGTTATAAACCCCCAGAGTATGATCATGTCACCAGGCTGAGTATATACATGTTTGTTCCAAAATATACAAAATAACAAAGTGTAATGTCCAACTAGTTCATATCCCTGTAATCCCGTCGATCAGTACATGGTCTACATAGACCTACCTAATAGTTGTACATAGGAGAACTCCTCCTCATCGTCATAAAAGTCTGGATCCGCCTCGTATGCCTCGCCATCAATCTATAGTTAAAACAGAGTCTGGTTGGTGTTTTAAAATACCATCCCAAAGTGGGAGTGAGTGATCAACTCAGTGGTACTATAAGGCAAAGGTTAACATGTTATCAATTCAGTCAAGCAGTAATGATAAAGCAGTACAAAAATCATGTCCTAAGTACTCTTATTAATGTAAGGATGATATGTAGTAATGATGTATGCCCTAACCTGCACTCCCTCAGTGACACCATCTCACGATCGCACATGCTACTCCCACTGTACCTTCATCGCCAAAACACATGCAATGCGGTGTATGATCCTGTTAGCCAAGTAATTTATTAGGCATATTCATACAGTAGATTCGGGAAGCTAAGGTACCTCCCTTTATATCATTTACCCAAACGACGATCCATCTAGGGTCATTAATCCTAGTTAATCACATACGATAGGCAAGTTATAGGACAACATTACCCCTGATTTGGAAAGCAGTGGATAGGCAAGTTTAGGTAGCTATAGGAGACTCGTCACCTCAATGTAGGCCTAGTTTATACTCGAGGTCACTACGAAAAGTCTCGTCATCATAGCGTAGGCTGACAGCTTGAATACAGTGTACCATACTACCGTATTTGGCTCACGAGTTTGGATTACTCACTGGTCACTATGGGGAGGCTCGTCACCCCAGCGTAGGCTGACAGCTCGACCACAGTGTCCCATACCACCATGCCCAATTCATAAGCCTTAGCGGATTGGTACCATGGTTGAAAAGGGCTTTAATTGGTAAGTGGTACCTTAGATTCAAGCAGTAGCATCTATACAAGTTAAGCATACATAGGCCAATCGAGTTATTTGACAAGTTCAATTGGTACGAGTGCACATTGAATTAATCGACATGGAGTGCGTAAACACTCCTCGTAGCCTAACCACTATTGACAATCAGTGTACGATTCAGATTCGTCGAACGTATCCAACGTAACGAAACTAATTCGACCACTTAAACGGGAATCGTTACTGATTGCCTGGACTAGGTAGTAGTCCCCAAACATACTCAATTTCAATAAATAAACACATGTGATAATCATAATAGCATTTGACAAACAATTCAAATAAAATAATCATTTGAGCATTTTATCAAAACACATAGAACATGTTCTCATACATAGGCACATTATACATAAATCATATAATAATGATTGACAATACATGAAGAAAACTTATTCATATGACTAAGGAAACTAAGATTCCCATCTTAATACACTTAATAAGTATAACCCATCAACAAAATCTCATTCGAGCATTTTTTACAAACACTTGGACTACACATTTCAAGTATATGAACTAGACTTATTACGACATGAATTATAACGATTCATTTCACGACAATTGTTATAAAGTATATAACATACAGGTATCTAAGATTAGAAATCATATAAAATACAAATCAGAATTTTATATTCATTCAAACATTTCAACAAACACATAGAATGCATGTTATATTCACATAGTTCACACACATATATAATTCATCGAATAAATCATAACCAAGGTCATATGGTAGCAATCAAGTCAAACATAAATCACTCCTGACATTGAAAGCCTTGCAAAGCATAACCTAAACATTTATAGTCTGCACCTTTCGTCGGTACGCTCGTTACGAATTCAATTCGTACACCACGCTTTTGTTTACGGCACAACGGCTACCTAAATCATGAAATAAGTTAGCTATTTCACCGATTTCTCTATTTGGATTCCTAAAACGGGATTAGGGTTAGGATTTCTTACCCAAATCAAAGCTAGAATTGATAGTGTAGTGATGGTGGGGTGGTGATTTAGTACGAGGAGCAGTGGGAATGAATCCCAGTAACAATCTCTTGAAGTCTCTCTATTCTCCTCACTCTTTTCTCCTCTTTTCTCTCTTCTCTTTCCTATGGTTAGGAAAATTTGTATGGAATGAGAGAGGGGTGGGTTAAGGTCCTTATATAGGCCCAGAATTGGTCTAAATGGCCCCAGGGCCATGGTATACTTAGGTTATCACCAAAAGGCATCTGTTTCAAGCCAACAGAATTCATCTAGAGGTCCATTGCTTGCATATGGTCTGGAAAAAGTTTCCTGACAATGGATCTAGGCCAAGTTATGATTTCAATTCGATCGGATTAGTGGATCAACCATGGAGGACCTGTTTCAGTTCGACGGTCATCGTCACTCGATCAAGGCCACAAGTATACCAATGGGTGCAGGGAAATTTTTCTGATCCAAGGGTGTAGTTGGGTCAGAATCTGATGATCTGAAACCTTAAATTTGGCCTACAAGAGAACGACCCAATTCACTTAAGTTTGAGTTCATTTTCTAAAGACATTCGCATTTTTCACACACTTCGGTCCAGGCTCAAGCTGTGCGTTTCTAGATACTATTTGGACTCGACTCCTGCGATGGTTGTCAAGCCCAGTAAGACGGTCATAACCTTATAGTTTCACAGTCATCGAACTTTTGACGCGCAGTCCAGGTCTAATACGGAGTTTCAATGCGCTCCCAAGAGCAACTGGGTTTTGAGACTCATCCTAAGTTTTTAGGGAATGTTAAGTTAGTGATTCTAATAGTTTTGGGTCTTGCAGTTCATATAAAAAGTGGTTCGAGATAATTCACCGATTAATTCGGTTTAGTACCTAATTAATTCTTGTCTAATTTCTAAAGGATTTGGTCCTTAGTGATTTTGCCTGAGGTGGTACTTAGGTCTTTGTACGGATTTTTTCGAGATGTTACAGGTAGGGAGAGAGAGAGTTGACTTGTGGAAAAGAGGGAGTGAATGCTTGTACTTGGAATAGGGTGAGGTGGCATTGAGGTATGGGGATGTACTTGACTTGATTGATGGGACATGTGTAGAGATTCTCTCAGAATTTACAACGCGCAATGTTTCTTCGAAACGAACGCGGGCCCACGTCTTCTGCCCAGGTATCAGATCGGTGTGCGAGTCGCAGCGATGACGCAATCACTTGGGTACAAGTTTCGGGTCGGGCCAACTTCAGTATGCAGGACTCGGCTTAGGATCACGTGCAAATGTCGGATATAGGTCGAGGGTTGTTGGAATTCGACCGGGAGGACCGTGGAAGCTACGGAATGGTACGGTCTAGGATACGGGTCTTACAATTCTTTTCTTCTTTTCTATTGTTATCGATATGTAACCCTGATATTCTTTCCTGCACCACTTCTTTTTGTCTTTAGAGAGGACTTGTTACTCTTTTTCCTGAGTGTAATGTGATCACTGAAGCTTTACCCACTCATTCTGCAACATTATTAGTATTTGTGTTGTTATTCTCCTTCTTCTTCAGCTCTTCATTTTTCTCGTATGTAATCTCTCGACCAAAGATCATGCTTATTGACACTTTTTTACTTCTTTCTTTCTCTTCTCCTATTATAATCTCACCCCTGTTTATCATCTTTTGAATTATACATTTCAATGTAAAGCAATTTTCTGTGGGATGTCCCAACAGACGATGATAATGGTAGAAACTTCTTTCTTTCGTCATTTCTGCTTCTTCGGGCCATTTGGACAGGGATAAATCTATCATCCCTGTGCTTAGCAGTTGTTTCATCATGGGGGTGACATCTTCCTTCTCAAATGTAAATCCTTTGTGGGAATTAGGGGATCTTGGCCCCTTATCATTGAGTCTTCCTCTATTACGATCTGACTCTTCTCTTTTTTCTATTATTTTTCTGTCACGAGGAATATCACTCTTCTTTTCTCGGTCCACGACATTTGCCATCAGTCTACCATGTCCTCTCCTGCCTGTTTCGTAATGAAATGTTGGCATTTTCTTGGTCATTAGTTCCAATGCATGAGCTTTTGTAGCCAGATCATGGAAGGTTTTTATGTCAGCATTGGTGAGACCAAATGCAATTCTAATCTCCGTAGAATTTAAGCACATCTTCACTTGTTCTTTTTCCTCAGGTAATTGTCTGCACGAAGTTCACAATGTCTTCCATCTATCTATAAACTTTTCTACGGGTTTGCTTTCTTTTTGTCGTATAAAAGATAGTTCCATAATACTAACGTCATGATCTGACGAAAAGAAATTTGACATAAAGGCATCTTGCATTTCTTCCCATGTTCATATCGATTCTGGTGCTAAACTAGAGTATCATCGGAAGGCTTTCCCTGTCAGCGAAGAGCCAAATAGTCGAAAGCAGTAATGCGAGACAGTGGAGAAGTTACTCATGGTTGTGATGAAGTGCATGAGGTGTTCATCTAGAGATCCCTCATTGAATTTTTGAAAATTTGGGTGCTTGAAGCTAGCTGAAAAAGGTACATCCTCTACCTCTCTCAGGTAAGGTGTCTTGTAACGGAATCGTCCAACATTCCCATGCTCTTTTTCAGTTCTGACAGCCTCTGCAACTGCCTGCCATACTTCTTCTTAAGTTATCACCCTTATTGTAGGAGCGGATCCATGTGATCCCGTTTTTAGTGGCTACGAACCCTCGGGTTGCTGTTCGCGTTCATTTGTGACAGCCATCATTAGAGGAGCTACGATCTGAGCCACATTATGTGCCAGGGTGGTTAAAGCTTCTCGGAGATTCTTGCATTCTTCCATCAATGTTTTTTGAGCTGTACAATCTCGGCTATGTGATCTTCTTTAATCTGCGGTGGACCTTGACTTGTTCATGTCATATACACAGTAACTTCTCCCCTTTTTGACAAAACAGTTATTGGAGTAGAGTAAGAATACCTTGGCATGGTGTGGCTTAATGAGAGAGGAGTTCCATTTGGTTCTCTTATGCTTCCGTAAAATTCAGATGATTATGATACCTGTGGAGATGTGTTTTGGGGTAATACGGAAACTGTTGTGCCTCTTATAGGTGATTTGCCTTTTTTCCTTTCTTGTTCATCGAGCATTAGATGCAGGCAAAACTAGAAAGTCTTGCGACGTTAGGGAACAAGGCAATGATCTGCCTAGATAAAGTGCTGGAGGAGTGAGCGCAGGATTCTTTCTTACCGCGTTTCTCGTCATTGGGCCTCTGATCATCTATGAGGGAATCGATTTGGCAGCTACGCGAGGTTGGGCTTTCAAATTCCGATTAGAAACAACAATCCATTCGTCTCATTTATCTTGGAAGAGTGGTGATACATATGTCACTCCGGCGATAGTTCGTGAAGTACTACTTTTAGTCAATGTTGGTATATTTGAGATCAGTTGATTCTTCGAACTCGGAAAATGATTGTGAGCATATTTCACTATGAATCCAGGGGAGGTGAAGTAAAAAATTGTTTTGCTTGAAGTGATTGCCATTGGTTGCAGTTTGAACCTGTCTATTGTAAAGTAGTTCTGTCAAAGAACAAAACAACATTAATTAGTATTTATTTACAATTATACTTTATCTTGGAGATGAAAGGAAGTATATTCTCATTGAGAGTCCCCATTATGGCGTTTATATAATGCCAAACTATGATGAAATTCTCTAAATAGTTTCCAAGTTAATATCAAGTAAGATATATAATTCCCCAGCAGAGTCGCCATTTTGTTTCGAAAAGAAACGAAAAGTATTTGATTGGGGAATTATCTTACTTAATAATAACAAAGAGAAGGAATGCAGAGAATAATCATAATATTTCATTTATTCTAAATTCGTTTACATCATTTTTATCCTTTGATTTTAAGATAAAGTCGTTATAATTGAAAATACAAATATTGAATGAGTTCAAATGCAAATTTCGAAAGCATTTCGGCTCATATCATTCAACTCTCCATAGGAGATAAGTTGTGCGGATCTTCTTTCACACACACACACACACACACACACACACACGTCTTCAAACAAAGAATACAAAAGGAAATTTGAAGTATCCTGAAGAAAACTTCTTAATATATCCGATAAATAGTTGTCCTTCATCTATCTGCACAACTCAGTGATGAGTTGCGCGAGCCAAGGAGTTGCGCAGCCCTGCCTTGCACACACTCTCTCTCTTCTCTCTTTGATACCTATCAGAGGTATCAATCTTCTAAGAAATCCGATCCCTCAAATGAAGGGGAAGGGGGGTATTTATAGACTTTCACTCATGTAAACCTTTGAAACTTGTGCCATGGGGTCCACTTTGCATCATCTTTAGGCTCCAATAAAAACATCTCAATGATAAGTTGCGCGGACCCGTGCAACTATGATGAGTTGTGCAGTCTCGTGCAACTCGAATTTGGATCGCGCAACTTGGCTTCCTTCAATCTTTTTCTTCAATCCTCTTCCTTGTTGTTTACTCTTTTTAATCAATTTTTATGCTCCAACACACGACGAACAGTTGTAATATGGTAAGGGTCGAGCTTATCATGTGTTAAGGGTCGAGGTTGTCATGTGTTAAGGGTCGAGGTCATGGTTGTAACGTGGTAAGGTTCGAAGATGTCACGTGTTAAGGGTCGAGGTCGTGGTTGTAATGTGGTAAGGGTCGAGGATGTCTGTGTTAAGGGCCGAGGTCATGGTTGTAATGCGACAAGGGTCGAGGTAAGGGTTGTGGGTCCTGCCATGGGTTATTTGTTGAATCCACTTCGTCCATTGGATTTAGAATTTAATTTAACGGCATGCGCCAAAAAATGAGTTACATCCAAAAATTCTATGGCCCAAAAAGTTTTCAGCGACAAATTTTCAATCGCATTGCTTTCATGGTGTGGTCCACATGAGCCTTTGATATGCTTTATTTTTAGGCTCATGTCCTAAAATGATTTTACAAAATGAACATACGATGTGGATAAAATATATACATCACAGTGAGCCTCACAAGACCATCCATATCTAGATAGGTCTGGTTATTAAATCGCGTCACATGACATTACATTAATGCAGATTTCAAGAGAAGCTTTTTGGAGGCAGTTTCTACCATCGCAAGCTATGTTGGGCCCATCATGATGTTTGTGGTAAATCCACTCCATCCAATCATTTCGGAAGATCATTTCAAGACTTGAGACAAAAAATTGGACAAATATGAAACTCAGGTGGACCACACGACTGGAAATCATGGAAAGGAATTGCCTACCATTCAAACTTTTCTAGGCTCCACTCTGATTTTTATATGCAATCCAATATGTTCACAAAGTGGCCCAAATGCTCATAAACTCCTTGCTATGGGGATGGACTGGAAGAATAAAAATATTAGCATGATCCAAAGCTTTTGCAACCTCACGAATGTTTCAACTATAGGCATACTATTTCTATTGATTTCCGTTGTGTCGCCTACTTGAGTTTTTGGATCTAACTCAGTTTTGGGCTCATGTAATGAAATGTTTGGACAAAACATGTGAGCAGTGTGGATTTCTCACAAACACCATAGTGGGCCCCATAGTATTTACCCCATTCGAATCCCTCTAGCCACTCTCACACGTGGGCAGTAAGGGTTAATTTTATCCCAACATTTTTTTTAAAAGGTGTTAGGTAACTATGTGGGACATTTGTTTAATTCTTCTAGTATATTTTGGGGTATTTGTGAACACCACTATGCTGGTTTGGTCAAAATCCCTAAGGCCAATGATTCCTTGATGTCATTGCGTAAATAACATGTCTCTTTTTGAGTTTTTGCATTAAATTTAAGATATTTTTAATGGAATATAATTAAGAGCATGAGCTGCACCATATATTGAAATAGATCATATAATAAGATTAATAAACTTAATAATAATCTTTCAACTACTTTATTGTAAATGAATTGGTAATGTTTCTATCAATGCCCATGAAATCAACGCCAAAATTGATGTAAACACTCACCAAAGGCCCTGAATTTGAATTGGTCAGGCCAAGCAATTTAGGCGGAGCCCATTTAAAATATTGATTTTTCTTGGCTGCTGTCTGGTATTTCCTTTCCCCAACTTTAACTTAAAAAACTTGCCTGCGTTTCGAAGGGCGAATGAAAAACCCAAGGAATCGAAAGAAAACTTTTAACTTTTCTAATATTCTCCAGAAAAAGGCCTGTGTATAAATCAAACAAAAATTAGTCATTTCCAAGAAATACTAACATTTCCCAATAAGCATAAAAAAGCAGCGAGTATACTCCCCTACAATCAAATGAGCCTAATTACCGTAAGACACCTAAAAACAGTCCTGCGTCAATCCATCAACTATTTATTCCCAAGCATTCAAAATTACAATTACCTCGAAACTATTATTTGAGGCTACTAGCCATCACCAGCACATGGAAGGCATCATTTAGCTTGAACTTTTGTGCATCGGGAGCAGCCTAGTTGCCTCAACTCATATATGACTATGAACAACCCGAGAGGCTAACTTGGATTCAAAGCGTTGTGCATATACATACATAGATACAATCCATATATAAATAGAAAAGAATTAAGAGAGAGAAAGGAGAAGGCAGGAGTTGAGAAGAAATCTACCACCCACCCACACATGCAGAGAGACTAGTCCTTGGATGTGTGGGAATCCTCTAGAGATAATAGAGGCTGCCAGGCCGAGGCAGTTAACAAAGAGAGATCCTTCCACCCAATCTTCAAACATCCACCATCCTCCACCAATGTGTATCCCTTCCAAGGGAACATGCCCAAAAGCAGGCTAGCCTGTGCGGCTGGATTCCCACCCAAAGAGACCAAACCAAAACCAATCCTCTTAAGCTCGTCCCCCCACCTCTCCACCTTCACTTCCCCTGTCCTTTTGGGTCCACCCACCGCCACAATGTTCCTGATCTCGCACCCAAATACCTGCTGCTCCACCACATGCCTCTGCCAGTTATCCCCTCCCAACCCATCCCCCAAAGCATCGAACAGCGCCGAGTAGTAATGCAATGCCTCCACAAATCTTCCCAGAAAGCTCCCCGCATGGCTCAAATCCTGCTCGATTATGGTCACCAGCTTCGGCCTCAGCAACTTCAGCAGCTTTAGGGTCCCCAAGTCCGATCCCGTTATGTCGTACAGACAGTGATGCATCCAATGGACGACCGTCACTTCCTGATCATGCCTGGCACCCAAGCTTCTCAGATCGGCCACGTTCCCTATCTTCCCTTCCAGAGGGTTGAATTCGAACGGTAACCCCAGGGAGCACGCGAAATCAGACAGCCGTTTTCCCGTCGCGTTCAGCAGCTCGGCGGACGTTCCGAACCCGGTGATCCTAAGCGACTGGATCTTCCTTGTCCGCGACGCGAGTATGTGGAATAGGCCCGGCCACTGGAGGCCCTGCATTATGTCTAGATCGATGATGTGGACGCGATCCTCCCCATCCAGCGCCTGGAATATGGCTTGGTTTGACGTGAAGTGGGAGAATTTGATCAGGGGGCTGATCGAATTGTAGGACTGGAAGGCTTGGCTGATTTTCTGGGTTTGGGAGAGGACCAGGTTCCTGAGTGAGAGAGGGGAGTAGGTGCCGAGGAAGGAGCTGACGATGCGGGCGTGGAGTGCGTCCGCGAAGTAGGCAGCGACGCGCTCAGGAGATGATCCGAAGGGGGAAGACAACTCGAAGATCTGAGGTAGGAGATCGCTCGCTTCATCGAGATTGTCGGAGGACACCGCCTCGGCGCACTGCAGCAGGAGGCCGAGGAGACGGAGGCCACTCGATTCTCCAGTTTCATTTTCTTCATCACCGTCGGCTTCTTCTGGGATTTTTTGGGAGGAATTCGTAGCTTCTCTATGATGGCGCTTGCGGGATTTATGTTCAAAAGATTCTGCTTCTGCTTCGGGCTCTTCTTCCTCCTCCTCTTCGTCTTCTTCTATGTCTGAAGGAGAATCACGATTGGAGCGCTTCGATTTCATGGCTGGTTCTGAATTTGGGTCTTTCGAATATGAAGGGGATTGCGAGAGAAGGCTTCCCAGCATGATTTTGGGGGAGAGAGTATCAGGCGATATGTTTCGGGTCTTATGATTGTGGCGAAGACTTTTGTTTTTAGTTATTCTTACCGCTACAAGACAAAAAGGGGTTGCAGGCAGAGACGAGAGAGGTAGAGAGATGGAGTGACAGAAAGTCGCTGAACAGACCTAGCACACACAAAGCGTGGGCGCCTTGAACATATTCGTGCAGCTGGGTTGGTTGCTCTGTTATCGTCGTCGTCCTCGTCGTCGTTGTTGTAGTTGACGTCCGTTTGCTTGCCGTTAAGTCAGCCGTCTCTGTTTTGGACTTTTGGTTGGAAACGTCGGATGGGGTTCTCTTCTTCTTTTTCTTTTTTCGTTTATATATATATATATATATATAATATAATTCCATTTTCCTTTTTGTCTTTCATTGGAGTTATTTAAGTCCCTTATTAGGAGGAATAATTGGATTATCCATTATTACTTTATTATTAGACAAATGCTTTGATACTCTTGCCGTGCGGCGTGCGCCCAAGCAACAGGAAATGGATTGGCTACTGACCCTGCCACTAGCCAATGGCTAGTGGTCGGTGCTACGTGGGCCCCACCATGATGTATGTGTTCCATCCATGCTGTCCAACCATTCTTCCATATCATTTTACGGTATCAGCCAAAAAATGAAGTTGATCCAAATCTGAAGTGGACCGCACAGTGTTGATTGAACGCGTTAGAATAAGCGTGATTCGTGGCCTTGATGCTATTAATGAACACATCATATACGTAAACTTTCATCATTCGCCCGATCCGATGGGCGAACATTTTGTTGACAAGTTGCAGCTGATAAGTGGCTTTGGTATTTTTCAATCTAAATGGCATAGCTCGGTAACAATAAATACCTGTGCCAGTGACAAATGTTGTTTTTGTCTTATCATATGGATGCATTACAATTTGGTTATAACCAGAATAAGCGTCCATAAAATTAAGTAGTTCATGCCCTGCGGTGCTGTTAATAAGCCGATCAATTCAAGGAAGGGGAAAACTATCTTTGGTACAGGCCTTGTTTAGGTCTGTGTAGTCGACACAGATCCGTCATTTCTCATTAGACTTTTTAACAAACATTACGTTGGTTGTCCGGTTCGGATAGTAAACTTCTTCAATAAATTTGGCCTTAAGGAGCTTGTCAACTTCTTCTTCGATCATCGCATATCGTTCAGGGCCGAGCACATGACGCTTTTGTTGAATTGGTCGATGGTCGGGATCGACGTTCAGTTGATGCACAATGATTTTTGGGTCGATGTCGGGCATGTTTTCATGAGACCATGCGAAGACATTTGCATAATGTCAAAGGAGATTTATCATCTTGTCCCGCAGCGGAGGTGTTGGGGACAATCCAATCTGAACCGTTCTTGATGGGTCAGAGTCGTCAAGCGGAATGAGAATAAGATCCTCCATGGGTCCTCTTTCTCCAGAATCTTCACTAGGGTCTATAGAAGCGATGGTCATCATCTTGTGCGAAGCCCTTAGCGCCATCATGTAGTACTGTTGAGCTTCATGTTAGTCTCCCTTCACCGATCCGATGCCCTGCTCGATCGAAAATTTCATGGCTAAGTGGTAGGTCGAGACCACAATTCGCAGTGCGTTGAGAGATGGTCGGTCGAGGATTGCATTATAGACAGATCGACAGTCCACTACCAGGAAGTCGGTCATCGTAGTTGTCACGCCCCGGACTCAGTGACCGGACTCACAAGGAACCCGATAGCCGGTTCTGGCCGCAACAGCCTCCGTAGTACGCCATTCTCGACTCCTGACATAGGTTCCGATCCTGAGATCCCACAAGGAGGATTTCCATAACATAAATCTAATCTAATAAAAGCATACTCAAGATCATAACACAGTAATCTCAAAAAGTAACCATAGAAACGCATTGCAAAATCCACTAGAGATTTAAACTTCTACAGGTACATAAGGCTCAAAGGGCAATACATAAGATAAGAAATGAAGAGAGAGATCAACAACGGGTCCTCAGCACGCACCAATCCAATGCTCCACTACTACTGTGACGACCTAGCATTTCCTACACGCATCAATCGTGCATAAGCTTATAGAAAGCTTAGAGGGTGGTGTAAGTGTGTGATAACAGTGCTGAGAAGAATATAGATAATGCAATAGGAACCACAAACAATACCAATACTGCTAGCCATACCGAGGCTAAGCTATGAATGCAGTAAGTCGTACCAAGGCTATGCAATGCAATACATGAGAACTGGGAGTCATCCCAAGGTGATGCACAAAAGGCCTATATAGCCAATGCCAATGCATTGCAAAACATGTCAGTCCTCATATGAAGTCCACACATCATATACAGTTCCACTATAAGGAAACCACCGGAGTCAAGTACACTAGTAGTTGACTGCCGATCTCCAAGACCCGCACAATCAAACGAGCGTAAGAGACCGCACTACCCGCCTGTGTGTAACACCCCGTCCATTTCTTACCATTTTCTATGCATATATACACGATGATCCTATAAGGAGGATTTCCATAACATAAATCTAATCTAATAAGAGCATACTCAAGATCATAACACAGTAATCTCAAAAAGTAACCATAGGAACGCATTGCAAAATCCACTAGAGATTTAAACTTCTACAGGTACATAAGGCTCAAAGGGCAATACATAAGATAAGAAATGAAGAGAGAGGTCAGCAACGGGTCCTCAGCACGCACCAATCCAATGCTCCACTACTACTGTGACGACCTAGCATCTCCTGCACGCATCAATCGTGCATAAGCTTATAGAAAGCTCAGACGGTGGTGTAAGTGTGTGATAACAGTGCTGAGAAGAATATAGATAATGCAATAGGAACCACAAACAATACCAATACTGCTAGCCATACCGAGGCTAAGCTATGAATGCAGTAAGTCGTACCAAGGCTATGCAATGCAATACATGAGAACTGGGAGTCATCCCAAGGTGATGCACAAAAGGCCAATATAGCCAATGCCAATGCATTGCAAAACATGTCAGTCCTCATATGAAGTCCACACATCATATACAGTTTCACTATAAGGAAACCACCGGGGTCAAGTACACTACTAGTTGACTGCCGATCTCCAAGACCCGCACAATCAAACGAGCGTAAGAGACCGCACTACCCGCCTGTATGTAACACCCCGTCCATTTCTTACCATTTTCTATGCATATGTACACAATGATCCTACAAGGAGGATTTCCATAACATAAATCTAATCTAATAAGAGCATACTTAAGATCATAACACAGTAATCTCAAAAAGTAACCATAGGAACACATTGCAAAATCCACTAGAGATTTAAACTTTTACAGGTACATAAGGCTCAAAGGGCAATACATAAGATAAGAAATGAAGAGAGAGGTCAGCAACGGGTCCTCAGCACGCACCAATCCAATGCTCCACTACTACTGTGACGACCTAGCATCTCCTGCACGCATCAATCGTGCATGAGCTTATAGAAAGCTCAAACGGTGGTGTAAGTGTGTGATAACAGTGCTGAGAAGAATATAGATAATGCAGCAGGAACCACAAACAACACCAATGCTGCTAGCCATACCGAGGCTAAGCTATGAATGCAGTAAGCCGTATCAAGGCTATGCAATGAAATATATGAGTACTGAGAGCCATCCCAAGGCAATGCACAAAAGGCCTATATAGCCAATGCCACTGCAATGCAAAATATGTCAATCCTCATATTAAGTCGACACATCATATACAGTTCCACTATAAGGAAACCACCGGGGTCAAGTACACTATTGGTTGACTGCCGATCTCCAAGACCCTCATAATCAAACGAGGGTAAGAGACCGCACTACCCGCCTGTGTGTAACACCCCGTCCATTCCGTACCATTTTCTATACATATGTACACGATGATCGACGCCCTTAACCAGACCTGGATTAGCCGTTCATAGTACACACCTAACTGATCGGGACCTCAAGACTTCGAAACATATCTTATATCGACCGCCCCGTCGCCGCGATCGTGGAGGTACAACCCGTGCGTATATACGATACTCCGTTTGTGAGATACGCCATAAAGAATAATTAGTGTATCATGTGCGCAAGGCATCATGTATTCCACTCCACACATGTGCACAATACATGTCATACACACATGCACATGCCACACATGGGTAGAGAATCTCTACCCATGTGTGATGTCACACACCCATACTTCCCATCTCTCATGTACACCTCAAGTCAACTCTTCTTCATGCCACACCTCATGTGTGACATCATCACATCATGCCATCCCATGCTCCTTTAACCCACCATTAATTACAAATCATAAATTAATTTTCATAATCTTAGCCTAAACTAATATTAATCACATTAGCCTAACTTAACCAAATTTTTATAAATTTCTCTACAAATACCCCTCCATCCCTTAGCATTTCACCATTTTTCTCCACATGAGAGAGAGAGAGAAGAGTGATCTTGGTGGGCCATCAACTCCATCAATCCCATCCCTTCCATCCATCTCAACCATCAATTCCATCCCTTCCATCCATCTCAACCATCCATCTAATTCATCAAGGTGAGTACACCCCCTACACTCTTATGGTTTGTTTTCTTTCTTGATTATTCGGATGATTAATTGTGGTGATGATGTGATGATAATGATAATGATGATGTAGGACTCATTTAAGGTAGGGCCCATTGTGATATATGGTTATACATATATAGATGATGGGATGAAACAAATATTAGCTTGATCTAAAACTTGTGTGGGACCCACTAGCTGTGGGCCTACTATGATGAAAACTAACCATCATACAGGGGTATATGGTCACAAGGATGTGGATGAAGAGAAAACATAAATATCAGCTTGGTTAGCAAAACATGGCCCCATTATGATCTTTATAGTCATCTAGTCATTCACGCATAGCCCATTGGGCTGACAAACTCTCACACACACCCACCCACGCACACGTGCACAATTTTTTTTTTTATATATATAAAAAAAAGGTGCTGGACGCTGATTGCTGCTAGAGTCCAGGGGACATTGCAGCAATAGCGTCCCTGCTGTGTGAGACCAAGAGAGGGCAGGGCTGTGGGCCCACAACAGGCCCCTCCTTTAATGTATGTATCTGATCTACACCGTCCATCCTATTTTCTACGTCATTTTAGGCGTTGAGCTGAAAAATGAAATCAATCCAAATCTCTGTTAGGCCACACCATTAAAAGGACTATTTTAATAGTGTTAAACTATTAGGGCCTGCTGTGGTGTTTCTGTATATAAAAAAATGCTACATATTGGATTCGTTGGATGTGTCACGAGCAAGAGAATGCAACAAACGGACTTGATTATCTAAATGTGCACCCCAACTATGAACAACCTTGGTAAAACAAAAATATATATATATATATATAGGCAAGGGGCTTACGCCCCTTGCTGCGACATCCAGCGTCCAGAGGACGCTGGTGCTTGGAACGGCAGGGAAGTGGGTCCCACCACAGGCCCCACCATGATGCACGTCCAGCATCTACAACGTGTATTTGATGGGTCCCCTTTAAAAAGTGGGATACCCCAAAAATCAGCCGTACGTGGAACTCAAGTGGCCCACACCATCTAAAATCATGCAAAAACTAAAGAAATAAAAATAATAAAAATATATATCAACAAGTCTGTGGGTATGATCATGAGGTGTGTGTTATATCCCAACCGTCCATCAACTTGGTGCGCTCGTCCTAAGGCTTGAAAAGAAAAAAATAAGATAGATCTAACTATCAAGTGGGCCACACTACAAAAGCAGCAGGGATTGACCATCTACCATTGGAACCCATTTTGGGTCAGAAGTTTTGGGACCAATATGAAATTTGTTTTTCCTCTTAATTTAGGTCACTATGACCTTATGAACAGATTGAATGGAAAATAAACGTTATGGTGGGCCTTGTGAATGGTTTAACGGTGAAATCATTATCCTACTGCTAATTGAGGTGAGGTCTAGATAATCTTTGGTTATGATTCATTTTTGGATAATTTTCTAAAATGATATCTAAAAATAGATGAATGGTGTGGGTATAATAAATACATCACTTTAGGACCCATGTAACTTTGATCTCCTTGAACCGTTCATATAACTTAAAGCTCGAACATGTAAAATCACTTGTTAGGTCCACCTGAAGTTTGGATGTATCTGAAACTTGGTCTGACCCCTCAACCAAGTGGGACACACATAATGGATGGGCTGAATTTATGAACTACATCCCTGTGGGCCCAACAAATGATTATGAATATTTAATGGAGGGTAAACCTCTCAACTTGTGTGTGGTATGGCCCACTTTGATGTAGGTGTTATGCCACTTAATCCACCATGGTTATGACATGATATATATTTAAGATCCTCATTGTTTATCTATTTTATCAAACCTTTTGACGGTATGTTACCATGAATCAAGTCCATCCAATGATTAGATAGCCGTACATTATGAAATAATGTAAATTGAACTCTCATCACTAAAAATTTGTTATGGGCCATCCTGATGATGTATTAGATATTCAACCCATCTAGCCCATGTACCGGGTCCCCTTTAGGGCATTGTCCTAAAGATCAGTCAATCCAACCTGAATTGGACCATATAATACAAGGCCGTGAGAATAAGTACCTAACTATTGAATCCAACCTAAGACCACCGTGGTGTATCTATTTAATCCATGCGGACCATCCACTTCCTCATATCATTTTAGGATTTGGACTAAAATCAAAGCAGACTTAAGTCTTAAGTGGGTTACACACAACTTAACCTCATGGGAAAGCCTTATCAGCTCCACCGCATAGGACCCATTGTAAATTCCATTGGTGTGTGGGCCCAAAAATGTTAAGGCACATTTTAAGTGAATGCCATGTGGGCCCATTAGTGGTAGCCTTGTTTGGGCCATCCATTGGGCCTCTTCAACAAGAGCTTGTAATCTCCATGTGTTAAATGTATGATGAATTGGTATTGTAATTTTTGAAGTAATGATGATTAATCCCTTAAATGGGTTGATTGTGGACAACCCTTAATCACTTGACACTTTGGTTAGAGTGTGGCCCCAAGTAAAAGGATCATGTGACTTGTGTTTAAACCCTTAAACATATTTAATTATAATAAATATGTAGACTCTAGTAGTGTGAGAGTGTGATATACTTGTTTGGCCCATTAATCATGTGGGCATTTGATGTATGAATAACCACCTAATCATAGGCAATGGTGGAGTATATGTAGTATTTGTAGTCATCTAACTGTATGAATGTGAAATATGTACAAGGTCACCTAATCATTTGAAATCAAGTGGCATTGATGGTCATTCAACAATGTAGGTTTGTGCTTATCAATATAGATACTACCACTTAAATCACATATGGCCAAGTTGCACACTAAACCGAATGTGATGTAGGGTTATGTTACCCAAGCTAATGCTATCAAGGTCCTGGATGCTATGCGATGTGATCTCTAAACCATAAATGGTATGATGAAATGTGGCCCTTGGCCCTTAACCATGCGACACTGAATATGAGTCATTAACTATGTGACGTGTGAAGTGGTTGTAGTATAAGACTTATCATAATTGGTGTAGTCTTGTATTCATGTATAGGATTATGATTGCTCGATTATGTTTGGATATTTTGAAATGTGGACACTAGATCATGATAGTAATTGTATACATACTAAACTATGTGAAATTGTGGTACTTACCGCCTGACCATGTGAAGTTTAGTAAAGCGGTTGCTCCATTATGTGAGCTATGATGTAATGAAAGTACATAACCATCTAACCTTAAGTCCCTTATTATGACTAGTAAAGTGACATTTGTGTGGCCACTCAACCATATGGACTTCTGATAATAGAGTGGCCATAAGACCATGTGGGCATATAAGAATTGTGTGATTACTTCGACTCATGGACTATGCTGATGGTGTAACCTCTTCTATATGTGAACTTAGGGCATGTGTCATATTGATTATGGACCCTACCTTAATGTACGTGAGTTACCTATACTATCTACTTGATGGGACCCACCGTAATGTTTGTGTGTGGACCCATCTGTTTGCAGTACCACTTGGAAGTAGGACCCACTACGTTGTATGAGACAAACCCGCATTACCCAAACGTGACTAACTCATATGTGTATATTATATACTCAGTCGTTCAACTTAGGGCTCACTATATATTATGAGGTCTACCTTTGCCTTCCAAACCATTGTAGAACTAATATGATAATTATTTACAAATTCAACCTACTAACAACCCATTTGAAGGTGAAGCCCACTACATTATATGAGTTTCGCCAGCACCATCCATCCTGTGGCTCATTTACTATATGTTATATTTATGTCTTTCATCTCATAACCACTTGGTGCATGTACTTTGCGTCATCACCACTCATTAATCATAAGGCCCAGTTAGGGTATAACCATGTGGTCCTAATAGAAGAAAATGATGTTGGGTCACAACCTCTAATGGAATATCTATCTTGCGAAGGATATGGTATAATTCTGAATACAATTAATGCTTGTGACTATGATAGCTATGAATGATATTAGTGATGTTAGTGATTATGGTTAATAGAAGCATGTGATTTAATATCTTGATTAATATTGTTCCACTTCCTAACATACTAAATTCATCTACTTAATCATGTTGATATTAATCATACTCATGCACCATGGAATGATGGTATGTGCAAGTGTACTTCAATACATTTGTTGATGTGTAAGATATGTCCTCTTTAGTTTAGTCACATGACTGTGGATTGATATAGTTGATAGTGGCACATGATGATTGTATGACATTTTGACTTAAAGGTTAAGTAGACCCTAAACTCATGGCATTATATGCATACCATATGCACTTGAACGTATGCCTTATCATGGTTGCTTGAATTCATGTATAATCATGACATACATGATGATCGAAATACCATAGTCATGCCGTATAACATGAGTTGGATCTTGACGATGAAATATACATCTATGATGATGACTCGGGTTATCCTTGAAAATGAACGGGACACCAGAAGTGTGGAAATAGTAGGGGATGATGTGCCCCTTGCGTTAAAAGTCCCTAAACCCCTATGCTAGCTAGGGTTGCCTCACCGTCGGGCTGAGTGGATACATGGGTCATGGATTTGACTCCCACTAACGAGGTCGGTTTAAGAAGAGGTGGGTCCAACCTGCTTAAGGGCTGAGGTACAAACAGGGACCGGTCTGACTCGCCGGCGAGGAGAAGCGCGAATGAAGTCCGCTACGGCATGCCGGGTGAAAGTCTACTGCAGGGCAAGTATGTGTAACGACCTTGAAATTTTTGTGCTAATCTTTCCTTAAGTAGTTGTTTTTGGGGTAATTAGCGCTTTACTTGATTGCTTGTGAAATTCGCATCAATCACTTTAAATTGTATCTGCATGGCTCTAAACGTGTAGATTAGTGAGCGCTACGTTACTCTGAAATCTGGGATCCATCGCTAAATCCAGTTGTTCTGGGGAATTTTTGGAAGATCTGGATCGGACCTAGACCGCGCGTCGAAAGTCCGATGGCGATGATCTTAGGCTGTTGCGGTCACCGAGTTGGGCTTGATCTTCACCTCGAAAATCAAGTCCATGTGATGTTCTGGGTCGATTTGCTTGAGTTCCGGGTGAAGAGTGTGAGAACGGTTGGAATTTATTAAGCTTTTTATGAAATCTGAGTCGTGTCGCTTGCGCGACGATTTTAAGCATTCTGACCGTTGGATTCTGACCCAATTTCACCCTCTGATCAGGATGGTTGGCCCAGGCATATCCTAGTGCTTGTGGACCTGATCGAGTTTCCGTGACCGTTGAATTGAGTGTGGTCCGCCACGGCTGATCTGAAGAGCCGGTCGGTATGAAAACTCAGCTTGACCTAGATCCATGGTCAGTGAGCTTAAGTCCGACCTTTCGTGGTTATAGGCCCACCAGAAGTGCTTCGTTGGATCGAGAAAGTCGTGCTTTGGTTATAACCTAAGTATACCTTGACCCTGGGGTTATTTCCATCATTTTAAGGCCTATATATAGTCCTTAAACCCTAGCTCTCATTTCCATACGAATTTTCTCTAACCCTAGCTTGGAAAGAGAGTGGAAAGAGAGAGGAAGTGAGAGAGATTGGTTGGTGAATCACCTTGATTCTTCCTTGTTCTTCTTCACCTTTGAACCTTCACTTTGAATCGTTCCTCTGACGATTCTGAGTTCTTTTTGGGGTAAGTTAACCTAACCCTAACTGTGTTAGAGCTTAGATTAGACTTGGTGTTGTTGTATCTCATTTCTATCATTATTTTAGGGTATTCTTGCGCCGTTGACGAAGACAACTCGTCTAAATCAGAGTTCGGCGGTTCTTTCTTTGCTTAAGGTGCGGACTTTAAGTGTATAGGTTATGGTTTTCAAGGCTTTCAATCCCGATTAGTGATTTATTCTTGTTATGGATGAGATTTCACATGTCAAATGTTATGTTTACATTGCTTTCCTGATATGCATGTGCTATATTGAGATTTGTGTATTCTAAGTGTATTTATAAAGTACCGTATACGTATAAAATACGCACTTATGTTTGCCATGATTTTTGGTCATGTATGTATGCTAGATGCATGTATGACAACTCCTTGGGAAAAGGAATTGTCTAAGTGCACGTATTTCAACATGCGTCATGTATGTTGTTCCATGAATGCTAAGTGTTTGTAGAAATGCATGAATGATCTACGTGTAATTGATTACACTAAATGCGGGCGTTGAGAAGTGATTCTCAATACTTCTATGGATGCGCATGATTTCCTTATGCATTTACATTCCAAGTTATTTAAATTCAAGCATTCCTATGCTTACATTTATGTTAAGTTGATATTCTTCAGATGTGTATGCACCATGATTTGAGTGGTTGTTCCATTACTGTTTTACATTCCATATGAATATATGTCGTAGTGTAGGATGTTTGGGACTATGCCTTAGTCCAGAAATCGGTAATTGACCCTATGGTCGTGGTTGAGATTGCTTTCGCCACGTGAGACGCATTAGACGAACCCGAGTCGTATTAGAGTTAGCGGCGGTGGTTTGGCCACGCGAGTGTTTGTGCACTCTATGTCGCTTCAATTCAACGTGCGCTCGTGCTAGTCGAGTTCGTCAACTAACCCGATTGTCCGGTATATGTTAACCATGTATGGACGCTCGCTTGAATCTAGGGTACCGAACTTACCAGTGAAATCCTAATAACCATGGTACCGATCCGCTAAGACTCATGAGCCGGACATGGTGGTATGGGACACCGTGGTCGAGCCGTCGGCCTACGCTGGGGTGACGAGCCTCCCGTAGTGACCGGTGAGCAACTAAACTCGTGAGCCGATTATGGTGGTATGGGACACTATATTCGTGCTGTTGTCGGCCTACATTGATTGGTGACGAGCCCTTTGTAGTGACCTCGAGCATACCCGGATACCGCAAGGAGGTGACGAGCCGATCTGTGGTAGTAAGGGCATGAAAGGCGTGCATTGATTGGTGACGAGCCCTTTGCTACGACCTCAACTATATGATCGTATACAATGTCTAGGATTGACGACCCTAGTATGGATCACTGTTTGGATGGTGATATGAGGAAGGTATCTTAGCTTCCCAATCTGGCCTGTATGAATTGGACTAATAACAACTTGGTAATCATATCCATGCACCGCATTTGCATGTGCTTTGTAGATGTGGCGCACTTTGAGGCGATGTCATGCGTAACGTAAGATGAAGACGCCGAGGGTGTACGTGTGAGGGCACGCATCATATTGCATTCATACTGCATTAACAAGAGTACTTAGGATTTATTTCCTTGTCCTGCTTTATCATTACTGTTTGATTGAACTGATAACATGTTAACCAGTGCCTTATTGTTCCACCGAGTTGATTACTCACTCCCACGTTTCGGGCGGTGTTTCACACCCACCGGACTGTCTTAGGCCCCGATGTTGCAGATGTGGATGCGACGTCGGAGGCAGAGCGGAGCTGGATGACGACGAGGCCGCCTTCTCCTATATGCAGATTTCGCAGACGGGTTCTAGCGAGCCTCGATCTTGTGCGGGATCTATGGGATTACTATTTTGGGAACTGAAATGATGTAACTTGTACTTATAATTTTGATAAATAACACTTTTACACGATCTGGTTGTATATGTAATTCAGGGACTTACACTTGTACACATATTTTACTATAAGTCTTCCGCTTGCTTTATTCACTTATCCCTGAATCATATCTGCGTTTTGGCTTAATCTATCCCATGTTTATGTGCTAATACAGTCAACATACATCATTCATTAATTATGTTGCATAAGTGATGTTTTGGAACTCGGGAGCTGAGTTATGCTCGACCCCCGAATTTCAGGGCGTTACAGTATGTGAGGTCGATTACTGGTGTCTGGTGCATATGTGTTGACCATGGTGTTTCCCATGATATACAGTTGGTATCAGAGCATGATCTGGATTAAACCGGACCTGGGTTATGGTCACACACCGCACGTTGTCGCCACTATAGTGTAATTGGGTGCGGGTCTATCATCGCTTTGTGTTTGTGCTCCGTAGTTTCTATCGGCGAAAGTTTCTTGAAAACTGTTGCCGAGATCGAGTCTGTACTCTTACCTGATCACACACAGCGACCCGAAACCTTTCCTAGACCCTCTATTAATGAGTGTAGATGGTCTATCTTCCCATTATTCATTTTTAAACCTTCCAGAAATCGCCGGTTGAACCAGATTTCTGTCAGAATGACCCGATAGGCTTCAAACTACACAAGGGGCCAATCGGGGCATTTTCTGTGGGACCCAGGGGGGAACCACATCATTTGGACCAAGGAGGACCAGGAGGACCTCGCCAAATCGGTGAGGCATCGCCGATATGTCCAGAGACCGGCGATGCCATCGCCGGTCGGCGGGCCAGGCGGGCCGGGCCGACGAGGGCCGATCGTCCCTAGGCTCAATGTGGCCCACCCCTCCACGGTTTTCATTTTAAAACCCTTCCTTTCATCTATTTCCTTCACAACACCCACCTCCAAGCTTTCCTTTTCTCCCAAAACCTCTCCAAACTCTCTCAAATCTCTCCCAAATCTTCATCTTCCTTCCATTTTCGTGCAAACCCATCACCCCATTCTCAAATCTTCTATTCCATTGCTGATTTCTCCATCTTTCCCTCTCATTTGAGCCCTTTCATTCCCTTTTTGGCTCATAGTTGTGTGGAAGCTTCACCATCTTCCTATTTCTCTCTTTCTCTCATTTCTCATGGCCCTCTTTGAGATTGTGACGGCCATCTTTTCCATTTCTTCCCTTCTTTCCTTGATGGGGAAGAAGAGAGCGCCCGTGGATGAAGCCGGGCCGAGCCGCCCAACCCGTGCACGGAGGCCGAGAGGTGCCGCCGCTAGCACGTCCGCCACGCGCGAGTTCCAGACGAAGCGGGACCTCGATCCTCGAGCTCCTGTCAGTAGGACCTTGTTGGCGAAATTGTCGCATGGAGTCTATGAGGGGCGTAGAGTCCTTTTTGAGGCTCATGTTGATCCGCGGCTCTTTGGAGAGTTCTTTTTGTTGGAGCGCCTAGAAGGGGCCGGTTGGGGTCCCTTGTTCGAAGGCGAGTATCGCGCAAATGCTAGCACTGTTCGGGCCTTCTATGCCAACATTCTGGAGCCTTCGTCCTCTGCAGTTAAGAAGCTGGGCGCGTCGAGTTGGAATTGTCAATGTTGCTTTGATATCCCGACTCTTGAAGGTGCCACTTGGGGAAGTGCATGCCAGCGAGAAGAATGTGGACAGTGTGCGCGAGAGGGATCGTCGCACCAGATCCTTGTGTGGTCGTCTGGTCGAATGGCAGCTGAATAGGAGTCTCTTGGCTTCTTTCATGACGGACGACTTCCGTTTGCTTCACCACATCTTTACGTTCAATGTATATCCAAGGTGGAGCAACCGCAGGCGAGTGTACGCGCCTGATGGTAGATTTTCTATATCAGGTGGGGCAGGATGCGAAGTTGTGTGTGCCGACGTACGTCCTGCGTCAGATTATTCTCATCGCTCGTTCGAGTAGACGGACCGAGTCTCTTCCCTTTGGCCGCCTCATTTGCAAGATCGCACATGAGTTTGGCTATAGGCTTGGAGCTGAAAAGCCGGTCCCTGTTCGTTATATCAACTTGAGGACCCTTAAGCTGATGGAGGTTGGTTCTGGTCGGCTTGCCTCCGAGGGTGAGGCCGGGTCTGAGAGTGGTGATGATGAGAGTTATGCTGAAGGTGGTGCGGAGTCTGAGGAAGAAGCAGAGCAAGACGAGGAAGAGATTGAGGCACAAGATTCGAGTGATCGCTCTCCTCCTGTGGTGTCAGAGCAGGGCGCAGAGCAGGTTGCCAGAGATGCCCGTCTTACACGGCTTGAAGAAGGGCAAGCTGCTTTACGCCAGGAGATGGTTGATCTTCGAGGCTTGGTTAAGCACAAGTTCAAGAAGATGTCCCGGACTTTGAAGTCTATCCTGTGTTGCTTGCAGGATAAGGGTGCTCCGCCTCCGTCTCCTGACTCCGACGAGTAGCATCGTCGTGGCCGTCTTTGCTTTGTTTGGTGTTTCTTTCTGTGTGTGGCCGTTGTTGGCTTGTAGTTGGAGTTGTTGTAGTTGTTGTAGTTGTTAGTGGTTGTAGTAGTTGTGGTTGTTTGTAGTGTTAGATGTTGTTGTTTTCATGCTTTCCTAGTCGTGATTCATGTATTTCTCTGCACTACTTGTATTGCGACGATTTTGGTTAATGGAATGCATGTTGGTTGTCTTTGGAGTTGTGCTGTGATTGATCATGGAAGTGGATCGATCCGTGTTGATTTGCTAGTCGCACCGCTTTATCACTACGATGTTATTATGGGTATGGATTGGCTCACGAGGATGCGAGCTGAGATTGATTGTGAAGCGAGATCAGTGACGATCCATGGACCTGAGGGTGAGATTGTTACTTTCCCAGTTCAGGTCAGTTACCCTATTCGTATTGATTTTTATTCTTCTCTGTTGGAGAGTTCGGCCGAGTCGGCGTTGGTTAGTACGCCGGTAGTTCAGGAGTTTGAAGATGTGTTTGAGTCGATTCCTGGATTACCTCCTCAGCGTGAGATTGATTTTGCTATCGATCTTATGCCTGGTGCGGCGCCCATTTCTTTACCCACCTATCGGATGCCTCCGAGTGAAATGGAGGAGTTGAGGAAGCAGATAGATGGTTTGCTAGAATTGGGTTTTATTCGGCCCAGTGTGTCTCCTTGGGGAGCACTGTTTTGTTTGTGAAGAAGAAGGATGGTTCCTTGCGATTGTGTATTGATTATCGCAGTTGAACTGGTAATCGTGAAGAATAAGTACCCCTTGCCCGGGATTGATGATCTGTTTGATCGGTTGGAGGGGGCACGGTACTTGTCGAGGGTTGTTCTGCGGTCAGGGTATCATCAATTGCGCGTCAAGGATGGAGACGTGCAGAAGACCGCTAGCTCCGGTCATTATGAGTTCCTTGTGATGTCGTTCGGTCTCGACGAACGCACCGGCCGTGTTCATGGATCCGATGAACAGGGTATTTCGGCCTTTCTTGTTTCGATTCGTCATTGTATTTATTGATGACATCTTGATTTATTCGGCGAGCCGGCAGAGCACGAGGAGCACTTAAGAGCGGTTTTGGGTACTCTTAGGGAGCATCGGCTTTTCGCACAAGAAGTGTGATTTCCGGAAAGAGGAAGTCAAGTTCCCGGGACATGTGGTGTCCAAGGAAGGTATAGCCGTCGACCTTGCCAAGGTAGCTGCGCTGGGAGCAACCCTATTCGATTTTCGAGGTGAGGAGTTTTCTTGGCCTTGCAGGATATTATCGACGCTTTATTCGGACTTCTCGAAGATTGCCGGACCGTTGTCTAGGTGACACGGAAGGATTTGAAGTTTGCTTGGAGTGAGCGGGCGGAGTTTGCAGAAGCTGAAGGACAAGTTGACGTCCGCCCCTGTGCTAGTATTGCCAGAGCAAGGGGTTAAGTATATTATATATACTGACGCCTCTCGCGTTGGCCTGGGTTGTGTCCTTATGCAGAAGGACAGGGTGATTGCTTATGCTTCGCGTCAGTTAAGGAAACACGAAGAGAATTACCCTACGCACGACCTGGAATTGGCAGCTGTCATCTTCGCATTAAAGCTTTGGAGACATTACCTCTATGGTGAGGAGTTCGAGCTCTTTTGCGACCACAAGAGCCTTAAGTATATCTTCACGCAGCGTGATTTGAATATGAGGCAGCGCAGATGGATGGAAACATTGAAGGACTTCAAGTTCGATGTTTCTTACCATCCTGGTAAGGCGAACCTTGTGGCAGATGCGTTGAGTCGCAAGAAGGCTTTGGAGTTTGCGGCTCCGCTAATGATAGCAGAGTGGGAGATGTTGGAGTTCGTGCGCGATTTTGAGCAGAAGCTTACGGTGGTTGAGCCGTATGAGGTTATCGCACACATTCGTGTACAGCCCGTTATCGACGAGAGGATCGTTGCAGCTCAGGCAGATGATGAGCTTTTGATGAAGATGAGGCAGCGGGTTGGTACAGATGAGAGCTCCGACTGGAGTGTTAGTTCTGATGGGGGCCTACGTTTTCGTGGCCGGTTATGTGTTCCTGACATCCCTGACTTGAGACGTGAGGTTCTCGAGTTAGCCCATAGTTCTAAGCTTGCGATGCATCCAGGTAGCACGAAGATGTATCAGGATATGAATAGGTCTTATTGGTGGGACAATATGAAGGTCCAGATTGCTGAATTTGTTTCTCGTTGTCTCACGTGCCAGCAGGTCAAGGCAGAGCATCGCCGACCTCCTGGGCTGTTGCAGCCCATGCCCATAGCTGAATGGAAGTGGGATTTCATCTCTATGGATTTTATTTCTGGGTTGCCGAGGACGAGAAAGGGATTTGACTCTATTTGGGTGATCGTCGATCGATTAACGAAGTCGGCGCATTTCTTACCGATCAGAGTCACTTACTCTGCAGACGAGTTGGCTAGGTTGTATATCAAGGAGATAGTGCGTCTGCATGGAGTTCCCCTGGAGATTGTGTCTGATAGAGACACGCGTTTTACATCTATCTTCTGGACTCGTATCCAGGAAGCGATGGGTGTGAAACTGAAGTTCAGCACCGCGTTTCATCCGCAAACAGATGGGCAGACGGAGCGCGTGAATCAAGTCCTGGAGGATATGTTGCGAGCTTGTGTTTTGGATTTCAAAGACAGTTGGGATGATTGTCTTGCGCCGAGTTCGCGTATAATAATAGTTTCCGGCGAGTATCGGCATGGCTCCCTTCGAGGCGTTGTATGGTCGCCGTGCGAGCACCACATTGTTGGGCGTAAATTGGTGAGCGTAGTTTGCTTGGCCCGAAGTTGGTGCAGGTGACTTGAGAGAAGGTTGACATCATTCGACGTCGACTTCTAGCAGCGCAGAGCAGAGAAGAGTTATGCCGATACGAGGTGTCGACCGCTTGAGTTCGTAGTGGGAGATCATGTTTTTCTCAAGGTCTCTCCTATGAAGGGAGTTTTGCGGTTCGGTAAGAAGGAAGCCGACGCCGAGATTTATTGGTCCATTTCAAGTTCGGATCGAGTGGGAGCGGTAGCATACCGCCTTGCTTTGCCCACACCTCTTGCGGGCGTGCATAACGTATTTCACGTTTCTATGCTGAAGAAGTACGTTCCTGATCCTTCGCATATTATCGGTTGGGAGCAAGTGCAGTTAAGTGAGGATGCCACTTCTGTACTGCAACCGACGCATATTCTGGATTGAAAGGAGCAGGTGCTGCGTAGCAAGGTTATCCCTCTCGTGAAGGTGTTATGGTCGCATCATGGCGTAGAAGAGGCTACTTGGGAATCTGAAGCTGAGGTCAGGAAGACCTACCCTCTGATCCTCGAGGATTATATGAAGGTATGAATTTCGAGGACGAAATTTTTCTTTAAGGGGGGTAGATTGTAACGACCTTGGAATTTTTGTGCTAATCTTTCCTTAAGTAGTTATTTTTGGGGTAATTAGCGCTTTACTTGATTGCTTGTGAAATTCGCATCAATCACTTTAAATTGTATCTGCATGGCTCTAAACGTGTAGATTAGTGAGCGCTACGTTACTCGGAAATGGGATCCATCGCTAAATCCGGTTGTTCGGGAATTTTTGGAAGATCCGGATCGGACCTAGACCGCGCGTCGAAAGTCCGATGGCGATGATCTTAGGCATTGCGGTCACCGAGTTGGGCTTGGTCTTCACCTCAAAATCAAGTCGATCTGATTTTTAGGTCGATTTGGTTGCGCTCGGAGTGAAGAGTGTGAGAACGGTTGGAATTTATTAAGCTTTTTATGAAATCTGAGTCGTGTCGCTTGCGCGACGATTTTAAGCATTCTGACCGTTGGATTCTGACCCAATTTCACCCTCTGATCAGGATGGTTGGCCCAGGCATATCCTAGTGCTTGTGGACCTGATCGAGTTTCCGTGACCGTTGAATTGAGTGTGGTCCGCCACGGCTGATCTGAAGAGCCGGTCGGTACGAAAACTCAACCTGACCTAGATCCATGGTCAGTGAGCTTAAGTCCGACCTTTCGTGGTTATAGGCCCACCAGAAGTGCTTCGTTGGATCGAGAAAGGCGTACTTTGGTTATAACCTAAGTATACCTTGACCACGGGTTATTTCCATCATTTTAAGGCCTATATATAGTCCTTAAACCCTAGCTCTCATTTCCATACGAATTTTCTCTAACCCTAGCTTGGAAAGAGAGTGGAAAGAGAGAGGAAGTGAGAGAGATTGGTTGGTGAATCACCTTGATTCTTCCTTGTTCTTCTTCACCTTTGAACCTTCACTTTGAATCGTTCCTCTGACGATTCTGAGTTCTTTTGGGGTAAGTTAACCTAACCCTAACCTGTGTTAGAGCTTAGATTAGACTTGGTGTTGTTGTATCTCATTTCTATCATTATTTTAGGGTATTCTTGCGCCGTTGACGAAGACAACTCGTCTAAATCAGTTCGGCGGTTCTTTCTTTGCTTAAGGTGCGGACTTTAAGTGTATAGGTTATGGTTTTCAAGGCTTTCAATCCCAGTTAGTGATTTATTCTTGTTATGGATGAGATTTCACATGTCAAATGTTATGTTTACATTGCTTTCTTGATATGCATGTGCTATATTGAGATTTGTGTATTCTAAGTGTATTTATAAAGTACCGTATACGTATAAAATACGCACTTATGTTTGCCATGATTTTTGGTCATGTATGTATGCTAGATGCATGTATGACAACTCCTTGGGAAAAGGAATTGTCTAAGTGCACGTATTTCAACATGCGTCATGTATGTTGTTCCATGAATGCTAAGTGTTTGTAGAAATGCATGAATGATCTACGTGTAACTGATTACACTAAATGCAGGCGTTGAGAAGTGATTCTCAATACTTCTATGGATGCGCATGATTTCCCTTATGCATTTACATTCCAAGTTATTTAAATTCAAGCATTCCTATGCTTACATTTATGTTAAGTTGATATTCTTCAGATGTGTATGCACCATGATTTAAGTGGTTGTTCCATTACTGTTTTACATTCCATATGAATATCTGTCGTAGTGTAGGATGTTTGGGACTATGCCTTAGTCCAGGAAATCGGTAATTGACCCTATGGTCGTGGTTGAGATTGCTTTCGCCACGTGAGACGCATTAGACGAACCCGAGTCGTATTAGAGTTAGCGGCAGTGGTTTGGCCACGCGGAGTGTTTGTGCACTCTATGTCGTTCAATTCAACGTGCGCTCGTGCTAGTCGAGTTCGTCAACTAACCCGATTGTCCAGTATATGTTAACCATGTATGGACGCTACTGCTTGAATCTAGGGTACCGAACTTACCAGTGAAATCCTAATAACCATGGTACCTGATCCGCTAAGACTCATGAGCCGGACATGGTGGTATGGGACACCGTGGTCGAGCTGTCGGCCTACGCTGGGGTGACGAGCCTCCCCGTAGTGACCAGTGAGCAACTAAACTCGTGAGCCGATTATGGTGGTATGGGACACTATATTCGTGCTGTCGGCCTACATTGATTGGTGACGAGCCCTTTGTAGTGACCTCGAGCATACCTGGATACCGCAAGGAGGTGACGAGCCGATCTGTGGTAGTAAGGGCATGAAAGGCGTGCATTGATTGGTGACGAGCCCTTTGCTACGACCTCAACTATATGATCGTATGCAATGTCTAGGATTGACGACCCTAGTATGGATCACTGTTTGGATGGTGATATGAGGAAGGTATCTTAGCTTCCCAATCCTGCTGTATGAATTGGACTAATAACAACTTGGTAATCATATCCATGCACCGCATTTGCATGTGCTTTGTAGATGTGGCGCACTTTGAGGCGATGTCATGCGTAACGTAAGATGAAGACGCTGAGGGTGTACGTGTGAGGGCACGCATCATATTGCATTCATACCTGCATTAACAAGAGTACTTAGGATTTATTTCCTTGTCCTGCTTTATCATTACTGTTTGATTGAACTGATAACATGTTAACCAGTGCCTTATTGTTCCACTGAGTTGATTACTCACTCCCACGTTTCTGGGGCGGTGTTTCACACCCACCGGACTACATCTTAGGCCCTGATGTTGCAGATGTGGATGCGACGTCTGAGGCAGAGTGGGAGCTGGATGACGACGAGGCTGCCTTCTCCTATATGCAGTTTTCAGACGGGTTCTAGCGAGCCTCGGTCTGTTGCGCGGGATCTATGGGATTACTATTTTGGGAACTGAAATGATGTAACTTGTACTTATAATTTTGATAAATAACACTTTTACACGATCTGGTTGTATATGTAATTCAGGGACTTACACTTGTACACATATTTTACTATAAGTCTTCCGCTTGCTTTATTCACTTATCCCTGAATCATATCTGCGTTTTGGCTTAATCTATCCCATGTTTATGTGCTAATACAGTCAACATACATCATTCATTAATTATGTTGCATAAGTGATGTTTTGGAACTCGGGAGCTAGTTATGCTCGACCCCCGAATTTCAGGGCGTTACAGTATGTGAGGTCGATTACTGGTGTCTGGTGCATATGTGTTGACCATGGTGTTTCCCATGATATACAGTTGGTGGAAGTCTACCACAGGGCGGGTATGCAAGGTTAATTAATAGTGTCCGGTGCATGGTATCGACCACAGTGCTTCCCAAGATATACAGTTATGATATGGTATGTCAATATGCTGATGATGTGTTTACGGATGCGTGTAATACAGTTATGGCTGTGGTATGGGAGAAATGAAAATATGACTTGGTGATGCTAGTAGTATTGACTCGGAGTATCACTATGATACATATGCATTGCATTGGCATTGGCATCTTACCTTACGTGCTACACGCCTTTCACCATACATGATTTCCTTATGGCATATTTGTTTTACTTGCATGTAGGACACACTGCACACACATGTGTACTCACTAGGCTTTTTACCTAAGCTTCCTATTTTTCATTTTTTCAGGGCAGGAGTAACTTGGAAGACTTAGCTTTCTCGATACATTGTATCTATTTTTTGATTTGGCAATGTTGACGTTATGTACCTTTTGGAAAGCATTATACTTGTTACCATCAGGATTTATAATGGAGAGTGTTGCTTGGTATTTTTATCATGGATCTTCATGCTCAGGTATTATTATATGTATATACAACAAAAAAAAAATCAATAAAAAATCTTCCTTATGGTGCACTGAACTCGGGACTTGGTGATGGAAGTCGAGTGCCAGATTCGAGGTATCACGGAAGCTGTCCATCCCCGGATTTTGGGCGTGACATTGTGGATAGCTAATTACCAGCAAGGCTCAATGGTAGCAGACTCATTCACGAGCTAGTCAAACTCAGCCTAGCTATTGGCCCCTCCCTATGCGGGTAAGGCCACACCCCATCTCAACCGACCACGCTACAGTGGGAGACGCGGCCTAACGGTATAAGGCACTCGGGCGCTCATGCTTTCCACTCGGTTTCAGCGTTGAGGTGTCTCCTAGTACCATGAAGGTTTAGGGGCTTTCACCCAATTACATCCTACGTGCCCTAAATGCTCAAGAGGTATTTCCGTTATCCAATAACGGCCATCCACAACGTACCAGTAGAGGCATCGGCCCTGATGAAGCAAGGGCGAATAATATCATGCAATGAAATGTCAGATGAATGAATCACACATATCAATCATGCATCATCCCCAAGCATCCAACATGCTCAAGAGGGGAACTCCATCTCTCTGGGAAGTTATCATATAATGCCCAATGACACAACCATGACCACACACACAATGTCAACCAAGCATACAATGATATACATGGGTCATAAAGCTGAATCTAGATATGTCATGCGGCAATGTATAATGTAGTACACTCCCCTTAACTAAGAAGGGACCAAGTCTAGGTATTTAGACAATTTTCTGAAGGAATCAACCTCTAGTGGTAGCCCAATAGCCTAGGGTAGTCTACAAGACTTAGGAGAATAATGATATGAGCCTAAATAGATGAAACGGGCCTAACAAGGGTCTATGGTGGGCCTTTAACCACCCATAGAAGCATATGAGCCTACCTTAGAGTCATGAATGTGGACATCCAACCACTATCGGTCCCCATAAGGTAGCCCATCCCTAATTGATCACGGATCAAGGCCCGAGGCCCACACAACATTAGAAATAAGAAATGGGCAGCCATGATCATACCACATACACTCATGTTAGGCTTCAAAAAGGTGGCCCAAGGCTTATCCAAAACATGGGTCCAAGGGAAACACACATAGCCCAACCCATATATACCACTATGGGCCTACAGGGAAAGGTTAGGGCCCAATATAAAGGCCACTAATTCCATATATTATGGTGGGCCTAGTGGGCAGCCCATTACTCAAGCCACATGGGTAAATGTCATGTTCTTAGTCAAGTAAGTTGGGCCT
The DNA here is from genome assembly GCF_029962835.1 of Magnolia sinica. Taxonomy (NCBI): domain Eukaryota; kingdom Viridiplantae; phylum Streptophyta; class Magnoliopsida; order Magnoliales; family Magnoliaceae; genus Magnolia; species Magnolia sinica. Next base: position 72,174,662 of record NC_080573.1, read on the forward strand.
ACAACCCGGCCCAAGTATAAAGTTGATTTGGTGGGCAACCAAGGGCCCAACTACTTGTGTAATCCATCCCATTAACCCAACACAATAGTATGATAGAAATGGCCTAAGGGTCCAATGGGCCTATCTAGAAAGTTCCAGCCCAATTGGGCCTAAAGAGTCCAACAACTAGCTACATTCATGGACCCAATTAAATCCAACTGTGGTGGGCCTCAAAGATGCATTAATTAAGCCCAAAATTTAAGGGACTAAAGGTATAAATTATTCCCTCTAAGGTCCTCACAATGTGGTGGGCCCCACTCCTAAAAATTTCAGCCCAAGGGCCAAGCATAATTATAACATATTGCTGGATTTTTTTTACCCAACAGGTTTATGGGCCTGTTGGAGTCCAGTAACTGGTCCATCTAATTAGGACATCAGTCCAAGTGGTTCAGCTATCAAGTCAGAGGGCCCCACCATATAGGATTTCATCATACAACACAAGGGAGTAGGTGGGTCACACTGCTGGACCAAAGTCCAGCAGGTAGCCCACATGGGGCGTCCTATGGGTTGGGCGGTCTAAGGCCTAGACAGCCTGGACCAATACATTCATCAAGGTGGGCTACAATACACCCAAGTGGACCCCACAGGGGACATCCACCAAGGGTGGACCCTCCCACATGGGCCACACCAAAAGGGGAAGCGACTAGATAATACACACCATCATAGTGGGCCTACATGCTGGGGATAGCCAGCCCATGCTGGACGTCAACCCAGCTGGACGTCCAGTAATGCTGCTGCCCAGTTTGGTGGCCCCCAAAATCTAGGCTCAGTGGGCCCTTAAAACATCAGAGGTGGGCCCCAATACTACTACCACAAGGTCCAATGGTTTGGGGCCCAAAAACTTCTACCATGGCAAAGAGGACAACAAGGTTTCTGAAAAATTTGCTACTACATTACGCTGTCCTCAACTTGAGCACTCCATTAGAGTGGGTCCAGGGGCTCTAAAAATTTGAAAAATAGGGGGCGAAGATCTCCTAACATGTATACATCAAGATGGAGTCTAGAAAAGTGGCCCACTGATGTTAGAAAATTTTGTGAATTTCAGTTTCCAACAGCCTATATTGCTAGACAGTCAGACAAAAATCTGGTTGTCCAACCATCTTGGCCCACTCTTTTGGATGCCCAAATGAGGTCAGATGAAGCTGAAAATTGGCATGCATATAGGTGGGGTCCACACCATCAAGAAACATGTATCAAATGGGACCAAACACCCCACCAATCATCCAAAAACTGAGCTCAAGACAGCCCAAAAATCTGTCCAAACAATTTCTGGATAGCAACATAATATTGAAATAAAATAATCATAATCACTATAAAAAGAGGAAATCAATCCATGAAAATTGTGGTATGGACCACCCCAGTGGGCCCCATAGACATCTAGACCATTCCCATCAATGAATACCACTTGCATGTGCCCTTTTTGGGTACATTTAAGGCCCCAATGTCCAAGGGTGGACTTTCAAAGACGTCCTCCCTCCTTGGACAATCAAGATAGTTCCGGGCTGCAAGGTGGGCCACACACATCTTGATTACAGAGATATAAATAAGGAAAATAAGAAGATCTAGCCACAAGGGAAGGGGCTCTGCCACATTGAGGCCCTTCCCCTCATCACACAATCACACACATCCACTATTACAAGATTACAAGGATCTACATGATCATAAGACTCCTACTCAAGATCTATGGTGGAGGTGCCATACTGTAATGCCCTGTGTTTTCAGGACCCGAGTATATGACTCGTTTCCCAAAAACCCGTGTGTTAACCTTAAAAGATGGTCAAATTTGAGTATATTTTTTTTTTCATTTATCATAGTAAGCAAATGAGCGTAGTATAGACAAATCAGACATAAAGGAAAGTTGCATTATTATTTAAATATACAAGAACTACCCATAATGACTTATACAAACCAATGCCCCCATTCTTACAATTACAAAATGAAATGATATTACATGTGAAATAACGTAAATTACAACAATCTTGAGCTATAAAATCTTGTAGCAGCCCTTAGCAGATACAATCATGCATCCTTGTCAACCATAACCTACTCCTCACCAACAAGAATGTGAACATCCTCTGGGCCACCTTGCAACCTGTACGATTGCACATTTGATGGATGAGTGACTAGCTCAGTGTGAATTCCCCTCAAGATTACATATCGCCGCTTTAGCAAACATAGTTAAAAGGAAAACATGTAGTAATCCAAAACAAACGATATGCAATCTTATTATATGCATGGATGCATGAATGCATATTGACCTAGGGATACACATTCAGTCGGACTTGGGCTCGTCACCCATATAATCATCGACCTGTGAATGATCATCCAGTCGGAACAGGAGTCGATAGTCGATGGTTTGGGAGCTAGCGAAACGATACCCTAACAACTCTAGGGCACGTGCTACAACATCCAGAATAGCCATCCATCATCGCCAATATGCTATGAATACATGATTAGCTAGCAGTTATTAATCCAGTTACAATCAGCCAATTTAAGTAACTCAATGGTCACTACGGGGGGCTCATCACCCAGAGTAGGCCGACGGCTCGAGCATAGTGTCCCATTACCACCATCCCCGGCTCATAAGGTCCTCCACCTTGGGATGTTTTAATAGGATACCTTGATCAAAATGACACCAGTTCAAGATCCCTATTTCCCATACATTTTGTCTAATTACATCCCAAGTGTGGCTTGCATACAATCATGAAATCCTTCATGTGTAGCATTAAAAGGTTCTGTATAGAGGCAAATCATGTTAACATGTGACAACATATGACTTCAAATAAGGCGTGTAAGGAAGCATCATGAGTTAATAACTATTGAGGATATACTACCAAAACATGTGAATAGTGAGCATTGTTCAAGGATTATCTAGCATGTGAGCCTACCATATAGTAAAAGCAAGTATCACAATAATGGTAATCTAGTGTAACTAGGTTTAACCAATTTAGAAATGGAAAGCCCAAGGTGAAAGTCATCACCTATATGGTAGTGCTCACGAACTTGGTCTGAGTCTCCTTGTGGCCCGGGGTCCCTCAATGAATCTCCTAAAATTACAATTTACATTTGTCAACTATTCCCACAGCTTGGATTAACAGATGTATCACAGTGAAACCTCATGGATGGTGCAACACATCATGAAGTGGGCAGTTTAGATGAATCATGTATAGTAGGGTGGAACCCACATGTTTAGCCCACAGAAGTTTTAAATGGTCAGAAGGTAGTTTGATATCTTGGCCATGTCTGGCCAATCATGGGGGCATATCTAACGGATGGTTTAGATGGCACTGGCGCCACCCATGACCGTACACACACTCCATGTTGGCCACCCTGCTAGGGGTCGACACCAAGACCTCAGGTGTTGAAACGAGGTGCCTTCATGTAGTCTATCAGTGGAGCTATGGACCTAGGTGTTTAGACCCAGCGCTGGACGCCCATAGATGGACGATTTGAAGACGTACATGATGGTAGGCAAGGGATCAAAGGTCCTTTGTATAACACATATACTAGGGTGGGGTATGCAGTAAGGTGGGGCATGATGACCTTGGACGGTTGGATTTTGACACATGCATTTGGTGATTTTTCCAAGCACGGTCCAAAGGGACAGTGCAAATGTGTCAACATGGGTCCCACATGAGGCCCACCACATGTATCTAATATGTTATATCAGTGCCACATGCTCCTGATATATATATATATATATATATATATATATATATATATATATATATATATATATATATATATATCTCTATTATTTATCACATGTATTTGGTATATATTTAAGTATATTAATGTCACATGCATTACATATTGAGAAATTTACGACTGTACGACCCATTTATGGCCCATTTAGGAGACTAAGCCCACCTCATTTTCCCTTGCGAGAATACGCCCCAGCTGTACGGATGGCTTGCCAAAGGTCGAAAATGCCCCTGCTTTTCCATCAAGCGGATCGGTGGTGCTTGAAGACGAGCGCTGACACTCCTCGAACTCCGAGTTGTACGAACGGTACAAAAGATATCAAAGTTACATGGGCCCCACAGTTACGTATTTATTATATCCACAACGTTCATCCATATTTCGAGATCATTTGGGAGCATTATAAAAAAAAATCATATCCAAAGATCAACTGGACCACACCACAAAGAGCAACGGGAAAATTGATTTTCACCGTTAAAAATTTTGTAGGGCCCACCATAACATTTATTTTCCATCCAATCTATTCATAAGGTCACAAAAGCCTGGATGAAGAGGGAAAAAAATTCATAATGATCCAAAACTTTTGTGACCCCTAAAAGGGTTTCAATGGTAGACGTTCAATCCTCCACAGCCTTTTACAGTGTGGTCCACTTGATAGCTAGATCTGTCTTATTTTTCATCTAAAGCCTTAATACGAGTTCGTCCAATATATGGACGGTTTGGATATAACACATACCTCATCATAGGACCCACAAAAAGCGGTGGGGATTACAAAAGTAAAAAATAAAATAATAATAAATAAATAGGCCAGGAACTTATGGCTATGGTATTTTCTATAGCTACGGATTATAACCGTAGCCATAGCCATAGTCCTTGCCGCTTCGATATGTCCTTTTATATGTATCGAAGGTCTTTCGATTAATTGAAAAAGGTCCAGAATTGTCCAGCGAGTTTGCCCTAAAAATCCTGCAATTTTCGATACATATCGAAGAGTATTCGATATGTATCAAAGATGATATGACCAATAGCTACGGATTATAACCGTAGCCAAAACTGTAGTCCATGCCGGTTTATGAATTTATTTTATTTTTTATTTTTTTACACAGATAAATTTATTCAACCTACAAATTTCTCTAATACATATTTATATAAATATGTATATATAAGCATATAAAAAAAAATTTCTCTCTTTTTTTCATTTATTTCCTAATTCATTTAACAAGAATATCTCCTAAACCAAAATTAGTTACTTGACGTACCTTATATGATTTTGGGGTAGGAGAAGCTACTTTAGCCAACCAACCCAGTTATTTTTCAAGATTCCGTTAGATCTGTGGTCAAAAATCCATTTCATTCACTTCGCGGTCAATTTCAATCAGTTCGCGGTCAATTTCATTCATTTCATTTCCTTCGCGATCAATTCCATGCATTTCACGGTCAATCCCAGCGATTCCGTTTTGATTCATGGTCATTTCCATGCATTTCACGGTCAATTCCCTTCACTTCACGGTCATTTGCATGCATTTCACGGTCAAATCGCTTCAAACCATGATCATTCCCATGCATTTCACGGTCATCCCAAACAATTCCGTGTTGATTCACAGTCGTTTCGAGGCATTTCACAATCAATTCCCTCCACTTCACGGTCAGTTGCATGCATTTCGCGGTCAAATCGCTTCAAACCATGATCATTCCCATGTATTTCACGGTCATCCCAAACAATTCTGTGTTGATTCACGGTCGTTTCGAGGCATTTCGCGGTCAATTCCCTTCACTTCATAGTCAGTTACATGTATTTCGCTGTCAAATTGCTTCAAACCATGATCACTCCCATGCATTTCATGGTCATCCCAAACAATTTCGTGTTGATTCATGGTCGTTTCGAGGCATTTCGCGGTCAATTCCCTTCACTTCATGGTCATTTGCATGTATTTCGCGGTCAAATCACTTTAAACCATGATCATTCCCATGTATTTCGCGGTCATCCCAAACAATTCCATGTTGATTCATGGTCGTTTCGAGGCATTTCGCGATCAATTCCCTTCACTTCACGGTCATTTGCATGCATTTCGCAGTCAAATCGCTTCAAACCATGATCATTCCCATGCATTTCACAGTCATCCCAAACAATTCCGTGTTGATTCACGGTCGTTTCGAGGCATTTCGCGGTCAATTCCCTTCACTTCACGGTCATTTGCATGCATTTTGCGATCAATTCCCTTCAAACCATGATCATTTCCATGCATTTCACAGTCATCCCAAACAATTCCGTGTTGATTCACGGTCGTTTCGAGGCATTTCACGATCAATTCCCTTCATTTCACGGTCATTTGCATGCATTTCGCGGTCAAATCGCTTCAAACCATGATCATTCCCATGCATTTCACGGTCATCCCAAACAATTCCGTGTTCATTCACGTTGTTTCGAGGCATTTCGTGGTCAATTCCCTTCACTTCACGGTCATTTGCATGCATTTCGCGGTCAAATCACTTCAAACCATGATCATTCCCATGCATTTTGCAGTCATCCCAAACAATTCCGTGTTGATTCACGGTCATTTCGAGGCATTTCGCGGTCAATTCCCTTCACTTCACGGTCATTTGCATGCATTTCGCGGTCAAATCGCTTCAAACCATGATCATTCCCATGCATTTCACGGTCATCCCAAACAATTCCGTGCTCATTCACGGTCGTTTCGAGGCATTTTGCGGTCAATTCCCCTCACTTCACGGTCATTTGCATGCATTTCGCGATCAATTCCCTTCAAACCATGATCATTCCCATGCATTTCACGGTCATCCCAAATAATTCCGTGTTGATTCATGGTCGTTTTGAGGCATTTCGCGGTCAATTACGCTCACTTCACGGTCATTTGCATACATTTCGCGATCAATTCCCTTCAAACCATGATCATTCCCATGCATTTCACGGTCATCCCAAACAATTCTGTGTTGATTCACGGTCGTTTCGAGGCATTTCGTGGTCAATTCCCTTCACTTCACGGTCATTTGCATGCATTTCACGGTCAAATCGCTTCAATTCATGATCATTCTCATGCATTTCCCGGTCATACCAAACTATTCTGTGTTGATTCATGGTCATTTCAAGGCATTTCACGGTCAATTCCCTTCACTTCACGATCATTTGCATGCATTTCACGGCCAATTTGCTTCAATTCATGATCATTCCCATGCATTTCACGGTCATCCCAAACTATTCCGTGTTGATTCACGTTCATTTCGAGGCATTTCACGGTCAATTCCCTTCACTTCACGGTCATTTGCATGCATTTCACGGTCAATTCGCTTCAATTCATGATCATTCCCATGCATTTCACGGTCATCCCAAAATATTCCGTGTTGATTCACGGTCATTTCGAGGCATTTCACGGTCAATTCTCTTCACTTCACGATCATTTGCATGCATTTCACGATCAATTCACTTCAATTCATGATCATTCCCATGCATTTCACGGTCATCCCAAACTATTCTGTGTTGATTCAGGTCATTTCGAGGCATTTCACGGTCAATTCCCTTCACTTCATGATCATTTGCATGCATTTCACGGTCAATTCGCTTCAATTCATGATCATTACCATGCATTTCACGGTCATCCCAAACTATTCCGTGTTGATTCACGGTCATTTCGAGGCATTTCACGGTCAATTCCCTTCACTTCACGATCATTTGCATGCATTTCACGGTCAATTCGATGCATTTCACAATCAATTCCCTTCACTTCACGGTCATTTTCATGCATGGAACGGTCAATGAAGGCGATTCTGCTTCACTTCACGGTCATTTCCATGCATTTCACGGTCAATTCCCTTCACTTCACGGACAATTCGATGCATTTCATGGTCAATTCCCTTCACTTCACGGTCATTTTCTTGCATTCATGGTCATTCCCGGCGATTCCGCTTCACTTCATGGTCATTTCCATGCATTTCACGGTCAATTCCCTTCACTTCATGGACAATTCCATGCATTTCACGATCAATTCCCTTCATTTCACGCTCATTTCTATGCAATGTATGGTCAATTCTGACGATTCCACTTCACTTCACGGTCAATTCCCTTCACTTCACGGTCATTTCCATGCATTTCATTATCAATTCCCTTCAGTTCACGGTCATTTCCATGCATTTCACCATCAATTCCCTCCACTTCACGGACATTTCCATGAATTTCATGGTCAATTCCGACAATTCCGTGCATTCGAGTGTCCAACCTTCCCACACTTGAAAGAAATTAAAATTGTCTGTGATCGACTACCTCCTGTCATCCAATGCCTTTGTTGGTCAGATTGGGAACATTTCCTTGACCGTGCTACCACACTGTTTGTGGTTGCTAAATGTGACCCAAGTTCTTCGATCTGCTGATGATGGCCCACCTTGTCAACTTCACTTCCTGTATTAGCCAACGGTTGGGATCCTTTCCCATTTGATGTATTGAATGATGCACTCTTTCGCCCATTGACATCTCTTGTACCCCCAAATGTATGTAAACTGGGTTCCTTGCTAGGCAGATGGTAGGGAACCTCCGCCACTTGGAATCTTTCACCAGAAGATGATGGCGGCCCTTTATCTATGAATCCATGGAGTAACATACCCTCCAGTGCATTACCATTTCCTTCTGCCCCTTCATGTAAATCAAGACCCTTGATTGGTGGATGGTGGCTTCCCTCCGCTTCATATACTTTTTGAGATGATAATAGTGGTTCGTTCTCTATCAACCCATGGAATAACACACCCTCTAAATCACTACCATCTCCTTCTCCCCCTTCACGCAAATAGATATCCTCAATTTTAAGATGGTGGCCCACCTCCTTCACTTTAGATCCTCCACCAGATGATGAAATTGGCCCTCTCTCTATTGACTCATCAAATGATATATCCTCGCGTTTGTTATCATCTCATACCCCTTGTTCATGCAAATTAATCCTTTCGATCGGTGGATGGTGGTCCACTTCCACTTCAAATCCTTCACCTGCTGATTTCTCTATTGACCGATGCAATATCACATCCTCCAGTCCATTATCATATCCTTCTTTGAGCACTTCGATCAATAGAGATTCTTTACCAGATGATGATAGACAATCATTCTCAATTGACCCATACAACAACATACCCTCGATTCCATCACCATCTCCTCTCCCTTCTTCATTTAAATTGAGCTTCTCGATCGGTGAATGGTGGCCCACCTCCTCCACTTGAAACCCTTCCCCAGTCAATAAGATTCTGATTGCTGGACCATTGAGGTACATTTTCGATATATCGATATTTACTCGATATATACTTATTTCGAGTTATCGAAATATCGGGGATATAATCGATAATTGCACTAAAAAAGCAGTTCGACGCTTGACATTTTCTGATAATTTCCGATATATCAAAATCTAGTCGATATATCGATACCCCGATATATCGACATCTACTCGATTATATCGATAATACAATTTAAAAAGCATATTGTCGCTGGACAGTGTGTGACATTTTCGATCAATCGAATAATAGTTGATATATCGGTCGGTTGTAAGGATGACTTACTACTATTATATCGACTAGATTTCGATATAATCGACAACTTACTCTACCATTAATCGATTAGGTTTCGATTATATCGAAAAGTTTCGATATATCGTGTTCTATTCGATATATCGAAGTGTAATTGTTTTTCTTTTTCTAATGTGTTATATATATATATATATATATATATATATTTGTTTTTCTTTTTTAGGTTAGCTTGTTCGTACACACCCATGTCGGTACACACTCCATGTTATCCAAGTTGTGTTCATAGTGTGCTTCTTCTAGTCTCTTAAGTTGCACGGTCATTTGCATGCATTTCGCGGTCAAATCGCTTCAAACCATGATCATTCCCATGCATTTCGTGGTTATCCCAAACAATTCCGTGTTGATTCACGGTTGTTTCGAGGCATTTCGCAGTCAATTCCCTACACTTCATGTCATTTGCATGCATTTTGCGGTCAAATCGCTTCAAACCATGATCATTCCCATGCATTTCACGGTCATCCCAAACAATTTCGTGTTGATTCACGGTCGTTTCGAGGCATTTCGCGGTCAATTCCCCTCACTTCACGGTCATTTGCATGCATTTCGCGATCAATTCCCTTTATTTTTGGAGGACTGATCACCTGCAATCGAGATACATATGCACATACAAATTTTTGAAGGCAGAAACTAGGCTGTGGTGTACCACTGGTTGTAGGTGGTGATCGTTCCCCCTATTCTCTTAAGATTATAGAATAATTGTACAGATATCGATATTGGTTTCAACGGCATCACCCTAACAAACGCTTAGTATGACCTGAGAGAATATACACTGGGCACTTCTCTTTCAAGTATTTCAATCAATTACTATATGAATTTGGAACTACAAAAGGAGATTATTTCCATACCTTAGCTTTTGCTTGAATAAAATCGTCTAAATTCAGAGGCCTCAATACTCACGGTGCATTATTTGTACCTCCCTAAACCAAAAAGCAATGGCAATTTAGCATATGTTAAAAAGTGAAAGAGAGAGTAACGAGTAATCAGATGAATTGTAAAAATGCACAAGTGGACACATCAATGCCTGTCCACAAAGCCCAATGCCCATGCACTGGTCCATACATTTTCAGAAATGAAGTTATTCCTTAAAGCATACATAAATCTGGTTCGACTCTAACTGCATCCAAGGAAATAAACAGACATCAATAGTAACCTACAAGTCAAGGAACATAGCTGCTTTTCTTCTTCTAGAAGTTCTTGCACTGGCCTATATGTCGCTGCGATACAAAGGTTCTGCACAAAAAGAAAGTAAGAAATTGAGGAATAGATGGCCAAGAAAGACAACAGGTGTAGGTACTTCACCTTCAAATCACTCCCTGAATATCTTTCAGTTGCATTGGCAAGTTCGTCAAATCGGAATACAAAATCTAGGTTTTCTTGGGCCAGAAATATTCTTAGAATTTTCATCCGATTCTCAGCATCTGGGAGGTCCACATATATCCTACATACCAAAATTTTTGGTGAACACTCTGGATTACCAAACAGTAGGAAAAGGCCTATGGTCAGTATCTGAATTTTTGGTGAACAGTCCATCCAATGTGGGTCCCTTAGATCAACACTTTGAATTACTAAACAGTGGGTCTCATATGCCTTTTCTGAAATGCCTTTCAGAAGGTTGTCCACCATGAAGGGAATTGACCGCGAAATGCCTCGAAACGATCGTGAATCAACACAGAATTGTTTGTGATGACCGTGAAATGCATGGGAATGATCATGGTTTGAAGCGAATTGACCGCGAAATGCATGCAACTGACCGTGAAGTGAAGGGAATTGACCACAAAATGCCTCGAAACGACCGTGAATCAACACAAAATTGTTTGGGACGACCGTGAAATGCATGGGAATGATCATGGTTTGAAGCGAATTGACCGCGAAATGCATGCAACTGATCATGAAGTGAAGGGAATTGACCGTGAAATGCCTCAAAACGACCGTGAATCAACACGGAATTGTTTGGGACGATCGTGAAGTGCATGGGAATGATCATGGTTTGAAGCAAATTGACCGCGAAATGTATGCAACTGACCGTGAAGTGAAGCGAATTGACCGCGAAATGCCTCGAAACGACCGTGAATTAACACGGAATTGTTTGGGACGACCGTGAAATGCATGGGAATGATCATGGTTTGAAGCAATTTGACCGAATGCATGCAAATGACTGTGGAGTGAAGGGAATTGACCGTGAAATGCCTCAAAACGACCATGAATCAACACGGAATTGTTTGGGACGACTGTGAAATGCATGGGAATGATCATGGTTTGAAGTGAATTGACTGCGAAATGCATGCAACTAACCATGAAAGGAAGGGAATTGACTGCAAAATGCCTCGAAACGACCGTGAATCAACAAGGGATTGTTTGGGACGACTGTGAAATGCATGGGAATGATCATGGTTTGAAGCGAATTGACCGCGAAATGCATGCAAATGACCGTGAAGTGAAGGGAATTGACTGCAAAATGCCTCGAAATGACCGTGAATCAACACGGAATTATTTGGGACGACCGTGAAATGCATGGGAATGATCATGGTTTGAAGCAATTTGACTGCGAAATGCATGCAAATGACCATGAAGTGAAGGGAATTGACCGCGAAATGCCTCGAAACGACCGTGAATCAACACGGAATTGTTTGGGATGACCGTGAAATGCATGGGAATGATCATGGTTTGAAGTGAATTGACCGCTAAATGCATGCAACTGACCGTGAAGTGAGGGGAATTGACCGTGAAATGCCTCGAAATGACCGTGAATCAACACGGAATAGTTTGGGATGACCGTGAAATGCATGGGAATGATCATGAATTGAAGCGAATTAACCGTGAAATGCATGCAAATGACCGTGAAGTGAAGGGAATTGACTGTGAAATGCATGGAAATGACCGTGAATCAAAACAGAATCGCTGGGATTGACCGTGAAATGCATGGAATTGATCGCGAAGTAAATCAAATGAATGAAATTGACCGCGAACTGATTGAAATTGACTGCGAAGTGAATGAAATGGATTTTCGACCATAGATCTAATGGAATCTTGAAAAATAACCAGGTTGGTTAGCTAAAGTAGCTTCTCCTACCCAAAATCATATAGGGTACGTCAAGTAACTAATTTTGGTTTAGGAGATATTCTCGTTAAATGAATAAAGAAATAAATGAAAAAAAAGAGAATTTTTTTTTATATGCTTATATATACATATTTATATAAATATGTATTAGAGAAAATTGTAGGTAGAATAAATTTATCCATGTAAAAAAATAAAAAAATAAAAAAATAAAAAAAATACATAAACTGACACAGACTACAGTTATGGCTACGGTTATAATCCGTAGCTATTGGTCATATCACCTTCGATACATATCGAATACTCTTCGATATGTTTCGAAAATTGCAGGATTTTTGAGGCAAACTCGCTGGACAGTCCAAAGACCTTCGATACATGTAAAAGGACATAGAAACGGCAGGGGCTACGGCTATGGATACAGTTATAATCCGTAGCTATAGAAAACACCGTAGCCATAAGTTCCTGGCCTATTTATTATTATTTTATTTTTTTACTATTGTAATCCCCACCGCTTTTTGTGGGTCCTATTATGAGGTATGTGTTATATCCAAACCGTCCATATATCCGACGAACTTGTATTAAGGCTTGAGGCAAAAAATAAGACAGATCTAGCTATCAAGTGGACCACACCGTAAACGACTGTGGAGGATTGAACGTCTACCATTGAAACCCTTTTAGGGGTCACAGAAGTTTTGGATCATTATGAAATTTTTTTTCCCTCTTCATCCAGGATTTTGTGACCTCATGAATAGATTGGATGGAAAATAAATGTAATGGAGGGCCCTACAAAATTTTTAACGGTGAAAATCAATTTTCCCATTGCTCTTTGTGGTGTGGTCCAGTTGATCTTTGGATATGATTTTTTTTTTTGATAATGCTCCCAAATGATCTCGAAATATGGATGAACGTTGCGGATATAATAAATACGTAACTGTGGGGCCCATGTAACTTTGATATCTTTTGACCCGTTCGTACAACTCTGAGTTCGAGGAGTGTCAACGCTCGTCTTCGAGCACCACCTATCCGCTTGAAGGAACAAGCAGGGGCATTTTCGACCTTTGGCAAGCCATCCGTACAGCTGGGGCGTATTCTCGCAGGGGGAAATAAGGTGGGCTTGGTCTCGTAAATAGGGCCATAAATGGGTCGTACAGTCACAAATTTCCCATTACATATTTAATTATTACATCGCATATACATCTGATATCATATCACGTGGGTCCCACATGGGCCCATCATATATATATACACAATGTATATGTATATTAACTCAACGTGGGTCCCATGGGGCCCACCACATATAGAATTGTATTATTTAATATCATACATATACCTTTTTCTTTAAACCAGTACAACAGCCGTCCAACACTGCCTGCCCATTGATGGACGGCCAGGATGAAACAAGGAGGTCGATTGTTGTTTGATGGACGGCCCTGGATGCAATCCACGTACACCATATCTCATGCATCTGAGGTACTTTATATGATATAATATTTTAAAATTTTCATGCACGTGTATGTGTATATATATATATATATATATATATATATATATATATATTCTTTTCTTCCATGCAGCAACGTCCAGCACTGGATGATCTGGAACGTCCATTGATGGACGGTTTGGATATTGGATGACAGCACCCTGGCGTGGTGCATGTATACACACAAATATATATATTATATATATTTTTTGAATGACCAGGTCTGACGTCCTTTGATGGACAGCCTGGATGTAGTCCATCTACAACACGTGCGTGGAAGGGATGCGTGTATTCAGAGGTAGGTCCACACGTGTGGGACCCACCGGTTACATTCATGCATAGACGTAATATAATGTACTTTATATACATACACATATATATAGTTTTTTTTTTTGAAAACATCCACGTACTTGCGTCTTCTGAAGGACGGCCCATATGAGCCACCTCACCAAGGTGGGGTCACATACATGGCCCACCGACCACTGTGGGGTGGGGTCCACCTGCTGATGCAGGGTTCGGCCCACCTGCACTCGTGCAGGGCCCAAAACTCGTGCAACCCATCTATTTTTAGGTGAGGCCCACCTGCAATTGTGCAGGGACCACCATCGTTTGGTGAAGCCCACATGCAGCCCACCTTCGTTGCAATGTGCATGATTGTCCCCCTGCAAATGACGTGAAACAACATGCTATTTTGGAGGCCATTCCTGGCCTCATTTTTTAGCTCAAGCACGGCCCATTTTCTGGTCATTTACACTCGTGTTGACGCCCAAATGGTGGCATGATGGCTGCTGATTTCTTCGTCAAGGAATGGCCTGAACAGGGGCGTTTTCACCCTGGTTTCCGGTCTGATTTCTTGGGTCATGCAGCAACTCAACAGAGTCCCTTTGTAGGCTGCCTCAGGACCACGTTTCAGCCCCCAGCTTAAGGCCATTCCCACGCCATTGTTTGGCTTCCAGGCCTGCACCTAGGCCTGTTCAGACTTAAAACGTTGTCCGATTGTAGGCTATATTCACCTTTAAAACAGAGCCTGTCAGTCCCTGCTGCTGGGTGTTTTTCAGCCAAGGTGAGGTGTGATGGAGCTTAGTATGGTTTTCTAGAGTTTCTTTTTAACAAAAATGGAGGGAAGGGTTCTACCTTCCACAGTTGGGTCCGAACTTGGGCTGGCATGTACGCACCCGCCGCTTCTACTCCTCTCTTTTCTCTCTCTTTCCATAGGAGTGGTGTGGCTGTAGACTTACACTGACTCGGCTCGGTCTGTTCTCATGGACTGAGTGGGGACAGTGTGAGCCAAGCTCACCTAATGCTCACTTTCCCTCTCTGCTTTCTCCCTCTCTCAGTTTTCTCTCCTCTTTTTCTTCCTTCCTTGGGTGTGGATTCTGAGGGCACCAACGTCCCCTTTTATAGGCAAGGAGATGGAGATCCAAAGGCTGGGATTAGTTCTGCCCATCCCCAAGCGACGACCGTCGGTGCCAGATGCCGTTTTCTGGAAATGGAAAGCTCTGTTTTCGCATTTCATCCATGTCTGGGAATTTATGGCTCGAGAGAGAGAACTCTCTTTGGCTGGTGGTGCACGTCGGTGATCCTCTGGGTAAACCAACGCTGCCTTGCCCTTCACGTAAGCAATCCGTCCGTCCTCTAAAGATCCAGCCGTGTGTGCTAAAAATGGACGGCTCGAAGCTACTCCCTTCGTTCCTCTGCAGGGGCCCTTATCCTAATATGGTTTTGTTGGGGGAGACCCTACCAAAAAAATGGACGGTCTGGATCACCCGAAAAGTGGTTGGGGTGGCTCACTTGGGGGGTTGAAATCCCTTAGTTTTGACTTGGAAATGGGCAGGAGAACCTCTCCCTGATTTTATGTTTTGGATCGGTCAACTCAGCTTTGACAGATCCGATTGGTGTGGTGCACTTCGTGCACGTTTGAGTATTGTACACTTGCATTGAGTGTGGGGCCCCTTGTGACATTTGTGACAAATCTAATCTTACCTTTTATTTAAGGGTCCCTCTATAAGGGCCCTGGTCCAGTTTGGAGTGCATTGTGAGGCTCAGGTGGCCATATCACACCTTTCGGGGCTTTATTCGGCCCATATATCTCGATCCGATGGTCAGATAGGTCTGGGATTTTGTTTCAATGGTTAACTGGGAATCCTAGGTGCAGTGAATGATTGGTTGGCTACTTATTAGCTTTCTATGGTCGATCATCAATATGTTGTACAAGTACCCCTCGAGAAGGTTCGCTTGCTACTTAAATTTAAGGAGTTTGGCCCAACACACCCTAGTGGCTACTGTAGGCTTTGACTCAGCTCCTAGAGCCCGTGGTGGATGGCCTTAACGAAAGTCTCACCCTGGATACATTGAGTTCAAGGTGTTTGACTTGCTAAATATTTTGATTCCACTAACATTGGTTTAAGTGGTAATACCTGTGTACTGAAAAATACGGGGCGTTACAATCTACCCCCCTTAAAGAGAATTTCGCCCCTGAAATTCAACACTTTGACTATGAATATGAACAATTGTCTATCTTATGGTGTCTGTATGCATTCGCCATTTCTTCATACTAAGTTTATTTGTATATGCAAGTGCTCATGACCTACTACTAGAACATGATTCATTTCATCTACCCCACTATCTAAATTATGACACATTCTTCTACTTTTCAGATTTCGAGTTGTCATGAATAGATGGTCATAGTGGGTTTGAGCTCGATACATCAATCATCTGTCTGCGCAGGACAGATGACTTTGGGTATCAATTCACCATCCTGTTAAATCTCGACCCTTTGCTTGATCAGGGCAACGAGTTCGTTGAGATTTGCTAAGACATAGAACCTTGAGCCAAACCATGTAAACTTTGTATAAATATAGTTCCATCCACTCGTGATCCTGATTATCCGAGACTCATGGGAAAATATCACGAATTTATTTTTACCTCCATAACAGATAAGACCATGTGGCCCATTATGCTTCCAATGCGTACTCTGATTCCTTAATGTACTAACCGAAAATTTTAGGATCAAGATTTCCACATGGAGTTTGAGTTTGAAATTTCTAAACTCATTTAGGATTTCATATCTAATTCTAATATGCGCAGCCTAGGGTTGAAAACTTACCCGTAACTCCATATCTTCACTTCTAATTAATTTCAAGTGCTGAAATTCGTAGAAGATATTATTTTAAGTAAAGAGATGTATTAAGGGAATTCAAGTAACATTCATAGTATGATTTCTTAAGTTCAGGGGGCGCTCATGCATGATCCTATGTACAATATGGGGGATAAGGAACTTCCTACGATGTCTAAATTCGCCTCATTTGTTGATCATTACGACAACATTATTTCTAGCCAAGGGGGATTTTTTTTTTTGAATCTTCAAGTCTATATTTCTAGAAATTGTTCATTAAAAGTAAAGTTCACGGGATGGTCTTATCCCATCTTAAACCAACGTTGGTGGATTGGAGAGGATTAGGGAGAAAGAGGGCTGGAGAAATGGAGAGGGTGGGGACGTTAGAGGGGTTCTAGCAGAGAGAAGAGAAGAAGAAATGAAAGAGAAATGGGATTACTTGGGAGATGCAGCTAAGGTGAATGATTAGTTTCTTTAAAAGAGGCTAGTCATAATGGCCTGGATAAGAGAAATGCAATGATGGGCATAGGAGAAGCAACCCATGCTTGCTAGGGGCTAGGCTATAAAGTAGGCTTTCTAGAAAGCTATGCTCAGGGATGATGTCATCACATGGGAAAACGTGAATGGCTAGGGTGGGTCCCACCAATCACACATCAACGGTCCAAAAAGAGCGCGGCCCATAACTTATGATGTACACGTCGGATCCACGCACGAGACGCGACTTTGGAACCGCGGCGCCGATGCGGTTGTAATGGCATAGGTTTCGAGTCGATCGAAGTTGGGTCGAAGTGACCGGACTTAAGGATGATTGCAAACACTATCCATAGGTCGCGGGTCATCGGGATTCGACCGGTAGGACCGCAAGACCTAGAGGAACGACATGCACACTCAGGGTAGGGTCTTACAGTAGTTACTTGTTGTGTTTGTCTCTGGCTATAAGCGGGAGCTGTATTGACCCTTCGGATATAAATCTTCCACTTGAGAAACTGAGTAAAGGAGTTTTAACAGGTTAAAGTCATGACCGACCAACTCCTATTTTGTCAAACGCCTACGTGAAGAGGATATCAGCCAATGATCTAGTGTCCATAAGGATTCAGAATACCTTGCGGTTGGCTATGGTCAGAGTGACCACAAGCGTATCATCGTGTGGATGGTGGACTCCTTGGGCGTCCTCTTCAATAAAGGTCAAACTGCTGATGGTGAGGACTTCTTTGGAGTGACCAATACTCCTTATGTGGGTTCTTCGAGCTCGGTTTGAATCTCCTCCACTGCCATGACCTTCGAAGATGGTACGGATCTCTCTAGTCGGCTCGTTGTTGATAGGCCGTTCATCTTTCGCTACAGCTCAGTCCCCTCGATGACTGACATATTCTCCGAGATGTCCGCTACGAATGAGTGCTTCAATTTCCTGTTTGAGGTCGAAGTAGTTGCTCGTCGAATGACCATGATCCCAATGAAAAAGACACTATTTTCTTTTACTCCTCTTATTGGGATTAGACTTCAACTTGCTCGGCCACTTAAGAATATGTTTGTCCTGAATCTCCATCAAGACTTGTTTGGGTGTTTTATTAAGAGGAGTGTATGTCTTGAACTTTTTGTCAAGCCGTTTATTTGGGCAATGATTGTTGTGTGGTTGATCGTCCTTCCTTTTTCTGTTTATAGCTGTCGAACTGGGTTCTACCCTCATCTGCCGTTCTTTGGTTAGGAGACCTTTGTTCTAGATAACGTCTCATAGGGCACGGGCTTCTTTGGCGTTGGCATATTTTTGCAACCTGTTCAGTAGATTGGCCATTGTTATCGGTGGATTTTTGTCCAACGGAAAGAGAAATTGGCAATCCCTCAGTCCTCCCATTATCGCTGTTAAGGCAAGCTCTTTAGAGGGTTTCCGTACTTGCATTGCTTGAAGATTGAAGTGTTTGATGTAATCCTGCAGTAGTTCATCGTTCTTTTGGATGACGTGAAGGAGATGGGAGGCTTGTTTGAGTCTCTTCTTTCCCCTGATGAAGTTCTTGATGAAAACTTGACCAAGCTGGGGGAACGAACTGATGGAGTTCGGCTTCAATTGTTTGTGCCATAGGTGGGTAGATCCGATTAAGGTCAGGGAGAAAGCTCGGCACATTACCGCGTCGGACGTGTTGTGCAACTCCATCGAGACCCTAAAAGATTTCAGATGTTATGATGGGTCGGTAACTCCTAAGAAAGGAGTGATCTAAGGTATACAGAATCTTTCTAGCAATTGTGCCTGCATGATATTGGTGGTAAATGGGGGCTCAATTTCCTCCGTTATCACTTCCATCGGAGTCGGCGCGTTCATACGGTAGGCTTGTTACATGTCCCCAATCTGACCTCATAAGTCCTTGAGCTCGACTTTCCATGGCTCGCCCCTCTCAATAGTAGCTTCGATCGGGGCTTTGTCATGCTTCTTTCGGTCTAGCTCATGGCATAGGTCAGAAGCAAGCAAGGCTACAATCCTGAAAATGTGAGATGGGGCTGGATTGGTCGAATCATACTGTCGACCTCTCTAAGAGGTGTCGGGCATATTGAAAGGTTGAGGGGGGTTGTGGCCCGCTTTCTCACCCTCCTTAGCAGTCCTCTGTATGTGTTGAGGCTGTATTTGTTCCAACAATTGCCTCATGGAGTTCATGTTGCTGTTCAACATTTCAACCTGCTGCTCGAGGGAGTTCAATCGTCCTCCTTTGATGCGGGACCACTGACCTTGCCTTTGAAAGTGCCCTAGTTTGTCAAATTACATGAATGTTGAGTTAGTCTTCAAGTGAGCCTCAAGATGAATATTACAAGATCAAGACCTCAACCAGGAAGAAGTTTGAGTGCTCCGAATAGGTAAATGAAGCCTCACTTTCCTAACTAAACCCCTGAGGTAAATGACCCCCATTTAACTTAGTCTTACCCCCAATTCATTGAAAATCATCAAGCTTAAGGTTTTAACAGTGAGAATGTTAGAGGAGAAAAACATGAACTACACAGGTAAAATCGATTGCATCGATTTGCAATCGAAGTTATTTTCGATTCTATCGAACATGATTCGATTGCATTGAGAAATAAGCCGATTCTATCCAACAATAATATAACCATCTGCTGGGAAATCTTGATTATATCGAATAGAGTTCGATATTATCGAAATTCAAATTTTGATAGAATCAAACCCTATTCAATGACAATAACTTAGGGCACTCCCTCTACACAGAAAACATTCTTAAAGTGTTCATTAATATAATCGAGTCATCTTTGATTACATCGAGAGTAAGTTCTCAATTGTATCGAAGCATGCTCGATTACATCAAAAATAAGGAATATTTTACTAGCAAACCATCTAAGAAAATACATCGAATGAAATTCGATAGCATCGAATATTAAGATAAAATCTTCTAGCAACCAAAGCTAAATTTCTGAAGAAAATCCAATTAGATTGAGCTACCTCTCGATGACATCAAAGTGCACATCAATGGAATCGAAGAGTACTTGATAAAATCCAGCAGAGTTTGTTTTACACAAAAATGAATATATGTGTGTAGGAAATCGATGCAATTGAAGTAGGCTCGATAATATCGAAATTCAAATTTCAATGAAATCGAACACTAATCGATGGCATCAACAATGACAGATTTTTGCCCATCTTTTTATCGTTGGGATTCTTCTTTTATAAATACCATAGGTTGCCTCTTAGCAAAAGGAGTTAAAATTTAAGAGAGTTTGAGAGAGTGCTTCAAAGAGATTACACCCTCTTCCTCATCCCCTCTTTCCCATTAGAGTTCACCATTCAATCTTGGCATAATCATTAACTCATCATTTTATCTGCTTAGATTGAATTATGAACTCTAGCATTCAATGAGTATCCAACTATCCTCATCATAAGAAAATCCCAAGTGTTGGAACTCTTGAATGCATAACTCATAGGAACCTTCTCTATGTTAAAATCTTATTATCTAAATAGAGAAGAACAAAACTTTAAACCTCACAACCTTGGAGCATTCATCGAAGCATCAGAAACAGTTGCAGTTCAAGGGAGCTGAAGACTCTTCGTCATCATTAAATATCTTCACATTGTGTGAGAAAGGAGCTCACTCACTTATTTGTAAGTATACAGAGTCCATCGAGTCTGAAGCCCTTTCCTTGTGTAGGATTGGGATTCAGAGTTTGAGTGACAACCTTGACAAGACCTCTTTGTAGACCTCCGATAGGAGGATACATGGTCCTTGTGTAGGACGAGTTGCCATGTGTAGGCATAGGTTACCTTGTATATGCATTGCCTTGTGTAGGCATGGGTTACCTTGTGTAGGCTCCCAATTGTGTCCTTATGTAAGACATGTTGCCTTGTATAGGCAGTTAACGGAACCTTGTGTAGGTACATTATTTAACCTTGTGTAGGTTGTGAAGGTTCAAGGTTAACCTGATTTAAAACCATTGGATAGTGAAATCCGGTACACTCTAGAAGAAAGTGTGTCCGTAAGGAGCGGAGTAGGCAAGTAGCCAAACCACTATATATGATTGTGTTTAGAATTACTTTTTTGTGCATTGTTCTAATTGTGCTTATATTTATCAAATGACTTTTACGATGCATGATTTAGTTAATGTATAAGTATTGATAGAAATCACATCCCACACACTATCATATACACTATCTCTATAGGCTTGTTTCCTTATATGAAAATCTTGTATAAGCCTTGGTTTTTGGAGTCTCTATTGGCTTGGAAGGCATAAAGTTACTTTGCCTTATTTTTTTTTATAGTTAGGCATTTGTCACTCCTCAAACTCGGTAAACGGGCTCACAAAATTTTCGATCGCTGAATCCGACGCCAACAGCCTCCATAGTGCCCCATTCTCGAATTTCGGCACTCACATGCCAGATTTCGATCTTGGGATCCTACAAGGAGGATTTTCAGTATGATTTTTTTTTTGTAATGGAACATAACCACAAGCATAACCAAGTCACAAAACAACATCACTACATATCCACTATATTAAAAACTTTAAATATAAATACGGAAAGGGAAATACAAGGTGATCAAAACTCCAAAATGAACTGATGTGCGCTCTTGCCTCAGCGTTGCTGCGATCCAATGCCACGTGCACGCAACAGTCGTGCATAAGCTTACAAAAGCTTGGAGGGTGGTGTAAGTGTGTGGGCAAGGTAAGCACCAAGTGTACAATATCAGAGTAATGAGAAAATATGCGGTAAATCCATGAATACAACTAGCCATACCAAGGCCATGTGATGCAAGGCATGAATGCTATCATCCATACCAAGGCCATGCGATGTGAGACATGAATGCTATCAACCATATCGATACAATGCGAGGCCTACGTAGCCGAATGTCATATGCGAGATGCAATCCAAGCAAGCCAGTACTCATCAAGTACACATATCAGTACAGTTCTCCTCTTGATATCACCGGGGTCTAATACACTTCACACTGACTGCCTCCTCCCTAGCTGCACAGCCAAGCAAGTGGAATAGACCTCACTATCCACCTAACCAGTAGTCTGCCAATACCTACCCGACTCATCGATAGCAGACTCATTTGCGAGCTGGTCAAACTCAGCCTAGCTTATAGCCCCCCTCACTTGGGCGGATAAGGCCACACCCCTTCTAACAGACTACGACACAGTGGGAGACGCGGCCTACTGGTATTCGGCACTCGGGCGCTCGTGTATCCACTCGGTCTAGATGTTAGAGCAACTCTTGGTATCAAAAAGGTTCTGAGACTTTCACCCAAGGACATCCTAAGTGCCCACAGTGCTAAAACTAAGTATTTTCGGTATCCGATACGGCTATCCACGATGTGCCTGTGGAGCCATGGCCCTGATGTCTCTAGGGCGTATAATGATCATGACACACAAATGCGAGATGCATGAATCACACCGTCAAATCATGCAGCAATCCAGCGCGTACCGCGCGATCATGTGGGGCGCTTCGTCTCATAAGGAGTCCCGTAAATGCCTCAGACTAACTAGCTTATGCTATAATCAAACATTCGTCATATCAAGCATACAAATGATGCGTATGGGCATGAGTCGTGGAGTTACACTAAGCATGTTATAAGGTGATGAACTATCCTCACAACGAAGGTGGGCCTAGATGGCCTACGCACAACAAGTATGGGCCTATCAATGGGCCCTAGGGAGATTTATAATACGGACATTAAACCAACATTATTCTTACAATGTGGACATCAAACCAAAATTGCTCCTAAGACATGGCCCACCATAAAACATCATTACACAAACCATGGAGGCATCATACATTGCAATAGACCCTAAGGACATCCCGTTGGGCCTCGACCTATGGGCCTTAGATACGTCAAATGGACTGCATCATATGGGCCTTATTTAAATCAAGTGGGTCACATCAATGGGCCATAACCCCTGGCCTTTGAATACATCACAATGGGCCTCGTAACATGAACCTCATATATATCAAAGTGGGCCTCAACAACAGGTCATAAATGCATCAAGATGGGCCTAATCACATGGGCCTTATGTACATTGCAATAGGCCATAACCAAATAAGAGTGGTGATAATGATTTCCACCATTTAAAGTTCCTAAGGCCCACCATAACGTATGTTTCCCATCCAACCTATTCATAGATTGTCATAGTGATAGATGAAGTGGAAACAAATATCAGATTAATAGGGAACTACTATGGCCCTTAGAAATTTTGAACAGTGGGCGTCATTGTCCACTACATTAAATGTTGAGGTCCACTTGAACTTTAGATTTGACTTATTTTTAGTCTCAAGCTTGTTAAGACAAGCTCGCCAAGTGGTTGGATGGTTTAGATGCAACACATGCATCAAGGGTGGGGTCCACTAAACTATGGATCTGACTCATTCTTTAGCTCATGCCATAAAATGAGCTTTCAAGTGGCTGGACAGTTTGGATGCAGCACATGCATCATGGTGGGTCCCACCATCCAGATGGTGTGGATAAAATACATAAATCAGGGTGGTTTCCACCGTCCATTGCTGTGGACGGTGTGACTAGAACACATACATCATAGTGGGTTCCACCGTCCACTGCTGTGGATGGTGTGGATAGAATACATGCATCTTGGGGTCTCACGTGGGGGCCACCATAATGTTATATGCTGTCCAACTTGCTGACAAGGTCACGCTGACCTGGATGGAAGTAAAAACAAATTTCACATTGGCCCAAAACTGCTGTGAAGACTCAAATAGGTTTCAATGGCAGACGGTTCAACCCCACTGTTTCTTATGATGTGGGCCACCTGAGCTTTAGATGGGGCTGATATTTGGGTGGGGCCTACTTCAGGAAGGGGCCCACCTAATGAACAGGTTGGATGATGAACAAACATCATGGTGGGGCCCATGGCTGGGACCGTGGGTCACTGCCCATTTCACGGTGGTGCCAGCAGCGTCCTGCTGCACAGCAGCAGCAGGCGCTGCACCTAATTTATTTATTTTTTGAAATCTCATTTTTTTTGAGGTTTTTCATGCTTGGGGCCCGCATCGGAAGAATCCACCCCATCCACTGCTTCCCATAGCCCATGACAAGCTAAATAAGCCTAATATTCAATATATTTTGGGGTGTGAAAACATCATGTAGATTTTTAACGGTGACAGACACTATTTTCTATGCTATGGCCCAACAGAAAGTTGGATTGGCCCCATTTTTCGGCTCAACGCCTAAAATGGTCTAGGGAAAGGGATGGACGGTGTGGATTGGGTGCATACATTAAGGTGGGGCCTACACAAGCGGCCCTCCTCAAGGCTTGTTGAACCAAGCTAATATTTGTGTTTTTCAATTATCGTCCAGCGTCCCTGGACGCTGGACGGGTTGGGTACACACGTACGTGAGGTTGGCCCTACTCAGGTGGGCCACCAGATGGTGAATGGTGTAGGTTCAACACATATATAAAGTGGGCCCCACCTTTAAATGGCTTGGCTAAAATACATGCTTCATGGTGGGGTCCATCCAAGTGGGCCACACGGCTACATCATCACATAAAAAGAAATAAAAAAGAGAGGGAGAGAGAGAGAGAGAAAAAGAGTGAGACACGTGTGATGGAGGGCTCCGCCACTATGAGCCCTTCCTTGCAACCAATCATACATCAAGTGGGTCCCATTACACGTGGGTCCATCAAACCAAAAATCAACGGTGGAGATCCTTTCTCCACCAAATGTAAGGTCTAGATGACCCTATCCATACATGGAAAATAAACATCATGATGGGGTCCATAGAGAATAGCCCCATCATGGAATGATCATGAGGATCAAGGTGGGCCATCGGCCATATCTTAGGGTCTAAAGTGAGATCCATACCATCGATCGGTAGGCCTCACTTGGCCTAATATAAAAACATGAAACTAGCCTATAGAAGCACCCACTGTTCTATCTTTTTGGTCCGTTGGAAAGCCGGTCTCCTTGTGCTCCACTTTAATGGAGGGTGATGAGAGATGAATGGCTAGGATGAAGGATTTTAGGATAGGAAGGTGGGCCACACAACTCACAATTTTTCTCTCATGGAAGAGTTTGGACGTCCACACTCTTTTCTCTCTCTGGTGTTGCTTGGAAAGTGTGGAGAGAAAGAGAGAGAGAGAGAGGGTCGTAAGGAGAGGTGATGTGTGATGGAGTGATGGAGTGATGGGAAGTGAGTGATGGGCTGATGGGCATGTACTTGACATGTATAGGTGTGTAAGAGAGAGAGAGGGAGAGAGTTGACTTTGGGGTTGCTTTTGGGGATGGGACATGTACTTGACATGTGAAGTGATTGATTGGATTGATTTGACATATCGTAAAGATTTTCTTCAGATTGCAAATGCGTGGCGTTTCCTCGAACTGAACACGGGTCCACATCTCCCTGCCAGGGTATCAGATCGGTATGCAAGATGCGGTGTTGGAACCGCGGCGATGGTACGGTTGTAATGGTACAAGTCTTAGATTAAGCCGACCTAAATTTATGAGCTTTGACTTATGGTGGCACGCAAATGTCGATTATATGTTGCAGGTTGCCGAAATTCGATGGGAAGGATCACGAGAGTCGATGGAACAGTACGGACTAGGATACGGGTCTTACAGTATTGATTGTTCTTATACGAAAAGAATTTTTGAAAAGTCCTATTCACCCTCATCTAGGACATTTGGTCATACTTCCTTACTTTAGCAATAGCGCTTCTACCACAAAATCAGCCTCCCGGGACTGGAATTAGTCGGATGCTAGGAGGTGGAACCCCGATGACTATCAGGGTGCTCTAGGGGCAGCGTAAGGTCAGGCGCAACTAGCGAGACTCAAGTTTTCTTCTTCCCTCTGGCCATTTTGGTCTCTTTGGTAAAGCAGGGAACGATTATGATCTTATTTCCCACAAACGGTGCCAAACTGTTGATGGTTTTTTCTGGCAGATCCTCCTAAAACCCTCGAACACTTGCACATAAGAATAAAAGAGCAAAGGAGACCCTAGCTAGTGCAAGGGACCCTCCGATGCTTATGTCAGGGACTAGGGTCTTTGTAGGAAATGATCTTAAGGAAAAGAGTTACCGGTTGTATTTTTTGTTATGAATTGTCTATGTCTTAATGTCTCTCTCTTTCACCATTAAGGGCTCCCTTATATAGTTAAGAGGAAAGATCCTGCAGTTGGATGGTCTTTCCTTATTTAGAGGGAAGATCACACCATTGGAGATCTCCCTCCATTAAGGGCCCTAGAGGTCTTCGTCTGGTCATACAGTCGAGAGGGAAGATCACACCGTTGGAGATCTCCCTCCATTAAGGGCCCTAGAGGTCTTCATCTGGTCATACAGTCGAGAGGGAAGATCACACAATCAGAAGATCTTCCTTATTTAGAGGGAAGATCACATAACCTGATGATCTCCTCCCACTTAGGGCTCCGGGGATCCCGGAGATCTTCATCGGATCATGGGTGTCCGAGATCCCCAAGATCCTGGCCTTATCTCTTGGGATATAAGGAGAGATCTTTGGGCCATTAGCCTCAGATAAGGCTAGACATTAGCTTAGAACTGACCAGTTCATCCGACCTTTGGGAAAGATCAAATGGTTGAGGCAGATAATGCCTCAAGGCAGGTAGTATCGAGCTATCAGTAGTTTGGTATTATCCCGATGTTAATTGGCTTATACTATCCTTATGATCGTCGACTCCAATAGTTATTGGCTTCCCTTGCCAATGATCGTCGTAGGTTGCGCCGACCTATGGGTCGACCGACCTATGATCAGGCAGAGCTATGGTCATGCTGACTTGTGACTGGATGTTCACAACCCCAAGTGTAGGATCGTGTTGAGGGTCAAATATTTCATATTGGACCCCATTTATATCTTGGTTTTATGAGCATGATACTACTTTATGTCCTATTTTACTCATATTTATGTTGCAAGGTGAATTTAAGAGCTTGGTTGGAAAAGGTGCTAAAAGCATGGATTTGATGCTCAAAGGTCACTAAGGCAAAGAATGGATCTTAGGAGATAAAGATTGAAAATTTCAAGGTCCCAAGATTCAAGAAAACCAAGTGGAGGAGGAACGAAGTGGAAAGAACAATTGCAAAATACACATTTACAGTGTCATCGAACACCGTTCAATGACTCGAGGACAAATTCGATGACATCAAACACAGGTTGATGACATCGAATTTAAGAAGGAAAATCGAGTTGGTCACTAGAAAAACTGAAGACGTTTTTTTCGATGACTCTAGAACTTGTTCGATGACTCGAAGCTTTTCTCGATGACATTGAAGACCTGCTTAATGACATTGAATTTTCCATGAAATTTCGCCAAAACTCGCTGGACACATTGGGCACCATTTTTGATTACTTAAAGCACTCCTCGATAACATTGAAGATCTGCTCAATGACATCGAAGGTCTCTTCGATGACATTGAATTTATTGAAGAAATTGGAATAACTCTCTGGACTGTTTTGGACACATTATCGATTCCTCGAACAATGCTCAATGACATCGAAGGTAGGTTCAATGACATAGAAGGTCGCAGAGTCTGGATGAAGCTATAAAAATGCAAAAAAAGTATGTATAAAAGACACCTTCAATGACATCAAAGACTATTCGAAGTCATTGAACGAATCGCGCGAAGTTACGCAGAGTGCGTAAATTTGAGGTAGTTTCTGGATTTTTTCATAGAGGTGCAAAAGGAGGTGTTGCACAACTATAAATAGGAGTCCCCAAGGCATCCCTAGGGATCTATCTAATCAATCTAGTGTTTAAGGAGTGGAGCAAAAGTGCAGAGAGTCATCGCTAAGCGTTCTTCTTCTCCCTTAGTTTTTCATACTTTCTTCTAGGGTTTTAGTTCCAATCATGACAATGGTTAGCTAAACCTATTAGCTAGGGCTAAGAGGTGAAGCTTGTAGTGTGATGGATGTTTTCTATTGCTTTGATTCATATTTAAGTTGAACTCTCTTTGATTCTAGCTTGATATTTAAGAAATACTTTCAATTTTTAATGGTTTATTGTGACTCGAATTACAGTAGATTTGCGATAGCTTTGAGTATCTCTTTTCATGCATTGAGATTGTGAAATTAGGAAATCTTGTTGTTCATCATCGTCCCTTGGGCATGGTTGCATGTTGGAATCCCTTCTAATCCTCATGATTCTCTTATGCTTGGTTATGAGATTAGTATATCCTATTATGAGCCATTGTCTCCTGGGCATGGTTTTGTGATGGAATCACTTCTAGTTCTCATGACTTTCATCCATTGAGAATAAGGTCAAAGGAAGTTCAGATTTGGTTTTACTGAGAGGTCTTCCAACTGGATAAGATGGGACTCTAATTCTAGTTGTGTCATTGAATCAAGCATAGATCTCCGTGATTGCTATAAGTGGATCCTTGGAAACCCTAGTTCCCACCTTTAAATTTCTTAAGTTTCTAAACAAACACTTCACAATTACTCTCTCTACTTTCCTAATTTAGGTTTACTTCTTCTTCTAGTTCTATTTCTAGTTGCTCTTAGAATACACACGAGATTAGTCCCTGTGGATTCAACCTCGGTCTCACCGAGATTATTACTGCATCGTGACCCTACACTTGGGGTTGTGAAAAAGTTTTTGGCGCCGTTGTTAGGTACTAACGGTTGCGTGTTATGAGATTAGCTAGTTTTGGAATTAGTTTACGATTAGGGTTTTTCTATTTTCTATTTTTAGGATTACGGTTTTTCTGAATTATTTTAAAAACTAACTTTGCTTTCTAATTCTAGGTTTAGAAACTTTCCTTTTATATTTTTAGAAACTATTTTCTAATTCTAGATTTAGAAATTGTTTTTTTTAGAAACTTTCTATTTTCTGTTTTTTAGAAGCTTTCCTTTTCTAGTTTTGGAAACTAACTCATCCTTCTATTTCTATTTTTTAAAAACTTTCTTATTTCCTTTTTAGAAATTAATTCACTTTCTTTCTTTTTCGTTTGCAGGATCCTAACATGGAACCTTCTAATTTGGTAACTTCTTTCTAATTCTCTCTCTTTCTCTTTGTCTAATTCTAGATTTCTATTTCCCTTCTTTCTTCTAGGTCTACGTTGGATCTGAAATTAAGGGCTGAGAGTGTTTTATCCCCAAGTGGGTCCGTAACAACACTCGACGTCTTTTGAGTGAAAGAGGATTAGTTGAGGGGTTATCTGTCCATCACAGGATTAGACACCATTAGAGAGCCTCAGAGTTAATTAAGGTTATGGCTGCAAATCAACTTGTAAATCAACCGGTGAATCAACCACAACTTCGAGTTGCGGAAGTCTAGGATGAGAATGAGGTGCACCATGCACCCCTACCTTATACTTTACGAGATTACTTATAACCGGCAGGGGTGAGCACCCCTTCTTGTATGATTTTTCCAGAAAATACATGAAACATGGACATCAAGCCTGGGGTGATCTAACTTCTTCCAAAGTTACTCGCACTTGAATATGAAAGTCTATACTTGCACTTGCAAGAATTTAACGAGGTTATAGGCACTTTATACTTTCCTAACGTGTCTGAGGACACGGTCAAACTGAAACTCTTTTCTTTCTCTTTGAAAGAGAAAGCTAAAACATGGTTGCACTCATTACGCCCGTGATCTATTGGCTCATGGAATGACATGATGAAGTAGTTCATGATTTTTTTCCCATACCATAAAACGAACACCATAAGGAAGTCTGTAAGACCAATATCCTATACTGTACCGTTTCGTAGGCTCCGCGGTACTCCTAGTCGAATTCCAGCAACCGTCAACCTGTTACAGGCATTTGCACGCAGTCCTGAGTCATGTCTCGTATATTTAAGTCAACTTGACCAGAGACTTGTATCCGTGCAACCATCCCTCTCTTAAAGTCAACTCTCTTACAACTAAGTACATTCACCCATCACTCACCATCCCCCTCCCCATCACTCCATCACTCACATCACCTCCCTTTCTCCCTCTCTTACACCTCTCTCTTATCTCTCTCATTCTCCAAAAACAGGCAACCCATGTCTCAACCCCCATGAGAGCTTAGTGTGGCCCACCTTCCTACCACCCAATCCAACCCTTGGATCATCATCTCAACTGTTAAAATTGTCCCTTGGAAGTCTAGATTGCATAGGCGAAAGAAGGAGTTAATCTAGAGGTGGGTGCTTCTCTCTCTCTCTCTCTCTCTCTCTCTCTCCTTCCTTTATTTTGTGGCCCATTCAATGAGTTTATGTGGTGTCCAAACTGTCCATCAAATGGACTTCATGGCTGTCCAAACATGGGGACTAACCCACTTTGCTACCCCTCTTGAAGGGTCCAGATGATGGGAAAACACACATACCAGGTTGATCCAAATCATGTGGGCCACGTTCATGTGGGACCCACCTTGATTAAAGTGTTCACGTTGTCCGTCCAGCATCCCTGGACGTTGGACATGGCTACACGGGGGAGTGTGAATAGACAGTGGGGTGCACTAACACCAACAGAGACAAATAAATAAATAAATATTTATTAGCTTGGTTTAAGCTTTTGGGGTGGGCTACTCATGCAGGCCCCACCTTGAAGTATGGGTCTCATCCACATTATCCATTCCATTCCCCAGCTTATTTTAGACGTTGAGCTAAAAATTGAACCCAATCCAATCTTCTGGTGGGCCATAGTATAAAAAATATTGATTTTTTTACCATTAAAATCGACTAGGACCCACCTTGAGCCAAAATATACTGAATATTGGGCTTGTTTGGTCAGTCTTGAGCCATGAAATGCAATGGCTGGAATGCATCGGCATCTGTTATCGATATTGATTACGAGTATGTGACAACATAGCATCATGATACATGCCCATAAGCATCATCTGCATGTTTGTTATGAGATGTGGTTGACCATTGCATATGTCATTGGGCAGGTTGTTATGAGACTCCTTGATAGGCAGAGGTTATCTCACATGAGCGGACGGTATGTGTAGGATTGATGTATGACTAGATTGTATGACTCATGCATCTTGCAATATGATTACTATACGCCTTAGCGACATCAGGGCTGTAGCCTCCACAGGCATATCGTGAATGGCCAGATGGGACACCGAAAATCTATTCTAGCATTGGGCTACCATAGATGGCCCTGGGTGAAAATTTCTAAACACTCTCGGTACCAAAGGACGCCCCAACGTCGAGACCAAGTGGATGTATATGAGCGCATGAGGGCCATATCTAGTAGGTCACGTCTCCCACTGTGTCGTGTTCGGTTGGGAGGGTGTGTGACCTTACTCGCCTGAGTGAGGGGGCAATATCTAGGTTGAGTCTGACTAGCTTGAGGAATGGGTCCGCTATCGATGAGTCGAGCCCGATATTGGCAGGCGGATGGTGAGGTCTCTTCCACTTACCTAGTTGTGTGCTCGGATAGGGGTGACAAGTTGGCGTAAAGTGTAATAGACTCCGGTGATGATCCCAAAGAGGAACCGTACTGAAATGTGGAGTTATTGAGCAGGAGTTGCATACGCATTTATTTATTCATTCACTATCCACTCGGGCTGGTGGTGCGTATCTATTTGTTATGTGTACCTTCGCAATGGCCAGGATTTCAGTTGGGGCACGCGACTAACCTGAGATCAGGAGTTTACCACATTGAGACTAACTACCAAATTAGGCATGGGACTGGTTTGGATAGAAGTCCCTTGTGATGGACTCCATAGCCTGTGATACTACGTACTATCATTCCGACTTCACACTCCAGCATGGTCATTCCATTCGCACCGCATTTTGCATTACATCCGAGGCATATGGCATTTTGGATTACTGTGTTTCTGCATTTATATGGTCTAGATGCAGCTGACAGTATTCGTGAACTCATTAGGAATTATATATTGCATTGCATCATTGGTATTTGATATTTGGCTCTTTATGACTCCTCATTTACATAGCTGATCTGTATTACATATTCTGATAGTGATTAACTAATGGACTTGTCAGTATTTTCGCTTACTTTGATATCGTATGATTCATGATCTTACCAGTATTTCTGATATTGTATGATTATGGCATTGTATTGAATACTTGACACTTACCTCATGAATACACTTACACCACCCTTTAAGCTTTCTATAAGTTTATGCATGATAGATGCGTGCAGGTGATGTTAGGTTGCAGCAGTGTTGAGCTTGGAGCGTGCAACGAACTTCTGGAGCTTGATTTTTAATTTATGTATTTCCCTCTCAGCATTGTACTCAAATGATTATATTAGTGGATATGTGATGATGATGTTGCCTTTGTAATTTGGGTAAACTTGTGGTTAGGCTTCTTATGAGTTAAAGGTACATTGAAAAAAAAACCTCCTTGTAGGATCCCAGGTTCGGAATCTAGCGTATGGACGCTGAGAGCTAAGAATGGGGTACTACGGAGGCTGTCGGCATCAGATTTGGCGATCGGGATTCCTGTGAATCCGATTTTCAGGTTTGGGGCGTGACACAGTCAATCATGAACTTCGCCCAAAAGGAAGATGAAACATTCTTACAATATTGGGAGTGGTTTAAGGATCTCGTCAGTTCATGCCCACAACACGGTTTTAAAATGTGGTGCATAACAACTTTCTTCCACGATGGACTGACATCTTTCATGCACCAATTCATCGAGACGATGTGCAATGGGGAATTCATGAACGAGAATGTCGATGAGGTGTGGGATTCCTTTACAAACTCGCTGAAACCTCACAATCATGGGATATCACCCCAAAACCTATCACCACATCTAAGCCTACTCAAGCAAGGGAGAGAGGTGGGATGTAATTGCTGAAAGAGGATGATGATATGAATACTAAAGTGGCCAGTCTCACAAGGAAGGTCGAGGCCATGAAACTTAAGAAGGATAAGGCTAAGGAAGTTATTTGTGGTATCTGTGCTTGCAACATACATATAATTGAAAATTGTCCAATGATACCTACTTTTCAAGAGGCACTGAACGAGCAATCGAATGATGTGAACAACTACTAAAGACTTTTCAACAGATCCATCTCTAATAGATAATTCTAGTTGGAGAAATCATCCGAACTTTAGTTGGAGGAATGGACAAACTGCTACTCCTCAAGGAATCCCTAACCAATTCTTGAATCAAGGGAAACCTCAAGAAAGTCCGGTCTGGAAACATATTTAAAACCAAGAACTTATCAATCAGAATATATTACAAACCCTTCAAGACCTTTTAAAGGCCATATAAAGGCATGATACAGAAAATTCAATTGAAAAAAAAAGGGATTTTTCCAGCCCAACCTTTCCCCAATCCTAAACCGTGATACAAAATAAGTGATCCAAGTTCTTCAAATCAAATGGAGCAAGCTAAGTCTATCACCACTCTTAGGAGTGGGAAGATAATTGACAAATCTATTCCGATAAGGATTGAAAAGTCTAAGGACCAAGAAGTAGATAAAATTGATAGACCTAGCAACACTTCACATGAATTAGAACCAGAACTCTAAAGCAAGCCGATTGCACCATTCCCCCAATAGCTAATTGCACCAAAACCCCTCTCTAACTCTTAGGACAATCTAGAGGTGTTGAAACAAGTGAAGGTTAATATTCCTTTACTAGATGCGGTTAAACAAATACCTTCATATGCCAAATTTTTGAAAGACTTATGTATGACCAAAAGATAAAAAAATATTCAAAAGAAAATCTTCTTAATTAACTAAAAAAGTGAGTGTCATCCTAAAGCAAGATGTGCCACAGAAATACAAAAATCCCGGTAGCCCAACCATTGCTTATGTAATAGGGAATTACCGTATTGAGCACGCACTTCTTGACTTAGGAGTGAACATAAATTCGATTCCTTACTTGGTCTATGAATAGCTAGGTTTGGGTGAATTGAAGCCCACCCAAACCACATTACAACTTGTTGATCGCTCAGTTCGTGTACCGAGAGGGGTATGCGTTGGTCCAAGTTGAAACATTCTACTACTCGGTAGATTTTATCATCCTGGATACTCAACCCATCGTGGACATGAGCACTCAGATTCCTTTCATTCTTAGTTGTCCATTCCTTGCCACATCAAATGCAATCATTAATTGTAGGAATGGAGTTATGAGTTTGTCTATTGGAAATATGACATTGGAGTTGAATATCTTTTTCAATACGGGCAAACAGGTAGAGGATGAAGATGATGCCCACAATGTTAACTTGATTGATTCTTTTGTGGAGGATAAAACTTTAATGTCCTTATCCTCTAATCCTCTAGAGACGTGTCTGGCCCATTCCCATGATTTGGATGATGATATGATTAGGGAGACAAGGGTCATGCTTGATACTGTACCGGTACTTGAAGTTAACCAGTGGAGGTCACAATTTGAAGAATTGCCCTAAACTAATATAGTGCCTCTACCGTCTAACATCAAGGCACTGAAGATTGACCTAAAACCTTTGTCCTCTAATTTAAAATATGTCTATTTAGGTTAATATGAGATATACCCGGTGATGATTTCTTCCCACCTTGAGCAAGAACAAGAAAGTATGCTTATCTCTACTCTCATCAAGCATAAGGAAGCCCTTAGATAATGCGAAGACCTCCCGACAACCACAACGTAGATTAAATCCAAATATGAAGGAAGTGGTTAAGGCTGAGGTTCTTAAGCTATTGGATGTGGGTATCATATACCCTATATCAGATAGTCAATGGCTGAGTCTAACTCAGGTGTTTCCTAAGAAGTCTAGAATCACCATCGTAGCCAATGCCAATAATGAACTCATGCCAACTAGAGTTATTATTGGTTGGAGAATGTGCATTGACTACATGAAGTTGAATACCGTCACGAGGAAGGACTACTTTCCTTTACCCTTTATTGATCAAATCTTAGAAAGGCTAGCCTATTATTCCTATTACTATTTTCTTGATGGGTATTCGGGCTATAATCAGATCGAGATAGCCCTTGAAGACCAAGAAAAGACCATGTTCACATGTCCTTTTGGCACATTTACTTACTGAAAGATGTTATTTGGACTGTATAATGTCCCTGCCACCTTTCAATGCTGTATGTTGAATATTTTTTCTAATTTGCTCGGGTAATATTTAGAGGTCTTCATGGATGATTTCTCAGTTTTTGGTCCATCCTTCAGCGAATGCTTGGAAATTTTAAAAAAATGTGTTGAAGTAATGTGAGGAAAAGAATTTGGTAATAAATTGGGAGAAGTGTCATTTCATGGTTCATAAGAGGATTGTCCTTGGACATATCATCTCGCCTAAGAGAATTGAGGTAAATAAGGCTAAGAATGATCTTATCTCTAACTTACCTCCACCTAAGAACATACGAGATGTGCGATCCTTTTTAGGACACACTGAATTTTACAGAAGATTCATAAAGGACTTTAGTCACCTCTCTCACCCTTTATGCAATCTACTTCAAAAGGATATCCAATATGAGTGGACTGAGTAATGCTAGTAAGCTTTTACTAAGGTCAAGGGCATGTTAACCACTGCACCTATCATGCAGCCACCCGATTGGAGCCTTCCTTTTGAACTTATGTACGATGCGTCCGACTATGCTCTTGGGACAGTTTTAGGCTAAAGAAAAGAAAAGTGGCCCTACATTATTCATTACGCAAGTAGAACTCTAAATCCTGTCCAAGTGAACTATTTTACTACGGAAAAGGAACTCTTAGCGTAGTGTTCACTTTGGACAAATTTAGGTCCTATTTGAACGGATCTAAGATCATCATTTATAAAGATTATGCGGTGCTTAAGTATCTTCTTTCTAAGAATAATGCTAAGCCCCGCCTGATAAGATGGATCCTCCTGCTTTAAGAATTTGATTTGAAAATAAAAGATAAAAATGGAGTAGAAAATGTAGTGGTTGACCATCTTTCCTGCCTTGAACTTTCTGATTCCCTTGAGATGACACATATAAATGACATGTTCCTTGACGAACAATTATTTAAAGTCTCCCATTCACCTTGGTTTGCAGATATTGCTAATTATCTTGCTACAGGTTTCACGTCGACACATTGGACTGCGCAACATAAGAAAAAGTTCTTTACCAAGGTACGTGAATTCTTATTGGATGATCATATTTGTTTAAATATTACTTACACCAAATCTTAAGGAGATGTGTGCTAGATAATGAATACCAAAATGTCATCTCCTTCTGTCATTCTCAGGCCTGTAGTGGACACTTTTCTATTAAAAAGACCACGACCAAAATTATGCAGTGCGGCTTTTATTAGCCCACTATGTTTAAGGATACTTATGAGTTTTGTAAAGCTTGCGAGCGTTGTCAAAAATTGGGAGCATTGTCCCATCGAAACATGATACCCTTGAAGCCCATTCTGATAATTGAAGTATTTAATTACTGGGTCATCGATTTCATGGGACCATTCCCCCAATCTTTTAGAAATTTGTATATTTTGCTAGCCGTAGACTATGTCACTAAATGGGTCGAAGCGATTCCATGCCAGAACAATGATCATTAAACGGTCATTAAATTCTTAAAAGAGAACATCCTTTCCTGGTTCAGAACGCCTCGAGCCATCATTAGTGATGGAGGTTCACATTTTTGTAATAGGCCATTTACAAACTTAATGAAGAAATATGACATCTCCCACAAAGTAAGCACTCTATACCACCCACAAACAAGTGGGCAAGCTGAGATTTTGAATAGGAAAATTAAACAGATCTTGAAAAAGACAGTTAACCCTGACTGTAAGGATTGGTCAAGAGTTAGAACATAGAGCCTACTGGGCTATTAAAAATCTGAATTTCAATCTGGACAACGCTGGCTCACTACGCAAACTTTAGTTAAATGAACTAGAAATCTAGAATGATGGGTACGAGAATTCGAGACTCTACAAGGACAAGATGAAGGTGTTTCATGACCAACACATTCTTCGGAAATCATTCACACTAGGTCAGAAGGTCCTCTTGTACCATTCTTGGTTACATCTCTTTCCGACCAAACTCCAATCTCGTTAGACCAGCTGTTTCACTATTACTAATGTCTATCCTCATGGGGTTGTCGAGATTCGAAATCCAAACAATGGCAATGAATTCAAAGTAAATGGACATCGATTAAAGCCATTTATTGAAAAATTTGATTTAGAGGACATGTCCATACCTTTGACTGATCCCGTGTACTAGGATTGATCTCCTAGTCTGATGGAGATATAGGTAGGTTTATCGCTTTCATAGGATTAGGGTAGTTTGCTTCCACTGTTTTAGGATAGTTTGCTTATACTTTGTTGAGTTTTGTTTGGTGCTAACTTATCTTCACACTAAGATTATTGGGAATGCCTCAGAATTCCTTCTTCAGGTATTACCTTCCCATCACTTCCCTTTTCTTTTCTTTACCTCTTTTGCAGTGCATGTTATTCTTTTACATTGAGGACAATATAAATTTTTCGTTTGAGGATGGGGGATTAGGTAATCTACTCAGTGTTTTCTCAATTTTGAGCAAATTTTTTGAAAACTTTCAATGTTTTAAGCTAAAATCTCTTTAGGAAGCGATGAATTGTGTACTTAAGAATGCTTTAAGTATGATAAGATAGAGATTGAATTTTGAATTACTAAAGTCTAGTCATCTAAGTAATTTATCACCTAGGTACTTGTACTCAATTGATTAAGAAGAAGTTTGAATATCATGTTAAATCACAAGACACATTCAATTTGTCTTCTGTAAGATATATTGGTGTCTGATTGTTAATATGTGAATCATTGATAAATGATGAGAATTGAGTCTGGAGAATTTTATCCACCTTAAAAGAAGAAAAGAACCAGTTAAAAAACATGATATTGACAAAGAGGTCATGAAAAAGAATGGAAAGAATGAAGAGAATGCAAAAATAAAAAGAATGAATAAAAATTGATCATCAATATAAAATAAAAAAACTAGAAAGAGAAGGAAAATGGGATAAGTTTGGAATTAGTACTTTAGTTTTAAACTGATCTTAAAGTGATGAGCATAGCTAACATGATGAATTGATAGTATTCGTATGGGAAGCAAATTGACTTTCACTACGCACATTGAAAAACTTGATATACAAATTGTGCTTCGATTTAATGGATAAAGAACTTATTTGATTGGTTGCTTATGTGATTGGGTTCTAAGTTTTCGAAATCTCACTTTTATATCTTAATTCTACCCATTCATCCTTGAGTGCACAAAAGATTGTTGTCACGCCCCAAGCTCGGAAACTGGGCTCACAAAATTCTTGATTTTCGAATCCGGTGTCGACAGCCTTCGTAGTACCCCATTCTCAGCTCCTAGCGTCTATACGCCAGATTCCAATCTTGGGATCCTATAAGGATGATCTTTTTTTTGGTACATTTAACTCGTAATAAGCATAACCACAAGTATTCGCAAATCACAAAGGCAACATCATCATCACATATCCACTAATATAAACATTTGAATACAATGCTGAAAGGGAAATACATATATCAAAATCAAAGTTCCAGAAGTCGGCTACATGCTCCAAGCTCCATGCTGCTGCAACCTAATGCCACCTGCACACATCTATCGTGCATAAGCTTATAAAAAGCTTAGAGGGTGGCGTAAGTGTCTGAGCAGTATATGCGTGCTCAAAATGTAATATCAGAGTAAACTGAAATACTAGTCAATCCACGACCCATACAATATCAGAGTAAACAGAAATACTGACAAGTCCATAAATACCATCAACCTCATCCAGGATATGCGATGAAAAGACATAGCAAGCCAATGTCATATACTGAGAAAGTAATGTAAATCGGCTATGTAATGCGGAAACATAATGAATCAGATATTAGATATCGAGGATGCAATATAATATGCAATTCGGAAGAGCTACAAATACCATCAGCCTCATGTAGGTCATATAAAATGTAGAAACATAATAACCCAAAATGCCATACACCGAGGATGTAATGCAATATGCAATATATGGTGCGAATGAAATGACCAAGCTATAGTGTAAAGTCAGGATGATAGTACATGGTATCGCAGGCTATGGGGCCTATCACAAAGGACTTCTATCCAAACCAGTTCCATACCTAAATTTCGATAGATAGACTCAATGTGGTAATCTCCTGATCTCAGGTTAGTCGCGTGCCCTAACTGAAATCCTGGCCACTGTGAAAGTATGCATAACAATTAGTTGCACACCACTAGCCCTAGTGGATAGTGAATGAATGAATAAATGAATATAATGCTGAGTATGTAATTTCTGCTTCACAAATCAGTATTGTTCATCTCTGGGATCATCACCGGGGTCTAGTACACTGTACATGCAATCACCATCCACTGACGCATGACTATGCAAGTGGAAGAGACCTCACTATCCACTTGGCTAGTAGTCAGCCAATATCTACCCAGCACGTCGATAGTGGACCCATTCACGAGCTGGTCAAACTCAGCCTAGCTATGCCCCCTACCCTCGGGCGAGTAAGGCTACACCCCTCCTAATCGACCACGACATAGTGGGAGACACAGCCTCCTGGTATTCAGCCCTCATTCACTCATATAAATCCACTCGGTCTTGATGTAGGGGCATCCTCTGGTACCAAGAGGGTTTATAGATTTTTACCCACGGCCATCTATGGCAGCCCGATGCTAATAACATATTTTCAGTGTCCCATTTGGCCATCCACGATATGCCTATGGAGGCTACGACCTTGATGTTGCTAGGGCGTATAGTAATTATAACACATAATGCAAGATGTATGAATCATGTAGTCCAATCATGCATCAATCCTGCACATACCATGCGCCTTGTGGGATAACTCCACCTATCAGGGAGTCTCATAAACCACCGACACTATGACATATGCAATGGTAAATCATATCTTATAACAAACATGCAGATGATGCATATGAGCATGTATCATGATGTTATGCTATCACGTACTCATAATCGGTATCAATAACTGGCACTGATAATCATCATCGACAATCGGTCTCGATAATTGACATCGACAATCGGCCTCAACAATGTAGACATTTAACCAACATTGTCCCCAAGTAGTGGCCCACATAAAGCCTAACATATAGTGGACCCATGACCTCACACAAGGACCTAATATACAACACCATAGGCCTCACTCAAGAGATTAATATGTATCATGATGGGCCTTTCACATGGGCCCTACATACATCATAATGGGCTCCATTGCCTGGCCCTCAAATGCATCACAATGGGCCTCATCACATAGGCCTCATATACATCATATTGGGCCTTAAATACACATCACAACAGGCCTCAAATATGGGCCACATATATATCACATTGGGTCTCATCAATCGGCCTTGATAATCAGAATCGGCTTCAGCAATTGAAATTGGCCTATACAATCAGCCTCAATAATTGGAATCGACCTCAATAATCAAAATTGGCCTCAACAATCGGAATCGGCCTCAACAATCAGTCTCAACAATCAGGCTTGACAATCGGAATTGGCCTTACAATCAGAATTGGCCTTGATAATCAGGATCAACCTCGACAATCAAAATTGGCTTTAACAATCAGAATCGACCTTGAAAATTAGCCTCGACAATCGGAATTAGCCTTGACAATCAGAATCGGCCTCGACAATCGGTGAGAATGGGCCTAACAAGGCCTAAGGGAAGGTCACATTGTGGACATTCAACCATAATTGCCCATCAATGTGGACATTTAACCAACATTGCTCCTAAGGAGTGGCCCCATATGAATATCATTACATACATTATAGTGAAATCACACATTACATCGGTCCGCACATTCATTGTATTGGGCCTCACTCAAGGGCCACATATACACCACAACAAGCCTTGCTATACGGGCCATAAATACATCACAATGGGCCTTATTAAATGGGCCACATACAATCTCAATGGTCCTTACACAAGGGCCTAATATACATCACCATGGGCCTCATCATATGGGCGGAAAATATATCACAATGGGCCACGTCCCATGGGCCTCAAATACATCACAATGGGCCACACCACTTGGGCCTTACACATTAAGTGGGTCACATTGCATGGGCCGTACCAATGGGCCATAAGTACGCAACAGGTGGGCCCTACACATGGGCCTTAAATACATCATATCGAGCCTCATTAAAGGTCATGAACACATCACAATGGGCCTCCTCACGTGGGCAATATAAACATCACATTGGGCCTTACTCATAGGCCTTAAATACATCATATCGGGCCTCATACTTGGGCTACAAATTACATCATAGTGGGCTTCACCCAATGGGCCTCGTATTCATCAAATGGGTCGTAATGTATGGGCCACCATATACATCAAATGGGCCGCATCACACGGGCCTCATATAATCAAGATGGGCCACAATAATGGGCCTCATATATTCCCAAAAAAATTGAATCATATTGAAAGATCATCTAGACCATACCACAAATAGCAGTGGGGATAATGATTTTCACCATTTAAAATTTCCAAGGCCCACCATAACATTTATTTTCCAATCTGTTCATAAGGTTACAAAGACCTGAATTAAGAGGAAAACAAATTTCATATCGATCCAAACTTCTGACCCCAAATGGGTTTCAATGGTAGACGTTTAATCCTCCACTGAATTTTACAACGTGGTCCACATGATAGACAGTTGGATATAACATATACATCACAGTGTGGCCCACCGTCTAGCCATCTGGATGATAGGGATAAAACACATATATCTTAAGGGGCCCATAGATGTATGGTGTGTATGAAGCACATACATCAAATCGTGTCCATGTGTGGACAGCACACCCTCCAGGTGGTTTTTCCACCTTCCACAAATGGATGGTGGGGATATGACATATGCCACATGATCAGGCCCTAAGAATTGTAGGCGTCAATACAACAGCTAAGTAGCTGTGTTCGGTCCACATAGATGGACGGTGGGATATAACATATACATCACAAAAGTCCACCGTCCAGCCATCTGGATGGTTAGAACAAAACACATATCACGTTGTGCCCACCGTCCAGCCATCTGGACGGTGTGGATTGTCACATACATTAAGGTATGCACCCCGTCTAGCCATCTAGACGGTGGATGCAAAACTGGTGGACGACATTGATCAATCAGATGGACTGCATTGATAAACACAAGCACCATGTGGAGTCCACACATGCGTGGGTCCCATAGCTGCTATGCAGCATGGATAAAACACATATATACCATGTGGCCGCAGATGCACGGTGTATATACAACACATTCATCAAAGTGGGGTCCATGCAGATGGATGGTGTGGATCAAACCCACCCAGCTACTGATGCGATACAATAGATATATGGCTGGTGAGTGGTAGACCATCCAATCTGCTATCCAAAAAGGTGGGTCCCACGTAGGGTCCACCATATGAATATATATATTATATCATTACTATATTATTTATACATATATATATATATATATATATTATTATTCACTCCTGGCATCCAGCAGTGGATGGACGACTGGATGCTCACTTCATCACGGTGGAGTCCCACCATCCTTGATGGACGGTGGGGATAAAACACATACATCAGGGTGGTGCCACGTCAGTGTGGCCCACCCATTTTGGGATCAACCTCATGTTTATGTTTTTCCATCATCTAACGGTCCAACTAGACTGACTGTCCAGCAGGGTGGACAGTAAGACCGTCCCACCTGTTGGACAGTCTGGATCATCCAATCAGCCCTACATTAAGGCGGCCCACGATCAGAGAAGGGAGAGAGAGAGGGAGAGAGAGAGAGATGACATATTGGAGGGACCCCGCCACTATGAGCCCCTCTTGGATACAACACAAACATCAAGATGAGTCCCGTTACAAGTGGGCCTTACATAAAAATCAAGATCTTACGATATGATCACCCACCTCAAGATCCCCTCTTCCTTCTTCTATCAACGCGTTCTATCGCTCCAAAGAATTTGATCCAACGATTGAGATGAGGCTTGGAGGGTGGAGATGTGAGGTAGGAAGGTGGGCCACATTAGGCTCTCATCTCCTTGGAAGCCATGGATGTCTACTCTCCCTTGGTTGCTTGGGAGATGGAGTTTAAAATGATAGAGAGAGAGAGAGAGGAGTAATGGATGAAAAGAGGTGGATGGAGTGGGTGTTGTAAGAAATGGGGATGGGAAGGCATGAGTTGGGTTGAAATTTGTGTAAAGGAGGTATGGGTGGGGAGAGGAGAGTTGACTTGTGAGGGGGGTAAGGTGGCATGGGGTATGGGTGATATACTTGAGATAGGGTGTGTACTTGATTGATTGATTGATGGGACATGTTGTAGAGATTCTCTCAAAATTTACAGCACGCGGTGTTTCTTCGGAATGAATGCGAGCCCACATCTTCTGGCCCTGGTATCTCCTCAGCATACGAGATGCAGCGTCTGAACCGCAACAATGGCGCGGTTGCAAGGATACAACTCTTGAGTCGAGTTGACTCTGATATGCAAGACTTGACTCAGGATTGCGTGCAAACATCGATAACAGATCGCGGGTAGCTAGAATTTGACCGGGAGGACCGCGGAAGCCTATGGAACGGTACGAACTAGGATAGGAGCCTTATAATTATTTTCTAAAATAGATTTCTGACATTAAGCATTGAGATTTTTTTTTGCATACTTTGCTTGGGACTAACAAAATGTTGGTTGGGAATTGTGTTGAGGGTCAAATATTACATATTGGACCCCATTTATATCTTAGTTTTA
Source organism: Magnolia sinica (assembly GCF_029962835.1). NCBI lineage: Eukaryota > Viridiplantae > Streptophyta > Magnoliopsida > Magnoliales > Magnoliaceae > Magnolia > Magnolia sinica. Next base: position 72,218,678 of record NC_080573.1, read on the forward strand.
TGAACATGATATTGCTTAATGTCTTATTTTACTCATGTTTATGTTGCAAGGTGAAGTTGAGAGCTTGGATTGGAAAAGGTGATAAAAGCATGGATTTGACGCTCAAAGACCACCAAGGCAAAGAATGGATCTTATGAGACAAAGATTAAAGATTTTAAGGTCCCAAGATTTAAGAAAACCAAGTGGAGAAGGAATGAAGCTGAATGAATAAGTGCAGAATACACATTTACAGTGTCATCGAACACCGTTCCATGACATCAAGGACACATTCAATGACATTGAACACAGGTCGATGACATCGAATTTATAAAGGAAAATAGAGTCGATCATTAAAAAAATTGAAGACTTCTTGATTTTTTTACTTGAAACTTGTTAGATGACTCGAAGCTTTTCTTGATGACATCGAAGACCTACTTGATGACATCTAATTTTTCTTGGAATTTCAGTAAAACTCCGTGGACACATTGGGCAACATTTTTGCACTCCTTGATGACATTGAAGATCTACTCGACAACATCGAAGGTCTCTTCAATGACATCAAATTTATTGAAGAAATTGGAATAACTCTCTGGACTGTTTTGGACACATTATCGATTCCTCGAACAATGCATGATGACATCGAAGGCCTTTTCGATGACATCAAAGGTATGTTCGATGACATACCTGGTCGCAAAGTTCGGATGAAGCTATAAAAGTGTGAAAAAGCACGTATAAAAGACACTTTTGATAACATCGAAGCCTGTTCGATGTAATCAAATAAATCGAGCAAAGTTACGCAGAGTTACACGGAGTGCGTAAATTTGAGGTAGTTTCTGAAGTTTTTCAAAGAGGTGTGAAAGGAGGTGTTGCACAACTATAAATAGGAGTCCCCAAGGCATTGCTGGGGATCTATCTAATCAATCTAGGGTTTGAGGAGTGGAGCAAAAGTGCGGAGAGTCGTCGCTAAGCGTTCTTCTTCTTCCTTAGTTTTTCATGCTTTCTTCTAGGGTTTTAGTTCCAATTATGACTATGGTGGGCTAAACTTGTTAGCTAGGGCTAAGAGGTGAAGCTTATAGTGTGATGGGATGTTTTCTATTACTTTGATTCATGTTTAGGTTGAACTCTCTTTGATTCTAGTTTAATATTTAAGAAATACTTTCAGTTTTAATGGTTTATTGTGACTCAAATTACAGTAGATTTGCAATAGCTTTGAGTATCTCTTTTCATGCATTGAGATTGTGAAATTAGAAAATCCTATTGCTCATCATCGTCCCTTGGGCATGGTTGGATGCTAGAGTCCCTTCTAATCCTTATGATTCTCTTATGTTTGGTTATGAGATTAGTATATCCTATTGTGAGTCATTGTCTCCCGGGCATGGTTTTGTGATGGAATCACTTCCAGTTGTCACGACTTTCATCCATTGAGAATTAAGTCAAAGGAAGTTCAGATTTGGTTTTATTTAGATATCTTCCAAGTGGATAAGATGGGACTCTGATTCTAGTTGTGTCATTGAATCAAGCATAGATCTCCCTGATTGTTATAAGTGGATCCTTGGAAACCCTAGTTCCCACCTTTAAATTTCTTAAGTTTCTAAACAAACACTTCACAATTACTCTATCTACTTTCCTGATCCTTAGAAATTAATGAAGTTTAATAAGAACATGAATCAAAGTAAAATAAACATCCAAACATGCTACAAACTTCACCTCTTAGCCTTGGCTAAGAGGTTTTGCCAACCATAGACATGATTGAAATAAAATCTCTTAAACAAAGCATGAAAAATAAAATAGGAAAGAAGAAAAAATCTTTGGTGGTTGCTCCACTATTGAGTGTGAAATATTACATATTTTTCCTATTTATACCTTGGTTTTATAAACATGATAGTGCTTAATCGATTTAATTATGCATGTTTTCATGTGTGAGATGATTTCGAGAGCTTAAAGGTGAAATTGATGCCAAAAGGAGGATTTATGCTCAAAAGATTACTAAATGAAGATTTGGACATTTGTAAGTCATTAATGAAGAATTCATATGCCAAAGATCCAAGAAAACCAAGTGAAGAATGAAGAGAATCAAAGATTTGAGTGAAGAAAAGGAATCCTGAAATTGTCTTGAAAACAAACATATTCCTGAAATTATCCTGAAAAAGCATATTCTGAAACTTTGAGTCTATTTTCAGAAACTCCACAGAGTGTGTAAATTTGAGACCGTTTAAACTCTGAGCATATTTTAGAAAATTGCGTAGAGTACGTAAATTTGAGGCGATTTCTAGATTTTTCCAACTTGGTGTGAAAGTTGGAGTTCCACAACTATAAATAGGACTCCCGAGGATGCTCCAAAGCATGTTCTAGGGTTTGGAATGGTCTCAAGGAGCATAGTGCAAGGGTGGAGCAGCTACCAAAGAGTTTTTCTTCTTTCATAACTTATTTTTCATGCTTTGTTTAAGAGATTTGGTTTCAATTATGTCTATGGTTGGCTAAACCTCTTAGGTAGGATTAAGAGGTGAAGCTTGTAGCGTGTTTGGAAGATTATATTGCTTTGATTCTTATTCTTATTGAATTTCATTAATTTCTAGCTTGATATTAAAGAAATATTTTTAGTTTTCTATGATTTATTATGACTTAAATTACAATAGATGCTGTGATAGCTTTGGATATTTTCTTTTCCTATTTTGAGATTGGTAAATCCTGTTGTTCACCATCGTCTCCTGGGCATGGTAGGGTGATGGAATCCCTTTCAATCTTCATGATTCTCCTCCACTGAGAATTTGGTCAATGAAAAGTTCAGATTTGATGTAAATTGTTTTATCTTCTAATTGAATAGGATAAGACTCCAATTGTAATTGTGTTCCTTGAATCAAGTAAGGTAGCATCTTGATAGCTACAAGTGGATCCTTGACACCTTAGTTCCCACCTTTAATTGATAGTTTAAACATTATTAACAATTACTTTCTTTTATTCTAGAATTCAGATTTAGATCTTCTTCTAGTTCTAGTTCTTTTCAGAATACACACAAGTTTAGTCCTTGTGGATTTGACCTCGTTCTCACGAGTTATTACTACATCAGGACCCTACACTTAGGCTTGTGAACAAGTTTTTGGTGTCGTTGCCAAGGACTACGACTACATTTTTTTAAAATTAATTGGTATTAGAATTAGGTTAAGATTAGGGTTTATTTTCCTGCTATGTTTTTAGGTTAGGATTTGTAACGTCCTGAATTTTGAGGATTGACCAAATCTCTACTCCCGAGATCCAGCACATTACTTATGCAACAGGGATTATGATGTTCAGATTTCATCCATATTAATGAGTTAAACATGAGTGAGATTATACTAAACCAACATATCATACTCTAGATGTAATTAAACTAAGCAAGCGGAAGTCTGAAGCATATATATTTAAGTGCGTAAGTGTTTCACAACTCCGGATTATGAGTATGTAACCGGGCTAAATATATACAAGTATTGTTTTAAAATATACAAAATGTGGAACCATAAGATGTCTAACTAAGCCAAATTTCCCAATGTTCCCTGCATATCAACACGAGGTCTACATAAACTCGCTTGCGAGGTGAAAGTAGGAGAACTCCTCATCCATAAAGTCCTGCTCCATCACATAGACTTTATCATCACCTGCATTTAAACCAGAGTCTAGTTGGTGTTTTAAAACACCGTCCCAAGGTGGGAGTGGGTGATCAACTCAGTGGTACTATAAGGCAAAGGTTAACATGTTATCAAGTCAATCAAGCAGTAATGATAAAGCAACATAACAATCACTTCCTAACTACTTTTGTTAATACAGGAATGGAGTGCAAGTAATGATGTATGCCCTCGCATCAAAGCTCTCTCAACAAGCGACTCCGACACCCAATTTTACATATGACATCACTGCCTCCTGTGTGACTTCCACGCCTTTAAAGCACCTCCTAACTAATGCAATGTAATGCATGATCATGTTAGCCCAGTAGTTAATTAAGTTTATTCATACAATAGAGTTGGAAAGCTAGGGTACCTCCCATTATATCATTGACCCGAACTAAAGGATGCATCTAGGTTCATCACTCCTAGTCAAACACATACGATAGGCAAGTTATAGGGTCATCACTCCCAATGAAAAACAATTGATAGGTAAATTCAAAAGTTTATACTCGCGGTCATTATGGAGTGGCTAATCACCCCGGCGTAGGACGATAGCTCGAACACAATGTCCCATACCACCATGCCCAGCTAACGAGTCTGTGTTGCTCACTGGTAACTACGAGGAGGCTCGTCACCTCAGTGTAGGCCGACAGCTCGAACACAGTGTCCCATACCATCATGTCCAGCTCATGAGCCTTAGCGGATCGTGGTATAATGGTTAAAGTGGGCCTTTACATTGGTGAGGGGTATATTAGATTTAAGCAATAGTGTCAATACATGGTAAACACACAATAGGCCGATCGGTTTGTTAGGCAAGTTTGATTGGTACGGGCACACGCTGACTAAATCAACATGGCACATAAGCACCCCTCGTGGCCTAACCACTGTCAACAATCGTCGTCCGACCCAGATTCATTAAGTATACCCATTGTGGCGAGACTAATTCGGCCACTCGAACAAGAACTGTTCACCGATTGCCTGGGCTAGGTTGTAGCCCCAATCTTACTCAGATGCACCAATTAAATACATGTGATAATCAATTCAGCATTTAACAAGCAATCTAAGTGAAATCCTCATTTCAGCATTTCATTAAACACCTTGATCATGTTACCAAATACTAGCATTTTATCAATCATTTGCATAGGGGCGAATATGATTTCATGAAAGAAACTATATATATGTATTAGGAAAGAAAGAATCCTATCTTAACACTCGTAATACATACAAATCATCAACAATTTCTCATTTTGACAATTCATCAAACACTTAGACTACACTTCACCAAATATGTAGACTAGGTTAGTTACAACATATATTGTAGTAAATCCTAACACAGAGAGGTTAACATGCCTATGACAACGATGAATCCTGGATTAGTAGTCATGGCAAGCATAAATCATGTTGACATGTTCATTCAAACATTTCAACAAACACATAGGATGCATCTTTCGTTCAACATAGTTCATACATGTATAAAATATCGAAAACGGCATATCTAAGACAATATGACAGCAATCAAGTCAGACATAAATCATTAGTTGACATTGAAAGCATTGATAACCATAACCTAAGCGTTTATAGTCCACACCTTTCGTCGAAATACTCGATTCAGACTCGGTTCGAATTCTACGTTCCCGAAAATGAAACATCAGGCACCTAAATAATGAAATAGGTTAGGTAGTTTGCTGATTAATCAAATTGGATCTCTATAATAAGATTAGGGTTAGGTTTTCTTACCCAAATCGTAGCCGATACTGAGTGTGTAGTGTAATGGGAAGGTGATTCAGTGCCTGGAGTAGTGGGAGAGAATTACTGCAAATATCAACAAGAATCCTTCTTCTCTCTTTCCTCTTTTCTCTTCTTCTTCTTCTTCTTCTCTCTCTCTCTCTCTCTCTCTCCCTTAGGGTTTTGGGGAAATTCGTATATGAGAGAAGCAGAGTGATATAAGGGCTATTTATAAGCCCAGAAGTGATGCAAATGGCCCCAGGGCCACTACATACATGGGTTATACCCTTTAGGCAACTGTTTTTGACAAACAGGGCTCATAGGGAGGCCCACTACTCACTAACATCATAGTGCAAGTTCCCTGACAATGGATCTATGCTAAGATGTGATTTTGGTGCGATCAGATAAGCTGATCGACCATGGAGGACCTGTGTTAGATCAACAGTCGTACTTATTCGATCGGGGCCATAGTTATATGGACATGTGCAGGGAAATTTCCTTTTCCCATGGGTGAAGTTTGGTAAAAAACTGACGGTCCGAAATCTCCAATTTCGTGTATGAGCGAATGGCCCAATTCACTTAAGTTTCGTTACATTTTCTAAAGATATTCGTGTTTCTCACACACTTCACTCAGGGCTCAAGTTGTGCGTTTCTGAACACTATCTGGGTTCGATTCCCGTGATGGTTGTCAAGCCCAGTAGGACAGATAGAATTCTATAGTTTTGCGGTCATCGGACTCTCTACGTGTGGTCTAGGTTTGAGATGGAGTTTCAATGTACTCCCGAGAGCGACAGGCTCTTGGGATCTTTGTTAGGTCTTTATTTATTGTTGAGCCAGTGGTATTAATGGTTTTATGCCTTCTCATTTGTGGAAATGGAGGCCCAAGCTTAATCCACCGGTTATTCAGTTTAGTACTTAACTAAATTCCTCCTTAATTACGACAGGATACGGTCCTTAGGTGATTCTGCCTGAGGTGGTACTCGGGTCCTTGTACGGATTTTTTCGAGATGTTACAATCTACCCCCCTTAAAGAAAAATTTCATCCCTGAAATTAGTACCTTTTCATACTCCTCGAGGATCTGAAGGTAGTTCTTATGGACTTCGGCTTCCATTTCCCAAGTTGCCTCTTCCTCTGTGTGGTGTGTCCATAATACTTTCATGAGCGGGATAACTTTGCTGCGTAGCACTTGTTCCTTCCTATATAGAACACGCGTTGATTGCAATACATAGGTAGCATCTGTACTTAGCTACACTTGTTCCCATTTGATAATATGGGTAGGGTCAGGAACATATTTTTTCAGCATCGATACGTGAAAAATGTTGTGCACGCCTGCGATTAGTGTAGGTAAGGCGAGACGGTATGCTACCACACCCACTTGGTCTAAAATCTGGAACAGTCCAATGAATCTCGAGTGAGTTTTTCCTTCTTGCCAAAATGGACTCCTTTCATTGGGGAAACTTTAAGGAATACATGGTCCCCAACTTTAAATTATAAATGTCTCTGCTTCATATCAGCGTAACTCTTCTATCTACTCTGGGCTATAAGGAGTAGATGCCTGATAATATCAATCTTTTCTGATGTCGCCTGAACCAAGTTTGGGCCAACCAAGCTCTTCTCGCCAACTTCTGCCCAATAATGTGGAGCTCGACATGGGCGCCCATACAAAGCTTCGTAGGGAGTCATGTCAATGCTTGCTTGGAAGCTGTTGTTATAAGCAAACTCGACATAACGGAGACAGTCATCCCAGCTGTCCTTGAAGTTAAGTACGAACACTTGTAACATGTCCTCAAGTATTTGATTTACCCATTCCATCTGCCCATCGGTTTGTGGGTGGAACGCGGTACTGAACTTCAATTTCACTCCCATTACTTCTTGGATTCAAGTCTAGAAAATAGATGTGAATCGTGTGTCTCGATCCAACACAATCTCTATAGGAACCCCATGCAGTCATATTATCTCTTTGATGTATAGCTTGGCTAGATCATCAGTCGAATTAGAAACTCTAATAGGAAGGAAATGGGCCGATTTTGTCAATCGGTCCACAATCACCCAAATGGAGTCATACCCTTTCTCATCTTTGGTAACTCGAAAATGAAATCCATAGATATAAAATCCCACTTCCACTCGGCGATGGGCATGGGCTGAAGTAAACCAAGGGGTCGGCAATGCATGGCCTTGACTTGTTAGCACGTGAGACATCGGGATACAAAGTTTGCTATTTGGGCCTTTATGTTGTCCCACTAGTACAAATGCTTCATGTCTCGATACATCTTCATACTGTCCGGATGCATTGCCATCTTTAATTGTGTGCGGCCTTTAAAACTTCTCTCCTCAAGTCGTGACGGTTCGGGATGCATAGGCAGCCATGATATCGCAAACCTCCATCTGAGCCAACCCTCCATTCAGATTCTTCATTGTCACTTGCACGTCCTCTTATCTTCACCAGCAGTTCATCTTCTTTCCGAGCCACAATGATTCGGTCATTAATGAGTGGATGCACGTGGATGTGTGCGACACTCTCGAATGGCTCCTCCAATGTCAGCTTCTGTTCGAAATCTCCCATGAATTCTACCATATTCCACTCTTTTATCATCAGTGGAGCTCCAAATTCCATTATTTTCTTGTGGCTCAACGAATCAGCAACAAAGTTGGCCTTGTTAGGATGGTAGGAGACCTCAAACTTGAAGTCTTTCAAGGTCTCCATCCACGTCGTTGCCTCATATTCAGGTCCCTCTGAGTAAAGATGTACTTGAGGCTCTTGTGGTCGTAAAAGTGCTCGAACTCCTCTCCGTAGATGTAATGTCTCCAGAGCTTTAATGCGAAGATGACTGCTACCAATTCTAGGTCATGATTGGGGTAGTTTTCTTCGTGTTTCCTCAACTGTCATGAGGCATAGGCGATCACCCTATCTTTCTGCATAAGTACATAACCCAAACTGACTCGAGATTTGTTGGTGTAAATAGTATATTTGACCCCTTACTCTAGCAGTACTAGCATGGGCGCAGACGTCAACTTGTCCTTTAATTCTTGAAAGGCTGCCTCTGTTTTCTCATTCCAAGCAAACTTAAGATCTTTCCGAGTAAGTTGAGACAATGGTCGTGCTATCTTGGAGAAATCTTTAAGGAATCGGCAACAATAGCTGGCAAGTTCGAGAAAACTCCTCACTTCTATAACTGAGTCGGGTTGCTCCCAGTCTTGTACCGCGGTCACCTTGGTAAGGTCCATGGCGATTCCTTCCTTGGAAACCACGTGTTCCAGGAACTTGACTTCTTCCTTCTAGAAGTCACATTTTTGATACTGTGCAAATAATTGATTTTGCCTAAGAGTATTAAGGACTGCTCGCAGGTGTTCTTCGTGATCCTTCCGACTCTTAGAGTATAACAAAATGTCATTTATAATTATAATGACGAATCGGTATAGATATGGCTGAAATACCCGATTCATGAGGTTCATGATACGGCCGGTGCATTTGTAAGTCCAAACGGCATCACGAGAAATTCGTAGTGCCCGAAGCTGGTCCTGAAAGCTGTTTTCTGCACATCTTCATTCTTGACATGGAAATGATAGTATCCGGACTATAAATCTATTTTAGAGAAATACTATGCCCCCTTCAACTGGTCAAACAGGTCATCTATCCTGGGCAGAGGATACTTGTTCTTCACTGTGACGTGGTTTAACCTGCGATAATCTATACATAACCACAACGATCCATCCTTCTTTTTCACAAACAACACAGGTGCTCCCCAGGGAGATACACTCATCCGTATAAAACTCGAGTCTAATAAGTCATCAATATGCTTCCTCAGTTCCTCCATTTCACACAGAGGCATGCAATACGTCGATAAGGAGATCGGTGTTGCTCCTGGCACAAGGTCGATGGTAAAGTCAATCTCGCGATGAGGAGGTAGTCCAGGGATCATTTTGAACACATTCGTGAAATCTTGGACTACTAGCTTGTCCCTAAATGACGGACCATCACAATTTTCCAATAGGAAATCATAACAACGAATGTGGTAAGGACAACTAACCTGAACTGGGAAGGTGAAGGTCTTGCCCTCGGGCCCATGGGCTGTCACCAATCTGGTTTCACAGCCAATCTCTGCCTTCATTTCAGTGAGGCAATCTATGCTGAGGATGACATCATAATGAAATATCATGGTGACAACTATTGGGCAATTCTTATAAAGCTTAGTGGCGTCTGTGAAGGTTCTTTCTGCCGCAATGACTCTCACCCCAACCATAGGGGTAACGCTCAGCCCTAATCACTTGACTGTAGAGTATGCTATCATTGAAATAGTGGACCTGGTGTCCACCAACAGAAATACTGGTGTACCTTGGATGTGGGCAGTGACTTCAAAGGCTAACGGTACTACAGCCGCAGATTTAGATGCTTCGGCTGCAAGTACATGTACTCGAGCTTGTTGCGGACGATTAGGTTACATTACCATAGGTCGTTGAGGTAGCCTATTTTGAGATACGGGAGGTCAGTAGAATGGTTGTGCCGATGGTGTGGATTGTAGAGGTGGAGCCAAAATAACAAGTGGTGGCTGACGGTTGACCTTCTGAGGTGGCGTGAAACCGTTGTCCTTCATCTTGGTAAAACAAAAGGGGTCAGTATGGCCCTCTTTGTTACAATAAGTACACCAATGGTCAGTTCATCTCTGCTGGGCCGGCGGAGCCATTGGCCTGGGAGGCGAGTACATACATGGCCTCTTGCCGAGAACTGGCCGGTTCTGTAGTTCAGGCCTCGGCTTCCGGCCCATCGGTATACGTGTTTGAGACACTCTTTCACCATCCTTCTCAGCTCGCAGGGACATTCACTAGCTTAGCATAATTGGGGACGCTAGCGCAACACATCTTGGTGCGGATATCAGCCCGCAGCCCATCTAAAAATCACCGCATTCTCATCGGCTCTTTTACCAAAATCAAAGGAGCATATCTGGCTAGCTCCGTGAACCGATTTTTATATTCTACCACAGTCATTCCTCCTTATTGAAGGCAGAGAAATTTTCCCTCCTTCTCATAACGATAAGTGAGGGGGAAGTACTTTCCATGAAAACGGGTTTCGAACTCGTCCCACGTTCACGGAAATCCTGAGGGAACAGTTCGTAGGATGCTATCTCACTAAAGACTAGCCACCTTTTCCAACGTATACGTAACAAGATCAACTTTCTCTGCTTCAGTACAGTGCAACGGCTTCAACATCTTGGATATGCGATCCAACCATTACTTAGCCTCCTTGGGTCTATGATTACCCATAAAAATGGGAGGACGGAGGCGCTGAAAGTGCTCAAATAGGCCACTTGTAGTCATAGTCCCAGTAGGCTGCACGGGTGGCATAGGCAGGGCCACATTCATGTTTTGTGTAATGGACCCCGCTATAGTGGCCAAAACTTCTTGTTGTTGTTACATTGGGAGCATCATCTGCTCTAACCTATCAGGGGGAGAGGCCACCTGAGGCATATGTGGCGTCGACGAAGACGCATGGTTCTGACTCAGAACCGGTGGTGCACTCGGTGTTGGCCCATTCATGGGGCCAGTGGCCGGTTGTGAATCCGGCATTGTATCACTACTTGGACCCAAAATGGGTTCCGTCTGGCTACCACTCGGATGAGAGGGCCCGTTAATCATTCTGCCAAGTGGGAGATGTGCCATGTTCCGAGTAGTTTTGGGAGGCATTCCCTATATACAACATAGGGTGTAACATTTATAGGATTAGGATAACATTATCCACTTTCTCCAAACATTCTACGCATTTCTAAACAAAAGGAGCTTCATACATTTAATTTAACCAAAATTTGTCACAATACATATGATGTAGCATTACATGAATTATGACAGAGAATGCATGTGAGCTAATTTAACAAAAGGCTTTAACACTTACTAACCCAGCATCCATCTAAGCCTAACTAAGGCTATTATAAAAGAAATAAGAAAAACAACTACAAATATATGACTAGTCCTCCGATTCTGGTGAAGGCGGAGGAGCCCCCTTATCCTGCATACAGCACAGGAGGGCCTTTAGGGTGTGAGACAGTTTCTTAAACTTTTATTTCAAGTAGGCTTGGTTCTCATAGAACTTCTACTTTAGGTAGGCTTGGTTTTCTTCAATCTTGGCCATGCGGGCTTCTAAGGTGGCTTGGTCATGGCAGTCCTCATGTCTAGTAGGAGGTCCCTCATCTGAGTCTTAGGCCTCCTCTTCTTCTTCCTGCTCCTCTTCCTCATTGCCTTCCTCTTCTCCATTTCCTTCCTCTTCTTCACTACCTTCCTCCTCCTCAGTCTCTTCTTCTATGTCATCCTCGTATTCATCAATCATGGCTTGGCATTGCCTGGGGCCTATTCTCATATTGTTGAGTGTACTTTCATAGATGAAATGGATTGGGGTGAGGTTATCCATATGGAGTCTGAATTCAAAATTATGGGCGATCTTGCAAATGAGTCGACTGAAAGGGAGTGAGGTGTCTCCCCAAGTAGATCGTGCAGTATTGATTATCTGAGTTAAGGCGAGAGTAGGCAGGCACACTTTTTCTCCCTGTCCAACCTGGAACAGGAAGTCCACTATAAATATAGTGCATTCTGTGCGGTTACTCCACATAGGATACATTGTATACGTGCATATATGGTGGAGCAGGCAGAAATCCTCTGTCATACTAGTTGATGTAAGGTTATTCCCTTGCCTCCACTCATCAAGTTGGCCGCAAAGGAAATGTGTGCAGTGATTTCTCTCCCATTCACTAGCGAGATTAGTATCACTGGCATGTACAACTCCACATTTTATTCCCATGATATGTGCCATGATATCCACATCGACCCTCGCTTGAGTTCTTCCCAACGGTATAATAAATTGGAGAGGCTCCAAAGTTGGGTCCCGTATGTGGGCATAGAAGGCTCGTACGGTGCCTTCACTTGCTTGAGTTTTCCTTTCGAATATGGAACCCCATCCATTTTCCAGAAAGATGTCAATCACTGGATATAACCCAAATAACTTCTCATCAACGTGAGCTTCAAACACAACCTTGCAATCATGGAAGTTACCGAGTTCGGTGCTCGTCAGTAGAGACCTTTCTATCGAGATTCAAGGGTCGAGGTCCCATTTCGACCTTCACTCGGTGCTTGCACTTGTCTCAGCACTCGTCTTCTTCTTAGAATGGCTTGGACGACTAGGCTCGACCTCATCCGGGGCCGCTCTCTTCTTTCCCATAAGGGAAAGAGCGTTGTGATAAAGAAAATGGCGGTGACGAGCTTAAAGAGGGCCATTGAGATGGAAAAGCTTGGAGAATGAAATGGGTTTGAAAGTATGAAGGTTTTGAGACATAAAAAGAAGAGTTTTGTGCTCAAATGGGTGTGAATAAGGGAGACTAGGAGATGTAAGGGATGGTTTTAAAGAGATAGTGGTGGAGGGGTGGAAGATGTAAAGGAAATGGAGGATTTAGATGTATGAAAATGGAGATTTGAGGGAGAAAGAGGATTTTTGGGAGGTTTGGAAGTATTTGGGGGGTTGGAAATGGGGAAATGGGGGAGGATTAGGGCAAAAGGGTGTTAAAAAAGGGGCCCCACACATGGGAGGGACCCACTTAGGTCGACCGGATGGTGGTGTGCCACCGCCCTCGCGGTGCCGCCGCGCCTGTCTGTGGAAGTCGGTGGTGCCACCACGCCCATCTGGGCTGTCCAGCAGTGGCTTCACCCTGGGGTGGTGGCCACCCCCCATGTCATGGTTTGGTGCGTGGGACCCCCGGGCCCCACCAAACACCGTAGTTCCGGTTCTTAGGTCTGTAGGGTCCACTTTTCTCGGTCCAACGTGCATGTATTCATGCTATTTGGATCTGTTTCGAGTTCAAATCTTGTCAAGTATGACTCAAACCCATCGACTAATGGCCTAAAGGTGACTGAGATAAATTCAGGTGATCTAGGATGCGTACAGGCTAAACAACAGTATTCAATCTCGCCCGTCGGTGAAACTTTGGGATCCTAAGATCATCTCTAAATTCCATCACCCCTTTCCTAAGTCAGAGTGCATTAGAGTGAGTCAATTTACCTATAACCAGGTCCAGTTTAATCCAAATCATGCTTTGATACCAACTTGTAACGCCCTGAATTTCGAGGGTCGGGCAAAGCTCTATTGTCCTGATCCATTACATCACTTATGCAATATGGATAATGATGTTCAGATTTCATCCACATTAATGAGTTAAACATGAGTGGGATTATACTAAAACAATATATGATACTCTGGATGTAATTAAACTAAGCAAGGAAAAGTCTAAAGCATATATATATTTAAGTGCGTAAGTGTTTCACAACTTCCAGAGTATGAGTATGTAACCGGGCTAAATATATACCAGTATTGTTTCAAAATATACAAAATGTGGAACTATAAAATGTCCAACTAAGCCAAATGTCCCAGTGTTCCCTTCGTATCAGCACAAGGTCTACATAGACGTGCCTGCGAGCTGAAAGTAGGAGAACTCCTCCTCCTCATCCATAAAGTCTTACTCCGTCACATAGACTTCATCATCACCTGCATCTAAACCAGAGTCTGGTTAGTGTTTTAAAACACTATCCCAGGGTGGGAGTGAGTGATCAACTCAGTGGTATTATAAGGCAAAGGTTAACATGTTATCAAGTCAATCAAGCAGTAATGATAAAGCAACATAACAATCACTTCCTAATTACTCTTGTTAATGCAGGAATGGAGTGCAAGTAATGATGTACGCCCTCGCATCAAAGCTCCCTCAACAAGCGTCTCCGACATCCAATTTTGCATATGACATCACTGCCTCCTATGTGACTTTCATGCCTTTAAAGCACATCCTAACTAATGCAATGCAATGTATGGCCATGTTAGCCGAGTAATTAATTAAGTTTATTCAAACAGTAGATTTGGGAAGCTAGGGTACCTCCCTTTATATCATTCACTTGAACCAAAGGATCCATCTGGGTTCGTCACTCCTAGTCAAGCACATATGATAGGCAAGTTGTAGGGTGATTACTCCTAATGAAAAGTAGTTGATAGGCAAATTCAAAAATTTATCCTCGCGGTCACTACGGGGTGGCTAATCACCTCGGCGTAGGCCAATAGCTCGAACATGGTGTCCCATACTACCATGCCCGGCTCACGAGTCTGTGTTGCTCATTGGTCATTACAGGGAGGCTCATCACCCCAGCGTAGGTCGACAGCTCAAACACGATGTCTCATACCACTATGCCCAGCTCATGAGTCTTAGCAGATCGTGGTACCATGGTTAAAGTGGGCCTTTACATCAGTGAGGGGTACCTTAGATTCAAGCAATAGTGTCCATACATGGTAAACACATAATAGGCTAATCAGTTTATTAGGCAATTTTGATTGGTACAGGTATACGTTGACTAAATCGACATGGAGCGCATAAGCACCCCTCGTGGCCTAACCACTATCGACAAACGTCGTGCGACCCAGATTTATCATGTATACCCATTGTGACGAGACCAATTCGGCCACTTGAACAGGAACTGTTATCGATTGCTTGGGCTAGGTTTATCCCCAATCTTACTCAGATGCACCAATTAAATACATGTGATAATCAATTCAGCATTTAACAAATAATCCAAGTGAAATCCTCATTTGAACATTTCATCAAACACCTTGATCATGTTACCAAATACTAGCATTTTATCAATCATTTGCATAGGGGTAAATATGATTTCATGAAAGAAACTATACATATGTATTAGGCAAGAAAGAATCCTATCTTAACACTCGTAATACATACAAATCATCAACAATTTCTCATTCAGACAATTCATCAAACACTTAGACTACACTTCACCAAATATGTAGACTAGGTTAGTTACAACATATATTTTAGCAAATATTTACACAGAGAGGTCGACATGCATATGACAATGATGAATCCTAGATTAGTAGTCATGACAAGGATAAATCATGTTTATATGTTCATTCAAACATTTCAACAAACACATGGGATGCATCTTTTGTTCAACATAGTTCATACATGCATATAATATCGAAAACGGTGTATCTAAGACAATATGGTAGCAATTAAGTCAGACGTAAATCATTAGTTGACATTGAAAGCATTGATAACCATAACCTAAGAATTTATAGTCCGCACCTTTCATCGGAATACTCAATTCAGACTCGGTTCGAATTCTATGTTCCCGAAAACGGAACGTCGGGCACCTAAATAACGAAATATATTAGGTAGTTTGCTGATTAATCAAATTGGATCTCTATAACAAGATTAGGGTTAGGTTTTCTTGCCCAAATTGTAGCTGATACTGAGTGTGTAGCGTAACGGGAAGGTGGTTTAGTGCGTGGAGTAGTGGGAGAGAATTACTGCCACAATCACCAAGAATCCTTCTTCTTACTTTCCTCTTTTCTCTTCTTCTTCTCTCTCTCTCTCTCCCTTAGGGTTTTAGGAAAATTCGTATATGAGAGAGGTGGGGTGATATAAGGGCTATTTATAAGCCCAGAAGTGATGCAAATGGCCCCAGGGCCACTATATACATGGGTTATACCCTTTGGGCAATTGTTTTTGACAAACAAGGCTCACAGGGAGGCCCACTACTCACCAACATCATAGTGTAAGTTCCTTGATAATGGATCCATGCTAGTATGTGATTTTGGTGTGATCAGATAAGCTGATCAACCGTGGAGGACCTGTGTCAGATCAACGGTCGTACTTACTTGATCGGGGCCATAGTTACACGGATACGTGCAGGGAAATTTCCTTTTCCCATCGGTGAAGTTTGGTCAAAAACTGATCGTCCAAAATCTCCAATTTCGTGCGTAAGTGAATGACCTAATTCACTTAAGTTTCATTACATTTTCTAAAGATATTCACGTTTCTTACACACTTTACTCAGGGCTCAAGTTGTGCGCTTCTGAACACTATCTGGGCTCGATTCCCACGATAGTTGTCAAGCCCAGTAGGACGGACATAATCCTATAGTTTTGCGGTCATCAGACTCTCGACATGCGGTCTAGGTTTGATACGGAGTTTCAATGTACTCCTGAGAGCGACAGGCTCTTAGGATCTTTCCTACGTCTTTATGTAATGTTGAGCCAGTGGTATTAATGGTTTTAGGTCTTCTCATTTATGAAAATGGTGACCCAAGCTTAATCCATTGATTATTCAGTTTAATACATAACTAAATTCTGCCTTAATTACGATAAGATACGGTCCTTTGGTGATTCTGCCTGAGGTGGTACTCGGACGTTACAGGATTTTTTCTGAAATTATTTTTAGAAACTAACATTGTTTTCTGTTTTGTAGGATTCTAACATAGCAACTCTTATTCGATAATTTTGTTCCAACCACTTTCTTATCTTTTCTATATCTCTTATTTGTTTTAGTTTTTCTACTTTTCTTTTTAGGCTTAGTTGTTTAGTTTCTTGAGGGCTAAGAGTGTTTCATGCCTAAGTGGGTCTGTGATAACATTCTACATCTTTTGAATGAAAGAAGATTAGTCGAAGGGTTGCCTATCCATCGTAGGATTAGACACCACTTAAGACCCTCTAAGTTAATAAAAGTGATGGCTGCAAATCAACCTCAACCTCTAGTTGAGGAAGTTCAAGATGAAAGCGAGGTGAGTACACCTTCCTGCATGATATTTCCATTGAAGAACTGTGGATATTAAACCAGGGGTAATTCAACTCCTCCCTAAGTTTCATGAACTAGAATTTGAAAGTCCATACTTGCATATGAAAGAGTTCGATGAAATCATATCTGCATTACACTTCCCAAACGTGTTTAAGGACACAATTAGACTGAAATTGTTTCCTTTCTCTTTGAAAGAAAAGGCTAAGTCGTGGTTACACTCCTTAAGACTAAGGTCCATTGGCACGTGTGCTGAAATGACAAGGGAGTTCCTTAAAAAGTTCTTCCCTTATCATAAAACAAATACCTTAAGGAAAGCAATCATGAATTTTGCATAAAAAGAGGATGAGACTTTCTTCCAATGTTGAGAGTGATTTAAGGATCTCATAAATTCATGTCCACAACATGGCTACGAAACATGGCATATAACAAGCTTTTTCTATGAGGGATTGACCTCACCCATGTGCCAATTTGTGGAGATGATGTGTAATGGGAAATTCATGAATAAGGAAGCTAATGATGCATGAGATTAAATCATGCAATCATGGGATACCTCTTCAAGAATTGCCACTTCAAAGCCTACTCAATGAAAGAAAAGGGGAGGAATTTATGTTTTAAAAGAAGAACAAGATATAAATGCAAGAGTGACCAAACTCACAAGAAAAGTCGAAGCCATAAAACTTAAGAAAGTAGAACCCGAAAAGACTTCAGAAATTGTTTGTGGTATTTGTGCTTGTAACATACATACAACTGAGAGTTGCCCAACAATTCCTGCTTTTTAAGAGATATTGAATGAGCAATCAAATGCCGTAAACAACTACCAAAAGCCTTTTAGTGGACCCACCTTAAATACATATAACTGAAGCTGGAGGAACCATCCAAACTTCAGTTAGAGGAACGGACAAATGACAACTCCTCAAGAGATCTTTAACCAATTTTTGAATCAAAGGAAACCTCAAGAGGATTTGGTATTAAAACATATACAAAACCAAGAGCTTTTTAATCAGGTTATGCTGCAAGCCTTTCAAGACCTTAGAAAGGCCATACAAGGGCTTGAAACAAAAAATTCGATTGGGGAGAAAGGGATCCTTTCAGCTCAGCCTCTCCCTAACCCAAAATAGAAATAAGAAATCAGTGACCTAATCTCTTCAAAACAGATGGAGCAAGCTAAGTCTGTCACCCCTCTTAGAAGTGGGAAGACAATTGACAAATCTACTTCGGTGAGGACTGAAAATCTTAAGGACCCGAAAATATATGAGAATGATAGGCCTAGCAATGCTTCACATGAGTTAAAACCATAACCTCAAAGTAAGCCAATTGCGTCATTCCCTCAACAGTTGATTGCACCAAAGCCCCTCTCTAACTCTCAGGATATTCTAGAGGTGCTTAAGCAAGCGAAGGTCAATAATCCTCTACTGGATGCTGTGAAACAAATACCTTCATATGCCAAATTTCTAAAAGATCTATGCACTACCAAAAGATGATAAAACATTCAAAAGAAATTTTTTTTGAAAGAAAAAGTGAGTGCCATCCTTAAGCAAGATGTACCATAAAAATATAAAGATCCTGGTAGCCCAACTATCATTGTATAATAGTGTTTCGACAAGAAACAAATGCATTCAATTTGAGAGATTATCTTATTCAATCATAACAGAGAGAGTGTATGAAGAACGATCATCATATTTATTCATATTGAGTTCATGTACATCCTTTAACTTCCCTTAATTCTAAGATAGATTATCTTAAGATATAAAATTTGAAAGAGCTTGAATATTGAATCTGAATATCAAATTGGGCAACATTTCGGCTTATAAAATGATCATCTCATCAAGAGGAATGTTGTGCAAATTTGATCATCTAATCTTTCCTCTAATCTTTCCTTCTTGAGCTCATATTCTTGCATGAAAGGAAGATTGAAGACTATGAAGACTTTAGAGATCGAATCGATCGGGAATTTCAGCAACATGCTGGCCCTTGAGTACTGATGGCCACGCAAACAGTAGTGTTTTCATGGGTAGTTCAGTTGCACGGGTCGGTGCAACTTGCTTCTTCTTCTCTTCCCATGAATACCTTCTAAAATTCTCTTCTCCAGAGCTCTGATCTTCTCCAAAATCTTCAATCCCCAAATGAGAGGGGGAATGGGGTATTTATAGGCCTTCACACATCGAACCTTTAATCCCTATGCCATGGGGCCCACCTTCCATCATATCCAACCGTTCATTTTGAACAGTCAAAATCAGATGTTGCGCATGTGCACGCAATCAACATTGTGGTTTGCACGGTCCTACGCAACCAACATGGTTTGCACAGACCCATGCAAACATAAGAATTCCCTTCTATATCTTCATTCTTCCTCATGTATTTCTTCTAATTTCCCTCTTCTTGATATTTTCTTGATCTTTTCCATCATTCATATTTTATGTCTTAACAGATGCCCCCTTAATCCTTTTCTTTGTTCTTCTGAATAAAGAGTTAGGATCAATCTTCTTTCACCTTTACTTCTTCTAATTGTTTACGCACACCCGCACAAAAGGCAGTCGGGTCCTGCAGTCGAGTCCCGTTCTCTTTAAATACTAGAAGTCCTTTCTCATTCTTTACCTACTATTTTCCTACCAAATCTCTGCCTATTTGAAGATCCCCCATGCAACGACTTGCATTTGTGCGGACCCACACAACAGTCTCTCTATTTGCGCAAGGCTTCTAGACTTAGCGCTGCCCCGCACAATTATATGCTTTTACCTGCACTCGCACAAAGGTCTCTTTGTAAAATTTTCAACACTTAGGATTTTGAACCTCTTGCCCCTATTATAACTTTAACATTTGTCTTCTTTCCACCATAGCCCGCACCAAGAGAACTTATGTCACGCCCCAAACTCGGAAATCGGGGTCACAAAATTCCCGATCGCTGAATCCGACAGCCTCCATAGTGCCCCATTCTCGGATCTCGGCACCCATATGCCAGATTCCGATCCTGGGATCCTACAAGGAGGATTTTTGATATGATTTTTTTTGTAATGGAGCATAACCACAAGTATAACCAAGTTACAAAGCAATGTCACCACATATCCACTTTAATAAATTATTTAAGTACGATGCAGAAAGGGAAATACTAGGTGATCAAAAGCTCCAAAATAATCTGCCACATGCTCCTACCTCAACGTTGCTATGATCCGACGTCACCTGCATGCAACGTTCATGCATAAGCTTATGAAAAGCTTAGAGGGTGGTGTAAGTGTGTGCATAAGGTAAGTGCCAAGTATGCAATATCAAAGTAATGCAGAAATATGCTAGTAAGCCCATGAATACTATCAACCGCACCAAGGCTATGTGATGCAAGGCATGAATGCTATCGGCCATACCAAGGCCATGCGATATGAGATATGAATGTTATCGGCCATACCAAGGCCATGCGATGCGAGGCCTACGTGGCCAAATGTCACATGTGAGATGCAACGCAAGCATGTCAGTCCTCATCAAGTACATATATCAGTACAGTTCCTCTCTAGGATATCATCGGGGTCTACTGCACTCCATACTGACTGTCGCCTCCCTACCCGCACAGCCCAACAAGTGGAAGACACCATACTATTTTCCTGACTATTAGTCTGTTAATACCTACCTGGCTCGTCGATAGCAGACCCATTTGTGAGCTAGTCAAACTCGGCTTAGCTTTCAGCCCCCTCACTCGGGCGAATAAGGCCACACCCGCTTCCAACCGACCATGACATAGTGGGAGACGCGGCCTACTGGTATTCGACACTCCTATGCTCGTGTATTCACTTGGTTTAGACGTTGGAGCATCTCTTGGTTCCAAAAAGGTTCTGAGACTTTCACCCAAGGACATCCTATGTGCCCACAGTGTTAAAGTCAATATTTTCAGCATCTAATCTAGCCATCCACGATGTGCCTATGGAGGCCACGACCCTAATGTCACTAGGGCATACAGTGAATCACATCACACGGAATGCAAAATGCATGAGTCACACGATCCAGTCATGCATCAAACCTAAGCGTACCGTGCGATCATGTGGGGTACTCCATCTCATAAGGAGTCCCGTAAATGTCTCGGCCCAATAACGTATGCTATGATTAGTCACTCCTCATAACAGGCATATAAATGATGCGTATGGGCATGTATCATGATGTTATACTAAGCATATTCTCAGTGTGTCCTCTAGACTAAGTGAACTACCATGATTATTAGATCTAGCAGGCGATGATTGGCCTTAATTGATATGCTACTTGCGAGAGTAAGGGCTAAACGATACGCCCTACTAGACATATAGAAGTCTATATGGAATGATCCATGTCAGACTATCGTAACTTATTTAAGGTACTTAGTGTATTGTATGTCCTATGGCGGGGTCCACTTGAAAGGATGGTTGAAAGTTTCATCATCAATGGGGACCCAACGGAAATGAGAATGGGCCTAACAATGGGCCCTAAGGAGAGTTACAATGCAGACATTTAACCATCATTGCTTTTACAATGTGGACGTCAAACCATCATTGCTCCCAAGGCATGGCCCGTCAAATCATTATTACATACATCATGGTGGAATCACACATGGCAATGGACCTCAGTCATAGTCCTTATATACATCAAGATGGGCTGCAACAATGGGCCTTATATACATCAAGGTGGACCATAACAATGGGCCTCATATACATCAAGATGGGCCACAACAATGGGCCTCATATACATTAAGATGGGCCGCAACAAGGGGCCTCATATACATCAAGATGGGCGCATGTCGTAGTGGCACCATCTACACCATTCATCTATTTATAGAGATTATTTTAGAGCATTACCCAAAAAATAAAAATGAATCATATCGGGAGATCATCTGGACCGAACCACAAATTACAGTGGAGATAATGATTTCCACTATTAAGGGCCCACCATAATGTTTATTTTCCATCCAATTTGTTCATAAGGTCACCAAGGCCTGAATTAAAAGGTAAAATAATTTCATATTGATCCAGACCTTCTATGATCCTAAACAGTTTCAATGGTGAACGTTCAATCTACACTGATTTTTGCAGCGTGGTCCACCTGATAGATGGTTGGATATAACATATACATCACGGTGTGGCCCACTGTCCACCTATCTGGACGGTGTGGATTTCAGCAAATACATCACAATGGTCCATTGTCCAGCCATCTAGACGGTTGGAATAAAACACATAAATCACAGTATGGCCCACCGTCCAGCCATCTGGATGGTGTGGATGCAATATATACATCAAGGTGGGCCCCACATGCGTGGCTCACTAGAGATTGAATCTGCTTTATTTTGGACGGTGGTGTACTCCACCTGATATTTAAATCTGTCTCATTCCCTGGCCTATGGCTAGGGAGTTGGGATGGATGGTTTGGATGTAACACATACATCAGCGGGACTCACAGAACTTGCTAACGTTAAGACCAGCAGCTAACTGCTGTTGGCGGGGCCACAGATGGATGGTCTAGATCGAACACATACTTCAGATCAGACCCACTGAGCTTGATGATGTATACAACAACTATGCTACTGCTCGTGGGTCCCCACCATTCCAACCTGATGGACGGTGGGGATTAAAGATACATATATCACGGTGGGCTCCATTCAGATGGACGGACGGTGTGGATTCCACCCACGCATCAGGTGGGTCCCGTCCAGATGGACGGACGATGTGGATGAACCTACCAAAAAATAAAGCAAAGCCGACGGATGTGTGGCTGTTTTAGCTACGGATTTTAGCCGTGGGAAATTTCGACGACTAAAATCCGTAGCTAAAATGAAAATAGTCCGTAGCTAGAGCCTATATTTTAAGGGTGGACATTCAATCGCAACTATTTTCCTATATTGTTGTTCACCTGAGTTTTATTTCGATCTAGTTTTTTGCTATCAATCATAAAAAATTATTTACTAGTGGATTTACGGTGTGGATTAAACACAAACATTGTGGTGGGGCCCATAGAGCCCTACCAAATCCAATTTCCAAGCCACCATTTTCATTTGTACGGTAAATGATAGTTAGACTTGCATTTTATGTTAAATAGTGGAAACTCGTCCATATAAAATGTGGGTTTGATATATGGCTATCTAGACCATCCAAATAATGGGTCTTGTTGTAGATGATTTATATTTATAATTATCTTATGGAATAGAATCTTAACAATCCACTAAATGGACCCTTAATTGTACGACTGTGAATATAGTTTATTATATAAAATATGTAAACCTCACATTTTAACGGATTTCAATTCTTCTACGATTTCAGAAGAGGGATTTTTCATTTTCCCTCTCTGGACCGCCCGTTTCCTCCTCTCCCTTCCCTCTCTCTAAAGAGGAATTTTCATTTTCCCTCTTTTGACCGCCCTTTTATTCCTCTCCCTTCCCTCTTTCGAACGCCCTTTTCTTCCTCTCCCTTCCCTCTTTCGAGCTCCATCTTCATCACCCTTGATCGCCCTTTTTGAAGCTCGTATACAAACTGTTCATCCAAAAGCTCATATGCAGATTTTATACTAAGGTGAGTCATGAAATGTAATCAGATTTTTTTTTCTTGGTGACATTCTTGGATTATTGCATTCACATTTATATTTTCTGGCCAAACATGATCAAACTCGTGAATATGATATAGTTGGAGGAATTATTAAAAAGAGCTTCTCATAATATTTGTTTATTAGAGATATTTTTGAAGGCATTCGATTGTATTTAGCTGATAACCATTGGAATGTCAAATGGTAGTCGGTGCATCGTTTGGAGATGATAGCACTGGACTGCATTCTGTTGAACGAAACCCATGATTGGTGGCTAGGATCTTCTAATTGCAATGAGTTTTATTGCATTGATCCACACTACAAGAAAAGTAAGCATACTATCCAAATCAAATGATCAAAATGGGATGGTGAAGATGGCCCCTTATATGCAATTTTCAGCTTGTACTTCATTTGGAATGAGGCCTATGATTTGGACGATCCTGTTTGTGTTATATGTTTGCCATGTGCGCAATGTATGAGTCATTACTTTCTTGAAAGAGAATCATCACTGCACTGTAGCCCAAGAAGCTGAGCTGTATTGAGCTTTCCTTGTCATGCATATACAAAATTGAAAGAACGCAAGACATAAGGGCAAATTTAGTTTACTGTTCTTTCTCTTTTTCCTGTCGTATTGGTATCATTCTTCAGCATCATCTTAAAAATGGTGGCGATTCTTCTACCGTACATGTGGCATAATCCCACGATGATTTATAGTACCATCAAAATTTCTGACCACTGATGGATGGCTAGATTAGATGCTAATCGACTGGATTATCCAGATTATCCCTCACAGACCCTTCAATCTAGTTCATTTTTATGTTCATGCCTTAAAATGATCTGTCTAAATAAATAGACGGTGGATAAAATATGGACCGTCCATCTCTATCTAGGTCCTGATGGGTAAGACAGGACTGTTTGTCTCTAGTTGGACCAGTCTCTACCAAGCTAGAGACGGACAGTCCTATAAGTGGCTCTATAAGGCTCACCATGATGTATATATTTTATTCATGTATCTATTCATTTTGACTTATTATTTTAAGGCATGAGCTGGAAAAGGGGACAAGTTAAAAGCTTAAGCTGACTAAATCACGTGGAACAATGGGAATTGAAAGCCTACTGTTGAAAACTTAACAGGATGGTAGGAGTTTTGAATCAAGTAGATATTTATGTTTTCTCTTCATCCTAGTCTATGCGATTTTATTAATAGATTGGATGGCAAATAAACATTATGTTGGGTTGTAGGAAGTTTTCAACGGTAAAAGTTAAATCCAAACTGCTTTTTTTTTCTATGGAACATGTATAGGTTAAAGCATAGTCCTTGATGGTGTGGAATGCTAGAATAGGATTCATGTAACTGACCCCAGTTAGTTAGGATGAGACTTACATGATGATGATAATTCACAAATTATTATGCGAATAAAAATTGACAATATCTTATAACCATTCTACTAATGTACACGATAAAATATCTCTAGGAGTCATACAACTGGTTGGCTAGCATCTATTATCTAGAATGTTTGAGTTATTCATTTCACTTTTATTGATGTGTGGATGTTATTCAGTTCATGAAATATTGTATTTTGGCAACACTTTTGTGGTTTGATAAATACCCTATGTCATGTGAGGAAGGAGCTACCAAGGGGTGTTTGGATGTATGAAGTTGGTCAACCTTGCTATAATTCACATACGACATGTCATCATTCAACATTTTTTATGTTAGATGCTAGCATTCATGGCCTATAAAGAACCAGATGGCATAGATATTAAAAGCTAGAATCCTCGATGCCTGCCATGTGCTCTTACGTTACTCATCTGCACAAAGATTGGACTGCTCTAATCTCCCATTTATGGCAAGTTTTGCCTGTTGAATGTGGATGGATATTTGTAATTTGAGTTAACTATACCTTTTCAGGCCATTGACCAGATGGCCACCCATTTGGATTGCCATGCATTTTGGGTATGGGCAGTCCACCTGGTGACCACAAAGCAATTCCCCTGATCATTGTACACATGTACCACACATACAAGAAAGGCTTTTAACTGTGCATCCGATGAAACTCAATGGTGTCTATCTTTGTTGCATTATACCTTTGTTTAATTTTATTTTTGTTGATGTTTTTAATGTGGGTTTGCCTCTTGTTAGGCTGGTAATGATGAGATGGGCTGGTAATTAATCACATTAGTTGAGCAGTCCTAGCCCCTGATTCGTTGATGCTTGTTTGTTAAACCCATTGGAATTCATGGTTCTTTAAGTTTCCAACATTGTCTAAATATTACTTTAGCATTAAAATGTTATTTTTCTATATGTAGGAATTTATCTTACCTTAAGCATTATGTTATTTCTCTAACTTTTGGATTTGTTCTGAGAATTTCCTGCATGGAATTGTTTTCACAGTCAGAATTGTCTAATCAACACTCTTCAATTTCTTGAAAATTTTCTCAACGGGTCCTACTGATCCTAGTATGATTTTATAGAGTTCAATGTCATATTGTTCTCGATCAATAATGTAGGAAGTTATCATTCATTGTTAGGAATTAATGGTGATAGATTCAAACAGTGATAGAACACATTCAAACGATCAAGATGCCACAGACGAGTACATGCTCTAGCTTGGACTAAAGATCATACACATCAACAATGATCCATACAGGCATGTTGAAATTAAACTGTCCAAACATATGAGAACCATTGGTGTCTCGAAATAGAAAAAAATCCAACAGTCTAAATTATCACCCAAATGAGTACGCTGACCTAATCTTTAGTTCAAGTTAATTTATGTCTTCAGCAAGCATTTCTTGATGATTGCTGAATGTAATTAAGCTATAAAGACCATGATTGAGCAATCTTTTATTAAATATATGATTAAAAGTAAAATTGTGAGAAGTCCAAATTCAAAGGGAAATCATATTGTTAAAACTTTGATTATTACTAATTTGTTGTAGTGGGGCACATGTTGTATGTATATGACATCCAACCTGTCCCACAGCTGAATCCTATTCGAAGATTAGACGAATGAAAATTCTGTTGGATCCAACCAAACGGTGGGCCACACCATAGAAAATAATATCCACTGCCCAAAAACATCCAAATTGAGGTGTAGCTCATATGATGATTGGATCGACTAGACCTTTTGATCCAGAGACGATCTTGGTGAGGTACATACCATGTGGGCCCCACAAATCTCAACTAGTATTCTCATCCCCACGAATCACTTAATCTCATAAATTTGGTTCATGGTGGTATTATATATATATATATATATATTGGTACAATCAACATTCCTTAGGAATTTTGCTCTTATAATTTCTAAGGAAAAAGTAACAAAAAAGCAATAAAATATGGCCAGCATCCATAGTGTGTGAACAGGACTTAACTACAATCATTTGTTTTCCTTATTTGGTTTTTAGCATTAACCGATGCAGCCCTTGAAGATGTATTAGATAGTCTAGTCGCATATCTTCTTTTTATGCTTGGGTTTGATTTATATTGCCAATGAAACAGGCATATGGATCTAGAGGCATCGTCATTCGGCACAGAGCCGTTAGGGGATGCAGCCCGTGAAGATGCCATGGGTAATAAGATAACTTTCATATTTTTCTTCTTTTTAACCTTAACATTTAATTTCTTTTATTTTGGCGGTGATGAAACATGTGTGTAGCTAATTTCCCATTTTATTTCCCATTTTATGTAGATGGGTTGTCATCTTCATCGTCTAGGAAGAGAGGTCCTATGTGAGTCGAGAATTAAATGAGAAGACTTCATTGAAGAGGGTCATTACAACTAATGAATTTGGGCAAGCGAATGCAGGGGATATAAATCAGGTCACATTCAATTCATGCATTGGTGTTCTCACCCGCACCCACATCCCGATCACCTAGACAAACTTTCGCCAGGTGCCTCCGGAGCACCTTTAGAGAGTCATTGAAATCTTGGAGTGTAGTTATGATTTTCATAATAACCAACATGAGATGAAAAATTACGTTCGTGAATGCGTGAATACCTCTTGGAGAAATTACAAGAACCAGATGCATTTAAAGTATGTTAAGGACAAGGATCTTGCAGCTGTGAAGTCATCTTCAGCCCTTGTTGGTGTGCCTATAGAGGATTGCATACTCTTTGTGGATCAATGTAATACAAATGAATTTAAGGAATTAAGTGCAAGAAATGCATCCAATTGGGCCAAACAAGTTAGCCCTTCTACACTTGGGCGGCATAGCATGGCTGTCATACGCCATCAAATGGTACATGTCTTAAAATATATATCTTACTATATTTATGATGATTATTTGAAATTATTAGTCATTTCATTCCATTACTAATGTGTTATGGCATGTATGTAATGTGGAAAAGGTAATTGAGAGGAATCTTACTAGTGATGCCGAGGTGGGTAGGGTTGATGTGTACATCAGAGCACATACAACAAAGGATGACAGATTACAGTTTCCTGAAGCCTTTGTAAGTACAACCCTCGTACATCCTGTCATTATCCATATGAATTTTAAATGTGTCTTTCAGTTGCTAATTTTTCTTTTGGATGTTGTCATAGGAAAAAATAAAGTCGATTCAGAGTAGTAATCCAGCATCTCGAATGACCAATGTAGATGATGCCCTTACACAAGTATATATGCTTGTCCTTCAAGTACTTGAGTTTATTTATACTTACGCATTCTCTGATAAATCGACTTGCAATTCTGATTACAGTCCATTGGGAGTGATAGTAGAGGGCGCATGCGGGGTATAGGTAGAAATGTAGGCAAGATTACATTGAGGAAGACAATCCCTATTGTAGATAAGCTCAATATGGTGATGCAAGATCGAGATAATTTGAAGGAGGAAGTAGGTGAAATGAAGAAAAGCCTGGTAGACCTCCATGTGAAGGTTAATTGTATTGTAGAAAAGCAAGGGGAACAAGGTGTTGTGGATCCATCGACAATACCTCCATTTAAATCTAATTGTGCCTTGTTGGTATGTATGTGTTTCTCTATTACAAATTTATGTTCATGATTATATGCACCTCCATTTAAAAATACTAATGACATGTTATACTTGTACATGTAGCTTGATTTGATACATATTGGCAAGAGATGCGATCTTTGCGATTGGAAGAAACGGGCAGTTGCTCGTGGTGAGGTGCATGAAGTTGATCTAACTGCCCATGTCCATGGAGCAGATCTAGGTGAAGGAAATTTTAGAGTTGTCCTGATCGAGATTAAAGCTTCGCATGCAGAGTTGTGGAAGGAAGTTGTTTATCATCATACACTTGGAGAGGTCGGTGTAGGAGGATTTGTTCTTTGGCCCAAGCTATTTCTAACCATCTATCCATGATGTTTATGATTAGACATTACAAAAACTAAGACAATTTACTTTTATTTTCAAATTATACGGTAACATAGACAGTTATCTGAATATTATGGAATGGAATGGATTTAACTTTGACATCAGATCACACACACATATATGGAATGGTCTGGAATGCATTTATCACTCACATCAGATTACACCCACATATATGGAATGGATTTAACACCCATGTTTATGCTTTAATATATTTGGTTGGCATTTCAACCTCCCTTCGAGGAATTGAAAGATTTGTAATAATTTTCACTTTTAATGTTATTTGCACTTAGGGGGGGGGGGGAGAGAGAGAGAGAGAGAGAGAGAGAGAGAGAGAGAGAGAGAGAGAGAGAGAGAGAGAACAATAGGGAATTATCATCATCCGTGGCAGCTGTTGCAAAGAATGCGATCAGCCCCAACGAGAAGTTCCTTCATCATTTTTCCACGACTGTTGTTGGTTCTGCATGTTTACAAAATTTACACTGAAAACAGATATGTGCAAATATTTTTGTTCATTAATATAGCTAGTGTGTGATGTACTAACCAATTCGCTTCCAATCTAGGTGGGTCCCACGTGGGGTCCACCAGATATACGTGCATACATATATATATATATATATATATATATATATATATATATATATATCCAGCGTTTAGGCCCTGGACGGCCTGGATGCAATACATACCTCAAGTTAGGATCCCACCATCCGTCTGCTGGACGGTGGTGGATGGAAGACAAATGCATCACATGTGGGGCCCACATGGGTGGCCCACACAGTTTGGATCAGTTGATATTTGTGTTTTTCCCTTCATTCGAGCTTGGCTATAAGGTCCATAGACTCCTATGGTCCTCTCTGTCAAATTCTGGCGATCAGCAATCTGTAATCGGCGTTTGCACACGGCCCTGAGTTACACCATATCAAACCAAGTTGACTCAACCTGAGACTTATACTCTTGCGACTACGCCGTCGTCGTGGTTCCAACGCCGCGTCTTGCGCACCGATGCGATACTTACGCCAGGAGTTGTGAGCCCGCATTTATTTCGAGGAAAATGCTGCGCCTTGTAAAACCCAAGAGAATCTCTACCAAACATCAAATCAATCAATCAATCTTTAGTACAACAAGTACACAACCCATCCCTCTCCCATTTCCAAAATCAACTCTCCCTCTCTCCACCCATCCCTTTCTTACACTCACCCATCACTCACTCTTACATCACCTCTCTCTCTCTCTCTCTCTCTCTCTCTCTTTCTCTCTCTTTCTCAAGTCCATCTCCCAAGCAACTCCCAAGGAGAGGACGTCCAAGCTTCCCATGGAGAAGCTATGGTGTGGCCCACTTCTTACCCCCTAATCTCCCATCTCCACCCTTCAACTTTTATCAACTTCCATCAAAGGGAAAGCCTAGGAGCTAAAGAGTCCATGGAGCCTAGAAGAAGCAGAAATGGTGGGTGTTTATAGGTTTAGATTGTGCCTTTTATGATGGACCAAGTGGGGCCCACCAATTGATGGTGTGGATCCTATTTGGGACCCCCCTTTTTGTATGTTTTGTAACCTTGAGGAGCCAATAGTGGCAGGGTCCCTCCATCTCACCGATCTCTCTCTCTCCTTCCCTCTCTCTTTTATTTTGTGTACGATGGCCCACTTTGATGTATGATCCATGTCGTCTAACCCAGTGGACCAAACTAGGGGCCCACCTATGTGGACCCCACCTATCCATGCGATCCGTTCTCGGACAGACCTGGACGGAGGGAAATCACAAATATCAGCCCTATTCAGAGCTGTGGTGGGCCACACATGTGGACCCACCTGTAGTATAGGTTTTATCCATGCCACAAAACTTATCCCCACCGTCCATTGCTTGGACTTGGGGCCTCCTAGATGAGTGTGTGGGATCCACACCGTCCATAGGGCCCATGTGGTATATGTGTTTTATCCCTGCCATCCAAATCCCTAGACAGTGGGCCCACCACTGATGTATGTGTTGTATCCCTACTGGATGGTGGGCCCCACATTATATAGTTGTTATATGACATCAGCAAGTGTTGTGGGCCCCATCATGCGGTATATGTTAAATCCAGACCATCCAGCCATCTGGACTGGTTGTGGATCCCACCTTTGATGTACGTGTTTCACCCGTCCATCCATTTGACGTTGGAAGCCACCATGATGTATCTGTTAATCTAAGCCATCCATCTGCCTAGCTACATGGCAGATGCACTAACGTCAGCAAGTTCTGTGGGTCCCACGTAACTCTTAGCTGTTGTACCCACGTCAGCAAGTTCTGTGGATCTCACGATGATGCATGTGATTGATCCACATCGTCCAACCTCTTGGACGGTGTGACCCACCTTAGTGTGTGTGTGTGTGTGTAATATAGAATATATGATATATAATATATGTGGTGGGCCCAACGTGGGACCCACCTTTTTGGAAGTAGATTGGTTGGACTACCACACACCAGCTATATAGCTGCTGATGACACTAATAAGTTCCATGGACCCCACATTGATGTATGTATTTTGTGTCCACACTATCCATAGCTATGTGGGCCGAATCATGAGGTTTGTGTTAGATCCAAACCATCCATCCACTTTTTGAGATCGTCTTAAGGCCTGAACTAAAAATGAGGCTATTATATCAGGTGGACCACATTGCAGAAAAACAGTGGAGAATTGAACGCCTACCATTGAAATCCTTTGCGGATTACAGAAGTTCTGGATTAATATGGTATTTATTTTTCCTCTTGATTTAGGTCTTTGTGACCGTATGAACAGGTTGGATGGAAAATAAATGTTATGGTGGGCCTTGGTAATTTTAAGGGTAGAAATCATTATCTCCACTGCCATTTGTGGTATGGTCCAAATGATCTTTCGATATGATTCATTTTTTGGGAAATACTCTAAAAAGATCTCTAAAATAGATGAATGGTGTAGATGGTGCAGCCCACTTGATGTACATGAGGCCCATTGGTGCGGCCCATGTGAAGTGGCCCACTTGATGTATATGAGGCCCATTGTTGTGGCCCATCTTGATGTATATGAGGCCCATTTGTTCGGCCCATCTTGATGTATATGAGGCCCATATGATGAGGCCCATTGTGATGTATTTGAGGCCCATGGAATGTGGCCCATTGTGATGTATTCAAGGCCCATGAGTGAGGCCCAATGCGATGTATGTGAGGCCATTGTGTGAGGCCCAAAGCGATGTATATGAGGACCGATGTGATGTGTGATTCCACCATGATGTATGTAATGATGTTTATGATAGGCCATGCCTTGGGAGCAATGATGGTTTGATGTCCAGATTGTAAGAGCAATGATGGTTAAATTTCCACATTGTTACCTTCTCCTAGCCTCATTAGGCCCATTCTTGATATGAGTAGGCCGTTTAGGCCTAGCCTTGATATGAGGAGAGTACATCATCATCATAGTATAGCTCCACGATCCATGCCCATGTGCATCATATGTATGCTTGATATGAGGAGTGTTTGATCATAGCACATGCCATTGGGCGGATTATTAAGGGACTCCCTGAGAGACGGAGTTGCCCCACATGATTGCGCGACATACGTAGGTTTGACACATGACTGGATGGTATGACTCATGCATCTCGCATTTGTGTGACATGATCACTTGGCCCCTTAGCGATATCAGGGTTGTGGCCTCCACAGGTTCATCCTGGATGGCCAGATGGGATACCAAAAATATTTGGTTCTAGCACTATGGGCACATAAGATATCCTTGGGTGAGAGTCCCAAAACCCTCTTGGTACTGAAGGATACCCTAACACATAGACCAAGTGGATACATGAGCGCCCAACTGCCGAATACTAGTAGGCGGTGTCTCCCATTGTGTCATGGTTGGTTGGGAGGGGGTGTGGCCTTACCTGCCCGAGTGAGGGGGCTGTAAGCTAGGTTGAGTATGATCAGCTCATAAATGGGTCTGCTATTGACGAGCCAGGTAGGTATTGACAGACTACTGGCTAAGCAGATAGTGAGGTCTTTTCCACTCGTTAGTTGTGTAACTAGGGAGACGACAGCCATTGTGGAGTGTACTAGACCTTAGTGATATCCTAGAGATGAACTATACTGATATGTGGACTTGCTGAGTGAGAGTTGCGTACTCAGCTTTTGACTCATTCATTCATTCATTCACTATTCACTTGGGCTGGTGGTGAGAAATCAAGTTGTCATGTGTACCTTTGCAGTGGCCAGGATTTTAGTTTGGGTGCACAACCAACCAGAGATCAGGAGTTTACCACATTGAGTCTAGCTGTCTAAATTTAGGTATGGGACTGGTTTAGATAGAAGTCCCTTTGATGGACCCTATAGCCTACGATACTATGTGCTATCATCTCGACTTCACACTCCAGCTTGGTCATTTCATTCGCATCACATATTACATTGCATCCTCAGAACATAGCATTTGGTTTACTATGCTTCTGTATTGTATAGCCTAAATAAGGTTGATAGTATTACAGACTTGTCATGATCTGTATATTGCATTACATCCGTAACATATAATATATTTAGCTTATTATGTCTTCGCATTACATTGCTTCCTCAGTATATGATATTGTTTTATTATGTTTTTGGACTTACCAACATGTTTCCGCATTGCTTTGATATTACATTTTTAGCACTTACCTTGCGCACATACTTACACCACCCAAGCTTTCTATAAGCTTATGCATGATAGATGCCTGCAGGTGGTGTTAGGTTGCAGCAGCGTTGAGCTTGGAGCATGCAGCGGCCTTCTGGAGCTTTGATTTTCGATATATGAATATTTCCCTTTCAGCACTATATTCAACTGTTCATATTAGTGGATATGTGATGATGATGTTGTCTTTGTGATTTAGATAAACTTGTAGTTATGCTTGTTATGAAACAAATGTATATTAAAAATCCTCTTTATAGGATCCTAGGATTGAAAATCTGGCATATGGGCGCTGGAAGCCGAGAATGGGGTTTACGGAGGTTGTTGGCACCAGATTCGACGATCGGGAATTTTGTGAGCCCGGTTTCCAAGTTTAGGGCGTGACACTGCCCAAACCTGAAAATCAGATTCACAGGAATCCCGATCGCTGAACCCGGTGCCGACAGCCTCCGTTGTACCCCATTCTCGGCCCCCAGCATACATATGCCAGGTTCCGATCCTGGGATCCTACAAGGAGAATTTTTTAACGTACATTTGTCTCATGAGAAGCATAACCACAAGTATACCCAAATCATAAAGGCAACATCATCATCACATATCCACTAATATAATCATTTGGATACAATGCAAAAAGGGAAATATATATGTATCGAAATCAAAGCTCCAGAGGATAGCTGCACGCTCTAAGATCAACGCTGCACAACCTAACGCCACCTGCACGCATCTATTATGCATAAGCTTATAAAAGCTTAGAGGGTGGTGAAAGTGTGTGCATAAGATAAGTGCCAAGTATACCATAAAGCCCATAAATCATACACCATCGGAATAAGCGGACATACTGACAAGACATGAATCATATGATATCAGAGTAAGCGAAAATATACTGGTAAGTCCATGAGTGCTATCAGTCGTACCAAGACTATGTGATGTAAAACATAATAAGATAATAACAGATGTTGAAGATGCAATGCAATATGTAAATCCTGACGAGCCACGAACACCATCAACCTCATGTAAAAACATAGTAACCCAAAATGCTAAGTACTGCAGATGCAATATAATATGCGGTGCGAATGAAATGGCCATGCTAGAATGTGAAGTCAAGATGATAGTACGTAGTATCGCAGGCTACGGGGTCCACCACAAGGGACTTCTATCTAAACCAATCCCATACCTAAATTTGGATAATCTGACTCAATGTGGTAAACTCCTAATCTTAGGTTAGTCGTGCGCCCAACCGAAATCCTGGCCATGTGAAGGTACACGTGATAAATAGTTACGCACCACCAGCCCGAGTGGATAGTGAATGAATGAATGAATGAATTGATATGCAATTCCTGCTTAATAAGTCCACATATCAGTACGGTTGCTCTCTGGGGAAATCACCGGGGTCTATTACACTCCACTCCGACTGCCTCCTCCCTAGCTATATAGCCCAGTGAATGGAAGAGACCTCACTATCCGCCTGCCAATATTGGGCTCGGCTCGTTAATAGCAGATCCATTTATAAGCTGGTCATACTCAGCCTAGCTTATAGCCCCTCACTCGGGTGGATAAGGTCACACCCCCTTCTAACCGACCACGACACAGTGGGAGACACGACCTCATGGTATAGGCACTGACGCTCATATTCTACTCGGTCTAGACGTTGGAGCATCTCCTGGTACTAAGGAGGTTCTGAGATTTTCACCCAAGGACATCCTACGTGCCCATAGTGCTAGAACCAAGCATTTTCGGTGTCCCATCTGGCCATCCACGATGTGTCTGTGGAGGCCACGACCCTGATGTCGCTAGGGCGTACAATGATCAAGTCACATATATATAAGATACATGAGTCACACTATCAGTCATGCAGCAATCCTGCGCATACGACGTGATAATGTGGGCACTCCGTCTCATAAGGAGTCCCGTACATAGTCTGCCCAATGGCGTATGCTATGATCAAACATTCCTCATATCAGGCATACATATGATGCGTATGGGCATGAATCATGAAGTTATACTAAGCATTTTATATGGTGATGAACTATCCTCACAACGAAGACGGGCCTTGATGGCCTACATACAACAACTATGGGCCTATCAATGGGCCCTAGGGAGAGTTATAATGCGGACATTTAACCAACACTATTCCTACAATGTGGACATCAAACCAACATTGCTCCCAAGGCATGGCCTGCCATAAATGTCATTACCTAACCCATGGTAGAATCACACAATACAATAGACCTTGTATACATCTCATTAGGCCTCGACCCATGGGCCTCAAATACATCAAATGGGCCTCAACCCATAGGCCCTAATACATCACAATGGGCCTTAGCCCATGGGCTCCAAATACAGCACAATGGGCCTCAACCCACGGGCCCTTATACATCATAAAGGGCCTCAACCCATGAGCCCTAATACATCACAATGGGCCTTAACCAATGGGCCTCATACACATCAAGGTGGCCTCAACAATGGGCCTTATACACATCAAGGTGGGCCTAATCACATGTGCCTCATGTATATATCAAGGTGGGCCTCAATCCACGAGCCCTAATACATCACAATGGGCCTCAACCCATGGGCCCCAAATACATTACATCGGGCCTCATCAAATGGGCTCCATACATGTCAAGGTGGGCCTCAACGAACGGGCCTCATACATCACATCAAGTTGGGCCTCACTCATAGGCCTCAAGCAAGGGCCACACATGTATCAAGGTAGGCCCCATAATTTGGACGGTTTGGAGAAAACACATACATTGCATAGGTCCCACCGTCCATATACCTAGATAGTGGTCGGCATGGATGAACGCATGCATCATGATAGGGCCCACCATCCAGATTATGGTGGGCCACATCCAAAAGAAAGAGAAATGGATGAACGGCTTGGAATAAAACACATATATCATGGTAGGCCTGCATAAGGTAGCCCATGTCCCTAAGAATGGAGGAACAACATGTATATAACACATTATGGTGGGCCTCTCAAGTCGGCCCTATGGTGGATGCTCAATCATCACCACTATTTATAGTATGGTCCACTTGGGATTTGGACCTGCCTCTCAATGGGGCCCATGGCCTTGCATTAACTGGAATTGGCTGGGCAGCATGAATATACAACACATACACCATCTTAGGCCTCACAATACAATCCATGGTGAGACACACCAAGTGAATAATCTAATCCGTTCACCGTCTTGGCCACCTCGAATGAGGTCAAATAGACTATGACTAGGACTGGTTTGGATGACAAGGGACTTCAAAGAGGGCCCTAGAGTGTTTCAATAGGTGGGCATTAATACCCTTAGTACGGTCCACTTGAGACTTATATTTACCTCAAAATTTGGCACATGGCCTAAAATTATAAGGAGAAGATAGTGAATGGTGTAGATTAAACAAATTCATCATGGTGGGATCCATGTATGGTGGCAACCCAGTAAGGCTTCCACCCTCACCATCACTGGACAGTAACGTCCAGTGACTTCTTTTTTTCTTCTTCTCTTTCTTTCTTTATTTTTTTTTCTACTATATGGGGCCCAGTAGTGGATAATCCATACCATCTATTACATCGACCAGCTCTCTATGGACTAAACGAGTCTAATGATAGACAAGTCCACCACTTATACACATAACAGTAGGTATTAGAAAGTTCCAACAGTGGGAATTTGTTTCCCTTGGTGCGGTCCACTAAGAGCTAAGATTTGTCTCATTTTTCGACTCATAGCCTAAAACTACATGGGGAAGATGGTGGACGGCATGGATTAAACAAATACATCAAGGTGGGGCCCATGATTGGGATGCCCCCACCCCACGTCCACATGGTTGACGTTAGGGGTGCTCCCACTACCACCATCGGTTGTGGTGTGGTCCACATGATGGTTTGATCGAGTAAATTTTTGGGCTTCACGTCTATAATGTGCCAGAGAATGGACATATGGTGTGGATCTAAGAAATACATCAATATGGGTCCCATGAGTGAAAACTCACTCCAAACCTCCCATGCAAAAAGAAAGAAATGATGTGGGTAGCCCAACCCCTTAGCATTTGTGGTATGGCCCACCTGGAATTTGGATTAGCTTCATTTTCTGGCTCAACGACTAAAATGAATTGGGAAATTGGATGGATGGTGTGGATTTAATGTATACATCAAGATGGGGCCTGTATGAGTGACCCACCTAAAAGCCTACAATCAAACCCATATTTCTGGTTTGCCTTTAATGTGGGTACACCCACTGTCTATTCACGCTCCAGCAACCACGTCCAGGCGTGAATCATTTCATCAAAGTGGGTCCCACGTGGACGTGGCCCACCTGATTTGTATCAGTATGATATTTGTGTTTTTCCCCAACATCAAAGGTTAGGGCCCACATGGCTTGGACGGCCATGGGGTCTACTCGATGGACGGTTTGGACACCACATACACTCATCATGTGGGCCACAAAATAAATAAAGGAGAGAGAGAGAGAGAGAGAGAGGCACGTGATGATGGAGGGACCTCGACATTATGGGCCCTCCCTTACATAATTTAAAACATACATCAAGTGGGTCCCAATACATATGGGCCCACCAAATCAAGGATCAACGGTAGAGATCACTTCTCCACCAAAATGAAAGGTCTAGATGACCCTATTTATACAAGGAAACTAAACATCATGATGGGGTCCATGGAGGATGGCCCCATCATGGAATGATCATGGAATTTAAAGTGAGCCATCGGCCACATCTAGGGTCCAAAGTGAGATCCATACCATCAATCGGTAGGCCTCACTTGGCCTATCATCAAAATAATGAAATCTAACCTATGGAAGCACCCACCTTCGATCTTCTTTGTCCATTGGAAAGCCGATCTCCTTGTGCTTTACTTTAACGGTGGAAGATGAGAAATGAATGGCTAAGATGAAGGTTTATGGGATAGGAAAGTGGGCCACAAAAATCACTTCTCTCCTTATAAATGCATGGACGTCCACCTCTCTTCTCTCTTGGAATTGTTGCTTGGAATTTGTGTTGAGAAAGAAAGAGAGGTGTAGTGGTTGTAAGAGAGATGTGAGTGATGGATGTGAGGTGAGTGATGGGTGAGGTGAGAGATTGGTTGACTTTGGGGTTTACTTGACTTGTGGAGAAAGGAAGCATGGGTTGTTCTTGTACTTGACATGATGTGATGTGATTGATTGATGGAGTGATTGATTGATGGGACATATTGTAGAGATTCTCTTGAAATTCGCAACGCGCGGTGTTTTTCCTCGAACTGAACGCGGGTCCACATTTCCCTGCCAGGGTATCGGATCGTTCTGCGAGTCATGGAATTGGAACTGCGGCGACAATGCGGTCGTAATGGTACAAGTCTCGAGTCGAGCCGACTCTGATATACGGGACATGACTCAGGATCACGCGCAACTGCTGTCTACGCGTAGCAAGTCACGGAATTCGACCAGGAGGACCACAAAAGCTTACGAAATAGTATGGGCTAGGATACGGGTCTTACCGAAGGGGAGAGAGAGAGAGAGAGAGAGAGAGACAAGAGGAAGGAAGGAAGGGAGATTCCTAGAGATCATTGCTGGGATTCTCTCCCACAACTCCCTACCTCGATTCACCTCCCCAACTCGTTATACGATCGTCTTCGGTTACGATTTGGGTAAGAAATTCTAACCCTAATCTTGGTTTAGAAATCTAAATAGAATAATCAAAGAAATAGCTAACCTATTTCATCGTATAGGTACCATCATTCCATTTTCGGGAATGTTGTGTTGGAACTGAGTTCAAATCAGGTATTTTGACGAAAGGTGCGGACTATAAACGTTTAGGTTATGGTTTTCAAAGCTTTTAATGTTAGCTAATGATTTATGTCTGACTTGATTGCTGCCATATGATCTTAGTTACGACATTTTTCATATATTATACATGTATGAACTATGTTGGACAAATATGCATTCTATGTGTTTGTTGAAATGTTTAGATGAACTTGAAATCATGATTCATGCTTGCCCTGACTATTAAACTAGAATTCATGTTTATTGTGTGTATGAAAATCTCCTTGTGAAAGGATGTGCCACAATATATGCCATAACTAATTTAGTTTATGTATGTAGTAATGTGTAGTCTAAGTGTTTGATAAAATATTTGAATGAGAAATTGTTGGTGAATTGTAATTATTAAGGGAATTGAGATATGATTCTCAATTACCTTATTTATATGTATAGTTTGCTTCATGTAACCTAAATTTCGATAATGTAATTTATGGATGAAATGCAATATTTGGTAATATGTGCAATGTGTTCAATTAAATGCTCAAATGAGATTCGTATTGGGAATTTCTGTTAAATGCTTATATGATTACCACATAGATCTATTTAATACATCTGAGTAAGATTGGGACTACAACGTAATCTAGGCAATTAGTAGCAATTCCTATTTGGGTGACCGAATTAGTTTCGCCACATTTGATACGTTCGGTGAATCCGAATCGTACGACAATTGTCGACAGTGGTTAACCGACAAAGAGTGCTTATGCACTCTATGTCGATTAATTCAGTGTGTGCTTGTACCAATCGAACTTGTCTACTAAACCGATTGGCCTATTATATGTTTACCATGTACGGACGCTACTACTTGAATCTAAGGTACCACTTACCAATGTAATAGCCCATTTCAACTATGGTATCATGATCTTCTAAGACTCATGAGCTGAGCATGGTGGTATGGGACACCGTGGTCAAGCTGTCGGCTACGCTGGGGTGACGAGCCTCCCCATAGTGACCAGTAAGTAACCCAAACTCATGAGCCAAATACGACGGTATGGGACACTGTATTCGAGCTGTTGGCCTACATTTAAGTGACAAGCCTCCCGTAGTGACCTCGAGTATAAACACTTGAATTTGCCTATCCACTGCTTTCATTAGGAGTAATGCCCTAGAACTTGCCTATCGTATGTGATTAACTAGGATTGAAGACCCTAGATGGATCCCCGCTTGGGTTAATGATATAAAGGGAGGTACCTTAGCTTCCCGAATCTTCTGAATGAATAAGCCTAATTAAATACTTGGCTAACATGACCATGCACCACATTGCATGTGCTTTGGCGAGGAAGTGCACGTTTAGGGAATTTGCCATGCGCGATGCTTGACGTAGTCGCTGAGGGAGTGTTGGCAAGGGCACGCATCATTACTGCATATCATCCTTGCATTAATAAAAGTAGTTAGGAAATGCTTGTTATATTTCTTTATCATTACTGCTTGATTGAATTGATAACATGTTAACCATTGCCTTATAGTACCACTGAGTTGGCCACTCATTCCCACCCTGGGACGGTGTTTTAAAACACCACCTAGACTCTGGTTTAGATGCAGGTGACAATGAAGTCTATGTGACAGGGTTGGACTTTGTAGACCTAGAGGAAGAATTCTCCTACGTTCAGCCCACAGGCGAGTCTAAGTAGACCTCGTGCTGATTCAACGAGATTACAAGGACTTATGGATTAGTTGAACGCTTTACATTTTGATATTTTATCTATTATGAAATGATACATGTATATATATTCAGCCCGATTACATACTCATACTCTGGAGTTTGTGAACTACTTTCGTATTTAGATACTTGTGCTTCAGACTTCTATTGCTTAATTACATTATCTCTAGAGTATGATATGTTGTTTTAGTATAATCTCACTCATGTGTAATGCATTGATATGGATGACATCTAAACATTATTATCCATGTTGCATAAGTGATGTGTTAGACCTTGGGAGTAGAGCTTTGCTCGACCCCCGAAATCCAGGGTGTTACATCACATATCCACTAATATAAACATTTGAATACAATGTTGAAAGTGAAATACATATATTGAACTCAAAACTCCAGAAGACTGCTGCATGCTCCAAGTTCAATGCTGCTATAACCTAACATCACCTGCATGCATCTATTGTACATAATCTTATAGAAAGCTTAGTGGGCGGTGTAAGTGTGTGCACAAGGTAAGTGCCAATACAATGCCATAATCATATAATATTACAAATACTAGCAAGATCAGGAATCATATATATCAGAGTAGAAATACTGACAAGTCCATGAGACATACAATATCAGAGTATATAATATAGATCAACTATGCAAATGAGGAGTCATAAAAAGCCAAATATCAGATGCCGAGGATGTAATGCAATATGCGGTGCGAATGGAATGACCATGCTGGAGTGAAGTCGGGATGATAGTACATAGTATCGCAGGCTATGGGGTCCATTACAAGGGACTTCTATCCAAACTAGTCCCATACCTAAATTTGGATAGCCAGACTCAATGTAGTAGATTCCTGATCTTAGGTTAGTCGCGCGCCCAACCGAAATCCATGCCATGGGAAGGTACACGTAACAAATAGTTACACACCACCTGCCCGAGTGGATAATGAATGAATGAATGAGTATGCAAATCCTGCTCCACAAATCAGAACTGTACATCTCTGAGATCATCACCAGGGTCTAGTACACTCCACACTAGCTTGCCGCCCCATCAAGCACACAACTGGGTAAGTGGAAGAGACCTCACTATCTGCCTACCAATACCGGTCCGGCTCGTCGATAGTAGACCCATTTATGAGCTGGTCAGACTTAGCCTAGCTATGCCTACTAGTATATGGCCCTCGTGCGCTCATATATATTCACTCGGTCTCAATGTTGGGGTGTCCTCTGATACTAAGAGGGTTTAGGGATTTTGACCCAGGGCCATCTATGGTAGCTTGATGTTAGTAACAGATTTTCGGTGTCCCATCTGGCCATCCACGACATGATTGTGGAGGCTACGGTCCTGATGTCGGTAGGGTGTATAGTAATCACAACACACAATGTAAGATGCATGAGTCATACAATACAATCATGCATCAATCCCACACATATCATGCGCTCATGTGGGGCAACTCCACTTATCAAGGAGTCTCATAAACTACCAGCACTATGGCATATGCAATGGTCAATCATATCTCATAACAAACATGCAGATGATGCATATAGGCATGTATCATGATGCTATGTTGTCACATATTCATAATCGGTATTAATAACTGGCATCGACAATCATCCTCGACAATGTAGACATTTAACCAACATTGCCCCCAAGGATTGGCCCACATAGAGCCTAACATATAGTAGACCCATGGCCTCACACAAGGGCCAAATATACAACACTATGGGCCTCACTCGAGAGCTTAATACACATCATGATGGGCCTCTCACATGGGCCTAATATACATCACAACAAGCTCCACTGCCTAGCCCTCAAATGCACCATAATAGGCCTCAAATACGGGTCGCATGAACTTCACATTAGGCCTCGACAATCGGCCTCAATATTTGACCTCGACAATTGGCCTCAGCAATCGGAATCGACCTCGACAAATCAGAATCGGCCTCAACAATAGGCCTTAACAATCAGAATCGGCCTCGACACTCAGAATCGACCTCATCAATCAGCCTCGACAATCACAATCGGCCTTGACAATCTGACTTGGCCTAATAAAGGGCTTAAGGGAAGGTCACAATGTAGACATTTAACCATCATTGCCCATCAATGTGGACTTTTAACCAATATTGCTCCCAAGGAGTGGCCCACATAGAGCCAACATACAGTGAGCCCATGGCCTCACACAATGGCCCAATATACGTCACAATGGGCCTTAAACAAGGGCTGCATACACATCACTATGGGTCGCATCACATGGACCTCAAATTCATCACAATGGGCCTCACTCATGGGCTTCGAATACATCACATTGGGCCTCGCCCATAGGCCTTGATTACATCACATTGGGCCTCGCCCATGGGCCTCAGATCAAACAGGTGGGCCCTATCACATGGGCCTTAAATACAAGGCATGTAGGCCTTATCACATGTGCCTCAAATATACATCATGATGGGCCTCATGGATGGGCCCACCATTGAGCCTTAAGTGGGCTTGGACCACACCAAAAATCATTTCAATAGTTGTAGGTGTAACAAGTGTATCACTATACACTATTATTCTATGGGGCACATGGCATCACTAATGATGATCAGCACTGTCCAGACATTATCCATGTAAATCAGCACTATCCAAACATTTTCCATGTTATTTAGCACCATCCAGACATTGGGCAGTACCGTCCAAACATTGGACAACATCGTCCAACATAATCTGGATGGTGTGGATTATAATAAATATATCATGGTGGTGTCCACGCTGGCAAAACGAGTGGACGACCTGGATAGAACACATACATCTGAGGTGGGTCCCATCCACTGGAGATAGACAACAAAGGTGAAACATGAATTATCAAGGTGGGCCCCACCATCCAAACCTTTGGACGGTGTGGATGTGAACCACACATCAAGGTGGCTACTCATGCTCCTGCCCGTCCTAGGTAATGAATGGACGATGTAGATAAAACATACACATCGTGGTGGGGTCCACACATGTGGCCCATCAAATATATAATATATTATATTATAATATATATATATATATATATATATCAAAAATAAAAGGAAGGGAGTCTCCAGCGTTAAGGAAGAGATGGACGGCTGGGATAAGGAATACATGCATTAGGGTGGGTCTCACCTGCCCACACGTGTCACACGTGTGGGACAGGACACGTGTGGGACAGGTCCCACGTCCACAATAGATGTACGAGGTGGATATAAAACACATTCATTAAGGTGGATCTCACTGGTTCAAAAAGTTGGACGGTCTGGATCAAACCCATACATTGGTGGGTCCCATGGGCCTACTGACGTCATAACATCAGCCATATGCTCGTGTGAGTATAGCAGCCAATCTGCTTCCATATGAGGTGGATCCCACGTACATCAGGGCCTATAGTCATATATTATAATATTATAATATTATATTAATATAATATCATGTTTATTATAATTATTATTAAAGGCTGGTGAGTACACCCCACTGTTAGTTCACACTACACTATTATCCACCCCACTGCCCTAGTTTGTTAATTAGCGTGAGTGTTGAGTTGACTAGACAAATAAGCTCCATAGGAAGATCAATCAACCGTCTACCTCAACCGGATGTGAGCCCGAACTCGCCATAGGTAAATCAAAGCCTCACATCCCATGTCCCAAAACACTAGATAAATAAAACCCTTAAAAGAAATTAGAACATCATAGGGTTTTGAGTTAGAAAACTTTTTCAAAATTCAGAAAATCTCTAAGTTTTCTAGCTCTATCGATTTTATCGATATTATCGACATGCACTGTCGATGTCCTCGATGACTAAACGATATCATCGAAATGAGGACAAAATATGTCCAGCAACTACATACTCATCTGGATAAAATTATCGAGGTATTGATATACCTATCAATATCATCGATATTCGAATCTCGGGTCTATCGAAGTTGACTCGATAAAATCGAAAGCAGAGCATATGAGTCCCTATTTTTTCTAAGAAAACTCATAAGATTATCGATATATCGAAGTACTCCTCATATCATCGGAATTCAAATCTCGATGA
Source organism: Magnolia sinica (assembly GCF_029962835.1). Taxonomy (NCBI): domain Eukaryota; kingdom Viridiplantae; phylum Streptophyta; class Magnoliopsida; order Magnoliales; family Magnoliaceae; genus Magnolia; species Magnolia sinica. Next base: position 72,263,616 of record NC_080573.1, read on the forward strand.
TATCGGAAGGCCTTCGATGATATCGGTCTTGGACTCACAGATATCCAGCAGATATTTCAGGATAATTTATCTTTGATCGAGGGTCACTCGATAGAATCAATATTCAAATATCGATGATATTGAGGCCGAGTCGATTGCATCGAGAATGGACATAAACTGTCTAGCAAGCTTGATTGTAAAATCCTTGGGATTTATCGATGCATCGACCTGACTATCGATATCATTGACATTCAAATATCGATGATATCGAGTGTACCTCGATCATATCTATTGACCTAAAAAATTTCAAAGCAAGTCTCTCTCATTTTCAAATGTCGAGGAATCGAACCTCGTATCGATACTATCGGAGTTCGAAATCTGATGATATCGACACCTGTCTCGATTTCCTCGACCAGCTAGCAAAAGGTTTCAAAAGCGTATGACATTGAGTTTGTATCATCGAGAGGCTAGTTGATGCATTCGAGAATATACGCTTGATGATATCAACCTTGCTCAATGATATCGAACTCTATCATAAATGTGACCATTTTATATCCGTTAGAACTTTTTACCTATATATAGAGAGCTTGTCATTAGTTGCTGGTAGAGAAAGAAGAGAGTGCTTTTGAGTGTTTTACCTTAGATCATTTACCCAAAACCCTTTCTCTTAAGGGAGTTCATCCTCCAATCCACCCTCATCATTGATATTTAATAGAGTGGATTAGGGAATGAACTTCCGCATTTAAGGATCTTCCAGCTACCACCTTAATGGCAAATCATTAAGCTGAGATGCCTTGAATGCATAGATGATTGGAATCGCTCTATCTTCTGTGTAGGAAAACATTTAGAAGAGTAGGATTCCATCATAGCCTTGACCCAACCCGTCACCATGTATTAATACATCTTCTAAGTTACAGTTCAATGAAGCAGAAGATTCTTCATTAACAAAGGAGGAGATCTTCGACAACGAGGTAAAAGGGACTCATCTTCTTATCTGTAAGTTATTAAAGTCTAGAGGACCCTTGTGATCATTCCTTTATAGGACTGGGTCTAAGGTGTTTCTCACCTGTAAGACCCATATCCTAGTCCATACTATTCCTTTGACTCCCGCGATCATTCCCGTCGAATTCTGGCAACCTGCGACCTATAATCGATGTTTACACGTGATCTTAAGTCATATCCTATAGATTTGAGTCAGTTTAATCCGAGACCCGTACCATTGCGATCGCACCATCGCTACGGTTCCAACGCCGCGTCTCATGCGCCAATTCGACGCTTAGACCATAAGATATGGACCATGCATTATAATGGCCATAGACCACATATTGCAGGACCCACCTACTCCATGTGACACCAATCCTTAGGAAATCATGAGAGTGATGACATCACCCTAGCTATAGCCACCCTACCTTAGCTATACCCACCCTACCTACCCCTAGCCCTTTTTACAAGCACTTATGGGTAGCCACCCTACCTTAGCTATACCCACCCTACCTACCCCTAGCCCTTCTTACAAGCACTTTTGGGTAACCACCCTACCTTAGCTATACCCACCCTACCTACCCCTAGCCCTTCTTACAAGCACTTATGGGTAGCCACCCTACCCCCAGCCCTTCTTACAAACATTTATTGCTAGCCACCCATACCTCTCTTACAAGTAATCATGGCCTACCTAAGCTACTCTCTCTCTCTCTCTCTCTCTCATTTCTCAAACCCACATTCCCAAGCAAGGAAAAATCCCACGTCCAAGCTCTTCCATGTGAGAAAAGAGTGAGTTGTGTGGCCCACTTTTCTCTCCCAAAATCCTTTATCCAAGCCATCCACTTCTCATCTTCCACCATCAAAGTGAGACACAAGGAGATCGGCTTTCCAATGGACCAAGAAGATCGAACGGTGGGTGCTTCTATAGGCTAGTTTTCATGTTTTATGATGGGTCAAGTGAGGCCTATCGATCGATGGTATAGATCTCACTTTGGACCCTAAGATGTGGCCGGTGGCCCACCTTGATTCCCATGATCATTCTATGATGGGGCCATTCTCCATGGACCGCATCATGATGTTTATTTTCCTTGCATACATAGGGTCATCTAGACCTTCCATTTTAGTGGAGAAAGGATCTCCACCGTTGATTCTCAATTTGATGGGCCCACTTGTAATGGGACCCACTTGATGAATGATTGAATGCTTGAAAAGGAGGGCCCATAGTGTCGGGGTCCCTCTATCACACGTGTGTCTCACTCTCTCTCTCTCTCTCATTTTGTGTGATATGTCACCCACTCGGATGGACCCCACCTCGATGTATGTCTTATCCATACCATCCATGCATATGGTGGCCCACCTAGACAGCACGTCTGAAGGTGGGCCCCACCTTAATAAGTGTTGTATCCAAGATCATCCAGCGTCCCTAGACGCCGGACGTCAGTGGACTGTGAACTGACAGTGATGAAAAAAATGTAAGTTTGTTTTGAAATTTGGGCTGGGTTGCTCATGTAGGCCCCACTTTGATATATGAATTCAATTCACACCGTCCATCCCTTTCCTCGGACCATTTTAGGTGTTGAGCCAAAAAATGAGGCTGATCCAAATTTCGAGTGGGCCATAGCATAACAAACAGTGTGTCTACCATTGAAATCTACCCTGATGTTTCTATACCCCAAAATATATAGATATTGGGCTTGTTTGGTTTATCTTGAGCCATGGGGGCTAGTGGCTGGGGTGGATTTACCTGATGCGGGCCGCACCCACGAAAAACTGTGAAGAAACTACATTTAAAAAAAAAAATAGATACAGCGCCTGCTGCAGCTGACGTTGCAGCAGGATGCTGCTGCATTCTGGTGGGTGGGCAAGGACCACAGTCCCAGCCATGGGCCCCACCATGATGTGTATTGTTTATCCACACCGTGCAGATGGTGGGCCGCTTTTTGCTGTGAACCCCCTCCAAATTTGAGCCGTATATGTGGCTCAAATGGCCCACATAATAGGAAATAATGGTGATTGAATGGCTGCCATTGAAACCTCTTTTGTGGGTACAGAAGTTTTGGGTCAATATGAAATTTGTTTTTCCTTCCATCCAGGTCAGCGTGACCTTATCAACAGGTTGGACGGCATATAAACATTATGGTGGGCCCCACGTGAGACCCCAAGATGTATGTGTTCTATTCACATCGTCCACAGTAGTGGACGGTGGAACCCACTATGATGTATGTGTTTTAGTCACACCGTCCACGGCAGTGGATGGTGGAACCCACCACGATTTATGTGTTTTATCCACACCGTCCACACCTGGACGGTGGGACCCAGCATGATGCATGTGTTGCATCCAAACCGTCCAACCACCTTGAAAGCTCATTTTATGGCATGAGCTAAAGAATGAGTCAGATCCATAGTTCAAGTGGATCCCCACCACTGAAAAAATAGTGGGGATAGTGACATTCACCGTTCAAAAACTTCTTAAGGGCCACGGTAGTTCCGATCAAACTAAATGTCTCTGCCTTCACTTCATCTATCTCCATGATTGGGCCCTGTAGGATTTTAATAGCGAAAATCATTCTCACCACTGTTATTTGGAGTGCGGTCCAGTTGATCTTTTGAGATGACTCATATATATATATATATATTATTGATGTACTTATGACCATTCATTGAGGCCCACCTCGATATATACATGAGGCCCATGTGATTAGGCCCATCTTGATTTATTTGTGGCCCGTTGTTGAGGCCCACCTTGATATTTATAAGGCCCATTTGAGGAGACCCATCTTGATATAGTTATGGCCCATCCATTGAGGCCCAACTTAACATATATGAGGCCCATGTTGTGAGGTCGATTTGATGTATTGGAGGCCCATGGGTCGAGGCCAATGGGATGTACATAAGGCCCATTGCAATGTGTGATTCCACCATAGTTTGTGTAATGACAGGCTATGCCTTGGGAGCAATGATGGTTTGACACCCACATTGTAAGTACAATGTTGGTTAAATGTACACATTGTAACTCTCCTTAAGACCCATTGGTAGGCTCATACTTGTTGTGCATTGGCCGTTTAGGCCCATCTTCGTTGTAAGGATAGTTCATCACTTTATAACATGCTTAGTATAATTCCATGATTTATGCCATACACATCATATGTATGCTTAATATGAGTAATGACTGATCATAGCATATGCCATTAGGCAGATTACTTATGGGACTCACTGATAGGAGTGACCCACATGAGCGCATGGCATGCGCAATATTGCTACATGACTGGATAATGTGACTCATGCATTTCACATATGTGTGACATGATCATTGTACGCCCTAGCGATATCAGGGTCGTGGCTCCACAGGAAAATCGTGGATGGCCGTATCGGATACCGAAAATTACCAGCTCTAGCATTGTTGGCACGTGTAATGACCCGAAAAATTTCATGCTAAGACCCGAGTACTACCTCTATTTTCCTTAAAAGTTATTTGTGGGTTAATTAGCCCTAAACTTGATTTCTTGTGAAATTAGCATCAATCACTTTAAATTTGATCTGCAGGACTCAAAACCTGTAGAATCGTTAGCGCTATGTTACTCTGAAATCTGGGATTCAACGCTAAATCCAGTTGCTCTTGAGAATTTTTAGAAGCTTTGGATTGGACCTGGACCGCACGTCGAAAGTCCGATAGCGATGATCTTAGACAGTTATGGTCACCATGTTGGACTTGACCATCACCCCAAAAATCAAGTCCAGATGATGTCTTGGGTCAATTTGATTGAGTCCGGAGTGAAGAGTGTGAGAACGGTGAGAAATTAAATATGATTTTATGAAATTTGAGTCGTGTCGCTTGCGCGACGATTTTAAGTAATCTGACCGTTGGATTCTGACCCAATTTCACCCTCAGATCAGGGAAGATGGCCCAAGCATGTCATAATGCTTGGGGACCTGATCGAGTTTTAGTGACCGTTGAATTGAGAGTGGTCCGCCACGGCTGATTTGTAAATCCGATCGGTACGAAAACTTAGCCTGACCTAGATCCATGGTCAGTGAGCTTAAGTCCGACCACACGTGGAGAAATGACCACCGGAAGTGCTCCGTTGGATCGAGAGAGGCCTGATTTGGTTATAACCTAAGTATACCTTGGCCCTGGGCTATTTTCATCAATGTTAGGCCTATATAAAGACCTTAAAACCCTCACTCTCTTTTCCATACGAATTTCCTAACCCTTGCTAAGAAAGAGAGGGGAAAAGAGAGAGAAAGATAGAGAGAAGTTGGTGAATCATCTTAAGATTCTTTCCTGTTACTCTACATCCTTAAACCATCACTTTTGAATCGTTATTCCGGCGATTCTAAGTTCCTTCTTGGGTAAGTTAATCTAACCATAATCTATTTAGAGCTTAGAATAGTCTATGTGTTGATGTAGCTCATTTCTATTCTTGCCTTAGGTTATCTAGTTGCCGTTGACGAAGACATATCGTCTGAATCAGTTCAGTGTGCTTTTTCTGGTTTAAGGTGCAGACTATATTCGTATAGGTTATGGTTTTCAAGGCTTTCAATGTCAGATAATGGTTTATTATTGTTATGGATGCAATTTCACATGCCAAATGCTATGTTTATTTTGCGTTCCTGATATGTATGTGTTATATTGAGATTTGTGTATTCTATGTATATGTAGGAAGTAACGTATACGTATAAAATATGAACATGTGTTTGCCATGATTATCTGTCGTGTATTTGTGCTAGTTGTATGTGTGTCAACTCCTTGGCAAAAGGAATTGTCCATATGTGTATATTCCAACATACGTCATGTATGTTGAACTATGTAGTCTAAGTGTTTGTAGAAATGTCTAAATGGTTTAAAGTGTAATATATTAACCTATTTGCAGGCATTGAGATGCGATTCTCAACTCTCCTATTGGTGTGTATGATTTCCTACATGCAAGTCACATTCTTCGTTGTTTAACTTCAAGTATTACTCAGTGTAAATCCATGTTAAGTTGATATTCTTCAAATGCTCACATACTACATGATTTGAATTGTTGTTCCATTACTGTTCTAAATTGTATATGCATATTTGTTATAATGGAATGTGTTTGGGACTATGAAATAGTCCAGGAAATCGGTAATCGGCCTTGAGTTCGTGGCTGAGGTTGTTTTCACAACGAAGGACGTGATTTGACGAACCCGAGTCGTATTAGAGTTGTCAGCAGTGGTTTAGCCACACGAAGTGTTTGCGCACTCTATGTCGTTCAACCCAACGTGCGCTCATGCTAGTCGAGTACGTCAAGTAACCCGATTGTCCGATGTATTTCACCATGTATGGACGCTATTGTTTAAATTTAGGGTACCAAACTTACCAATGAAATCCCGTTAACCATTGTACCTTGATCCGCTAAGACTCATGAGCTGAAAATGGTGGTATGGGACACCGTGGTCGAGCTGTCGGCCTACGCTGGGGTGACAAGCCTCCCCGTAGTGACCAGTGAGCAACTAGACTCGTGAGCCAATTATGGTGGTATGGGACACTATATTCGTGCTGTCGGCCTACATTGATTAGTGACGAGCCCTTTGTAGTGACCTCGAGCATACCTTGATACTGCATTAAGGTGACGAGCCTTAGAGTAGTAACTAAGGTATGATAGGCGTGCATTGATTGGTGACGAGCCCTTTGCAGGGACCTAGAACCATATGATCGTATGAGATGGCCTAGGACTGATGACCCTAGAATGGATCACTGTGTGAAAATTGATATGAGGAAGGTACCTTAGCTTCCCAATCCTGCTGTATGAAGAGGACTAATAACAACTAGGTAATCATGTTCATGCACTGCATTACATGTGCATGGAAGTCGTTGGCACTGCGGGAGGTTGTCATGCATAGCGTAAGATGAAGACGCTGAGGGAGTAAGGTGAGGGCATGCATCATTTATACATACATCCTTGCACTAACAAGAGTAATTAAGACATGTTTGATTGTTCTGCTTTATCATTACTGCTCGATTGAATTGATAACATGTTAACCTTTGCTTTATTGTTCCACTGAGTTGATCACTCACTCCCACGTTCTGGGGTGGTGTTTAAACACTAACCAGACTCTGTCTTAGATGCAGATGTTGATGCGACCCCTGAGGCAGAGCAGGAGTTCGAGGATGATGAGGCCACGTTTTCTTTTATGCAGTTCTCAGGCGGGTTCATGTGAGCCATGTCCTGATGTGCGGGGATTCTGAGTTTTCTTTTGGAATAGATAATTTCATTTTGATTCTTATATTTTTGAGAGCAACACTTGTATTATGACCTGACATGTATACGTATTTCAGGGACTTGCACATGTACACATATATTTCTCTAAGTCTTCTGCTTGCGTCTTTCACTTATCCTTGAATTATGTTTGAAGTTTTGCTTAATCTATTCCATGTTTTATGTACTTATACAGACAACATACATCCATCATTACATATGTTGCATAAGTGATTTTTTGGAACTCGGGAGCTGAGTTATGCTTGACCCCCGAATTTCAGGGCGTTACAAGTTGGTATCAGAGCATGATTTGGATTAAACCGGACCTGGGTTATGGTCACACCGCACACTGTCGCCACCTTAGTGTAGGAGGGTGCAAGCTGATTTTCGCTATTCGTACTGTGGGAAGATGGGGCATTCGGATCGTACTTGCTTTTCGCATATGTGGTATAGTGGATTTACTCCACTGCAGAGGATTAGCTATCCGATGCCTCAGGTTATATCACCTCCACCTCTTAGTTCAGCGCCAGCTCTCCATCCTTCAGACCTTCTGTACCTAGCTTCAGGCCACCTCAACGGCCCATGGTTCTTCTGCCGAATCATCCACAGCAGGCTCGAGTTCACGCTCTCTCAGCTGAAGCGCCTGTGGTTGACTTGGTGCCAAGATCCTTCAAGGTTACTGCTCACATCCAACGTATTCCCATTTCTATGTTGGTGGATACAGGGTCCACTACCTCTCTTATATCGTATGCGGCAGTTAGGCGGCTGAGTTTGGGCACTGTTACTATGAAGGGAGTGATGCTTATTACCGCTACAGGGATCTCCTCTGCTATGAACAAGCATTGTATGGATTGTTTGATTGATCTAGGGAGTGGATCAATTCTTGTTGACCTTTTTGTTGCACCTCTTTACCATTACGATGATATTATGGGTATGGATTGGCTCACGAAGATGCGGGCAGAGATTGATTGTGAAACTAGGTCGGTGACAATCCATGGACCTGAGGGCGAGACAGTTACTTTCCCAGTTCAGGTCAGTTACCCTTTTCATCTTGGTTATTACACTTCTCCGTTGGAGAGTATTATTAGAACGACGTTTGAAAGTATGCTTGTAGTTCAGGAGCTTAAAGATGTGTTTGAGTCGATTCCTGGATTACCCCCTCAGCGCGAGATTGATTTTACTATCGATCTCATGCCTGGTGCGGCACCCATTTCTTTGGCCACCTATCGTATGCCTCTGAGTGAAATAGAGGAATTGAGGAAGTAGATAGATGGCTTGTTGAATTTGGGTTTTATTTAGCCTAGTGTGTCTCCTTGGGAAGCACCTGTCCTGTTTGTTAAGAAGAAGGATGGTTCCTTGCGATTATGTATTGATTATCGCAGGTTGAATCAGGTCACTGTGAAGAACAAGTATCCCTTGCCTAGGATCAATGATTTATTTGATCAGTTGAAGGGGGCACGATACTTTTCGAAGGTTGATTTGCAGTCAGGGTATCACCAGTTGCACGTCAAGAATGAGGATATGCAGAAGACCACTTATAGGACTAGTTTCGGCCATTATGAGTTCCTTGTGATGTCGTTCAGTCTTATGAACGCACCGGCCATGTTCATGGATCTGATGAACAGGGTGTTTCGGCCATTCTTGTTTTGATTCGTCATTGTCTTTATCGATGAAATTTTGATATATTCTGCGAGTCGAGAAGAGCACGAGGAGCACTTAAGAGCGGTCATGGATACTCTCAGGAATAATCAGCTTTTTACGCAGTTTAAGAAATGCGATTTCTAGAAAGAGGAAGTCAAGTTCCTAGGAGATGTGGTGTCTAAGGAAGGGATAGCTGTCGATCTTGCTAAGGTAGCTGCAGTTTAGGACTGGAAGCAGCCTAGTTCAGTTACTAAGGTGAGGAGCTTTCTGGGTCAGCAGGCTATTATCGACGCTTCATACGAGACTTCTCGAAGATAGCCAAACCTTTGTCTCAGTTGACATGGAAAGATTTGAAGTTTGCTTGGAATGAGAGGGCGGAGATAGCTTTTCAAGAGCTGAAGGACAAGTTGACGTCCGCCCCTGTGCTAGTATTACCAGAGCAAGGGGTTAAGTATACGATATATACTGACGCCTCTCACGTTAGTCTGGGTTGTGTCCTTATGCAGAAGGACATGGTGATTGCATATGCTTTGAGACAGTTGAGGAAACACGAAGAAAATTACCCTACACATGACCTGGAGTTGGCAGCTGTTATTTTTGCATTAAAGCTCTGGAGACATTACCTCTAAGGAGAGGAGTTCGAGCTCTTTTGCGACCACAAGAGCCTTAAGTATATTTTCACGCAGTGTGACTTGAATATGAGGCAACGCTGTTGGATGGAAACATTGAAAGACTTTAAGTTTGATGTTTCTTACCATCCGGGCAAGGTGAACCTTGTGGCAGACGGTTTGAGTCGCAAGAAGACTATAGAGTTTGCGGCTCCGCTAATGATAGCAGAGTGGGACATGTTGGAGTTTGTGCGAGACTTTAAGCATAAACTTACGGTAGAAGAGCCATATGAGGTTATCGCACACATTCGTGTACAGCCCCTCATTGACGAGAGGATCGTTGCAGCTCTGGCAGATGATGAGCATTTGGCAAAGATGAGAGAGCGGGTTGGTACAGATGAGGACTCCAAGTGGAGTGTTAGTTCAGATGGGGGCCTATGATTTCGTGGCCGGTTATGTGTCCCAGACATTCCTGACTTGAGACGGGAGGTTCTTGAGTCAGCCCATAATTCTAAGCTTACGATGCATCCAGGTAGCATGAAGATGTATCAAGATATGAGAAGATCTTATTGGTGGGACAACATGAAGGTTCATATTGCTGAGTTTGTATCTTGTTGTCTCACGTGCCAGCAGGTCAAGGCAGAGCATCGCCGACCTCCTGGGCTGTTTCAGCCCATGCCCATAGCAGAATGGAAGTGGGACTTCATCTCTATGGATTTTATTTCAAGGTTACCGAGAGCGAGGAAGGAACATGACTCTATTTGGGTGATCATCGACCGATTGACGAAGTCGGCTCATTTCTTACCGATCAGAGTCACAAACTCTGCAGACGAGTTGGCTAAATTGTACATCAAGGAGATTGTACGTCTGCATGGAGTTCCCTTAGAGATTGTGTCTGACAGAGACACGCGTTTCACATCTATCTTCTGGACTCGTATCCAAGAAGCGATGGGTGTGAAATTGAAGTTTAGCACCACGTTTCATCCACAGACAGACGGGCAGACGGAACGTTGAATCAGATTCTGGAAGACATGTTGCGAGCTTATGTTTTGGATTTCAAGGACAGTTGGGATGATTGTCTCCCTTATGCAGAGTTCGCGTATAATAACAGTTTCCAGGCGAGTATTAGCATGGCTCCCTACGAGGCATTGTATGATCGCCCTTGCAGAGAGCACAGCATTGCTGGCCAGAAGTTGGCGAGCGTAGTTTGATTGGCCCGGAGTTGGTGCAGGCGACTTCAGAGAAAGTTGACATTATTCGACGTCGACTTCTAATAGCCCAGAGCAGGCAGAAGAGTTACGCTGATACGAGGCGGCGACCGCTTGAGTTTGAGGTTGGAGACCATGTATTTCTTAAGGTTCCCCTATGAAGGGAGTTCTGCGGTTCGGTAAGAAGGGAAAGCTCACGCCGAGATTTATTGGTCCATTTCAAATTCTGGATCGAATGGGAGCGGTAGCATACAGCCTTGCTTTGCCCATACCACTTGCGTGCGTGCATAACATATTTCATGTTTCTATACTGAAGAAGTACGTTCCTGATCCTTCGCATATTATCAGTTGGGAGCAGGTGCAGTTGAGCGAGGATACCACATATGTACTGCGACCGACGTGTATCCTAGACAAGAAGGAGCAGGTATTGCGTAGCAAGGTCATCCCTCTTGTGAAAGTACTATGGACGCATCATAGTGAAGAAGAGGCTACTTGGGAGACTGAAGCTGAGGTCAGAAAGAGCTACCCTCAGATCCTTGAGGAATATGAGAAGGTACGAATTTCGAGGATGAAAATTTTCTTTAAGGGGGGTAGATTGTAATGACCCAGAAAATTTCGTGCAAAGACCCGAGTACTACCTATATTTTCCTTAGAAGTTATTTATGGGTTAATTAGCGCTAAACTTGATTGCTTGTGAAATTAGCATCGATCACTTTAAATTTGATCTGAAGGACTCAAAACCTGTAGAATCGTTAGCGCTATGTTGCTCTGAAATCTAGGATTCAACGCTAAATCCAGTTGCTCTTGGGAATTTTTAAAAGCTTTGGATCGGACCTGGACCGCGCGTCGAAAGTCCGATAGTGATGATCTTAGACAGTTATGGTCACCATGTTGGACTTGACCATCACCTCAAAAATCATGTCCAGATGATGTCCTGGGTCGATTTGATTGAGTCCGGAGTGAAGAGTGTGAGAATGGTGAGAAATTAAATATGATTTTATGAAATCTGAGTCGTGTCGCTTGCGCGACGATTTTAAGCAATCTGACTGTTGGATTCTGACCCAATTTCACCCTCGGATCAGGGAAGGTGTCCCAGGCATGTCATAATGCTTATGGATCTGATCGAGTTTCAGTGACCGTTGAATTGAGAGTGGTTTGCCATGGCTGATCTATAAATCCTATTGGTACGAAAACTCAGTCTGACCTAGATCCATGGTCAGTGAGCTTAAGTCCGACCGCACGTAGAGAAAGGACCACCGAAAGTACTCCGTTGGATCGAGAGAGGCCTGATTTGGTTATAACCTAAGTATACCTTGGCCCTGGGGCTATTTTCATCAATGTTAGGCCTATATAAAGACCTTAAAACCCTCACTCTCTTTTCCATACGAATTTCCTAACCCTAGCTAAGAAAGAGAGGGGAAAAGAGAGAGAAAGAGAGAGAGAAGTTGGTGAATCATCTTAAGATTCTTTCCTGTTACTCTACATCCTTAAACCATCACTTTTGAATCGTTATTCCGGCGATTCTAAGTTCCTTCTTGGGTAAGTTAATCTAACCCTAATCTGTTTAGAGCTTAGAATAGTCTATGTGTTGATGTAGCTCATTTCTATTCTTGCCTTAGGTTATCTAGTCGCCGTTGACGAAGACATATCGTTTGAATCATTTCGGTGTGCTTTTTCTGGTTTAAGGTGCAGACTATATTCGTATAGGTTATGGTTTTCAAGGCTTTCAATGTCAGATAATGGTTTATTATTGTTATGGATGCAATTTCACATGCCAAATGCTATGTTTATTTTGCGTTCCTGATATGTATGTGTTATATTGAGATTTGTGTATTCTATGTATATGTAGGAAGTAACGTATACGTATAAAATATGAACATGTGTTTACCATGATTTTCTGTCGTGTATTTGTGCTAGTTGTATGTGTGTCAACTCCTTGGCAAAAGGAATTGTTCATATGTGTGTATTCCAACATACGTCATGTATGTTGAACTATGTAGTTTAAGTGTTTGTAGAAATGTCTGAATGGTTTAAAGTGTAATATATTATCCTATTTGCGGGCATTGAGAAGTGATTCTCAACTCTCCTATTGGTGTGTATGATTTCCTACATGGAAGTCACATTCTTTATTGTTTAACTTCAAGTATTACTTAGTGTAAATCCATGTTAAGTTGATATTCTTCAAATGCTCACATACTACATGATTTGAATTGTTGTTCCATTACTGTTCTAAATTGTATATGCATATCTGTTATAATGGAATGTGTTTGGGACTATGAAATAGTCCAGGAAATCGGTAATTGGCCTTGAGTTCATGGGTGAGGCTGTTTTCGCCACGAAGGACGTGATTTGACGAACCCGAGTCGTATTAGAGTTGTCGGCAATGGTTTGGCCACACGGAGTGTTTGCGCACTCTATGTCATTCAACCCAACATGCGCTCGTGCTAGTCGAGTATGTCAAGTAACCCGATTGTCCGATATATGTTCACCATGTATGGACACTATTGTTTGAATCTAGGATACCAAACTTATCGATGAAATCCTGTTAACCGTTGTACCTTGATCTGCTAAGACTCATGAGCCGGACATGGTGGTATGGGACACCGTGGTCGAGTTGTCGGCCTACGCTGGGGTGACGAGCCTCCCCGTAGTGACCAGTGAGCACACCAGACTCGTGAGCCGATTATGGTGGTATGGGACACTGTCAGCCTACATTGATTGGTGACGAGCCCTTTGTAGTGACCTCGAGCATACCTTGAGACCGCATTAAGGCGACGAGCCTTAGAGTAGTAACTAAGGTATGATAGGCGTGCATTGATTGGTGACGAGCCCTTTGCAGCGACCTAAAACCATATGATCGTATGAGATGGCCTAGGACTGACGACCCTAGAATGGATCACTGTGTGGAAATTGATATGAGGAAGGTACCTTAGCTTCCAAATCCTGCTGTATGAAGAGGACTAATAACAACTTGGTAATCATGTTCATGCACCGCATTGCATGTGCGTGGAAGTCATTGGCATTGCGGGAGGTTGTCATGCGTAACGTAAGATGAAGACACTGAGGAAGTAAGGCGAGGGCATGCATCATTTATACATACATCCTTGCACTAACAAGAGTAATTAGGACATGTTTGATTGTTCTGCTTTTTTATTACTGCTTGATTGAATTGATAACACGTTAACCTTTGCTTTATTGTTCCACTGAGTTGATCACTCACTCCCACGTTCTGGGGTGGTGTTTAAACACCAACCAGACTCTGTCTTAGATGCAGATGTTGATGCGACCCCTGAGGCAGAGCAGGAGTTCGAGGATGATAAGGCCACGTTTTCTTTTATGCAGTTCTCAAGCGGGTTCATGTGAGCCATGTCCTGATGTGCGGGGATTCTGAGTTTTCTTTTGGAATATATAATTTCATTTTGATTCTTGTATTTTTGAGAGCAACACTTATATTATGACCTGACATGTATACGTATTTCAGGGACTTGCACATGTACACATATATTTCTCTAAGTCTTCCACTTGCGTCTTTCACTTATCCCTGAATTATGTTTGCAGTTTTGCTTAATCTATTCCATGTTTTATGTACTTATACAGATAACATACATCCATCATTACATATGTTGCATAAGTGATATTTTGGAACTCGGGAGCTGAGTTATGCTCGACCTCCGAATTTCAGGCGTTACAGCACGTAGGATGTCCTTGGGTGAATGTCCCAGAACCTTTTTGGTACTAGAAGTTGCTCCAACGTCTAGACAGAGTGGATACACGAGCGTCTGAGTGCCGAATACCTGTAGGCCACGTCTCCCACTGTGTCATGGTTGGTTGGAATGGGGTGTGGCCTTATCCGCATAAGTGAGGGAGATATAAGCGAGGCTGAGTTTGACTAGCTCGCTAATGAGTCTGCTATCGATGAGCTGGGTAGGTATTAGCAGACTACTGGTCAGGTGGATAGTGAGGTCTATTCCACTTGCTGGGCTGTGCGGTTAGGGAGGTGGCAGTCAGTGTGGAGTGTACTAGACCCCGGTGATATCACAGAGTGAAACTGTACTGATGTGTACTGGCAAGCTTTCTTTGCATCTTGCATATGACATTTGGCTACATAGGCCTCGCATCGCATGGCCTTGGTATGGCCGATAGCATTTATGCCTTGCATCACATAGCTTTGGTACAGCTGGTAGCATTCATAGACTTATCGCATATTTCTGCATTACTCTGATATTGTTCACTTGGCGCTTGCCTTGCGCACACACTTATACCACCCTCTAAGCTTTTGTAAGCTTATGCGTGATCGTTGCGTGTAGTTGTCATTGGATCACAGTAGCGCTGAGGGAGAGGCGCGTATCAGATCATTTTGGAGTTTTTTTTATTACCTTGTATTTCCCTTCCCACATTGTACTTAAAGTTTTTAATATAATGGATATGTGGTGTTGTTATTTTGTAACTTGGTTATACTTGTGGTTATGCTCTATTAAAAAAATTATACTAAAAATTCTCCTTGTAGGATCCCAGGATCGGAATATGGCATATGAATGCTGGGAGCTGAGAATGGGGCACTACGGAAGTTGTTAGCGTCGGATTCGGTGATCGAGAATTTTGTGAGCCCGTTTTCTGAGTTTGGGGCATGATAGAAGTTGGTATCAGAGCATAACTTGGGAATACCTAAGGATCATATCACATATCTACTATGAACTTAAAATAAATAGGTCTCGAGCTCAAATAAGTTAGCAATTTTCCAACATAGACCCGTAACGTTTGTGTCTTTGAGAATTCTCAAGGCTGATAGGCCCTTATTCCTTCCTGTAGGACATGCTGCCTAGGAGAGCGACCCGAGTGACTCCTGCTCTCCCGTGTGAGCCTGGCGCAGCCTCGACAGCACCCGTGACTGCAGAGCAGCTTCAGCAGATGCTGCAGATGATGACCACTATCTTTCATGGGCAGACCAGGCATACCACTGTTACACCAGTTGTGGCCGAGTAGGAGCGTGCAAGCGCCCTTCTCAAGGACTTTTGATAGTACGATCCCCAAAATTTTCGGGGCAAGCCAGACCCTACCGCAATAGAGATATGGTGCTCCGAGGTGGAGAAGATATACAACACCATGAGATGTACGACCCAGCAGTGAGTTCCATTAGTTGTATTCCTTCTCCAGGGTGAGGCTCAACATCGGTGGGCATCTGTTGCCCGATCAGTAGCGGCCGATTTCATGTGGACCTGAGAGGACTTTGTAGACCGGTTTGACTGAAAGTTCTTTTCTAAGCATGTGCGCCAATAGTGCGCATTAGAGTTTGAGACTCTGGTCTAGGGGGACATGACTGTGTCCCAGTATGAGGCATGTTTTGTCGAACTATCGAGATTCATGATATATTTTGTTGATGATGAGGGGTGGAAGGCCCGTTGTTTTAAGAACGGTTTACATCTTGGCCTTAGGAGCCGTGTGATCGGACACATGCTTTTGACATTTGAGCAGATTGTGGAGAGGGCCCAGATCTACAAGTCAGATTGGGCCAGTTTACAAAAGGCTCATGACCAGAGAAGAGATCAAAAGAGGAAGGCGCCCTCCAGTAGCTCCCACCAGTAGCATTGTTCACAGCAGCGATGCAAGACCTGCCCAGCATTCTGAGCACCAGTGGCACCCCCAGCACCACCTCTCGGACCATTTTTAGGTACTTGCTTTGGGTGCGGTAGGACAGGACATCGTAGGCATGAGTGTCCCCATCCACAGCAGCAGCAGTGACCACAACACCAGCCTCCCGGGCCTCCCCCACAGCAATAGAGGTAGTAGATCAGGCCGCCACAGCGACAGCAGCATTAGCAGAGACCTCAGAGGGGACCTGAACCTCCCCAGTAGGCTCAGGAAAGATTTTATGCCGCACAGCAGGACCCTCAGTCATCAGGAGGAGTCGTCGAGGGGATTGTCCCTGTTTCTGCATGCATTGCACATGTATTGTTTGATTCTGGTGCATCGCATTTCTTTGTAGCCGCTGATTTCTGCCGATTGACTGGTTTACCGATGGAGTCTGCCCATAAGGGTTTGTCAGTATCGATGCCCTTGGGGAAGACTGCAGTATTAGACCAATTTTGCTCATCCTGCCTCATTCTAATTGGGGGTATCTTTTTGCCTGCTGATTTGTTTGTATTGGCGATGTCCGAGTTTGATGTCATCCTGGGCATGAATTGGCTCGCCGAGTATCATGCCATATTAGACTACTCCACAAGGACAGTCACGTTCCGTATACCCGACATGCAAGAGTTCCAGTTTGTTACCGAGCCAAGAGGAGAGCAGCTTTCTTGCCTATTATCGTGTGCCATTGAGGAGTCAGCTACTTTGAGTATCGACTAGTTGCCGGTCATTTGTGGTTTTCCCGATGTGTTCCAGGAGATTCCGGGGTTACCACCTCATCGGCACACCAAGTTCCAGATTGATCTCGTGCTCGGTACCACGCCTATTTCGAAGGCCCCATATCGTATGACACCGTTTGAGTTACGGGAACTACAAAAGGAGTTGGACGAGTTGCTTAAGCTAGGCTTTATCCATCCGAGCAGTTTACCATGGGGAGCACCGGCACTCTTTGTGAAGAAGAAGGATGGCTCGTTGAGGCTTTGCGTAGATTACCGCGAGCTCAACAAAGTCATGATCAAGAACAAGTACTCGCTCCCAAGGATCGATGATTTGTTTGATCAGCTGCAGGAGGCACAATTCTTTTTTAAGATAGACTTGTGGTCCGGTTATCATCAGGTTCGGGTCTAAGATGAGGATATCCCGAAGACAACCTTCAGGATGCACTATGGTCATTTTGAGTTCCAGGTCATGTCCTTCAGATTGACCAATGCGCCCGCAGTGTTTATGCAGTTGATGAACAAGGTCTTCCATCTGTATCTCATTCAGTTTGTTGTGGTGTTCATTGACGACATTCTAATATATTCGAGGACCCGTGAGGAGCATGAGCGGCATTTGGAGATTACCTTGCAGACTCTCCGTGCACACTAGCTTTATGTGAAACTGGAGAAGTGCGGTTCTGGTAGGATGAGGTGAAGTTCCTCGGTCATGTGGTGACGAGGCAGGGTGTCACAGTAGACCCCTCGAAGATTGATGCCATGCGTCAGTGGGGCCAGCCCACGAACTCGTCCGAGATCCGCAGTTTCCTTGGTTTAGCGAGCTACACTGACATTTCATTGAGGGATTCTCTCGTATTGCAACCCCATTGACTAAGTTGACCCAGAAGGGTGCTGAGTTCGTTTGGAGCGGCACTTATGAGCAGACATTTATGAAGCCGAAGGACCGCCTCACGTCCGCTCCTGTCCTCACTCTTCCCTCTGGGAGTGATGGATTTGTTATTTTATTAATGCTTCACAAGTTGGCTTGGGTACTGTCCTAATGCGACATGGGAAGCTGGTGGCTTATGCATCTTGCTAGCTTAAGGTCCATGAGCTGAACTACCTCACGCATGATTTGGAGCTGGCAGCAGTTGTCTTCGCCTTGAAGGTGTGGAGGCACTATCTTTATGGGGTGAGGTTTGAGCTCTTCTCCGACCACAAGAGCTTGAAGTATCTATTCTCTCAGTCCGAGCTGAACATGAGGCAGAGGCATTGGATGGAGCTCTTGAAGGACTATGATTTTAATCTCCGGTACCACCCGGGCAAGGTGAACATGGTGGCGGATGCCCTCAGCCGTCAGCCACGAGGCTTGGTGGCACACATGATGATTCAGGAGTAGAGGATGCTCGAGGATATAGCAAAGTACGACTTCAAGTTTAGTCTGCAGTCTTCTATCGTGCAGCTATCGAGCCTGTTGATTCAACCCTCTCTTGTCACAAGAGTGATCGAGGCTCAGCAGGTAGATGAGTCATTACAGGATTACCGAGTAGAGGCAGCATCTGAGAGTTAGACAAATTGACAGATTGGTTCTGATGGTGGACTTCTCTTTAGAGGCGGATTATGTGTCCCGGATATACCTGAGTTATGCTGAGATCTTATGACCGAGGCACATCGATCGTGGTTCTCTATCCACCCTGGCTCGACGAAGATGTATTGCAATATGAGGCGTCAGTATTTTTGGGATGGGATAAAGCACCAGATAGCCAGTTTTGTGACTGAGTGTGACACATGCCAGCGTGTCAAGGCCGATTATCAGGGACCCCCTGGTCTATTGCAGCCGTTGAGCATCCCGATGTGGAAGTGGGAGCACATATCTACTGATTTTATCATGGGTTTGCCAAGGACACAGCGCGGTCATGACGCTATCGGGGTTGTCGTGGACCGTTTGACGAAGTCAGCACATCTTTTTATGATTCATGAGACTTGGCATATGGACCAGCTCACGAAGATGTTTGTTGATGAGATCGTGAGACTGCAAGGTGTTCCTGCCTCGATCGTTTCAGATCAAGACCCGAGGTTCACGTCTCAGTTTTGAAGAGCTTCCAGAGAGCGATGAGCACTGATTTGCAGCTTAGCACCACGTATCATCCGTAGACCGATGGGTAGACCAAAAGGGTCAACCAGATCCTTGAGGATATGCTTCGCGCCTGCACGATTGATTTCTCAGGTAGTTGGGATGAGCACCTGAGATTGGCTGAGTTCGGGAACAACAACAGCTATCAGGCGACCATTGGCATGGCTCCTTTTGAGGCATTATATAGCAGACTGTGCAGATCTTCGAGTTGTTGGACCGTGGTCGGAGAGCGGCATCTCCTAGGTCCCGAGCTTGTGTTGTAGACGTCAGAGGCTATCGATATCATCAGGCAGAGGATACGCACAACTCAGAGCCGGCATAAGAGTTTTGCTGATCATGGGTGTCGTCCCTTGGAGTGGGGACCATGTGTATCTCAGGTCTCACCCATGAAGGGTGTGGTTCATTTTGGAGCGAAGGGCAAGCTTGCCCTGAGATTTATAGGACCTTTCGAGATCACGGGGCGCGTTGGCGTCGTGGCCTATCGGCTTGCCTTACTATCTCAGTTGTCTAGCGTCCACAATATTTTTCACGTTTCTATGTTAAGGAAGTGTGGGTCAGACATCGTTCCTGTTATTGATTGGTAGCCATTGGAGGATCGTGAGGACACTTCTTACATTAAGTAGCCAGTTCATATCCTCGATCGGAAGGATCAGGTCCTTCGAACCAAGGTCATTCCCTTAGTGAAGGTGCAGTGGGGCCATCATAGTGTGGATGAGGTGTTTTGGGAGCACGAGGCGGAGATTCAAGAGCGCTATCCCCATCTTTTTGATGTTTGATTGTGTGTTGTATTGTGTTTTGATTATATACGATGTTATGTTTCCTATACTCTTATGGTTATGATTAGCTGCGATGGTAGTATAAATTTTGAGGATGAAATTTTTATTAGGGGGAGAGGTGTACGACTCGTATCCGAATCCGTACTATTTCGTCGACTCTCGTGATCATTCCCGTCGAATTTCGGCAACCTACGACCTATAATCGATGTTTGCGCGCGATCTTAAGTCATATCTTGTAGATTTGAATCAGCTTAATCCAAGACCCGTACCATTGTGATCGTACCGTCACCACGGCTCCAACGCCATGTCTCGTGCACCAATCTGACACTTAGATCATAAGATGTGGACCGTGCATTATAATGGTCGTGGACCACATATTGCGGGACCCACCTACTCCATGTGGCACCAATCCCTAGGAAGTCATGAGTGATGACATCACCCTAGCTATAGCCACCCTACCCTAGCTATAGCCACCCTACCTTAGCTATAGCCACCCTACCTACCCCTAGCCCTTCTTACAAGTACTTATGGCTAGCCACCCTACCCGTAGCCCTTCTTACAAGCATTTATTGCTGGCCACCCACACCTCTCTTACAAGTAATCATGACCTACCTAAGCTACTCTCTCTCTCTCTCTCTTTACAACTCTTTCTCTCTCTCTCATTTCTTAAACCCACATTCCCAAGCAAGGAAAAATCCCACGTCTAAGCTCTTCCATGTGAGAAAAGAGTGAGTTGTGTGGCCCACTTTCCTCTCCCAAAATCCTTCATCCAAGCCATCCACTTCTCATCTTCCACCATCAAAGTGAGACACAAGGAGATCGGCTTTCCAACGGACCAAAAAGATCGAACGGTGGGCGCTTTTATAGACTAGTTTTCATGTTTTTATGATGGGCCAAGTGAGGCCTCCTACTGATCGATGGTATAGATCTCACTTTGGACACTAAGATGTGGTCGATGGCCCATCTTGATTCCCATGATCATTCCATGATGGGGCCATTCCCCATGAACCCCATCATGATGTTTATTTTCATTGCATACATAGGGTCATCTAGACCTTCTATTTTGGTGGAGAAAGGATCTCCAGCATTGATTCTTGATTTGATGGGCCCACGTGTAATGGGACCCACTTGATGTATGATTGAATGCTTGAAAAGGAGGGCCCATAGTGTCGGGGTCCCTCCATCACAAGTGTGTCTCACTCTCTCTCTCTCATTTTGTGTGATGTGTGGCCCACTCGGATGGACCCCACCTCGATGTATGTCTTATCCATACCATCCATGCATATGGTGGCCCACCTAGATAGCATGTCTGAAGTAGGCCTGTGAACTGACAGTGATGAAAAAAAATGTAAGTTTGTTTTGAAATTTGGGGTGGGTTGCTCATGTAGGCCCCACTTTGATATATGAATTCAATCCACGCCGTCCATCCTTTTCCCCAGACCATTTTAGGCATTGAGCCAAGAAATGAGGCTAATCTGAATTTCGGGTGGGCCATAGCATAACAAACAGTGTGTCTACCATTGAAATCTACCCTGATGTTTCTGTACCCCAAAATATATTGAATATTGGGCTTGTTTGGCTTGTCTTAAGTCATGGGGGCTAGTGGATGGGGGAATTTACCTGATGCGGGCCGCACACACGAAAAACTGTGAAAAAACTACAATTTCAAAAAAAAAAGAGAAAATAGGTGCAGCGCCTGGTGCCGCTGACGCTGCAGCAGGATGCTACTGCGTTTTGGCTGGCGGGCAGGGACTAGGCCCCACCATGATGTGTGTTGTTTATGCACACCGTGCAAATGGTGGGCCACTTTTTACTGTGAACCCCCTCTAAATTTGAGCCATATATGTGGCTCAGATGGCCCACATCATAGGAAACAATGGTGATTGAAGGCTGCCATTGAAACCCCTTTTATGGGTACAGAAGTTTTGGGTCAATATGAAATTTGTTTGTCCTTCCATCTAGGTTAGCGTGACCTTATCACCAGGTTGGATGACATATAAACATTATGGTGGGCCCCACATGGGACCCTAAGATGTATGTGTTCTATCCACACC
Source organism: Magnolia sinica (assembly GCF_029962835.1). Lineage (NCBI taxonomy): Eukaryota > Viridiplantae > Streptophyta > Magnoliopsida > Magnoliales > Magnoliaceae > Magnolia > Magnolia sinica. The sequence continues at coordinate 72,285,538 of NC_080573.1, forward strand.
GTCCACAGCAGTGGACGGTGGAACCCACTATGATGTATGTGTTTTAGTCACACCGTCCACAGCAGTGAACGGTGGAACCCACCATGATTTATGTGTTTTATCCACACCGTCCACACCTGGATGGTGGGACCCACCATGATGCATGTGTTGCATCCAAACCATCTAACCACCTTGAAAGCTCATTTTACGGAATGAGCTAAAGAATGAGTCAGATCCATAGTTCAAGTGGATCCCCACCATTGAAAAAATAGTGGGGATAGTGACATCCACCATCCAAAAACTTCTTAAGGGCCACGGTAGTTCTAATCAAACTAAATGTCTCTGCTTTCACTTCATCTATCTCCATGATTGGGCCCTGTAGGATTTTAACGGCGGAAATCATTCTCACCACTGTTATTTGGAGTGCGGTCCAGTTGATCTTTTGAGATGACTCATATATATATATATAATATTAATGAACCTGTGGCCATCCGTTGAGGCCCACCTTGATATATACATGAGGCCCATGTGATTAAGCCCATCTTGATTTATTTGTGGCTCGTTGTTGAGGCCCACCTAGATATTTATAAGGCCCATTTGAGGAGGCCCATCTTGATGTAGTTATGGCCCATCCATTGAGGCCCACCTTAACATATATGAGGCCCATGTTGTGAGGCCCATTTGATGTATTGGAGGCCCATGGGTCGAGGCCAATGGGATGTACATAAGGCCCATTGCAATGTGTGATTCCACTATGGTTTGTGTAATGGCAGGCTATGCCTAGGGAGCAATGATGGTTTGACGCCCACATTGTATGTACAATGTTGGTTAAATGTCCACATTGTAACTCTCCTTAGGGCCCATTGGTAGGCCCATACTTGTTATGCGTTGGCCGTCTAGGCCCATCTTCGTTGTATGGATAGTTCATCACTTTATAACATGCTTAGTATAATTCCATGATTTATGCCATATGCATCATATGTATGCTTGATATGAGTAATGACTGATCATAGCATATGCCACTGGACAGATTACTTATGGGACTCACTGATAGGAGTCACCCATATAAGTGCATGGTACGCGCAGTATTGCTGCATGACTAGATAGTGTGACTCATGCATTTCGCATATGTGTGACATGATCATTGTACGCCCTAGTGATATCAGGGTCGTGGCTCCACAGGTACATCGTGGATGGCCGTATCGGATATCAAAAATTATTAGATCTAGCATTGTGGGCACGTAGGATGTCCTTGGGTGAAAGTCCCAGAACCTTTTTGGTACCAGGAGTTGCTCCAACGTCTAGACGGAGTGGATACACGAGCGCCTGAGTGCCGAATACCAGTAGGCCGCGTGTCTCACTTTGTTGTGGTCGGTTGGAATAGGGTGTAGCCTTATCCGCCTAAGTGAGGGGGCTATAAGCTAGACTGAGTTTGACTAGCTTATAAATGAGTCCGCTATCGATGAGCCGAGTAGGAATTGACAGACTACTAGTCAGGCGGACAGTGAGGTCTATTCCACTCGCTGGGCTGTGCGGCTAGGGAGGTGGCAGGCAGTGTGGAGTGTACTAGACCCCGGTGATATCCTAGAGAGGAACTGTAGTGATATCTGTACTTGATGAGTACTGACATGCTTTCTTTGCATCTCGCATATGACATTTGGCTACATAGGCCTTGCATCGCATGGCCTTAGTATGGCCGACAGCATTTATGCCTTGCATCACATAGCTTTGGTACAGCTAATAGCATTCATGGACCTACCGCATATTTCTGCATTACTCTGATATTGTACACTTGGCGTTTGCCTTACGCACACAGTTACACGACCCTCTAAGCTTTTGTAAGCTTATGCACGACCGTTGTGTGTAGGTGTCGTTGGATCACTGCAGCGCTGAGGCAGGAGCATGCATCAGATCATTTTGGAGTTTTTTTATCACCTTATATTTCCCTTCCTGCTTTGTACTTAAAGTTTTTGATATAGTGGATATGTGGTGTTGTTGTTTTATAACTTAGTTATGCTTGTGGTTATGCTCCATTAAAAAAATATATACTGAAAATCCTCCTTGTACGATCCCAGGATCGGAATCTGGCATATGAATGCGGGGAGCTGAGAATGGGGCACTATGGAGGCTGTCAGCGCCGGATCCGGTGATCAAGAATTTTGTGAGCCCATTTTTCAAGTTTAAGGCGTGACATCATCTCTTGCAAGTCCTCTAGGAGGCCTCCGGCGGGAGTGTACGTGGTGGGTGCGTTATGTTAGCCCTTGCTCTTTGGAGAGCATAAACAATTAGGGTCTTGTGGAAGATCCTTGGCTAGTGAGCCTAAAAGTGGGTGCTATGTGTTGACCCTTGCTTGTGAGAGCATAAACAGTCAGCCTAGGTGTAGGTTGTAAAGGTTAAAGGTGAACCTGATTTAAAACCTTGGGTTTGGGGTGAACCGTGTGAAACCTCCTTAGTGAAATCCGGCACACTCAATGGTTGAGTGCGTTTGCCGGGAGTAGAGTAGACAAGTAGTCAAACCACTATAAAAATGATTGTGTTTGTGATTGATATCTGTCATTGATTACTTGTGTGATTTCATTAACTACTTTCATATCTGTTCACACTCCACACACAGTCACATCCATCATAAACTATAAATTGTCTCATGTTTAGCATTTAAATAGCTTTGTGATTGGATCCTCAATTTGGCTTGAAAGCCATTTGAGTTACTCTGATAATATCCTGATGCTTTTCATGCCTATTTACTCAGGATTAGATTAATAGAATTTTTAATAGGTATAAAATTAAAAAAAAAGTCCTATTCACCCCCCTCTAGGACATATTAGCATATTCCTACTTCAAGTAAAGCGGTCATTACCGCAATTTCAATTGGTATCAGAGCGGGTCTCTCTTTAAGGGCTTCACCGCCTAGAGAGTGATCTTGACAGAAGTTGGAATATGGCCAAAGGAGAGGGCATGTCATTAGGCTTCCAGTATTTGATGGCTCAAATTACGAATACTGGAAGGATAAAATGAACAAATTATATTGGATAATAATGGCACAACCATCACAAAACCTAAACCCAAAGAAAAGTGGATGACATTCGATAAAGAAAAATAGACTACTAAAGTTAAAGCTATGAACACCATCTACTGTGCTATGTCCCAAGATATTTTCAATCAAATATGTATATGTGGGACATCCAAAGAAGCGTGGGATCTATTGGAAACAACCCATGAAGGCACAAGCACTTTGAAGAGATCTAAACTACAACTACTAACCTCACAGTTCAAAAGTCTTAGAATGGAAGAGCATGAGACCTTCATGGAGTTCTTCAAAAAATTGAATATCATTTGCAACTCCATGGGTGGATTAGGTGAGAAAGTTTCGGTCCCGAAAATTTGTAGAAAAATACTAAGATCACTGCCGGAACGGTTCAACCCTAAAGTAACAACCATTGAAGAATGTAGGAACATAGACGAAATGAAAGTAGAAGAACTGGTAGGTTCCCTACAAACTTTTGAACTACACTTCAAACAAACCCCTAAATCCAAAACTATTGTCCTCAAAACTTCTAAGAAAACAACAAATGAGGACATTGAAAGAGAAAGAGGAGATGAAGATGAGGAAGTGGCTTTGTTGGCTCAACGATTCAAAAAGTTCTTTCAAAAGAATCGTGGCCATCCACTTAAAGGAAGAAGGATGAATAACAGATAGTCTACAAGAAAATTTGGTAAAAACACCAAAGAACCACAATGTTATGCCTGTCAGAAGTTTGGACACCTGTTTACTGAATGCCCAAATAGAAAAACTAAGGGTAAGGCTATGGCTGCCACATGGGATGATATGGAAGTGTCACTCAAAATCTAGCAACTCTGAGAGCGATGGAGACCAGAAATCCTTGAAAATTCTTATGGTCTCCACAGCCTCAATTATTCCCACTGAAACTGAGAACGAGTCTGAACCACAAGCCACTGAATCATTTCCATCAGACAATGAAGAAACTGAAAAGGAAGAAGAAGAAGAACAAAATAAACTACAAGATGCTTACAATCAACTTTACATCCATAACATCAACATTGTTAGAAGACTTGGAATATCTGAAAACAAAAGAGAATTTCTACAAAAAGATTTGGATAAAACTCTAGAAATTAATACACATCTAATTAATGATTTGTAACAATATCATTCAGATAATGATAGACTTGAAAGAATTAATACCTTCCATAAATCCGAGTGTGAAAAACTAAACAAACAGGTTGAGCAATTAAAAGATAAAAATATGCTCCTTCAAAATGAAAATTATTCATCTTCGGTATGTCTGTCGATAAGTCATTATCGAATAATCAATCAAGGGTCAATATCATCGACGCCTCTTTGGAATGTGAAAAGTCCTATGATCAAGAATGATATCGAAGACAAGCCCGATAATATCGAGCAGGGTTTATCGATATCATCAAAATAATGTTCGATAATATCGAAAGTTGCCGCCCGATATAAGGCGGTGGAGCACAAAAAAGGGTAATTTTTCATAGTTTTTTTTATCTTCTTCCCTGCTCGCTCCTCTCAACAGGACAGCTTGGAGCCTTTTCAGACAGCCCCAAACGTTCCACAAATCCGGTAATACCCTTCTATACATCAAGATTCCATCTTTTTTTTGGGTATCTCCTTTTCAAGTTGGGTATTGTCCGTCTTTCCCAAAACTTTCAAATCCTTTTTTTTTTTGTTCACATGGGAAAAGACAAAGGGAAAGTGTCCGGTGTGGGAGAGTCTTCTAGAAACTCTCGACAAAAAGTGATTGCCTTTAAAGAAAAAGCAAGAGGCCCGGAACGTGGGACCCCTACAAGACAACGCACTAGATCGCAAGGTGGGTCCCAGTCCGAGGCACCGACACCTTCACCGGTTAAAGTAAATCCGGTCTTGGCAAAGTTCACTGGGAGAAAAGTTATTCATGAGAGAAAAGTCGATAAGAGTTATCTAATTCCATATAACCTAGAACCTCTGCTTGCTGCCATAGATTGGTTGCCCGTTCTTAATTTTGGCGGGCCTTGTCATCTTGAACGAACATATAATTTCTTCGCCGCCTGTCATTCTCCAGTATCCAATCCACCATCCATCACTATGATCGTCAATGGTGATGACTTGCAGATCACTCTTCAGTCTATCGCAAGAATTTTTAATCTTACTCTATCGCCTGTTGGACTACTGGATCTGGATCTAAAAAATATTGAGACCCGGTCCATGGTCACCAAGTTTCTCTGTGATAATCATGACATCCCGTGGCACCAAGGTAATGCTCTAAAAGCCAAATTCATGGAACCTCGATTTCAGATTCTGCATGGTATCTTTTCTTCGAACATCTATTCTAGAGGTTCTAACAAGGCCGATCTTATGGGGTTCATGACTATGATAATTCATTCAGTAACCTCCGGAGTCAAGGCCTGCTTGCCTACCCTTATCATGCACCAATTAGTCTATGCCTTTCATACGGCTAGGGATGTCCACCTGCCCTACCCCTAGATCATACACACAGTGTGCGACGCCATTGGTTTTCCTACTACGAGTGATCCAGAACTTCCACTTCAAGTCTTCAACAAAAGCAACATTCGAAGAATGGACTTGAAGTTCCATAGGTATCCTGAGGATCCTCCAGAGGAAGGCATTCAAGCAGAAGGAGAAGAAGGTGCAGGTGACGCTCCCACTGAAGGGACTGAGATAGCTGGCGATGAAGCTCCTGGAACCCATCAAGCACCGTCGACATCAACTCTCGGGCATGCTAAACGATTTAAGCTCCATCAGGATTGGATTGGAGCGATTCAGCGGGATGTCTCCCAATTCAGGGAATCAATGAACGAGCGGCTTACCATCTTGGAACGGCTGGTCCACGGAGTGCAACAGACTGTACAACAATTGGTTGATCTAATGACTTGCCGTCGAGACAACACGACACCATCTACCTCTACCCTTCTGCCATAGTACAGGTCCCTGAACGCTATCACATTCACCCTCTCTTATTTCTCCGTATGAGCATAAGTATCTTTTTAAATGCTCTATGCCCTCATTTGTGAATGTGATAGCTTCCTAATAGTTTAATATTTTATATATGCCCATGAGTGGGTTTGCTACTGATGGTTACTTCTGGGTGCCCATGAATGGGCCTTTTTTTTTTTATAACTTTTTCTACTGCCAAGGTTGGGCAGTATTCGTTTTGTCTTAGCTATTTTGGATGTGGTCGGGTATTAATCACCGCTCCTCACTACCATAGTTATATGTGTGATCTCCTGTTTTCTCTGATTATATATGGTTTGTGCTTATATCGCAAATGGTAAGTGATGCTTTTAATGTTGTGTTTATCCTATTTGCCTATCTCACTACCTTACTTAATCTGCTCTGCATCATAAGATCCAAATATGTGATGTCTAAATTCACTGCTTTAATCATTATGCATCTATCTTCTCTATATGTATGATTTCTGAATGATGGTTCTCTCACATGTCTTTAACTTCAGTCAATATCTAATATCATGCTCTTCTTTGTTAATGACTGACAAAAAGGAGGAGAACGACTCAAACACCCCGACAGGAAATGTATATCTGCTAAGTATGGTGATGTAGGTGTTAGGGGGAGCAGCTGCACCAAGTTAGGGGGAGTTTGAAGTTAAGGGGAGCAGCTTCTGAATGATTATGTGTGTGCCCACTAGATGAAATTGTAAAATTGTGTAAAGTGTATGTACACACAATTTAGGATGTTTGTCTAGATACTGTTCTAGGGTGTTTTGGTATTTTGTCATGTAAGTGACAAAGGGGGAGATTGAAAGTGTTTTGGTTTGTCAATTAGCGTGAGTGTTGAGTCGACTAGACAGATAAGCTCCATAGGAAGATCCATCAACCATCTGCCTGAACCAGATGTGAGCCCGAACTCGCCACAGGTAAATCTAAGCCTCACATCCCATGTCCCAAAACACTAGGTAAATAAAACCCTTAAAACAAATTAAAACATCATAGGGTTTTGAGTTAGAAAACTTTTTCAAAATTTAGAAAATCTCTAAGTTTTCTAGCTTTGTCGATTTTATTGATATACTGATCGATATTATTAACATGCGTTGTCAATGTCCTTGATGACTAAACGATATCATCAAAATGAGGACAAAATATGTCCAACAACCACATACTCATTTGGATGGAATTATCGAGGTATCGATATACCTATCGATATCATCGATATTCGAATCTCAGGTCTATCGAAGTTGACTCGATAAAATTGACAGTAGAGCATATGAGTCCCTATTTTTTAAAAGAAAAATCATAAGAACATTGATATATCGAAGTACTCCTCGATATCATTGGAATTCAAATCTCAATGATATCGGAAGGCCTTCGATGATATCGATCTTGGACTCACAGATATCCAGCAAATATTTCAAGATAATTTATCTTTGATCGAGGGTCACTCGATAGAATCGATATTCAAATATCGATGATATCGAGGTCGAGTCGATTGCATCGAGAATGGACATAAACTGTCCAACAAGCTTGACTAGAAAATCCTTTGGATTTATCGATGCATCGACCTGACTACCGATATCATCAACATTTAAATTTTGATGATATCGAGTATACCTCGATCATATCTATTGACCCGAAATATTTTAAAGCAAGTCTCTCTCATTTTCAAATGTCGAGGAATCGAACCTCGTATCGATACTATTGGGGTTTGAAATCCGAAGATATCGACACCTGTCTTGATTTCCTCTACCAGCTGGCAAAAGGTTTCAAAAGTGTATGACACTGAGTTCATGTCATCGAGCGGCCAGTCGATGCAATCGAGAGTATACGCTCGATGATATCGACCCTGCTCGATGATATTGAACTCTGTCATAAATGTGACCGTTTTATTCCATTGGAACTTTTTGCTTATATATAGAGAGCTTGTCTTTAGTTGCTGGTAGAGAAAGAAGAGAGTGCTTTTGAGTGTTTTACCTTAGATCATTTACCCAAGGCCCTTTCTCTCAAGGGAGTTCATTCTCCAATCCACCCTCATCATTGATATTCAATAGAGTGGATTAGAGAACGAACTTCCGCATTCAAGGATCTTCCAGCTACCACCTTAATGGCAAATCATTAAGATGGGATGCCTCGAATGCACTCTATCTTCCATATAGAAAAACATTTAGAAGAGTAGGATTCCATCATAGCCTTGACCCAACCCGTTGCCATGCATTGGTACATCTTCTGAGTTGCAGTTCAAGGAAGCAGAAGACTCTTCATCAACTAAGGAGGAGATCTTTGACAACGAGGTAAAAGGGACTCATCTGCTTATCTATAAGTTATTAAAGTTTAGAGGACCCTTGTGATCATTCCTTTATAGGATTGGGTCTAAGGTGTTTCTCACCCCTTGTAAGTCCTTTAAGAGGCCTTCGGCGGGAGTGTACGCGGTGGGTGCGTTGTGTTGACCCTTGCTCTATGGAGAGCATAAACAATTAGGGTCTTGTGGAAGATCCTTGGCCAGTGAGCCTAAAAGTGGGTGCTATGTGTTGACCCTTGCTTGTGAGAGTATAAACAATCAGCCTAGGTGTAGGTTGTAAAGGTTAAAGGTGAACTTGATTTAAAACCTTAGGTTTGGGGTGAACCGTGTGAAACCTTCTTAGTGAAATATGGCACACTCAATGGTTAAGTGAGTTTGCCGGGAGTGGAGTAGACAAGTAGTCGAACCACTAAAAATGACTGTGTTTGTGATTGATATTTGTCGTTGATTACTTGTGTGATTTCATTAACTACTTTCATATCTGCTCACACTCCACACACAGTCACATCCATCATATACTATAAATTATCTCATGTTTATCATTCAAATAGCTTTGTGATTGGATCCTTAATTTAGCTTGGAAGCCATTTGAGTTACTCTGATAATATCCTGATGCTTTTCATGCCTATTTACTCAGGATTAGAGTAATAGGATTTTTAATAGGTATAAAATTTAAAAAAAGTCCTATTTACCGCCCTCTAGGACATATTAGCATATTCCTACTTCAAGTAAAGTGGTCATTACCGCAATTTCAGGACGGATGGACAATGTGGATGACATAGATCACAGTGGGTCCCATGTGGACGTGGCTCACTTGATTTGGTTCAATCTGATATTTGTGTCCTTTCATCATCTAGGCCCGCTGGATGGCCTGGATAAAATAGATGGGTGGCGTTGATAAAATACATACAATATGGTGGGTCCACGTGGTGGCCCACCTGAGCCGGGATCAAGCTTATATTTGTGATTCCCCTTCATTCAGATCAGGCAGCGGAGTTGGCCCAATGGCTATCACACATGCACAAAATAGGTGGGCCACATTAACAAGGAAGGAGAGAGAGAGAGAGAGAGAGAGAGAGAGAGAGATTGGAGTAGCGGAGGGACCCCACCACTATGGGCCCCTCTATACAATGCATACATCATGATGGGTCCCACCATATGTGGGTACTTAAATTATCAAAATCTCACAAATCGAAGCAGTGGGATTGGGTGGTAGGGAGTAGGTCACACAAAGCTTCTCTCCCATGGAAGCCATGGACGGTTTCTTACTTGAAGAATGAGAAAGAGAGAGGTGATGGGAGAGAGGGATGGTGAGTGATGGATGGGTGTACTTGGTTGTAAGAGAGAGTTGACTTTGGGGGAGGGGTGGTTGTACTTGGGGATGAAGTGATGTATACTTGACATGAGATGTGATTGATGAGACATGTCGTAGAGATTTTCCTGAAAATTACAACACACGACGTTTTCCTTGAACTGAACGCGGGCCCACATCTCCTGGCTTGGGTATCGCCTCGATGTGAGAGATGCGACGTCAAAACCGTGGCGACGACGCGGTCGCACTAGTACAACTCTCAGGTCGAGCCAACTCAGATCGACAGGATGCAACTCAAAATCATGTGCAAATGCCGATTACAGATTGTGGGTCACCAAAATTCGACTGGGAGGACTGTGGAAGCCTAAGGAATGGTACAGTCTAGGATATGGGCCTGACAACATCGAAATCGAACATCGGCAATGAAAATAGATTGGTAAGTAGAAAGATATCCCCAACCAGAACGGGTTTAAGATGAGAAAAATTGACCCAACACTGCAGTCTTCTCCAAGGGCGTCGATACCGACAAACCCTCACGAGTAGACTCTTAGAGCAAACCAGTCGATCGGTAGAAATTTTCACCTTCACTTCCCTTGACATCTCCACTTTCTTCTTCTGAATCATCGCTCTGCTCCTTAAGTCGGGCTCGATGTCGCCTTTGGCCAATGCCCATGTTGTCGAGCGTGTTTGCGCTAATAATGTGGATTGGGGCAACATCTTCCATATGGAGTTGGAAACACTAATGGTGGGAAATTTTGCAAATCAGTCAACCAAAAGGTAGCGAGTTTTCTCTCTCAGACCGGGCAGTACAGATTATCTGGGATAGGACAAGAGTGGGCAGGCATACATTCTCCCCTTGCCTGACTATGAACAAGAAATCCACCATGAATCTTATGCATTTGGTGCGGTTACTCCACCTAGGATACACGTTATACGTGCATATGTGGTGGAGCAGGAGGAACTTGGCCATCATCTTAGATGAAGCGAGACTATTTCCCCGCCTCCAATGCTCGAGTTGGCCGCATAGGAAACGTGTGCGGAGTCTCTTCTCTCGCTCACTAGTGAAGTTCTTCTCACTGGCGTGCACCACACCTCTTTCAACTCCCATAATACGGGCAATCTCGTCCACACCAACTTGATCCCCTTCCTTCCCAGAGGGATAGTAAACTGGAGAGGCTTCAATAGTGGGTTCCGAATGAGGGCGTAGAAGGTGCGCACGGTGTGTTCACTCGTATGAGTGTTCCCTTCAAATACGGGACGCCACCCATTATCCAGGAGAAAATCGATGGCTCGATACATCCTAAACATCTTCCCATCAACATATGCCTCAAATACGACCTTGTGATTACGGAACTTACCAAGGTCAATGTTCGGCCATAGTGCTCTCTCCAATGGAATTTGAGGATCGAAGTCCTGCTTGGACCTCCGTTCACGCTTAGCACTCGTACTTGCTTCAGCATCCGCCCTCCACGTAGTACGCGTGGTCAGCTTGGTCCGGCCTCATCCGGGGCCACTCTTTTCTTTCCCATGAGGGAAAGGAGCTTAGAGATTGAGAAGACGGTGGTGACAAATTCAGAAAGAGCCATAAAAGATAGAAAGTTTGGAGAATAAGATATGTTGGTGGGTTTTGGAAGGTTATGAGACACAGAAAAGGCCCTTGGTGCACAAATGGGTATGAAATGGAAAGATTAAGAGAAGTGAGAGATGGGGTTAGAGGGATAAGAGTGGAGGGGTGAAAAATATGAAAGATTTGAGAGGTCTATGTGTATGAAAGTGTGGATTTGAGAGAGGAAGGAAGATTTTAGAGGGTTTGGGGGGTGTTAGAGGGTTGGAAATCATAAAAGCAAGGTGGAATGGGGTTTGGGGGGTTAAAAGGAGGGACCCACACGTGTGCACAGGCCCACCTGATCGGGTGGTGGGCAGTGCGCCACCGACCAGGCGGTGCCGCCGCTCGGGCTCTATCCATCAGCGGTCGCCCCACCTGGGGGTGGTGTCCACCCCTCCCCGGGATGTGAAAAATAGGTGGGACCCCCCCTGAGTCCCTCTGTAGATTGCGGTGTGGCCCCCACATCCATTTAAGGTACTTTCGGACACCAACTCACACGTATTCACGCTTCTAATGTGTTTTGTGTGTGGGATTCATTGGATTATCGCCCAAACTCATCGATTGACGGGTTAAAAAGGGATTAGGATCATCCTTACATGATCTTATATGTGTACGAGGTGAAATTCAATGGTCAATTTCAGTCAATTCCGTCGACGGGTGAAACTTGGAATCCTAGGACTGTTTCTACATTTTATCACACCCTCCTAAGTCAAAGTACATCAGTGTACATCGTGTGACCATAACCCAGGTCCATTTTAATCCAAATCATGCTCTGATACCAACTTATAACGCTCCAAAATTCGGGGGTCGCAGATGCCCAACTCCCGAGTTCTAACGCATCACTTATGCAACATAGATAATATGATTAAATGTTGTCTATATTAGCACATTAAACATGAATGGGATTAGGCTAAATCAGCATATTACACTCCAGATATGATTTAAATTTAAGCAAGCGGAAGGCTATGATAGATATATAAAACATATAAATTGTTGTAGGTCCCCAGAGTGTGAACATGTTACCAGGTTAATATATACAAGTATACTCTCAAAATGGACAAAATGAATATACAAGTGTGTTCCAAAATACAAAATAACAAGTGTAATGCTATCTAGTCAGCATCCCTGTAACCCCGTCGATCAAAGCATGGTCTACAGAGACCCACCTGATAGCTGCATATGGGAGAACTCCTCGTCATCATAGAAGTCAGGCTTTGTCACGAATGCCTCGGCATCATTTGCAACTACAACAAGGTTTAGTTGGTGTTTTAAAACACCATCCTTGTGTGGGAGTGAGTGATCAACTCAGTGGAGCTATAAGGCAAAGGTTAACATGTTATCAACTCAATCAACCAGTAATGATAAAGCAGTACAACAATCATAGCCTAAGTACTCTTGTTAATGCAGGAATGGTATGCGATAATGATGTATGCCCTCGCCTACACTCCCTTAGTGACATCATCTCACGATCGCGGCATGCACCACTCCGGACATGTGCACTTCCTCGTCAAAGCACAGTGCAATGCGAATGTATGATTGTGTTAACCAAGTTCTTATTTAAGCTTATTCAAATAGCATATTTGAGAAGCTAAGGTACCTCCCTTTTTATCACTTACCCAAATAATGATCTATCTAGGGTCGTCAATCCTAGTTAGTCACATATGATAGATAGTTCCAGGTCACTACGGAGAGGCTCGTCACCTCAGCGCAGGCTTGGTTTATACTCGAGGTCACTACGGAAAGGCTCGTCACCTTAACATAGTCCTAGTGTATACTCGAGGTCACTACGGGAAAAGCTCGTCACCTTAGCGTAGGTCGACAGCTCAAATATAGTGTCTCATACCACTGTATTCGACTCACTAGCTTGGGTTGCTCACTGGATACTATGGGGAGGCTCGTCACCCCAGCGTAGGTTGACAACTCGACCATGGTGTCCCATACCACCATGCTCGCCTCATGAGTCTTAGCGGATCGCGGTACCAAGGTTTAATGGGTTTTCATTGGTAAGTGGTACCTTTGGTTCAAGCAGTTGCGTCCATAAGTGGTAAACACACATTTTGGCCAATCGGGTTACTTAACAAGCTCGATTGGTATGAGAGCACACAAATCTAATCGACATGGAGTACATATACACTCCTCGTGGCCTAACCACTATTAACAATCACTGTACGACTCGGATTCCTCGAACGTATCCGTCGTGGCTAAAAGCAATTCGACCACCAATCATAAACCATTTTCGATTGCCTGGACTACATTGTAATCCCAATCGCACTCTAAACAATAGCATTCGCACGTGATAACCAAAGACAACAAGTGATAACCAAATCTAAATATAAATCTTATTTGAGCATTTCAACAAACACATACTATACATGTTATCATACATAGGCATTTCATCCATAAATCACATAGTAATAAGCTATGTTACATAAAGGAATATGTAACTATAGATAAGGGGATTGAGAATCCTATCTCAAAACCCTCATTAAATGCATTACAACAAGCATTTTCTCATTCAGGCATTTTATCAAACACTTAGACTACACATATTACATACATGTAATAAATTAGTTAAAACGCATATTATAGCAAATCCTTCTACATAGGAGTTGCCACAAGAACAACAATCATGTATTCCCAAACATCAATCATAACAAGCACAAATCATAATTCCATAATTATTCAGACATTTCAACAAACACATAGAATGCATTTAAATCAACCTAGTTTACGTATATATGTAATATACGGAAAACATCGGATCTAGGCATATGTGATAGCAATCAAGTCAGTCATAAATCATTAACTGACATTGAAAGCCTTGAAAACCATAACCTAAACATTTATAGTCCGCACCTTTCGTCGATATACTCGTATCGAACTCAGTTTAAACACCACATCCTTGTTTATGACACAACTGGCACCTGAATCATGAATTAGGTTGGCTATTTCATCGATTCACCAGCTTGGATACCTAAAATAGGTTAGAGTTAGGATTTCTTACCCAAAAATGGAATCGGTATCACCGGTATAGCGACACGAATGAGGCGATTCAGCACGTGGAGTGGTGGGATCGGATCCCAGCAATAGACCACTACTCTCTCTCACTTCTCTTCACTTTCTTCTTCTCTTTTCTTTCTTTTGTCTCTTAGGGTTTTGCATTTCATATGGAATGAGAGAGGGGTGAGTTTCGGGCTTTAAATCCGCTCAAAAGTGAGCTCAATGGCCCCAGGGCCACGGTATACTTAGGTTATAATCAAAGGGCACCTATCTCAGGCCAATGGAGGTCATCTAGAGGCCCATTTCCTGCATACGGTCTAGGAAAAGTCCCCTAACATTGGATCTAGGTCAGGTTAAGACTTTGGTCTGATCAGATCAGTGGATCGACTGCGGTGGACCTGTTTCAGTTCAATGGTCGTCATCACTAGATCAGGGCCATAAGTATACCGACCGGTGTAGGGAAATTTTCCTGATCCGAGGGTGTAGTTGGGTTGGATTCTAACGGTCTGAAACCTTATGTTTGGCCTGCAAGTGAATGGCCAAGACATGCGTAGGGTATTTCTCCTCGTGTTTCCTCAACTGTCGCGATGCATAGGTAATAACTCTGTCCTTCTGCATTAGAACACAACCCAAACCCACGCAAGAGGCATTGGTATATATCATGTACTTGACCCCTTACTCTGAAAATACTAGCATAGGGGCGAACATCAACTCCTCCTTCAGTTCCTGAAAAGCTACTTCTGCCTTCTCATTCCAGGCAAACTTGAGATCCTTCCGAGTTAGCTGTGATAACGGTCTGGCTATCTTGGAGAAGTCTCTAATGAATCGACGGTAATAGCCTGTTACGCCAAGAAAAGTCCTCATTTCAGTAACCGAACCAGGCTGCTCCCAGTCCTGAACTGTGGCTTCCTTAGCTAGGTCCACAGCTATGCCTTCCTTGGACACCACATGTCCCAGGAACTTCACTTCTTCCTTCCAGAAGTTGCACTTCTTGTATTGAGCGAACAACTGGTTCTTCCTAAGGGTATAAAGACTGCTCGTAGGTGCTCCTCGTGATCTTCGCGACTCTTGGAGTATATCAGGATGTCATCTATAAACACAATGACGAATCAGAACAAATACAGCTGAAACACCCGGTTCATTAGGTCCATGAACACGACCGCTGCATTTGTGAGTCTAAACGACATCACAAGGAACTCGTAATGCCCAAAACTAGTCCTAAAAGCTATCTTCTGTACGTCCTCATCCCTGACGCGCAACTGGTGATACCTTGACTTTAAGTCGATCTTCGTGAAATACTATAACCCCTTCAACTGATCAAATAGATCATCTATCTTGGGCAAAGGGTACTTGTTCTTCACCGTCACTTAGTTCAATCTACGGTAATCAATATACAATCGCAGTGATTCATCTTTCTTCTTCACAAACAACACGGGTGCTCCCCAAGGAGACACACTTAGTCGTATAAAGCCAGCATCTAATAGATCATCGATCTGTTTCCTCAATTCCTCCACCTCACATAGAGGCATGTGGTAAGTCGGTAATGAAATGGGTGTCACACCAAGCACTAGATTAATGGTAAAATAGATCTTGCGCTGAGGAGGCAATCTAAGTATCTTTCTGAACACATCCTCAAAATCTCGAACGACTGGCATGTTTTCAAGTGTCGGACCACTATGATCCTTCAATATGGCAGCATAACAAAGAACTCGGAAGGGGCAACTAACCTGAACAGGGAAAGTGAAGGTCGTGTTTTTGGGCCCTGCGCAGTCACCAGTCGGGTCTCGCAGTCGATCTCAGCCCTCATTTGAGTAAGCTAATCCATACCAAAGATGACGTTGAAATGGTATATCAGGGTGACAATCAAGTCAATGCATATCGTCCTGCTCCCTAAATCTATTAAGCAACCCTCACACAATTTGCTGGCATCTGTAAAAGTTCCTAGTACTACGATAACTCTCACCCCAACCATCGGGGTCGTATTCAGCCTTAAGCACTTGACTACAGAACATGATATCACCAAAATAGTGGACCCTGTGTCCACCAACAGAAATACGGGGGTACCTTAGATGTGGGCAGTGACCTCAAAAGCTAAAGGTACCATAGCCGCTGAATCAAACACTTCAGCTGCAAGAGCATGTACTCACGCCTACTGAGAACAGTTGGGCTACGGTACCCTAGGTCGCTGAGGCGGCCTAAATCGAGGTGTAGGCGGCCGAAAAGATGGATGTGGTGGTGCTGACCATAGAGGTGGAGCTGTAATACCTTGAGGAAGCTAGCGGTTGATCCTCCGAGGCGGTGAGCATTCGTTGTCCCTCATCTTGGTAAAACAATACGTATCAACGTGGCCAGAACTCTTGCAAGAGGTGCACCACAAGTCCGCTCGCCTCAGATGAGTCAGTGGAACCGCAAGCCTGGGAGGCGAGTCTACACAGGGCCTCTTACCAAGGAATAGTCTGCTTGACAAATTCGGTCGAGGCCTAGGAAACATAGGCACATGAGAGCGGGATAATCTGTCCCCATCCTGCTCCACCCTCAAAGACATGCCCACTAGCTCAGCATAGTTGGATATGCTAGCGCAACACATTTTCGAGCGTATCTCATGTCGCAGACCCTCAAAAAATTACCGTATATGCATCGGCTCATCCGCTAATATCAATGAAGCATACCTAGCTAGCTCCATGAATCTATTCTCATACTCCGTAACTATCATCCCTCATTGTCGGTGGGGTAGAAACTCTCCCTCCTTCTCATTGGGGTAGGTGAGAGGAAAATACTTCTCATGGAAGCACGTCTCAAAAGCCTTTCATATCCATAATAGCCAATAACAATAGTTCGAAGGACGCTATCCCACCAGAGACTGGCCTCCTTTTCAAACATGTACGTGACCAACTCAACCTGCTCTGCCTCAGTGCAGTGCAGCAGCTTTAGCATCTTAGAGATGCAGTCGAGCCAATACTTGGCCTCCTCGGGTCTGTGAGTACCCGTAAAAGTGGGAGGTCAAATGCCCTAGAATCACTCAAAGAGGTCATAGCACCCACATTTCCAGCAGGGTGCACAAGTGGTGTAGGGGAACCACACCCATGCCCTGGGCGAAGGCCCTTGCGATGGTGGCCAAAAACCGTAGCTGCTACTGTTACTGCTACTGCATCAAGAGCATCATTTGCTCCAACCTATTAGGAGGAGGAGCCAACTGAGGCACGTGCGACGTTAAGGTAGACGAGTGATTCTGTTAAGGAATCGGTGGTGCCACAGGTGGTGCAACAGGTGCCGACCCATTAGTGGGGCCAGTGGCCGGCTAAGAATCTAGCAAGTCTCGTAGGTCGGGCCTGAGCTAGGGTCCATATGGCTATCACTGAGGGGAGGTGTCGCGTCAATCGAGTCTCCAAATGTGAGACGTGTCGTACTCCATGTGGCCTTAGGTGACATCCCCTATATACAACATAGGGTGCAACCCATGTCAGATTTAATATAAGGACATACAATCACCCACACATCATTCACATTACAAGTAGAAGAAACTTCATGTATTTCATTTACCAAAATTGTCACAATACATGGGATGTAGATTAACATGAGTCATGACATAAGATGCATGTGAGCTAATTTTAAACAGGCTTTAACCACTAAGCATACTATCCACCCTATCAAAGTACTAAGCCTATCAAGGCTATACATAGAAATAAGAAAATAAGCAACCAAGCAAGCTAAAAGGCAACTGTATGTAGGACTAGTTGTCTGAATCTGGTGATGGCGGAGGGGCACCCTTGTCCTGCAGACAACACAGGATAGCCTTCAAGGTTTGAGACACTTTCTTGAATTTTTGTTTCATGAAGGCCCGGGTCTCACTGACCTCTTGTCGTAGGGCGACCTAACCCTCCTCAAGCTGCACCAAGCAAGCTTCGATAGCAGCCCGATCCTGGCGGAGCTCGTGTGTAGCAGGTGGAGAGCCGTCTTCTGAGTCCTGCGCCTCCTCCTCTTCTTCCTGAACCCTTATTCTCATCATTACCCTCTTCTTCACTGCCATCCTCACCACTTCCTTCTTCTTCGCCCCCACTTTCTTCCTCACCTTCACTTCCCTCGACACTTCACTTTCTTCTTCTGAATCATCGCTCTGCTCCTCAAGTCAAGCTCGACGTCGCCTTTGGCCAATGCCTATGTTGTCGAGCATGTTTTTGCTAATAATGTGGATTGGGGCGACGTCTTCCATATGGAGTCAGAAACAGTAATGGCGGGCAATTTTACAAATCAATCAACCAAAAGGTAGCGAGGAGCTTTCTCTCTCAGACCGGGCAGTGTGAATTATCTGGGATTGGACAAGAGTGGGCAGGCATACTTTCTCCCCTTGCCCAACTCTGAACAAGAAATCCACTATGAATCTTATGCATTCGGTGTGGTTACTCCACCTAGGATACACGTTATACATGCATATGTGGTGGAGTAGGTGGAAGTCAGCCATCATCTTAGATGAAGCGAGATCGTTTCCCCGCCCCCAATGCTCGAGTCGGCCGTATAGGAAACGTGTGTAGAGTCTCTTCTCTCACTCACTAGTGAGGTTCTTCTCACTAGCGTGCACCACACCTCTTTTAACTCCCATAATATGGGCAATCTCATCCACACCAACTATGATCTCCTACCTTCCTAGAGGGATAGTAAACTGGAGAGGCTTCAATAGTGGGTTCTGAATGAGGGCGTAGAAGGTGTGCATGGTGTGTTCACTCGCATGAGTGTTCACTTCAAATATGCGACCCCACCCATTATCTAGGAGAAAATCGATGGCTGGATACTCCCAAACATCTTCTCATCAACATGTGCCTCAAATACAACCTTGTGGTTGCGGAACTTACCAAGGCTAATGTTCAGCAATAGCGCTCTCTCTAATAGAATTTGAGTATCGAGGTCCCACTTGGACCTCCGTTCACGCTCGGTACTCGTACTTGCTTCAGCGTCCACCCTCCATGTAGTACGGGGTGGTCGGCTTGGCCCAACCTCATCCGGGACCACTCTTTTCTTTCCCATGAGAGAAAGGAGCGTAAAGATTGAGAAGACGGTGGTGACAAATTTAAAAGGAGCCATAGAAGATAGAAAGTTTGGAGAATAAGATAGGTTGGTGGGTTTTGGAAGGTTATGAGACACAAAAAAGGCCCTTTGTGCTCAAATGGGTATGAAATGGAAAGATTAAGAGAAGTGAGAGATGGGTTTGGAGGGATAAGAGTGGAGGGGTGAAAAATATGAAAGATTTGAGAGGTCTATGTGTATGGAAGTGTGGATTTGAGAGAGGAAGGAAGATTTTGGAGGTTTTGGGGGGGGGGGTGTTAGAGGGTTGGAAATCATAAAAGCAAGGTGGAATGGGGTTTGTGGGGTTAAAAGGAGGGACCCACACGTGTGCACAGCCCACCTGACCGAGCGGTGGGTGGTGCGCTGTCGACCGGGTGGTGCTGCCACTCGGTCTCTGTCCTAACAATGGTTGCCCCACCTAGGGGCAGTGTCCACCCCTCCCTGGGATGCAAAAAATAGGTGGGACCCCCCTGAGCCCCTCTGTAGATTGCGGTGTGGCCCCTACTTCCATTTAAGATACTTTCGGACTCCAACTCGCACGTATTCATGCTTATAGCATGTTTTATGCATGGGAATCGCTGGATTATCACCCAAACTCATGGATTGATGGTTTAAAAAGGGATCAGGATCATCCTTACATGATCTTATACGTGTACGAGGTGAAATTTAATGGTCAGTTTCGATCAATTCCGTCGATGGGCGAAACTTAGAATCCTAGGACTGTTTCTATGTTTTATTGCACCCTCCTAAGTCAAAGTACGTCTGTATACATCATGTGACCATAACCCAGGTCTAGTTTAATCCAAATCATACTCTGATACCAACTTGTAATGCCCCAAAATCCGAGGGTCGAGCAGATGCCCAACTTCTGAGTTCCAACGCATCACTTATGCAACATAGATAATATGATTAAATGTTGTCTGTATTAGCACATTAAACATGAATGAGATTAAGCTAAATCAGCATATCACACTCTAGAGATGATTTAAATATAAGCACGGGGAAGGCAGTGATAGATATATAAAACATATAAACTGTTGTAGGTCCCCAGAGTGTGAACATGTTACCAAGTTAAATATATACATGTATACTCCCAAAATGGACAAAATGAATATACAAGCGTGTTCCAAAATACAAAATAACAAGTATAATGGTATCTAGTCAGCATCCCTGTAACCTCGTCGATCAGAACATGATCTACATAGACCCGCTTGATAGCTGCATATAGGAGAACTCCTCCTCATCATTATAGAAGTCAAGCTTCATCACGAAAGCCTCGACATCATCTGCAACTACAACAGGGTCTAGTTGGTGTTTTAAAACACCATTCTAGAGTGTGAGTGAGTGATTAACTTAGTGGAGCTATAAGGCAAAGGTTAATATGTTATCAACTCAATCAAGCAGTAATGATAAAGCAGTACAACAATCATAGCCTAAGTACTCTTGTTAATGCAGAAATGGTATGCGATAATAATGTATGCCCTCGCTTACACTACCTCAGCGACATCATCTCAAGATCGCAGCATGCACCACTTCGGACATGTTCACTTCCTCGCCAAAGCACCATGTAATGCAAATGCATGATCGTGTTAACCAAGTTCTTATTTAGGCTTATTCAAATAGCATATTCGGGAGGCTAAGGTACCTCCCTTTTTATCACTTACCCAAACAATGATCCATCTAAGGTCGTCAATCCTAGTTAGTCACAGACAATAGATAGTTCCATGTCACTACGAAGAGGCTCGTCACCTTAACGCAGGCCTGGTTTATACTCGAGGTCACTACGGAAAGGCTCGTCACCTTAACGTAGTCCTAGTGTATACTCGAGGTCACTACAAGAAAGACTCGTCACCTTAGTGTAGGCCGACAGCTCGAATACAGTGTCCCATACCATCGTATTCGGCTCACTAGGTGGGGTTACACACTGGACAAAATGGGGAGGCTCATCACCCTAGCATAGGCCGACAGCTCGACCACGATGTCCCATACCACCATGTTCGCCTTATGAGTCTTAGCGGATCGCGGTACCATGGTTAAACGTGTTTTCAAGCAGTTGCGTCCATATGGGGTAAACACACATTTAGGCCAACCATGTTACTTAAAAGCTCGAATGGTACGAGCGCATGCTAATCTAATCAACATGGAGTGCATATACACTCCTCATGGCCTAACCACTATCGAAAATCACCGTACGACTCGGATTCCTCGAACGTATCCATCGTGGCTAAAAGTAATTCGGCCATTGATCGTAAACCATTTTCGATTGCCTAGACTACATCGTAGTCCCAATCGCATTCTAAACAATAGCATTCACACGTGATAACCAAAGACATCAAGTGACAACCAAATCTAAATATAAATCTTATTTGAGCATTTCAACAAACACATACTATACATGTTATCATACATAGGCATTCCATCCATAAATCACGTAGTAATAAGCTAGGTTACATATAGGAATCTGTAACTATAGATAAGGGGATCGAGAATCCTATCTCAACACCCTCATTAAATGCATTACAACAAGCATTTTCTCATTCAGGCATTTTATCAAACACTTAGACTACACATATTACATACATGTAATAAATTTATTAAAACACATATTATAGCAAATCTTTCTACACAGGAGTTGCCATAAGAACAACAATCATGTATTCCCAAACATCAATCATAACAAGCACAAATCATAATTTCATAATCATTCAGACATTTCAATAAACGCATAGAATGCATTTAAATCAACCTAGTTTACGTATATATGTAATATACAGAAAACATCGAATCTAGGCAAATGTGATAGCAATTAAGCCCGTCATAAATCATTAACTAACATTGAAAGCCTTAAAAACCATAACTTAAACATTTATAGTCCACACCTTTCATCGGTATACTCATATTGAACTCAGTTTAAACACCACGTCCTTGTCTATGACACAACGGCTACCTGAATCACGAATTAGGTTAGCTATTTCATCCATTTGCCAACTTGGATACCTAAAACAGGTTATGGTTAGGATTTCTTACCCAAAAATGGAATCGGTATCATTAGTATAGTAACACAGATGAGGCAATTCAGCATGTGGAGTGGTGGGATCGAATCCTGGCAACATACCACTACTCTCTCTCACTTCTCCTCACTTTCTTCTTCTCTTTTCTCTCTTCTCTCTGTTAGGGTTTTGCAATTTCGTATGGAATGAGAGAGGGGTGAGCTTAGGGCTTTAAATAGGCTCAAAGTGAGCTTAATGGCCCCAGGGCCATGGTATACTTAGGTTATAACCAAAGGGCACCTGTTTCAGGCTAATGGAGTTCATCTGGAGGCCCATTTCTGCATACGGTCTAAGGAAAGTCCCCTGACATTGGATCTAGGTTAGGTTAAGACTTTGGTCCAATCAGATTAGTGGATTGACCGCGGTGGACCTGTTTCAGTTCAACGGTCATCGTCACTCGATCAGCGCCACAAGTACACTGACTTGTGTAGGGAAATTTCCCTGATCCGAGGGTGTAGTTGGGTCGGATTCTAATGGTCTAAAACCTTTTGTTTGGCCTATAAGTAAACGGCCCAGATTACTAAGTTTGAATCTATTTTCTAAAGATATTCGTGTTTCTCACACACTTCACTTCGGGCTCAAGTTGTACGTTTTGGGATACTATTTGGACTCGATTTCTGAGATGGTTGTCAAGTCTAGTAAGGTGGTCATAAGCGTATAGTTTCGCGTTACTTGAACTTTCGACGCTCGGTCAAGGTCCGATACGGAGTTTTGCGATGCTCCCGAGAGCAACCGGGTTTTGAGATTGATCCTAAGTTTCTAGGTAATGTTGCATTAGCGATTCTACTAGTTTTGGGTCTTGCAGTTCGTATAGAAAGCAGTTTAAGTTAATCTGCTTATTAATTCAATTTAGTACTTAATTAATTTTCGTTTAATTCCTAAAGAATTTGGTCCTTAGTGATTTCTGCCTGAGGTGGTACTCGGGTCTTTGTATGAATTTTTTCGAGACGTTACAGTTGGGGACACTCTTATTTAATGATGATTTAAGGATGACTTAGGGGATTTTATCATTGTTTGGTGTCTTATAAGACACCAAAATGGCGACTCTCAGTGGAAACATCTTCCCTTTTATCTCCAAAATAGAATTTATTTACAGATAAATACTAACTAATATTATACATGATATCTGGCAGGAACATATGCATTTAAATTCCAGAATATTAAGCGATATGGTGCTCTTACCAAGAAATATAACCTTCTACTTCATGACAATAGGATTTGTAGTTGAGCATATGTAAGTGCTATAGTTTATATCCCTGTCTGTTGTCAAATTTGTGATGAAAAAATCACTGTTATGTTATATATAACTTGCTTAAGTGAAGCTCTTTCAAGGATCAACATTCATGAACAAGCTAAGCTCACAACAAGCAAAGCTCACAAGTACAAGGATCAATCTTGAATGAAAGAACTGCTCACAAGACAAGACTCAAGCTGCAAGACTTCAAGAAGAGTTCAAGGCAGTTTGTACACTTTCAAGATTGAGCTACATCAAGGTTTGATCTACATCAAGACTTCAAGGCTCATACTTCAAGGTCTCTTGTTCCTAATGTTTCAATGTCCATACTTCTGGGTTGAGGTTTGATTGACCATAGGTTGACCTTAGAAGTAGGTCATTTCGGATACATAAACCGAATGTTTATTTTACATGTGATTGGTCTGTTCTTCGACTAGTCCTAGGTCTTCTTCGACTAGTCCTAGACTTGCTTCGACCAGTCTAAGAAATTCCTCGACCAGTCGTGAGTTTGTTACATATTCCGGATAAAACTGTTAACCTTCGACTAGTCCAGGAATCTGTTAGACCAGTCATAGGAACAGTGTCGACTGCTCTTCGACCAGTCGTACAATCTTCGACTCGAAGTCCAGCGAAGATTTTCAGGACCTACGACTAGTCGAAGGAAACCTACGACCAGTCGTAGGAGAGCTTCGACCAGTCGTAGAACGGTCAGAGCATATCCCGTCGGATTTTTCAAATATCTGTTGTTGCTTCGACTAGTCGAAGAGCACTCTAGATCAGTCGAAGACCTGATCTTCTCACTTATAAATAGTACATGAATCTCAGAAGAAATCATCGATTTAATTAATTCATTCAAGCCAATCTTCGTCGAACTTCTGAGAGATAATTCTATGCTCCATCTAAGCTAAGTGTGCTTATTTAATATTCTCTTTCCTTAGCTTTATTTAATTGATTTTGTTTCTGCTATTCCAATCTGATTTGATAAGAGGAATTGTTATTCCCTTTCTTTGGAATCAAAATCAATTAAGGCAAGCCCTATTTGGTTTAATTTAAAATCTATTAGAATTAGAACCATTGTAATCGAGTACTGGACATTGAACTTGGACATTCAATCATCTACTTTGATTTGGTTCTACCGGGCTGCTACAACGAAGGAGATATTCAGGTATTTTACATATTGTAAATTCCTTTTCTATTTTGGTTTCTTTCAAGATTTGCCAGAAAAATCTTGTTGTATTGGTTTTCTGAGGAGAGCCAGGAAAACTCAGAAGTGGGGTTTTCTTAATTGTGTAAGCCCACATACAAAGACACAATTGTAAGGGTTTTGGGTGAACCTGGGAAAACCTATTTTTAGTGAACGCTAATATCCCCTGTGTGAGGATATTAGGAGTGGAGTAGCTTTTTGTGTGGCTGTTGTTTAACAGTTGGTGAACACACAGGCGAACCACTATAAACCCTTGTGTTGTGGTTGAATGATTTATATTTCTAATTTTTTATTCTTTTGTGGGATGTATGTATGGTGGTGAATGTTGTAATTATTTAATTCAAGCTTTGTGAGAATGTTGTAATAGCTTAGAATTTATTTTCTGTTATTCCTTTATCGCTTGATTTTCAATTTCATTTGAAAGTTGTTCCAGCAAGGTTACCCTGCCATTTTTATGGTGTATGGCTGTCCCTAGAACAATACATTTTTAATTACAAGTTATTTCAATTCAGTTTATATTTATTATTGTTTTCCTCTTCGGTTTGAGGCTTGATACAAAGATCTTTCTAGGAATAAGGTTGTCCTACCATAAACTCTGTTTTTGGTGTAAGGTTGTCCTTAGAACAACGTTTGTATCAACCTCTCAAGATCTGAATTTTGAGGTTATTTTAATTTACTGCATTGTGATTTACTTTGGCTATCATATTCATTTTAATTCCGCTGTTATAAGTTTTAATTTGGCACTGTCCTATTCACCCCCCTCTAGGACATATAGCTTGGCCTTTTCAGCATATATCTGATCAATATCACACTCAGCAGAAGCAGCCTACGTAGAATTAAAAAAAAAAAACTTAGAGTCACTGTTGGGGTCGTAACAGTCTCCCCAATAGCATAGGAAATGAGAACGAATGGATAGTAGTGACACAACAGAGATTAAGGGTCGTAGTCAGGATGAGCTCATCGATACCGAGAAGTGGAGGACCCATTACACGGAACACATCAAAGAAGTACCCTAAACTTGCTCCTCTAGCAATATATCCAGAAAAAGCTTCATTTTCATCATCGCTCCAAGAACTTCCGGCTTTACCCGTAGCAAGAATTCAATGGACTAGAAGACAAAAGGGTAAATCATGTGTGGAGGATTCGCCAATCTGTACATCACCGTGAAGTCTTTCGCTATAATCAGTTGGACTATATGAAAACACGGAAGGGTTAAGAAGAATGCCTTCTTCGATAAGTCCTTTCACACCGTCCTATTCTCGCTCTGTCCTGGTAACAGTTTCACTAAGAAATGGAGAAGCCACAGTATGTATGGTTGGGACATGTGAAGATCCTCTGCCCACCACTAAGGATAGGTTAGTTGAAATGGCTCAAGTGTAAAAGGTATTGATGGACGACTGTAAGAATCTTCGGGAAGCTCTGGGTACTCTCGCATATAATGTAGCCCAAATAATATCACCTTTGATGATGACTACTATGAATGAATGGGAAAAACAACCTGAAGGCTCCCAGCTACCTCAAGGGGGGGTCTCATGGATCCATTCTTACGACGAGAATTATAACACAGGAAGAAGTATGACAAGTGATTGCGAAAGCAGTAAGAGAGCATGATAGTACGGGAAGGTTCCGGTATCGATCGCCATATCTGAAGGAAGTAGAGAAAATAACCTTTCCTGCTAATTTTAAACATCCTGAGTTTTAGAAATTTAATGGAGACGAATCACCTGATGAACATCTGATGCATTTCATCACATCTATAGGAAATTTCTCCATTGTTCCCCAATATTTCCTACGTCTATTCAGGTCTTCCTTGACAGGCAAAGCATTTCACTGGTATTCAAGTATAGCCCGAGAGTCAATACAAACGTGGGAACAAATGCAAGATGCATTTATGTCAAATTTCTTTTCATCAGATCGTGATGTTAGCATAGCAGAATTAGCATTCATAAGGCAAAGGGAAAATGAATCAATGGAGAAATTCATCAGCAGATGGAAAACATTAGGAGCACTGTGCTGCCAATTGCCTGAAGAGAGGGAACAGGTAAAAATGTGCTTAAGCTCCATGGATACAGGGATCGCATTTGGACTTACCAACGCCAATATAAAGAATTTTTGAGATTTGACCACTAAAGCACACGCATTAGAGTTGATGACTAAAAAGATACCCGCATTCCAAGTTAGAACCGAAAGAAGATGGCCGAATAAGGCAGTGGTAAATGTTATCGATTAGGAGAAAAGGAAAAATACATTCCGTGATAAGAAGGAAATGAAAGGAAGAGAAGAATCAGACCAGCGAAGAGATTATATGAACGATAAGCGACCACAACCGTACGATTCACATGAAGAGTATGCATTAGAAAAAGTGGATATATTGCCAATGATGGAACAATTTTTGGCCGTTGGAATTATCAAACCGCCCTCACCAAGATATCTGGAGGAAGCTGCGATGATAAAGGAGAGGAATTATTGTCGTTATCATCACCGTTTGAGACATCAAATAGGAGACTGCTTCACGCTGAAAAATATACTGCAAAGAATGATAAGACGAGGAGAAATCATCATGAGAAAGGACAACGAAAGGCGACAACAAATCTGACAACTGTAAGAAGATCGTCAATGATACTGGTCAGAGAGACTGATTCAGAAAATCTATTTTCTGTCAATGACCAAAACAACGAATTAGTGAGGCATTTTATTGATCAGAAGAAAAGCTTGGGGGCATCTGTATTCAAAATGCCTGATAATGGAAAGTCAGAGTATTGCAGCCTGAATAACCCGACAAAAAAGGGAATGAGGAGGAAGGTGTGGATTGTTTTCCGTAAAAATCTCTATGTCTGATTTGTCAATAACAAGCTAGCCTGTAGAGTGACAATGATTTTGGTTACAAAAGGTATTGATGACATACCTTTCAAACCCAAAAGGGGGCAGAATAGGTAGTAAAAATAATTAATGGAATGATTACGCTAATGATTACGCCAATGAATATGCTGATGATTGCACCAATGATTACGCCAATGATCATGATTGTCATCATTAATTGCTTGTGCAAGCCTATCTTATCAAAATTGTTATCATCGCCAAGCTGATATATATTATTTTAAATATAGTATGAATATTGGCAGAACATTATTAGCAATGGTGAAATATCAAATTTGATTCACCATTTTGGTAGTGGAATAAGACTATATGGCCAATTGCATATAAAGTTAATGACAGCAATGGCAGCTTATCATTTAAGGCAGCGTAGCCAAGCCTCATACAGCCAACTACGCATAAGGCCTATCATCGTCGGTGACATATATATATATATATATATATATATATATATATATATATATATATATCATTCAGGCAGCAGTGGAGTCTGTGGTCCTAAAAAGCCCATAGAGAGCTTCATATGCACCCATGCGAGCAATTGACAAAGCAATCATGTAAGACCCATGTCGTTTGTACAGTTTTAGGTAGCGTCATGAGGATGGTCAGAGAGTGCCCCTTGTGAACGGGTCTGACCTTGCAGGTGAAGGAAAAGTGAGTTTTTGAAGCAGGATGACTCCCTACATCCCTACTTTGATTTCAGTAGTAATGCATGGGGGTAATTTTCTAAACCAGGAGACCCTCCATTGATGGACTAGAGGCCTTGGATTTGGTAGCCCATGGTAGCCTTGCGCGCCCCGCGAACTCTAGAGAGTTACTATGGCCAACCCTATGCGTAAATCCTATTAAGTCCACTACCCCAGTAGCTTCATTGGGCCCCTCTGATGGATCATGGTTTGTGAACTCTCCAACCACAATAAGCCCCGTGAACTCTAGAGAGTTACAGCAGCCATTCGCATAAGACCAACTCCAACTACTTATGAGTCTAAACTGTGGTAGCTCCAACTACTTATAAGCTTAAACTATGTGTGCTACTAACTGGAACTAGAACTTAGCGCCACCCACACGAAATAATCCCATATAGACAACACTGTACGATTAAGAATAAAACGCAACATAAGAAAATTGACTGACTAAGCATGATGTTTAGTCATTATGTTCAAACATGGTAGTTGTTTACGATAAGCATGCATGACTCATCAAAGTTTATCTATAATGTCAAAGAAAAAGAGATAGCAAATGAAAAAACAAACTATGATAAATATTAGAAAAAAAAGAAAGAAAGTTCATATATCATCTGAAATTCCCAGAGTAAGCATGTAACGACACAGGTCATCTCTCAGTTGAACTTCGGTGGTTGCACTTTCAACTTCAGCCTCATTGATAAGCCTAGCTTGGTTTGGGGCATCGATCAACTCCTGCTCTAAGGAATTTATCGCCTCCACCCCTTTTAAAACTTCCAACCGCTTTAGATCGGCTATCCGCCTATTAACTTCAATATCAGCCTCTGCTGAGCCTCCAAATCCAGGATTTGCTGCTTGAGGTTTACAATGTTCTTTGGTATTGTCACCGAGTAATGCTCGGCAGCTTTTACTTTCTCCTTCAAAGAATGAAACTCCTTATCATAAATAGAAACTGTTACTACCGCTTTTGAAACTTTTTCTTTGAGCTGTAATAATTCCTATTTCTGAGCAAGAATTTTAGGTGTGATAATCATATTGCGAACATCCACCAATTTGCGAAAGGTCTTACAAAAATGGGATAAAGACTCGCGCAAAGGAGAAATATTGAACCTAACAATTCACGTGGCATTTTCCAGAGAAGATAGCACTATCTCTAAGCCGGACCATTAAGACGGATCCTTAAAGATGTAAATGGTTGATGATATGGAGCTTCATAATAAAGATAACGTTGGGGGAGAAATCTTTTCCAAAGATATGGTATTTAATACAGTGGCTACAGAATTTGAGCTTGTAGAGACACTAGAGATAGCGTAAACTGTGAAATACAAGTAAAATGCATAAGTTAAAGGATATATATATATATATATATATATATATATATTACAAGAAAGTTAATATGAAGCAGGGAAATAAAGTAAAGTATACCAGCAACTACCGAAATAGATGGAGCTAGAGTCACTGCTTCTACAGATGGCATTTCCTCTAAGGGAGGTTTAGGTAAGTCTGAAGCCATGTTTGTAAAAGATGGAGCTTTGAGTTCAGTACTGGATGGTAGCGGGGGTTGTAACAGTAGCAGGTTCTCTTTGGAAAGTTATGCCACGAATTGCTCTGCTAATCTTGATGGGAATTTTGGGAGGTTCTCTCTTCTTTTTAGCAAAATGCTTATCGGAGCCAGAGGTGGGAAGAGTAACTTGAACTGTATCCACGGGAGCCAAGACAATCTTTAGAGATGCCACAATATCAGTCGGATGATTTAAAGGCGCTTCACACGGGAGGGGAGAATAATTGCTGCAAAAAGATATAGTTAAGTCAGCTCTGGCTATATCCTCGTAGTCTCCATAGTCCAGGGGTTCTTCTCTCTTATCAGCATCTCTAGTGATGACCTGAGGAATGTCTACTTGGGGAAGCTCCTCGTTAATCTCAGTAGTCACTCCGACTCTGTCGTCCTCACCAGTATCTATCTCCCCTTCTTTCATTTCTTCCATGAACTCAACTCCTGCGTCGGCATCCGATTCACTTTCTTCTCCTGAACCGCTGGAAGAGGATGTCCGACTAGTAGAAGTAGAGTTGTAAGAGACGAACTCTTCATCTTCTTCCTCAGAAGATGATGGAGATAATGACCTTGTCAGAGGAGATTCTTCGGTAACCGCTTGTTTTCCCTTCCATATAGATTCCCTCCTTTCGGCAGGGGTTGGGTTTTCTGTAGCAGTAGTGTAATGCCCTGAAATTCGGGGGTCGAGCATAACTCAGCTCCCGAGTTCCAAAACATCACTTATGCAATATATTTGATGATGGATGTATGTTGTCTGTATTAGTGCATAAAACATGGAATAGATTAAGCCAAATTGCAGATATAATTCAGGGATAAGTGAAGAAAGCAAGCGGAAGACTTAAAGAAATATATGGGTGTACATGTGCGAATCCCTGCAATACATACACATACCAGGTCGTAATATAAGTGTTACTATCAAAATTACAAGTATCACATTACATCATTTAATTCCCAAAATAATCCTAGAATCCAGCGCATCAGAACAAGGCTCGCTAGAACCCATCTAAAAACTGCATGAAAGAGAAAGCAGCCTCATCATCATCAATCTCCCGCTCTGCCTCAGAAGTCGCATCAACATCTGCAACATCAGCAACTAAGACAGAGTCTGGTGGGTGTTTAACACCGCCCCAGAACGTGGGAGTGAGTGATCAACTCAGTGGAACAATAAAGTAAAGGTCAACATGTTATCAGTTCAATCAAGCAGTAATAATAAAGCAGAACAATTAAACATGTCCTAAGTACTCTTGTTAATGCAAGGATATATGAAAAATTATGCGTGCCCTCACGCGTACACCCTCAGCGTCTTCATCTTACGTTACGCATGACATCACCTCAAAGTGCGCCATGTCTACAAAGCACATGCAAATGCGGTGCATGAACATGATTACCAAGTTGTAATTAGTCCTTTTCATACAACAGGATTGGGAAGCTAAGATACCTTCCTCATATCACCATTCAAACAGTGATCCATTCTAGGGTCGTCAGTCCTAGACATCTCATACGATCATATGGTTGTAGGTCGTTGCAAAGGGCTCGTCACCAATCAATGCATGCCTATCATACCTTCATTACCACAATAAGGCTCGTCACCTCAATGCGGTATCCGGGCATGCTCGAGGTCACTACAGAGGGCTCGTCACCAATCAATGTAGGCCGACAGCACAAATATAGTGTCCCATACCACCATAATCGGCTGACGAGTTTGGTTGCTCACTGGTCACTACGGGGAGGCTCGTCACCCCAGCATAGGCCGATAGCTTGACCACGGTGTCCCATACCATCATGTCCGGCTCATGAGTCTTAGCGGATCAAGGTACCATGGTTAATAGGATTTCATTGGTAAGTTCGGTACCCTAGATTCAAACAGTAGCGTCCATACATGGTGAACATACATCAGACAATCCGGTTACTTGACGAACTCGACTAGCACGAGCGCACGTTGGGTTGAACGACATAAAGTGAGCAAACACTCTGCGTGGCCAAACCACTGCCGACAACTCTAATACGACTCGGGTTCGTCTAATCACGTCTTTCGTGGCGAAAGCAACCTCAGCCACGAACTTAAGGCCGATTACCGATTTCCTGGACTAATGCATAGTCCCACACACATTCCACTATAATAGATATTGATATCTACAATTTAGAATAGTGATGGAACAACAACTCAAATCATGTAGTACATGAGCATTCAAAGAATATCATCTTAACATGGATTTTCACATAAGTAATACTTGAAATTTAACAACAAGGAATGTAACTTGCATGAAGGAAATCATACACACTAGTGGGAGAATTGAGAATCGCTTCTCAACGCCCATACTAGGTTGATACATCACACTTTAGATCATTCAAACATTTCTACAAACACTTAGAATACATAAAACAACATACATGACGTATGTTGAAATACACACCTTTAGACAATTCCTTTTGCCAAGGAGTTACCGCACATACCATTAGCATAAGTACACGACAATTAATCATGGCAATCACATGTTCATATTTTATATGCATACGGTACTTTATACATACACTTAAAATACACAAATCTCAATATAAAACATGCATATCAGGAACGCAAAGTAAACATAACATTTGGCATGTGAAATCTCATCCATAACAAGAATAAATCATTCACTGGCATTGAAAGCCTTGAAAACCATAACATATACGATTAAAGTCTGCACCTTAATCCAGAAAAGAATACCGAACTGATTTCAGACGATATGTCTTCATCAACGGCGACAAGATAACCTAAAGCAAATGAGCTACGACAACACAAAGACTATTCTAAGCTCTAACACAGATTAGGGTTAAGTTAACTTACCCAAGGATGAACTCAGAATCGCCGGAATAACGATTCAAAAGTGAAGGTTCAAGGATGAAGAAGAACAGGAAAGAATCTAAGATGATTCACCAACTTCTCTCTCACTTTCTCTCTTTTCTTTTCTCTTTCTTAGCTAGGGTTAGGAAATTCGTATGGAAAAGAGAGCTAGGGTTTTAAGGTCTATAAATAAGCCTAACATTGATGAAAATAACCCCAGGGCTAAGATATACTTAGGGTATAACCAAAACAAGCCTCTCTCGATCCAACGAAGCACTTCCGGTGGGCCTATTACCACGAAAGGTCAGACTTAAGCTCACTGACCATGGATCTAGGTCAAGCTGAGTTTTCGTACTGACCAGATCTTCAGATCAGCTGTGGCAGACCACACTCAATTCAACGGTTATCGAATCTCGATCAGGTCCACAAGCACAAGAACATGCCTAGGCTACCTTCCCTGATCAGAGGGTGAAATTCGGTCAGAATCCAACGGTCAAATTGCTTAAAATCGTTGCGCAAGCGACACGACTCAGATTTCATAAAATCTTATTAAATTTCCAACCGTTCTCACACTCTTCACTCCGAACTCAATCAAATCGACCCAGAACATCATCTGGACTTATTTTTGAGGTGCTGGCCAAGTCCAACATGGTGACCGCAACAGCCTAAGATCATCACTATCGGACTTTCGAGGCGCGGTCCAGGTCCGATCCAGAACTTCCAAAAATTTTCAAGAACAACTGGATTTAGCGATGAATCCCAGATTTCAGAGAAACATAGCGCTAACTATTTTACAGGTTTTAAGTCATGCAGATCCAATTTAAAGTGATTGATGCAAATTTCGCGAGCAATCGAGTATAGCGCTAATTACCCCAAAAAGCTACTGAGGAAAGAATAGAGTTAATACTCGGGTCTTGGCACAAAATTTTCAGGGTCATTACAATATACCCCCTTTAAAGAAAATTTCGTCCTCGAAATTCATGCCTTCTCATATTCCTCAAGGACCTGAGGGTAGCTCTTTCTAACCTCAGTTTCAGATTCCCAAGTAGCCTCTTCCTCACTATAACGCGTCCATAGCACCTTCACAAGAGGGATAACCTTGCTACGCAATACCTGCTCCTTCCTGTCAAGAATACGCGTCGGTCGCAATACATAAGTGGCATCTTCACTCAACTGCACCTGCTCCCAACTGATAATATGCGAAGGATCAGGAATGTACTTCTTCAGCATAGAAACATCAAATACGTTATGCACGCCACTTATGCTACCGTTCCCACTCGATCCAAGACTTGAAATGGACCAATAAATCTCGGCGAAAGCTTCCCCTTCTTGCCGAACCGCAGAACTCCCTTCATAGGAGAGACCTTAAGAAAAATATGGTCTCCAACCTCAAACTCAAGCGGTCGCCGCCTCGTATCAGCGTAACTCTTCTGCCTACTCTGGGCCGTCAGAAGTCGACGTCGAATGATGTCAACTTTCTCTGAAGTCGCCTGCACCAACTCTGGGCCAATCAAGCTACGCTCGCCAACTTTTGCCCAGCAATGCGGTGCTCTGCATGGGCGACCATACAACGCCTCGTAGGGAGCCATGCCAATACTCGCCTGGAAACTGTTATTATACGCGAATTCTGCATACTGGAGACAATCATCCCAATTGTCCTTGAAATCCAAAACATAAGCTCGCAACATGTCTTCCAAGACCTGATTCACGCGTTCCGTCTGCCCATCTGTCTGCGGATGAAACGCGATGTTGAACTTCAATTTCACACCCATCGCTTCCTGGATACGAGTCTAGAAGATAGATGTGAAACGCGTATCTCTATCAAACACAATCTCCAAAGGAACTCCATGCAGACGTACTATCTCCTTGATATACAGCCTAGCCAACTCGTCTGCAGAGTTTGTGACTCTGATCGGTAAGAAATGAGCCGACTTCGTCAATCTGTCGATGAACACCCAAATAGAGTCATATCCCTTCCTCGTTCTCGGCAACCCAGAAATAAAATCCATAGAGATGAAGTCCCACTTCCATTCTACTATGGGCATGGACTGCAGCAACCCAGGAGGTCGGCGATGCTCTGCCTTGACCTGTTGGCACATGAGACAACGAGAAACAAACTCAGCAATATGGACCTTCATGTTGTCCCACCAATATGATCTCCTCATATCATGATACATCTTCGTGCTACCTGGATGCATCGCAAGCTTAAAACTATGGGCTAACTCGAGAACCTCCCGTCTCAAGTCAGGGATGTCAGGAACACATAACCGGCCACAAAATCATAGGCCCCCATCAGAACTAACACTCCAGTCGGAGTTCTCATCTGTACCAACCTGCTTTCTCATCTTCACCAAAAGCTCATCATCTGCCTGAGCTGCAACGATCTTCTCGTCGATAAGGGGCTGTACACGAATGTGTGTGATAACCTCATACGGCTCAACCACCGTAAGCTTCTGCTCAAAATCTCGTACAAACTCCAACATATCCCACTCTGCTATCATCAGCGGAGCCGCAAACTCAATAGCCTTCTTGTGACTTAACGCATCTGCCACAAGGTTCGCCTTGCCCGGATGGAAAGAAAAATCGAACTTAAAGTCCTTCAATGTTTCCATCCATCGGCGCTGCCTCATATTTAAATCACGCTGCGTGAAAATATACTTAAGGCTCTTATGGTCGTAAAAGAGCTCGAACTCCTCACCATAGAGGTAATGTCTCCAGAGCTTTAATGCGAAAATGACAGCTGCTAACTCCAGGTTGTGCGTAGGGTAATTCTCTTCGTGTTTCCTCAACTGACGCGAAGCATAAGCATTCACCCTGTCCTTCTACAGAAGGACACAACCCAGACCAACGCGAGAGGCATCAGTATATATAATATACTTAACCCCTTGCTTTGGCAATACTAGCACAGGGGCGGACGTCAACTTGTCCTTCAGCTCTTGAAAAGCTTCTTCCGCCCTCTCATTCCAAGCAAACTTCAAATCTTTCCGTGTCAACTGCGACAACGGTCTGGCAATCTTCGAGAAGTCTTGAATGAAGCGTCGATAATAGCCTGCAAGACCCAGAAAGCTCCTTACCTCAGTAACTGAACCAGGCTGCTAGATCGACAGCTATCCCTTTCTTAGACACCACATATCCCAGGAACTTGACTTTCTCTTTCCAAAAATCACACTTCTTGAACTGTGCAAAAAGCTGATTCTTCCTAAGAGTATCCAAAACTGCTCTTAAGTGCTCCTCGTGCTCTTCCCGGCTCGTAGAATATATCAAGATGTCATCAATAAAGACAATGGCGAATCAGAACAAGAATGGCTGAAACACCTTGTTCATCAGATCCATGAACACGGCCGGTGCGTTCGTAAGACCGAACGACATCACAAGGAACTCATAGTGACCGAAGCTAGTCCTGAAAGTGGTCTTCTGCACGTCCTCATCCTTGACGCGCAACTAATGATACCCTGACTATAGATCAACCTTTGAAAAGTATCGTGCCCCCTTCAACTGATCAAACAGATCATTAATCCTGGGCAAATGGTACTTATTCTGCACAGTTACCAGATTCAGCCTGCGATAATCAATACACAATCGTAAGGAACAATCCTTCTTCTTCATAAACAAGACAGGTGCTCCCCAAGGAGACACACTAGGCCGAATAAAACCTAAATTCAGCAACCCATCTATCTGCTTCCTCAACTCCTCCATTTCACTCGGAGGCATACGATAGGTGGGTAAAGAAATGGGCGCCGCACCAGGCATGAGGTCGATAGCAAAATCAATCTCACGCTGAGGAGATAATCAAGGAATCGACTCAAACACATCTTCAAACTCCCGAACTACCGGCATGTTAACTAATGTCGATTCAGCCATACTCTCCAACAGAGAAGTATAATAATCAAGACGAAGAGGGTAACTGACTTGAACTAGAAAAGTAACTGTCTCGCCCTCAAGTCCATGGATGATCACCGACCTTGCTTCACAATCGATCTCAGCTCGCATCCTCGTGAGTCAATCCATACTCATAATAACATCGTAATGATAAGGGGGTGCGACAAAGAAATCAACACGGATCGATCCACTTCCTAGATCGACCAAACAATCCATACAACGCTTGCCCATAGCAGAGGAAATTCCCATAGCGGTAGTAAGCATCACTCCTTGCATAGAAACAATGCTCAAACCCAAACGCCTAACTGCCGCATATGATATAAGGGAAGTAGTGGACCCTGTATCCACCAACATAGAAATGGGAATACCTTCAATGTGCGCTGTAACCTCGAAGGATCTCGGCACCAAGTCAGACATAGGCGCTTCAGCTAAGAGTGCATGAACTCGTGCCTGCTGCTGACGATTCGGCGGAGGAACCATGGGCCGCTGAGGTGGCCTGAAGCTAGGTACTGCAGGTCTGAAGGATAGATGAGCTGGCACTGAACGAAGAGGTGGAGGAGAAATAACCTGAGGCATTAGACGGCTAATCCTCTGCGGTGGAGTAAAACCACTGGCCCACATACGTGAAAAGTAAAAACGATCCAAATGCCCCATCTTCCCATAATACGAACAACGAAGATCAGCTTGCATCTGCTGAGCGGGCGGCGCTGAACGCCTAGGAGGAGAATCTGCTCGCGGCCTCTTGCCGAGAAAAGGTGCACCCTGAAAATCTGGTCGCGGCCTAGGAACCATCGGTGCTCGCATACGGGACGACCTGTCCCCGTCTTGCTCTGCTCGCAAGGACATACTCACCAACTTCGCATAAGAAGAAATGCTAGCACAGCAAATCTTCGATCGGATCTCAGGCCTCAATCCCTTAGAAAAGCGCCGCATCCTCATCGGCTGTTCGCCCAGAATCAAAGGCACATACCGACCTAGCTCAGTGAACCGGTTCTCATAAGCCATCACCGACAGCCCTCCCTGGCGGAGGTGAAGGAACTCACTCTCCTTCTCATGTTGGTACGTGACCGGGAAATACTTCTCGTGGAAGCGTGCCTCAAACGCCTACCACGACCACTCAAATCCTTCCTCGACAGTGCGAAGAACACTGTCCCCACCATAGACTGGCCTCCTTCTTAAACATGAAGGAGGTAAGCTCAACCTGCTCAACCTCTGAACAATGCAGTGGTCTCAGTATCTTAGAGATGCCATCGATCCAATACTCAGCCTCCTCGGGTCTATGAGAACCTGCAAATGTAGGAGGTCGTAAGCGCTGGAATTGCTCAAAAGTGTCGCTTGCACTAGCGCTCCCAGATGGAGACATAGGTGAAGCAGGAGGAGTCGCCCCCACTGATTGAGCAAAGATGCAAGCCATCGAAGATAAGAACTGCTGCTGCTACTAGTGCTGCTGGTGCTGGTGCTGCTGCTACTGAATCTGCTGCTGCTGCATCAACAACATCATCTGCTTAAACCTATCAGTAGGCGGAGTGGACGAAGATGCACGGCTCGGCTCAGGAACCGAAGGCGTGACTGGAGGAGCCATAGGTGTCGGCCCAACACCGGCATGAGACGGGCCCGTCTGTAGATCCGTCTGGCTATCACTCAAGGGAGAAAACCCAGCAAACGACTCAACCAAGGAGAGACGGCCCGAAGTCTTCGAACCCTTAGGAGGCATCCCTACATTCAACAGAGGATGCAACTTGTCAGATTCTACGTCCACATAATCCATCCACACAGCATTCACAGCACAACTCCAAAGACAAACAACATGCATTCCATTAATCAAAATCGTCGCAATACAAGTAGTGCAGCATTACATGAATCACGACAAGGAAAGCATGTGAACTACAACATTTACCACTTCAAATAACAACAAACAACTCCAACTACAAAGCCAACAATGGCTACACACAGAAAGAAACAACAAAGAAAGCAAAGGATGATTACAACGACAACTACTCGTCGAAATCAGGAGATGGAGGCGGGGCACCCTTATCTTGCAAGCAACACAGGATAGACTTCAGAGTTCGAGTCACCTTCTTAAACTTATGCTTCACAAGGCCTAGAAGATCCAAGATATCCTGGCGTAGAACAGTCTGCCCTTCTTCAAGCCGAGCAATACGGGCATCTCTAGCAGTCTGATCCGCGCTCTGCTCTAGTTCGACAGGAGGAGAGCTCTCACTCGTATCCTGTGCCTCAACCTCTTCCTCATCCTGCTCTGTTTCTTCCTCAATCTCAGCACCACCTTCAACATAACTCTCATCCTTGTCACTCTCTGACTCATCCTCACTCTCTGAGGCCTGTCGACGAGGACCAATCTCCATCTGCTTAAGGATCGTCAGATTAAGATGACAAACAGGAACCGGCTTCTCTGCTCCAAGCCTATAGCCAAACTCATGTGCAAGCTTCCAAATGAGGCGGCCAAAAGGAAGCGATTTAGTCCTCCTAGTAGAACGAGCGATAAGGATGATCTGACGTAAGATGTACATCGGCACACATAACTTCGCTTCTTGCCCCACCTGATACAGAAAATCTACCATCAGGCGCGTACACTCTCTGCGATTGCTCCACCTTAGGTATACATTGAACGTATAGATGTGGTGAAGCAAGCGAAAGTCGTCCATCATGTTGGTAGCCAGAAGACTCCTATTCGGCTGCCATTCGACCAGACGACCACACAAGAACCGGGTGCGACGGTCCCTCTCGCCCATACTGTTTAAATTCTTCTCACTGGTATGCACCTCACCAAGTGACACATTCAGGAGTCGGGATATCAAAGTGACGTTGACCGTGGCCTCCCGACCGCTACCACAAGGAATCTTGAACTGTAGAGGCTCCAGTGAAGGATCACGAATATTGGCATAAAAAGCTCGAACAGTACTTGCATTCGCGCGATACTCACCCTCAAACAAGGGACACCAACCAGCCCCTTCCAGACGCTCCAACAAAGAAACTCGCCATAAAGTCACGGATCAACATGAACCTCAAAAAGGACTCTACGGCCTTCATAGACTCCATGCGACAACTCCGCCAACAAGGTCCTACCAATGGGAGCTCGAGGATCAAGGTCCCACTTGGTCTGGAATTCATGAGCAGCGGTCGTGCTCGCGGCGGTACCTCTCGGCCTCCTTGCACGGGTTGGGCGGCTAGGCCCGGCTTCATCCACGGGCGCTCTCTTCTTCCCCATCAAAGAAAGAATGGAGGAAATGGAAAAGATGGTCGTGATAAACTCAAAGAGGGCCATGATAAATGAGAGAAAGAGAGAAGTAGGAAGGATGGTGAAGCTTCCACACACTTGAGATCCAAAAGAGAGTTTGAGAGCCCAAATGAGAAGAAAAGGAAGGATAAACAGCAATGGGGGTGAGGGTTTTGAGAAGGGTAGGTAGGGTTTGCACGAAAATGGAAGAAGAAGAAGATTTGGAAGGGATTTGAAAGAGTTTGGAGAAGAACTTGAAAGAAAAGAGAGCTAGGGAAGGAGGATTATGAAGGAAGCAGGGCTTAGAAGAATTTTAATCACTGAACCATGGAAGGGTGGGCCACACTAGGCCAAAATCACGTCGGCCCGAGCCGGCCCGCTGATCGGCGAGGCCGAGCCGAGCCGGCGATGACATCACCGGTCTCTGGATTGACCGGCGATGGCTCGCGGTTTGGGCGAGGTCCTCCTGGTCCCATATGCTCAAAATGATGTGGGTCCCCCCTGGGCCCCACTGAAAATGCCCCGATCGGCCCCTTTGCTTGATTCGACGCCTATCGGGCCATTCGGGCAGAAATCTGATACAAACAGAGATTTCTTAAAGATTGAAGGGTTAAAATAGGATGATAAACCATCTAAACTTATTAATAGATGGTCTAGGAAAGGTTTCGGGTCGCTGTGTGTGATCAGGAGAGAGTACAGACTCGATCTCGGTGATCGTTTTTAATAAACTTTCGCCGTTAGAAGCAACGGAACACAAACACACAATCTATGATAACTCGCACCCAAATACACTAAAGTGGTGACAGCGTGCGATGTGTGACCATAATCTAGGTCCAGTTTAATCCAGATCATGCTCTGATACCAACTTGTAACGCCCTAAAATTCGGGGGTCGAGCATAACTCAGCTCCCGAGTTCCAAAACATCCCTTATGCAACATATTTGATGATGGATATATGTTGTCTGTATTAGTGCATAAAACATGGAATAGATTAAGCCAAATTGCAGATATAATTCAGGGATAAGTAAAGAAAGCAAGCGGAAGACTTAAAGAAATATATGTGTGTACATGTGCGAATCCCTGAAATACATACACATACCAGGTCGTAATAAAAGTGTTGCTATCAAAATTACAAGTATCACATTACATCATTTAATTCTCAAAATAATCCCAGAATACCACGCATTAGAACAAGGCTCGCTAGAACCCGTCTGAGAACTGCATGAAAGAGAAAGCAGCCTCATCATCATCAATCTCCCGCTCTGCCTCAGAAGTCGCATCAACATCTGCAACATCAGCAACTAAGACAGAGTCTGGTGGGTGTTTAACACCGCCCCAGAACGTGGGAGTGAGTGATCAACTTAGTGGAATAATAAAGCAAAGGTTAACATGTTATCAGTTCAATCAAGCAGTAATGATAAAGCAGAACAATTAAACATGTCCTAAGTACTCTTGTTAATGCAAGGATGTATGAAAAATGATGCGTGCCCTCACGCGTACACCCTCAGTGTCTTCATCTTACGTTACGCATGACATCGCCTCAAAGTGCGCCACGTCTACAAAGTACAGGCAAATGCGGTGCATGAACATGATTACCAAGTTGTTATTAGTCCTTTTCATACAGCAGGATTATGAAGCTAAGATACCTTCCTCATATCACCATTCAAACAGTGATCCATTCTAGGGTCGTCAGTCCTAGACATCTCATATGATCATATGGTTGTAGGTCGTTGCAAAGGGCTCGTCACCAATCAATGCATGCCTATCATACCTTCGTTACCACAATAAGGCTCGTCACCTCAATGCGGTATCCGGGCATGCTCGAGGTCACTACAGAGGGCTCGTCACCAATCAATGTAGGCCGACAGCACGAATATAGTGTCTCATACCACTATAATCAGCTCAAGAGTTTGGTTGCTCACTGGCCACTACGGGGAGGCTCGTCACCCTAGCGTAGGCCGACAGCTCGACCACGGTATCCCATACTACCATGTCCGGCTCATGAGTCTTAGCGGATCAAGGTACCATGGTTAATAGGATTTCATTGGTAAGTTCGGTACCCTAGATTCAAACAGTAGCGTCCATACATGGTGAACATACATCGGACAATCGGGTTACTTGACGAACTTGACTAGCACGAGCGCACGTTAGGTTGAATGACATAGAGTGCGCAAACACTCTGCGTGGCCAAACCACTGCCGACAACTCTAATACGACTCAG
The DNA here is from genome assembly GCF_029962835.1 of Magnolia sinica. Classification (NCBI taxonomy): domain Eukaryota; kingdom Viridiplantae; phylum Streptophyta; class Magnoliopsida; order Magnoliales; family Magnoliaceae; genus Magnolia; species Magnolia sinica. The sequence continues at coordinate 72,327,532 of NC_080573.1, forward strand.
GTTCGTCTAATCACGTCCTTCGTGGTGAAAGCAACCTCAGCCATGAACTTAAGGCCGATTACCGATTTCCTGGACTAATGCGTAGTCCCACACACATTCCACTATAACAGATATTGATATCTACAATTTAGAATAGTAATGGAACAACAACTCAAATCATGTAGTACATGAGCATTCAAAGAATATCATCTTAACATGGATTTTCACATAAGTAATACTTGAAATTTAACAACAAGGAATTTAACTTGCATGAAGGAAATCATACACACTAGTGGGAGAATTGAGAATCGCTTCTCAACGCCCATACTAGGTTGATATATCACACTTTAGATCATTCAGACATTTCTACAAACACTTAGAATACATAAAATAACATCCATGACGTATGTTGAAATATATACCTTTGGACAATTCCTTTTGCCAAGGAGTTGCCGCACATACCATTAGCATAAGTACACGACAATTAATCATGGCAATCACATGTTCATATTTTATACGCATACGGTACTTTATACATACACTTAGAATACACATATCTCAATATAAAACATGCATATCAGGAACGCAAAGTAAACATAACATTTGGCATGCGAAATCTCATCCATAACAAGAATAAATCATTCACTGGCATTGAAAGCCTTGAAAACCATAACCTATACGATTAAAGTCCGCACCTTAATCCAGAAAAGAACATCGAACTGATTTCAGACGATATGTCTTCGTCAACGGCGACAAGATAACCTAAAGCAAGAATAAAAATGAGCTACGACAACACAAAGACTATTCTAAGCTCTAACACAGATTAGGGTTAGGTTAACTTACCCAGGGATGAACTCAGAATCGCCGGAATAGCGATTCAAAAGTGAAGGTTCAAGGATGAAGAAGAACAGGAAAGAATCTAAGATGATTCACCAACTTCTCTCTCACTTTCTCTCTCTTTTCCTTTCTCTTTCTTAGCTAGGGTTAGGAAATTCGTATGGAAAAGAGAGCTAAGGTTTTAAGGTCTATAAATAGGCTTAACATTGATGTAAATAACCCCAGGGCTAAGGTATACTTAGGGTATAACCAAAACAAGCCTCTCTCGATCCAACGAAGCACTTCCGGTGGGCCTATTACCACGAAAGGTCGAACTTAAGCTCACTGACCATGGATCTAGGTCAAGCTGAGTTTTCGTACCAACCGGATCTTCAGATCAGCCGTGGCGGACCACACTCAATTCAACGGTCACCGAATCTCGATTAGGTCCACAAGCACAAGAACATGCCTAGGCCACCTTCCCTGATCAGAGGGTGAAATTCGGTCAGAATCCAACGGTCAGATTGCTTAAAATCGTCGCGTAAGCGACACGACTCAGATTTCATAAAATCTTATTAAATTTCCAACCGTTCTCACACTCTTCACTCCGAACTCAATCAAATCGACCCAGAACATCATCTGGACTTGATTTTTGAGGTCATGGCCAAGTCCAACATGGTGACGCAACAGCCTAAGATCATCACTATCAGACTTTCGACGCGCGGTCCAGGTCCGATCCAGAACTTCCAAAAATTCCCAAGAACAACTGGATTTACCGATGAATCCCAGATTTCAGAGCAACATAGCACTAACTATTCTACAGGTTTTGAGTCATGCAGATCCAATTTAAAGTGATTGATGCAAATTTCACGAGCAATCGAGTATAGCGCTAATTACCCCAAAAAGCTACTAAGGAAAGAATATAGTTAATACTCGGGTCTTGGCACAAAATTTTCAGGGTCATTACAAGTAGCCATGGGGGAGGTAGAAGATCTTGCTCGCGTTTGTGACCTGTTCACAGGCGATAAGGATTCTCTATGAGGAGGTGGTGATGGAACAGGCGAAGTTACTTCCCGGGACTCTAAAGGCCCAATAGCTTCTGAGGCATGAATAGGAACTGTAGGAGCAGGAATATGAGATGCTTCGTCGACATCCGCAGCGGCGCGTTCTTCGTCGACATCTGCAAGGGCATTTTTCCTTAGTCATAGGATTTTTCTGAGATTTGAAATGTATCAACAGAAATCCATGAGTAATCTAACCTTCAAGACTGTTAGCTATTTTGGCCTCACAAATGTGTTCTCCTACGGAAATATTCACGCAAATATCTCTAGGAGCAGGGGCGTGATCATGTTCAATAGTATAGCCTATCCTATCTCTTCTATCACATTTCCTGAGTCGAGGGGCGAGGATCCATATTGGCGAATTTACTAGTAACCATCGATAAATGAGGAATGATTGATGTGCCCACCACTGCATCCACGGATAAGTCGTGCGAATGAAACAACCAAAACCTAGTATAATGAACTTTGAGTTGATGCGGGCTGTAAGAAGTTGTCTCTAGATTAAGCCCCAGTTGAATGGCCTTATGTCACACCCCAAACTCAGAAACCGGGCTCACAAAATTCCTAATCACCGAATCTAGGGCCGACAGCCTCTGTAGTATCCCATTCTCGGCTCCCACCGTGCATACACCAGATTCCAATCCTTGGATCCTACAAGGAGGATTTTCTAACGTACATTTATCTCATAAGTAGCATAACCATAAGTTTACCCAAATCACAAATGCAACATCATCATCACATATCCACTAATATAAACATTTGAATACGGTGCTGAAAGGGAAATACATATATCAAAAATCAAAGCTCCAGAAGACCACTACACGCTCCAAGCTCAATGCTGCTGCAACCTAACATCACCTACATGCATCTATCATGCATAAGCTTATAGAAAGCTTAGAGGGTGGTGTAAGTGTGTGCGATGCACATGCCAAGTATTCAATATGATGCCATAATCATATAATATCAGAAATACTAGCAAGATCATGAATCATATGATATTAGAGTAAGCAGAAATACTAACAAGTCCATGAGTCATACAATATTAGAGTACGCAATACAATCAGCTATGCAAATGAGGAGTCATAAAGAACCAAATATCAGATGTCGAGGATGCAATGCAATATGTAATATATGGTGCAAATGAAATGACCAAGCTGTAGTGTGAAGTTGGGATGATAATACGTGGTATCGCAAGATATAGGCTCTACACAAAGGACTTTTATCCAAACCAGTCCCATACCTAAATTTAGATAGACAGACTCAATGTGGTAAACTCCTGATCTCGGATTAATTGCGCACCCCAACCGAAATCCTGGCCATTGCGAAGATACACGTAACAAATAGTTGCTCACCACCAGCCCGAGTGGATAGTGAATGAATGAATGAATGAATATGTAACTCCTGCTTAGTAAGTCCACATATCAGTACCGTACATCTCTGGGATCATCACCGGGGTCTAGTACACTCTATATGTAATCACCCCCCTTGAATGTGCAACCATGCAAGTGAAAAAGACCTCACTATCCGCCTGGCCAGTAGTCAACTGATATTTACCTGGCACATCGATTGTGGACCCATTCACAAGCTGGTCGAACTTAGCCTAGCGATGCCCACTACCCTCAGGTGGATAAGGCCACACCCCCTCCCAACTAACCACGACACAGTGGGAGCCGTGACCTCCTAGTATTTGACACTCGGACGCTTATGTATCTACTCGGTCTCGACGTTAAGGTGTCTCCTGGCCTCAAAGGTTTAGGGAATTTCACCCACGGACATCCAAAGTGCCCAGATGCTCAAACCCAAACAATTTTGGTGTCCCATCTGGTCATCCATGACATGCCTATGGAGGTCATAACCCTGATGTCGCTAGGGCATACGGTAATCACAATCATACAATACAAGATGCATGAGTCATGTAGTCCAGTCATGCATCAATCCTGCGCATATCGTGCGCTCATGTTGGATAACTATACCTATTATGGAGTCCCATAAACCATATGTACTATCATATGCAATGGTCAATCACATCCGATAATAAACATGCAGATGATGCGTATGGGCATGTATCATGATGCTATACTATCTCATACTCATAATTGGTATCAATAACTGGCATCGACAATCGGCCTCGATAATATGGACATTTAACCAACATTGCCCCCACGGAATGACCCACATAGAGCCTAACATATAGTGGACCCATGGCCTCACATAAGGGCCTAATATACAACACCATGGGCCTTACTCAAAAGCTTAATACACATCACGATGGGCCTCTCACATGGGCCTAATATACATCACAATGGGATCCATCGCCTGGCCCTCAAATGCACCACAATGGGCCTCATATATATCACATTGGGAATTTAAACACGGGCTGAATGCACATCACAATGGGCCTCAAATACGGGTTGCATATACTTCACATTAGGCCTCGATAATCAGCCTCGATAATCGGAATCGGCCTCTGTCACGCCCCCAACCTGAAAATTGGGCTCACAAAATTCCCGAATACCGAATCTAGTGCCAACAGCCTCCGTAGTACCCCATTCTCGGCTCTCAGCACCCATATGCCAGATTCCAATCTTGGGATCCTATAAGAAGGATTTTTCAATGTACATTTGTCTAATAAGAAGCATAACCACAAGTATACCCAAATCACAAAGGCAACATCATCATCACATATTCACTAATATAAACAGTTGAATACAGTGCTGAAAGGGAACTACATATATCAAAATTAAAGCTCCATAAGACAACTGCATGCTCCAAGCTCAATGCTGCTAAGACCTAATGCCACTTGCATGCATCTATCGTGCATAAGCTTATGGAAAGCTTAGAGGGTGGTGAAAGTGTGTAAGATGCACCTGCAAGCATATAAATATCAGAGTAAGTGTAAATACCGATAATCCATAAATCATACAATATCAAAGTAATGTGGAACATGCTGGCAAGTTCATAAATATTATCAGCCTTATACAGGCTATGTGATGTAAAAACATAATAGGCCAATCATCATATACTGAGGAAATAATGTAGATCAGCTATGCAATGCAGAGACATAGTCAGCCAAATATCAGATACTGAGTTCATGAATATTGTCAACCTTAAGTAGGTTATGCAATACAGAAGCATAGTAAACCAAATGTTATGTGTTGAGGATGCAATGCAATATGCGATGCGAATGAAATGACCAAACTGGAGTGTGAAGTCGAGTGATAGTATGTAGTATCGCATGCTACAAGATCCATCATAAGGGACTTCTATCCAAACTAGTCCCATACCTAAATTTGGATAGTCAGACTCAATGTGGTAAACTCTTGATCTCATGTTAGTCACACACCTCAACCAAAATCATGGTTATTACAAAGGTACATGTAACAAATAAATGCGCACCACTAGCCTGAGTGGATAGTGAATGAATGAATGAATGAGTATGTAACTCCTGCTCAATAAGTCCACATATCAGTACAGTTCCTCACTGGAAAATCACTGGGGTCTAATACACTCCAAACTAGATTGCCGCCCCATTGCGCACAATAAGGTGAGTGGAAGAGATCTCACTATCCACTTACCAATATTGGGACCGGATCATCAATAGTGAACCCATTCCTCAAGCTGGTCAAACTCAGCCTAGCTTTGCCCCCTCCTCTCAGGTAGGTAAGGCCGCACCCCCTTCCAACCGACCACGATACAATGGGAGACATGACTTTTTGGTATACGACCCTCATGCGCTCATACATCCACTCGGTCTAGAAGTTGGAGCAACCTCTAGAACTAAGAGGGTTTAGGGAATTTCACCTAGGGATATCTATAACACCATATGTAGAATAAATTTCTGGTGTCCTATCTGGCCATCCACGATATGCCTGTGGAGGCTACAACTCTGATGTCATTAGGGCGTATGGTGGTCATATCACACAAATGCGAGATGTATGAGTCATACCATTCAGTTATGCATCAAACCTGCGCGTACTGCGTGCTCATGTGGGGCAACTCCGCCTATCAGGGAGTCCCATAAATATCTCAGCCCTATAGCATATGCAATGATCAACCATATCTCATAACAAATATACAGATGATGCGTATGTGTATGTATCATGATGATATGTTGTCACATACTCATAATTGGTATTGATAACTGGCACTGATAATTGGCCTCGATAATCAGCCTCGGTATTCGGCCTCGATTATCAAAATCGACCTTGACAATCAAAATTGGTCTCGAAAATTAAAATCAGTTTTGATAATCAGAATTAGCCTCGATAATCAGAATCGGCCTAAGGGAAGGTCACAATGTGGACGTTTAACCATCATTGCCCATTAATGTGGACACTTAACTAACATTGCTCCCAAGAAGTTGCCTTCACAAGGCTAAACCTATAGTGGGCCCATGGTCTCGCACAAGGGTCATATATATATATATATCGTAATGGGCCTCATATACATCAAGTGGGCCACACCAATGGGCCTTATGTACATCAAGTGGGCTACATCAATGGGCTACATCAATGGGCCGCACTAATGGGCCTCATATATCACAAGTGGGCCGCATCAATGGGCTGCACCAATGGGCCTCATATATCGAAAGTGGGCTACATCAATGGGCCGCACCAATGGGCCTCATAGATGGGCTACAAATATATCAAGGTGGCCTTAATGGATGAGCTGCAAATACAAAACAGGTGGGCCCCATCACATGGGCCTAATATGCATAATAGGTGGGACTCGCATATGCAGCAAATGGGCCCCACCAGATGGGCAGCGTGGGTACAACATACATCGTGGTGGAACCCACGGCACTATCCAAACATGTCCAACATCGTCCAGATCATCTAGACGAAGTGGATGAAATAAATACATCACAGTGGAGTCCACACTGATGGATGGTGTGAATATAATACGTATACCAAAGTGGGGGCCACGTCCAGAAAATGGACGAACAACACAGTTGAAACACATCTAGCATGGTGTGTGCCACACAACACTGTCCAGACGGACGGTGCAGATATAGAATATACATCAAAGGGGTCCCGCCTATCCAGCAAAACGGACAGCAGTGTGGCTATAGAATACATTTATCAAGGTGGGCCACACCATTGCCAAAATAGATGGACAGTTAGGATATAACCCATACATTAGATGGCCCACATAACTTGCTGACGTTAGTCAGTAGTGGGACCTACTGTCTTGGCAGATGGAGGGCGTGGATATAGAATACATATACCAATGTGGGTCCCGCACAGGTGGACCACGTGGATATGAAACATACATCATAATGGTCCCATACGTGGGGTGTGGATCCAAAACATACATCAAGGTGGGGGTCCCACCGTCTAGTAGCCTGGATGGTGCGGATCAAACCCACACCACATGGTGGCCCACCCAGCACACATCAGATGGACGGTGTGGTTGTAGGGCATGGTGTGGTCCACAGCACACCGTCCAAATGGACGATGTGGATATACAATGAGGTGGGTCCCACTTGGGGCCCACCATAAAATACTATTATATATATATATACATAAATTAACGTCCAGCGAGCTGGACGGCCTGGACACTAGCATTATCAAGTGGGGTCCGCGTATGGACGGTCCAGGTAAAAGGCAGATGGATGAACTGGAATAATTCATCATGTGTGGGGTCCACACCCAGTCCACTGGATGGTGTGGACTGCCACACATGCGGTAGGCCCCATCGTTGATATCCCACGGATGGCATGGGTACAAAGTACACACATCATGGTGGGATTTCCACCATCCAGATGATGGATGGCGTGGATAATATCATGCATCAAGGTGGGCCACAATCCATCACACAAAGAGAGAGAGAGAGAGAGAAAGGAAGATTGGATGGTGCTGGAGGGACCCCGCCACTATGGGCCCTCCATGATTACAAAACATACATCAAACAAATGGGTCCCATCATAAGTGGGCTTTCTAATAGAAAATCAATAGTGGATCACCCACCTATTGGCCTCCTTCATGGTCCGATGGATCACCGAACTCCTTAGCTTCAATCTTGATGGAAGATGATGAAAAATGGAAGGTTGGGATGGGAGATGAGAGGGTAGGAAGTGGGCCACACTAAAGCTCCTCTCATGGATCTCTCTTACTTGGACATTGGGTTGTTTGGGGTTTTGCTTGAAAAATGGAGAAAATGACAGAGAGAGAGAGAGGATGGGATGTAAGGAGAGAGAGGGATATGTGAGTGAGTGATGGGTGATATGTACTTGACATGTAAGGGATGGGTTGTAAGAGAGAAAGTTGACTTTGGGGATGGTGTTATACTTGACATGATGTGATATGGTACTTGATTGATTAATGTGATTGATGGGACATTCTCTTGGGATAGCAAATGCGTGGCATTTCCTCCAACTTAATGCGGGCCCACATCTCATGGCCCGGGTATCACCTCGTGCATGAGACGCGGCATCGGAACCATGGTGACGGTGCGGTTTATAGGGTACAAGTCTCGGGTCGAGCCGACTCTGAAATACAGGATACGACTCAGGGTTTCCTACAAATGCTATCTATGCGTCGCGGTAGCAGAAATTTTGACTGGGAGGACCACGGAAGCCTATGGAATAATACGGGCTAGGATACGGGTCTTACAGATCTCTCCACCTAATAAAAATTTCATCCTCGAAATTTAAAGCACAACACAACCAATACAGAGCTCACCAAGGGTGGGAAATCCTACCACTATAGATATAATCATCAAACACCTAAGAGATGGAGACAATGCCCACAAACCTCGGCCTCTTGCTCCCCAAAATGCCTCACTAGCACTATGGTGATCTCACTAATCCTTGGATCTTGGATCAGAAAAGATCAAAAATGAAACATTATGCAGCCTCACAATCTCAACGGTGAGCTATATCAGAAAATCTCTAAGTTATTCGAACTCGGGGACTAATCATTCTAAGTCCTCAACAACCATAGAGTGAAGGGTAGCTATCAGCAGATATGTGATGTTATCCTCAGGTATTCCCAAGTTATGCTCTGATATTAACTTCTGTTACACCCTAAACCTAGAAATCGGGCTCACAAAATTCTCGATTGCTGAATCCGATGCCGACAGCCTCTGTAGTACCCCATTCTCCGATCCCAGTACCCATACGCCAGATTCCAATCCTGGGATCCTACAAGGAGGATTTTTCAATGTACATTTGTCTCATAAGAAGAATAACCACAAGTATACCCAATTCACAAAGGAAACATCATCATCACATATCCACTAAAATAAATAGTTGAATACAGTGTTAAAAGGGAAATACATATATCGAAATCAAAGCTCCAGAAGATAGCTACACAATCCAAGCTCAACACTGCTGCAAAATAAAGCCACCTACACGCATCTATCGTGCAGAAGCTTATGGAAAGGGTGGTGAAAGTGTGTGCGATGCACGTGCCAAGGATATAAATATCAGAGTAAGTGAAAATACCAGCAATCCATAAATCATACAATATCAGAGTAATGTGGAACATGCTGGAAAGTTCATAAATATCATCAGCCTTGTCCAGGCTATGCGATGTAAAATCATAATAGGCTAATCATCATATACTGAGGAAATAATGTAGATCAGCTACGCAATGCGGATACATAGTAAGCCAAATATAAGATACCGAGTCCACAAATATCGTTAACCTTAAGTAGGTTATGCAATATAGAAGCACAGTAAACCAAATGCTATGTGCTGAGGATGCAATGCAATATGCGATGTGAATAAAATAACCAAACTGGAGTGTGAAGTTGAGGTGATAGTACATAGTATCACAAGCTACGGGGTCCATCACAAGGGACTTCTATCCAAACCAGTCCCATGCCTAAATTTGGATAGTTAGACTCAATGTGATAAACTCCTGATCTCATGTTACTCGCGCATCGTGGCCATTGTGAAGGTACATGTAACAAATAATTGCACACCACCAGCCCAAGTGGATAGTGAATGAATGAATGAATGAGTATGCAACTCCTGCTCAATAAGTCCACATATCAGTATAGTTCCTCTCTAGGAAGTCACTGGGGTCTAGTACACTCCAAACAAGATTGCCGCCCCACCATGCGCAACAAGGTGAGTGGAAGAGACCTCACTATCTGCTTACTAATATCAGGCCCGTCTCATCGATAGTGGACCCATTCCTCGAGTTGGTCAAACTCATCCTAAAGAGAGAAAGGAAGATCAGATGGTGATGGAGGGACCCCGCCACTACGGGTCCTCCATGATTACAATACATACATCAAAGAAATGGGTCCCATCATAAGTGGGCCTTCTAATAGAAAATCAATGGTGGATCACCCACCTATTGGCCTCCTTCTTGGTCCAATGGAACGTCGAACTCCTTGGCTTCAATCTTAATGGAAGATGATGAAAAATAGAGGGTTGAGATGGGAGATGAGAGCGTAGGAAGTGGGCCACACTAAAGCTCCTCTCATGGAGCTCTCTTGCTTGGACGTTGGGTTGCTTGGGGTTTTGCTTGAAAATGGAGAAAATGAGAGAGAGAGAGGATGAGGTGTAAGGAGAGAGAGGGATGGGTGAGTGAGTGATGGGTGATGTGTACTTGACATCTAAGGAATGGGTTGTAAGAGAGAAAGTTGACTTTGGGGATGGTGTTATACTTGACATGATGTGATATGGTACTTGATTGATTAATGTGATTGATGGGACATTCTCTTAGGATTGCAAATGCGTGGCGTTTCCTCTAACTTAATGCGGGCCCACATCTCATGGCCCGGGTATCACCTCGTGCATGAGATGTGGCATCGGAACCATGGTAACGGTGCGGTTTGTAGGGTACAAGTCTCGGGTCGAGCCGACTCTGAAATATAGGATACGACTCAGGGTTTCGCACAAATGCTATCTATGTGTCGTGGTAGCTGAAATTTTGACCTGGAGGACCACGGAAGCCTATGGAATAATACGGACTAGGATACGGGTCTTACAGATCTCTCCACCTAATAAAAATTTCATCCTCAAAATTTTAATCACAACACAACCAATACAGAGCTCACAAAGGGTGGGAAATCCTACCACTATAGATATAATCATCAAACACCTAAGAGATGGAGTCAATGCCCAAAAACCTCGGCCTCTTGCTCCCCAAAATGCCTCATCAGCATTATGGTGATCCCACTAATCCTTGGATCTTGGATCAGAAAAGATCAAAAATGAAATATTATGCAGCCTCACAATCTCAACGGTGAGCTATATCAGAAAATCTCTAAGTTATTCGAACTCGGGGACTAATCATTCTAAGTCCTCAATAACCATAGAGTGAAGGGTAGCTATCAGCAGATATGTGATGTTATCCTCAGGTATTCCCAAGTTATGCTCTGATATTAACTTCTGTTACACCCTAAACCTAGAAATCGGGCTCACAAAATTCTCGATTGCTGAATCCGATGCCGACAGCCTCTGTAGTACCCCATTCTCCAATCCCAGCACCCATACGCCAGATTCCAATCCTGGGATCCTACAAGGAGGATTTTTCAATGTACATTTGTCTCATAAGAAGCATAACCACAAGTATACCCAATTCACAAAGGAAACATCATCATCACATATCCACTAAAATAAATAGTTGAATACAATGTTGAAAGGGAAATACATATATCGAAATCAAAGCTCCAGAAGATAGCTAGCTCAACGCTGCTGCAACCTAAAGCCACCTGCATGCATCTATCGTGCAGAAGCTTATGGAAAGGGTGGTGAAAGTGTGTGTGATGCACGTGCCAAGGATATAAATATCAGAGTAAGTGAAAATACCAGCAATCCATAAATCATACACTATCAGAGTAATGTGGAACATGCTAGAAAGTTCTTAAATATCATCAGCCTTGTCCAGGCTATGCGATGTAAAATCATAATAGGCCAATCATCATATACTGAGGAAATAATGTAGATCAGCTACGCAATGCGGATACATAGTAAGCCAAATATCAGATACCGAGTCCATAAATATCATTAACCTTAAGTAGGTTATGCAATATAGAAGCACAGTAAACCAAATGCTATGTGCTGAGGATGCAATGCAATATGCGATGCGAATGAAATAACCAAACTGGAGTGTGAAGTTGAGGTGATAGTACATAGTATCACAGGTTACGAGGTCCATCACAAAGGACTTCTATCCAAACCAGTCCCATACCTAAATTTGGATAGTTAGACTCAATGTGATAAACTCCTGATCTCATGTTACTCACGCATCATGGCCATTGTGAAGGTACATGTAACAAATAGTTACACACCACCAGCCCGAGTGGATAGTGAATGAATGAATGAATGAGTATGCAACTCCTGCTCAATAAGTCCACATATCAGTATAGTTCCTCTCTAGGAAGTCACTAGGGTCTAGTACACTCCAAACAAGATTGCTGCCCCATCATGCACAACAAGGTGAGTGGAAGAGACCTCACTATTCGCTTACTAATATCAGGCCCGGCTCATCGATAGTGGACCCATTCCTCGAGCTGGTCAAACTCATCCTAGAGAGAGAAAGGAAGATCAGATGGTGATGGAGGGACCCCGCCACTACGGGCCCTCCATGATTATAATACATACATCAAAGAAATGGGTCCCATCATAAGTGGGCCTTCTAATAGAAAATCAATGGTGGATCACCCACCTATTGGCCTCCTTCTTGGTCCAATGGAACGTCGAACTCCTTGGCTTCAATCTTAATGGAAGATGATGGAAAATAGAGGGTTGAGATGGGAGATGAGAGGGTAGGAAGTGGGCCACACTAAAGCTCCTCTCATGGAGCTCTCTTGCTTGGACGTTGGGTTGCTTGGGGTTTTGCTTGAAAATGGAGAAAATGAGAGAGAGGATGGGATGTAAGGAGAGAGAGGGATGGATGAGTGAGTGATGGGTTATGTGTACTTGACATGTAAGGGATGGGTTGTAAGAGAGAAAGTTGCCTTTGGGGATGGTGTTGACTTAACATGATGTGATATGGTACTTGATTGATTGATGTGATTGATGGGACATTCTTTGGGATTGTAAACGTGTGGCGTTTCCTCCAACTTAACACGGGCCCACATCTCATGGCCCAAGTATCACCTAGGTGCGTGAGACGCGGCATCGAAACAGCGGTGATGGTGCGGTCGATAGGGTACAAGTCTCGGGTCAAGCCAAATCTGAAATACAGGATATGACTCAGGGTTTTGCGCAAATGTTGTCTACGCATCGCGGGTAGCCAGAATTTTGACCGGGAGGACCGCGAAAGCCAATGAAATAATTCGGGCTAGGATACGACAACCTTGACAATTAGAATTGGTGTTAATAATCATCCTATACAATCAGCCTCAACAATCAGAATCGGCCTCAACAATCAGAATCGGCCTTAACAATCGGCGTCGACAATCAGAAACAGCCTCAATAGTCAGAATCGGCGTCGACATTCAGAATCGGCCTCAATAATCAGAATCGGCCTTGATAATCGACTTTGACAATCGGAATCGGCCTTGATAATTGGCCTATAGAATCGGCCTCAACAATCAAAATCAGCCTCAACAATCAGCCTTCATAATTAGAATCAACCTCAACAATCGAAATCGGTGAGAATGGACATAATAAGGCATAAGGGAAGGTCACAATGTGGACATTCAACCATCATTGCCCATCAATGTGGACATTCAACCAACATTACTCCAAAGGAGTGGCCCACATAGGGCCAAACATATAGTGGGCCCATGACCTCACATAAGGGCCTAATATACAACACCATAAGCCACATCCAAGGGCCTGTCATACATCAGGGGAGACGCATCATATGGGCCACATATACATCACAATGGGCCTCTAGCACGAGCCTAATATTCTTCACAAAGGGCTCCATCCCATGGGCCTTAAATATATCATAATGGGCCTCGACCCATGGGCTCCAAATACATCACAATGGGCCCTAACCCATGGGCTCTAAATACATCACAATAGGCCTTAACCCATGGGCCCCAAATACATCACAATGGGCCTCAAGAAGGGCCTCATATATTACATCGGGCCTTATCAAATGGGCCCCAAGTATAACACATCGGGCCTCACCAAATGGGCCCCAAATACCTCACATCGAGCCTCACCAAATGGACCCCAAATACATCAAATCGAGCCCTTCCAAATGGGCCCCAAGTACATCACATTGGGCCCTTCAAAATGGGCCCCAAATACATCACATCGGGCCCTTCAAAATGGGCCCCAAATACATCACATCAGACCCTTCCAAATGGACCCCAAATACATCAAATGGGCCACTCCAGCTACACCATTTATCCAACTATAGAGATCATTTTAGAGCGTTATCTAGACTAATGACTCATATCAAAAGATCATCTGGACCATATCACAAATAACAGTGGTGATAATGATTTCCACCCTTAAAATTACCAAGGCCCACCATAACGTTTATTTTCCATCCAATCTGATCATAAGGTCACAAAGACCTGGATTAAGAGGAAAAAATATATATTTCATATTGATCCAAACTTTTGTGACCCAAAAAAGGGTTTTAATGGTGGACATTCACTCTACACTATTTTTCTATGGTGTGGTCCACCTGATATCAGATCTACTTCATTTTTGTCCTAAGCCTCAAGATGAGCTTACCAAATGGATGGACGGTTTGGATGGAACACATCCATCATGGTGGGGCTATTGGCATCCAGTAAATGGACGGTCCTGATATAACACGTGCCATAGTGGGGCCCACAAAAATTGCTGACGTCTTTGCACCAAACGTATCTGGTGGGACCCACAGGGCTTAGTGAGTCACTGCAAGGCTGGACGGTTTAGATATACCTCACATACGTCATGGTGGAATCCCCATAGCCCGTCCTGATGGACGACTGAATACATAAATCAAGGTGGGTTTCCACACATGTGGATGCAAGGCGTCTATCAAGGTGGGCCCCACATCCGTGTACATGGATGGACGGTGTGGTTTTTCCACCTACAGCAGCAACATAGCTAGTTACTGGCCAGTGTATGCCAGCCAATCTGCTTCCAACAGCATGTGGGTCCCACGTGGGGCCCACATAATATAACATTATATAACATTATATATATATATATGTTTGTGTGTGTGAGTGTGCTATCGTCCAGCGTCCAGGAACGCTAGACGGACGGCCTATTTGTAAAACACATCCATCATGGCAGGCCCCACAAGAATGGACGGTCTGGATGCTACACATGTGCAATGAGTGGGGCCCACCTGCTGGCCCATCAGAGTTTCTGGATTAAGTTGATATTTGTGTTTTCTCTTCAACTGGCCCCTATCCAGATGGACAGGCCAACATGCCTACCGCTGGATGGTCCAACAAGGTGGGCCCGACATATGGATGGCATGGATATAATTCATATGAAATGGTGGGCCACACACACCAGGTGGGCCACACACCTCTTCATCGTCATCACCATATAAGGAAGAGAGAGAGAGAGAGAGAATGAAAGACGTCGGATGGTGGAGGGACCCCACCACTATGGGCCCCTCTTTAATACAAATCATACATCAAGATGGGTCCCACTATAAGTGAGCCCTTAAATCATCAAATCCAAGCAAAAATTATAAATATAATCTTAGAAAACACCCACCTTTGATCTCCTCTTCCTTGTTCCACCTATAGCCTCTAGAGCTCCAAGGGAACGATTCCAACGGTTGAGATGATCTTTGGATGGTGGAGATGACAGGTAGGAAGGTGGGCGACACTAGCTTCTCTCATTGAAGCTTGGACTTGGGTTGCTTGGAGAATGAGAGAGAGAGAGAGAGGTCATAAGATAGAGAGAGAGATTGATGAGTGATGGGTGAGTGATGGGTGTACTTGGTTGTAAGAGAGAGTTGACTTTGGGGAGGGTTGCTGTACTTGGGGATAGGTGTAAGTGATGGAAGTGATGTGTACTTGATTGATGTGATTGATTGATTGATTTAACATATTCTCTTAGGTTTTGCATAAGCACGATAATTTCCTCGAACTGAATGCGGGCCCATATCCCCTGGCTTAGGTATCGCCTCGGCGCTCGAGATAAGGCGATGACGCGGTCGCAAGGGTACAAGTTTCAAGTCGAGCTGACTTTGATATACGGGACACGACTCAGGATCGTAGGCAAATGCCAATAACAGATTGTGGGTCGCCGAAATTCGACCGGAAGGACCGTGGAGGCTTATGAAATGGTACAGGCTAGGATATGAGTCTTACAGCTCTCCCCACCTAATAAAAATTTCATCCTCAAAATTTACAAAACAGACAAGGGAGGAGGAAACATCATCAAGTATATATGTCAAGGCACAATTAATCTACAAAAGGATGAAGATAGCACTCTCTAATCTCAACCTCGCTTTCCTAAGACACATCATCAACACTATGGTTATCCTACTGAACCTCGGATCCCGATAAAAAATGATCGAGACTGGAACACTAACTAGCCTCACAATCTCAACGGTATGGAGCTACATCAGAAAATCTCTAAGTGATTTGAACTCGGGGACCTAATCATTCTAAGTTCTCAACAATCATACAGTGTATGGTAGCTATCAGTAAATATGTGATGTTATTTTTAGGTACTCCACAGTTATGCTCTGATACCATCTTCTGTCACACCTCAAACTCGGAACCAGGCTAATAAAATTCCCGATCATCGAATCTAATGCCAACAGCCTACATAGTACCCTATTCTCAGCTCCAGTGCGCATACGCCAGATTCCGATCCTAGGATCCTATAAGGAGGATTTTCTAATGTACATTTATCTCACAAGAAGCATAACCATAAGTTTACCCAAATCACAAAGGCAATATCATCATCACATATCCATTAATATAAACATTTGAATATAGTGCTGAAAGGAAAATACATATATAGAAAATCAAAGCTCCAGAAGACCGCTGCACACTTCAAGCTCAATGCTGCTACAATCTAACATCACTTGCACGCATCTATCATATATAAGCTTCTAGAAAGCTTATAGGGTGGTGTAAGTATGTACAATGCACGTGTCAAGTATTCAATACGATGCCATAATCATATAATATCAGAAATACTGGCAAGATCATGAATCATATGATATCAGAGTAAGCGAAAATACTGATAAGTCCATGAGTCATATAATATCAGAGTATGCAATATAGATCAGCTATGCAAATGAGGAGTCATAAGGAACCAAATATTAGATGCCAAGGATGCAATGCAATATGCAATATGTGGTGTAAATGAAATGACCAAGCTGCAGTGTGAAGTCGGGATGATAGTACGTGGTATCGCATGCTATGGGGTCTATCACAAAGGATTTCTATCCAAACCAGTCTTATACCTAAATTTGGATAGATAGACTCAATGTGGTAAACTCTTGATCTCATGTTAGTCGCACGCCCCAACCAAAATCTAGGCCATTGCTAAGGTACATGTAACAAATAGTTACACACCACCAGCCCGAGCAGATAGTGAATGAATGAATGAATGAGTATGCAACTCCTAATCAATAAGTCCACGTATTAGTATTGTACATCTATAGGATCATCACCGGGGTTTAGTACACTTTACATGCAATCGCCGCCCCCTGGACATGCAACCATGTAAGTGGAAGAGACCTCACTATCTGCCTAGTCAGTAGTCAACCAATATCTACCCGGCACGTCAATAACGGACCCATTCATGAGCTGTTCAAACTCAACCTAGATATGCCCACTACACTTGAGCGTATAAGGCCACACCCCCTCCCAACCGACCATGACATAGAGGGAGACGTGGCCTCCTGATATTCAGCACTCGGGCACTCATGTATCTACTCGGTCTCGACGTTGAGGCATTGTAACACCCCGTACTTTCCAGTACTCAGGTGTTATCATGAAGACCTAGATTAATATAAATATGAATCTAACTCGATCTGATGGTATTAACCTAAATCGGACCAACAGAGTCAAACCATTGATGACTCTGATTTAAAGACATGTCCCACAAAAATAAATAAATAAATAAAATAAAAAAGATAAATAAAGAACCACGTGTATAGGTGATAACAATGATAATAATAATAATAACATAAAATCATGAGATAGATAGTCCCAATAACCTACAGAGCGGGACCCACAACAGAAGATACATGCATATGTGAAAATAATAAAGTGAAATAATTTATGATAATAACAATAGTAATAAAATTTATATTAATATTAGTAATTGGTATAGTGGTATACTATGAAGGTCTCGAACGTACACGTGACCTAGTAAGACCCTTTTAACCATTGACGTCTGATTTCAAAATGATCCAACCATTAGATTGACAGAAATTCACCGTTGGGACTAAGTTTAGGGTATGGCCCACTTAAGATTTAGATTCGCCCCATCTTTGGTCAAAAACTATGACAGGGCCCACCTTGTGGGATGAATGAAGTGGATTTATTACAAACATCACTGTGGACCCCACTCATGTGATGTAATGCATAGGGCGTGTGCACACATGGTACACGAGACCATGGAGCTCGGTCAGGCGGGTCTGACCTGTGTCTTTCCAAAAATGGAGAGATTTCTCTCTCACCTCGCTGTTTATAGTGGGCGGATGGAAGTCCGTTTGTGATGATCTATGGCCCACCATAATGAACCATCAAGATGATTTAAACCGTTCATCATGTCGGGAGTGAAGATTTTACCAGACCCTAGGTGATTTTACATGTAGCTACATGCATATATGGACACGAATTTAGACGTTTTTGGATTGAGGAAAATCGAGTTTCTAAAAATGGAAACTGTTTGCTCCCTTCCTTTCCTCCAGCTCATCAATCCGCATGAAGCTCTCCCTCCCTGCTTCTTAGCCATTCGTGGAGAGTGAATCGTGACCGTTGAAAATAAAGGGTGTTGTTGCCAGCAATACAACCAAAGGGAAGATATTTTCTTAGAAGTGAGAGAGAGAGTGGAAGTCCTGGATTTAATCTAGGCTGTTTATCCTCAATCCAACGGACCAGGAGAAGGCTAGTTTCATTATAAACATGGGAGGATCGAGCAATAAGAGCTGATTCTCCATTCTTGCAGCCGTTCGAGGGAAAACGGTCACCACCTTCAAACCTTCGAACCCACCACCCAAACTATCCTAAAGCTCCGAAAAAGATTATCCATAAGCTTTCTAGAGTCCTTGTGAACCATCCCAAGCCATCAGATTTAATGAAGAAATTGTAGGAGGAAATCCGCCATTATCGTCCATAGCTCTTACCACGCACCACCGCACTCGACTTGCTGAGTTCGGCTCGAGTTGGGCTTGGGTTCGGTACAGTTGCTTCTGGCCTGAGGGAGAGAATGAAGACAGAAGGAAATGGAAGGAAGAAAGAAAAAAAGAGAAGGAAAAGAATAGATAGAAAGAGAGGGAGTGAGTGCTAGTGTTCTCAGGCTGCAACCATTGCTGTGTCGAGTTTGGCTCGAATCTGGTCCGTGTTTAGGGGTCGTTGGAGTTCCAACATACACACATAGAAAAGGAGAAAATAAGGAAGAAGAAAGTGTTGAGGTGGTTGGTTGGTGGTTGAACCAGCCTGATCAGAGTTGGGCTTGCCTCGCTGCCCATCCTTGTGCAATCACTGAGTTAACTCAGTTTGACTAGGGCTGAGTTAGACCGGGTTTGACAGCCATGTCTAGATTCTTCCAGCAGTAGCAAAAGAAAGAAGAAAGCAGATGAAGGAAAGAGAGCAGAGAGAGGGTTGACGTGGTGCAGCTGCACCACGTTGCTGACTCGAACCGAGTCGAGGCTGGACCGAGTCAGGCTGGGTTTGGTCCATCTAGTCTCATTGCTAGACATCTTAGTAGGGAGAAGAAAAAGAGAGAAAGAAATGAAAGGAAGGAGAAATGAGAAAGAGAGAGAGGAATGGCTGGTGCGTCGTTGCACTAGCTTGAACTGAGGCGAGTTGACTCATTGCTGAGTTGCAGAACTGAGTCAGGCTCGGTTCTGCTGAGTCTATTGCTAGCCACCTTCCAACAGAAATGGAAAATAATAATAATAATAATAAGCTAGAGAGGAGAAGGAGAAGGAGAAGGAAGGAAAAGAAAGAAAAGAAAGAAGAAGGAGAATGTGAGATTGAGAGAGTTGAGTTGAGTCAACTCAGATGCCAAGCTGTGTTGATTCAAGTCGAATCATAGGTGTGCTTTCTCTCAAACATTTTGCATTAGAATTTTAATTAAAACATTAGTAGATTATTCATGCTATAACTAGCTATTACAAACAAGATTGTATTTACCAAATAATAGTAGTCTTAAGGATCATTGTTAATAATAGATCTTATTATTTAGTTATCATCATTAGTATTTGCAATTATACAACTTGATTAACTATTAAAAGATTATCCATGCTTATACTAGTTATTATAAATAAATAAAAAGTTTTATAGTTATTGGAGATCAACATTCTATTCATTATGCCCAAACATTATCATTGATAGTAGATTGTACAAATGGATATCATCATAATGGTTATCATTGTTGCGATAGCTAGCATTAATCGTAACAAGGATGCTAATAAATATTTTATAACTATTAAGTTAGGATTATAATTAATTACACACCACTAGGGTTCAAACCCTAAAAATCTATCCTGGCCTAAACCTTAGGTCAAAACTTTAAACATAGATGGTGTGTTGAGTTTGGATCTTGGTGTAGAATCTAATGTCGGTATATTTAAATGTAAACTTATAAACCATCATTATTAACATATTAGCTAATATAAGTTATAACACTAACGCTAATGGTATTCTTGTAATTATTAAGATGTAATTTTAACTAATACACCAAGTAGAGTCCAAATCCTAGAATCTAAGTTTAAGACTAAACCCTAGGACGAAAACCCTAATTCTACACTAAAACCTAAAAGATAACCCTAGGCGATGATCTTAAACCCTAGGTAGTGATTAAAACTTGGACCTAATTATACAAGTTCATGATTTGTGGTAGGATACAATTCTAAGGGCGCAAGCACTTAGCGACATTAGAAGGCAATTCAAAGTATAAGGTGATGATTCTTCCTCTTGAGCTTTCCATTTTCCCATTAGTTTAAGTTATAGTTTTTATTTCAATTTATATTTGATATCTCCCTTTTATAATCACATGTTTTAGTTGATGGAAATTGAATTACTATATTACATGCTTAATGTTCATCATGTATATTTGTTCGTGCTTGTGTATTATTTGTGGATTGCTTAAGGAATTTAAACTGGTGCATAAGTGGGAAACCCCCACTTATAAATGTACACCCATACTTGGGATGTAACTCGATCGATGGTGATTGCAATGGACCTTCGATCTAGTGGTTAATGAGTGGTGGTTTAGATGGATCATTGATGTGGGCCTACTATCCAGGGTTGTTGTGTCCAATGGTTTTCAAGGATGGTCTTTTCTCACATGGTTCTGATACTCGCCCTATGTGTCCTACTTTGATATCGCCCTATGTGGCTTTGTTCTAGTATTTTTCCTATATGGGTTAGATGTTTTATACTGTGCAACCATGTGATGGTAAGCCCCATATACTGTAATATGATTGGCTACTAGTCGATGTGTTTCCATTAAACATCCTAAGATGGAAGCCTCATGGGTCGAGGATGGTGGTCATGGGACATTATGCCCTAGCCGTCGGCCTACGCTGGGCCATGTGCTCCCCGTAGTGACCTTGAGTTTATTTAAATTAGCTGATTGTAATTAGAATAATAATGGGTTGGCTAATCATGCATACATGGCATATTACGATGGCTTAGATCATTATGCCCATGCGATTACTCTGAATGTTGCGTTAATGACCAGTCATTCGATTTATGATGACGACTTGGATCATCATGCCCATGTGATTACGCTGAGTGTCGCACTGATGACCAGTCATATGCCCGTCTGGATGTTTTACGCGGGGCACAAACCGTCTGGATTTTTTACCCGAGTCGATGATTGCATGGGTGATGACCATAATGTTCGTCTGGATGTTTTAGACGGGACGTTGATTGCATTCATACATTCATGCATCTAATAAGACTGCATTTACTCTATTTTAGTTGTCTAGATGTTTTATACTATTTCTTACCTAATGTGGTGGTGTGTAATCTTGAGGGGAATTCACACTGAGTTGGTTACTCATCCATCAAATATATAACCATACAGGTAGTACAGGTGGCTTAAGTGATATGCATGTTCATACTTGATGAAGAGTAGGGTACGATTGCCAGGGATGCTGACTATATTTGCCTGGCGGAGCTATGTGATCTTGCGGCTTATATTTATATGCTTTCTATTATTCTTCATGTATTGAATGATGTAAATCTTGTACTTGTTTAAATTCTGAGACATTGGTTTGTATAAGTCATTATGGGCAACCACTTGTATATTCTAAATATAATTGAAAATTTTCCTTCAAATTGATTTGTCCATCCTACGCTCATCTGTTAACTCTGATAAAATAAAAATGTTATATATTGAATTTGACCATCCTTTAAGGTTAACACTCGGGTTTTTGGAAAACTAGTCATATACTCCGGTCCCGAAAAGTCGGGGTGTTCCGGCCGTCTCATGGCCTTGGAGGTTTATGGACTTTCACCCACGGACATCCAAAGTGCCCAAATGCTTGAACCCAAACATTTTCGGTGTCCCATCTAGTCATCCACAACATGCCTGTGGAGGTCACAACCTTGATGTTGCTAGGGTGTACAGTAATCATAATCACACAATGCAAGATGCATTAGTCATGTAGTCCAATCATGCATCAATCTTGCACATACCATGTGCTCATGTGGGATAACTCCACCTATCAGGGAGTCCCATAAACCATCTGTACTATGACATATGCAATGGTCAATCACATCTCATAATAAACATGCAGATGATGCGTATGGGCATGTATCATGATGTTATACTATCTCATACTCATAATCAATATCAATAACTGACATCAATAATCAGCCTCAACAATGTGGACATTTAACCAACATTACCCCCAAGGAATGGCCCACATAGAGCCTAACATATAGTGGACCTATGGCCTCACATAAGGGCCTAATATACAACACCATAGGCCTTACTCAAGAGCTTAATACACATCATGATGGGCCTCCCACGTGGGCCTAATATACATCACAATGAGCTTCATCGCCTGGCCCTCAAATTCACCACAATGGACCTCATCACATAGGCCTCATATACATCACATTGGGCCTTAAACATGGACTGAATACACATCACAATGGGCCTCAAATATAGGCCGCAGATACATCACATTAGGTCTCGATAATCGGCCTCGATATTCAGCCTCGACAATCAGAATCGTCATCGACAATCGGAATCGACGTCGATAATCGGCCTATACAATCGGCCTTGACAATCAGAATTGACCTCGACAATTAGATTCGGCCTCGACAATCAGAATCAGCCTCGATAATCGACCTTGACAATCAGAATTGGCCTCGATAATCGGCCTATACAATTGGCCTCGACAATCGGAATCGGCCTCGTCAATCAGAATCGGCCTCAATAATCGGACTCGATAATCAGAATCGGCCTCAACAATCAAAATCGGTGAGAATGGGCTTAACAAGGCCTAAGGGAAGGTCACAATGTGGACATTCAACCATCATTGCCCTTCAATGTGGACATTCAACCAACATTGCTCCCAAGGAGTGGCCCACATAGGGCCAAACATATAGTGGGCCCATGACCTCACATAAGGGCCTAATATATAACACCATAGGCCACATCCATGGGCCTCTCATACATCAGGTGAGCCGTGTCATATGGGCCACATATACATCACAATATGCCTCTAACACAGGCCTAATATATATCATAAAGGGCACCATCCCATGGGCCTTAAATATATCATAATGGGCCTTTACCCATGGGCTCCAAATACATCACAATGGGCCTTAACCTATGTGCTCTAAATACATCACAATGGGCCTTAACCCTTGGGCCCCAAATACATCACAATGGGCCTCAACATGGGATTAATGGGCCACATATACATCACAATGGGCCTCTAACATCAAGCCTTATCAAATGGCCCCCAAGTATATCACATCGGGTCTCACCAAATGGGCCTCAAATACCTCACATCGGACCTCACCAAATGGCCCGGGCCCTTCCAAATGGGCCCTAAATACATCACATCAGGCCCTTCAAAATGGGCCCCAAATACATCACATCAGGCCCTTCCAAATGGGCCCCAAATACATCAAATGGGCCCCTCTAGCTACACCATTTATCCATCTATAGATATCATTTTAGAGCGTTATCCAGACATATGAATCATCTCAAAAGATCATCTGGACCATACCATAGATAACAGTGGTGATAATGATTTCCACCCTTAAAATTATCAAGGCCCACCATAACGTTTATTTTCCATCCAATCTGATCATAAGGTCACAATGACTTGGATTAAAAGGGAAAAAATATATTTCATATTGATCCAAACTTCCGTGACCCCAAAAAGAGTTTTAATGGTGGACATTCACTCTACACTATTTTTCTGCAGACTCTGCGGTGTGGTCCACCTGATCATCAGATCTGCTTCATTTTTATCCCAAGCCTTAAGATGAGCTTGCTAAATGGATGGATGGTTTGGATGGAACACATCCATCATGGTGGGGCTGTTGGCCATCTAGCAGATGGACGGTCCTGATAAAACATGTGCCATAGTGGGGCCCGTAAAAATTATTGACGTCTTTGCACAGGCTGGACGGCAATGTGGATTTTTCCACCTCCAGCAGCAACATAGCTGGCTGCTGGCCAATGTACGCTAGCCAATCTGCTTCCAACAACAGGTGGGTCCCATGTGGGGCCCACATAATATAACATTATATTATATTATAATATTATATATATATATATATGTATGTGAGTGTGCTAGCATCTAGCGTCCAGGAACACTGGACGGATGTCCTGTTTGTAAAACACATCCATTATGGTAGGCCCCACATGAATGGACGGTTTGGATGCTGAACACGTGCAACGAGTGGGACCCACGTGTTTTCTCTTCAACTGGCCCTGTCTAGATGGACATGTCAGTGGGCCTGCCACTGGACGGTCCAGTAAGGTGGGCCCGACATATGGATGGCATGGATTTAATATATACGACATGGTGGGCCACACACACCAGGTGGGCCACACACCTCTTCATCATCATCACCATACAAGGAAAAGAGAGAGAGAGAGAGAGAGAGAGAGAGAGAGAGAGACGTCGGATGGTGGATGGACCCTGCCACTATGGGCCGCTCTTTGATACAAATCATACATCAAGATGGGTCCAACCACAAGTGGGCCCTCAAATCATCAAATCCAAGTAAAAATTATAAATCTAATCTTAGAAAACACTCCCCCTTTGATCTCCTCTTCCTTCTTCCACCTATAGCCTCTAAAGCTCTAGGGGAATGATTCCAACGGTTGAGATGATCTTTGGATGTGAAGATAGGAGGTAGGAAGGTGGGCCACACTAGCTTCTCTCATGGAAGCTTGGATGTGGATTACTTGGAGAATAAGAGAAAGAGAGATGAGAGAGAGATGGGTGTACTTGGTTGTAAGAGAGAGAGTTGACTTTAGAGGGGGTGGTTGTACTTGGGGATGGGTGTGAGTGATGGGAGTGATGTGTACTTGATTGATGTGATTGATTGATTGATTTGACATGTTCTCTTGGGTTTTGTGTAGGTGTGGCATTTTTCTTGAATTGAACGTGGGCCCACATCTCCTGGACTGGGTATCGCCTCGACACATGAGACGCGGCGTCGGAACCGCAGCAACGGCGCGGTCAGAAGGGTACAAGTTTCGAGTAGAGCCAACTCTGATATATGGGACATGACTCAAGCTCATGCGCAAACGTCAATAACAAATTACGAGTTGCCGAAATTCGACCTAGGAGGCCTACAGAATGGTACGGGCTAGGATACGGGTCTTACATGCTCTACCATAACAGCGCATGTTATGAGTTACTTCTTCTGAATGGTCAGGAATGGTCTGATCATATCCAAATTGTCGTGTGAATCAGCTGGGATAATATGGTTCTGTCCAAAACTCTCTGCCTTCTCGTAAAGGTAGGCTGTTAGACCATATTGATATGAAGAATGCTCATTAGGGTGGAGGGTGCTTGTCATCGTCAACGGCTTCGTCATCCATGATATATTGGGAAAATGAGAATTAATAAAAATCAATGGCATTCATTGACTCAATGACATCGATAACCCATTCAGACATTCGTTTTTGCATGACCCTCCTCTGATAATGGCATAAAGGGAGTCGGGATGGATGAACATAAGCTTTTTCTGGG
The DNA here is from genome assembly GCF_029962835.1 of Magnolia sinica. Classification (NCBI taxonomy): domain Eukaryota; kingdom Viridiplantae; phylum Streptophyta; class Magnoliopsida; order Magnoliales; family Magnoliaceae; genus Magnolia; species Magnolia sinica. The sequence continues at coordinate 72,353,642 of NC_080573.1, forward strand.
TCATCATATATCTGTGGAAATATATACCTAGCCATCCAGAAAAGTAGTGTCACGGGGTGAATGTTGAACTAGCCTTGATAGATGGGTTTTGTCAATGTATAGCAACGTCCTCGAAGGCTTGGTACAAAAGCAAAGTACAGGGGGTGCTAATGAATATGTTTTTCCTTTTGTAATCTGCTTGCAACAACAAATATGAATGGTCTGATGGTGTCTGCCATTTGGAACTTAGAAGTATTACTATACTCAGCCAGTATGCTAAGAAAGCCGCTAATTCACCCTTAGATGAAAATTTTGACGGGTTCCGTATTTTGTGACGCGCATTTTTCAGTTCTTCCAAATTGCTATTCTTAAACCTGCCAAGAAAGGGAAATCATGTGCAAAAATGATGATTAGTGAATGTATGAAGATCGCAATGAAAAGAAGGATAATATACAGTAGCTCTTGGGAAAAATGAGCTAGCCAAAGGAAATGAGAAATTTTGCTGGTGTCGGGAAATTTGGACATCTCCCTGAAAAGTTCAATAGCAGAATCCGATACTAGCGCTTATCTTTTGGAAGAAGAGAAATGGGAGAATTCTTCATTGGTAGGAACGTATTCATCATAAAAATGACCTGTCACAGGTAAACTTGTCATTTTGTGAAGATCCCACAAAGTGATGCTAACTTCACCCAAAGGAAGATGAAAGGAGTTTGTGGTGGGACACCAATAGCTCAAGAAACCCTTATAAATCATGTGATCCTTTTAAAAGTACTCAGAAGTTGCTTCAATAGCGCCATAGAGGCCAACATGCATCAGTTTCGCGGAATGTTTGATAAGGATAGCCTTGGCCTAGTCAGTGTAATATTTACAAGACGTCAGGAAGCCTCGCGTGCGAAATTCTCCAAATTCCCACAGTGATCTTCTCTCTTTAAAACGTTGGTGTATCATCTCGTAAAAGACTATAGAAAAGCATGCATGAGGGTTGTGACATGGAACCAGGAATTGCATAGGATGTACTTCACCATTTTTTTTTTGATCCTCTCTCTAAAAGAATGCCCTCTAACATTCGGGGCTCTCAAATCGACCAGTTCGGAGTATACATCATACGACTTTGCAAAGTTCGATCTGTTAGCTCACTTTTAAGAATGGACTGATGTCATCGAATGTTCAAGGGAATTGTCACTAGTTCATTCTTGAGGGGGCTGTTGAATTTTATGAAGCCATCATGAACCTTTATGGTGTCCCAGGAGTTCGGGACTTTCCTCTTTTTGTGTTCATGGATCTTTTCTTGAAGTATCCGTTGCTTCGACTTCTTCTGCTTTCTTTAGGAAAGAGTGGGTGGTGGTGGGTCTTCTCTTATTAGCAAACGATGTTTTTGCGCAGATTGGCCGTGGATTCCAGCCAAGTCTCCTAGTCAACTTCTCAACCTTGCTTTGGAGGCAATGCTATGGCTCCAGAGATGATTACCTGACATATTAGATAAGATAGCAACTTGACTCTGTCAGAAAAGTCAAGGACAAGTAAGATTGACTCCTTTATATATGTGGGTCGTTTCTTGGTCACCTTAACTTTCTTACGTGGTGGACTTTCGTGAGCTGGAGAAGGAGTAGCTGCTTGAAAAGGGGAAGAAGGGGCCACTTGAGTTGCAGGAGTTGGTGAAGGATCAGAAGTTGGAGGAGAATTTTGAAGGCTAGCTTGAGAGGGACGATTTGTGGGTGGCTCTACTACATGAAAAGTTCTCTTAGCATGAGCCATAGTTGGGGAATTCAAAAAATGGTTAAGTCTGGAAAAAGTTAGAAATTTCAGCGGAGTTTCAGGGCAAGGAGTTACCGCACTAAGTGCGAATGAGTTACGCAGAAGACTTGCGCGGGCAAGTTGCGCGAGATTGAAGCACGGAAAAGAGAATTGCTAGGAGATGGAAAGATTGGAAGGTGGAAATGATTGGAGGAAGTTGATATTTATAGGCTCAAGGTGCCGCCAGAGAGTTGCGCGGGCGAGAGAGTTGCACGGGCAAGAGAGTTGCGAGAAGCTACGCAACTTAGATTCTCTATGACAAGTTTGATCCTTCAAATTGATTTAGAAAAAATAATTTTTTGGATCAAGGGGGCATCTGTTAGGGTACCCAAAAATTGATTAAAGAGAGAGAGAGAGAGAGAGAGTTAGAGAAAGGCATGAAAGGGAGAGGGAAAGTAGTACAAGTTGTGCAGACCCGGGTTACGCGAGACCCGAGTTGTGCGGGACTCAAGTTGCGTGGGACTTGAGTTGCGAGGATCTGCACAACTCACCTGAGTTGCGTTGGGGCACGCAGGTTTCATTAGAGAAAGAGGACCTCGAGGTAGGGCCCATAGCACGGGAGTCAAGAGCTCACACGTACGAATGCTTATAAATACCCCCTTACCCCCTCCTTTGAGGGTTCAGATGTTCAGGAGGTCAGTCCCTTTGATAGGTATTGAGGGTAAAGAGAAGGAAGGAGGGCTCCGTTAGCAAGTTGTGTGGAACCGTGCAACTCGTCAACCGCGCAACTCCTATATGAGTTGCGTAGGTTATCTTTGAGAGCAGTCATTATGCTGAAATTTCTGACAGATGATCAGGCTATTTCAGATATTTCCAATGGATCATAGAATGGGAAACCCGCACAACTCGTCTCCCCTGGAGATTTGATGAAAATGCACCAGAATGCTGCCAAAATTTACATTTTGATTATATTTGACTTATGTATTTTTCTCTTTATTAAGAGATTCTATCTTAGAATCAAAGGATCAAGAGGATGTTAATGAACTCAACATAAATAAATTTAATGAATATTCTCTTTGTTCTATCTTTATCAATGTTAAATAAGAAATTTTCCCAAATCAAATGCATTTTGTTTTTGGTTGAAATAGTAGGGGAGGTCTCGGAGGCTGGTGATGGGGTCGCCACTGCTGTTGTGGAGGCTGCTATGGTGCCCTCGGCTGCTGCTACTGCGGATGGGGTCACTCTTGCCTACGATGTCCTATCCTACTGCATCCAAAACAAGCACTGGAAACGGTCCCAGAGGTGGTGATGGGGGTGCCACAGGTGCTCGGAATGTTGGGCGGGTCATGCGTCGTTGCTTTGGATGATATTGCTGCTGTTAGGAGCTACCAGAGGGTGCCTTCCTCTTCCTGTCTCCTCTTTGGTCACGGGCCCTCTGTAAACTGCCCAATCTGCCTCGTAGACCTAGGCCCTCTGCACAATCTGCTCAAATGTCGGAAGCATGTGTCCGACCACATGGCTCTTGAGGGCAGGATGTAAGTTATTCTCAAAACAGCGGGCCTTCCACCCCTCATCATGAATAAGGTACGTGCGAATCTTGATAGCATGACGAAACGTGCCTCATACTGGGACATTATCATGTCTCCTTGGACTAAGGTCTCGAACTCTAATGCGCACTGTTGTCGAACATGCTCGGGAAAGAACTTCCAGTCGAACCGGTCTATAAAGTCTTCCCAGGTCCACTCAAAATCGACCGCTGCCGCTCAGGCGACTGATGCCCACCAGTGCTGAGCCTCGCCCTGGAGAAGAAATTCAGCTAACGAGACTCACGGTTGGGTCGTACATCTCATGGTGTTAAAAATCTTCTTCACCTTGGAGCGCCATATCTCTGCTGCAGTAGGGTCTGGCTCACCCCAAAAGCATGGGGGATCGTGCTGTCGGAAGTCTCGAAGAAGGGTGCTCGCGGGCTCTTGCTCTACTTGGGCTGGTGTAACAATGGGCCACCCACCCTGCCCCTGAAGGATAGTAGTCATCACCTGCAGCATCTGCTGAAGCTGATCTGTAGTCACGGGTGCTGTTGGGACTGCGCTAGACTCAGACGGGGGAGCGGGAGTCGCTCGGGTTGCTCTCCTAAGCGGCATGTCCAATAGGAAGGAACAAGGGCCTATCGGCCTTAAGAATCCTCGTAGGCACACACGTTAAGGGTCTATATCAGAAAATCACTAAGTTATTCAGACTCGGGACTTATTTATTCTAAGTTCATAGCAAATATGTGATGTGATCATTAAGTATTCCCAAGTTATGATCTGATACCAACTTTTGTCACTCCCCAAACTTGGAAACCAGGCTCACAGAATTCCCGATCGCCGAATCCGGCCCGATAGCCTCCATAGTGCCGCATTCTCAGCTCCCAGCACCCATATGCCAGATTCTGATCCTGGGATCCTACAAGGAGGATTTTCAATATGATTTTTTTTGCAATGGAGCATAACCACAAGCATAACCAAGCCACAAAATAACGTCACCACATATCCATTATAATAAATCATTTGAGTACAATGCAGAAAGGGAAATACAAGGTCATCAAAAGCTTCAAAATAATCTGCCACGCGCTCCTACCTCAACACTACTGCGATCCGACATCACCTGAACGCAACGGGTTGTGCATAAGCTTACGAAAAGCTTAGAGCGTGGTGTAAGTGTCTGCATAAGGTAAGTGCCAAGTATGCAATATCAAAGTAATGCAGAAATATGCTGGTAAGTTCATGAATATTATCAATCATACCAAGGCTATGCAATGCAAGAAATGAATGCTATTGGCCAAACCAAGGCCATGCGATGCGAGGCATGAATGCTATCGGCCATACCAAGGAAAGCGATGCGAGGCATACATAGCCAAATGTCATATGCAAGATGTAACGCAAGTATGCCAGCCCTCATCAAGTACATATATCAGTACAGTTCCTCTCTGGGATATCATCGGGGTCTAGTACAATCCACATTGACTGCCGCCTCCCTAGTCGCAAAGCCTAGTGAGTGGAAGAGACCACACTCTCCGCTTGACCAGTAGTCTGCCAATACCTACCTGGCTTGTTGATAGTGAACCCATTTACAAGCTGGTTAAACTTAACCTAGCTTACAACCCCCTCACTTGGGCAGATAAGGCCACACCCCCTTCCAACTGACCATGACACAGTGGGAGATGAGGCCTACTAGTATTCAGCACTCGTGCGCTCGTGTATCCACTCAGTCTAGACGTTGGAGCATCTCCTGGTACCAAAAATGTTCTAAAAATTTCACCCAAGGACACCCTATGTGCCCACAGTGCTAGAGATAATATTTCCAGTATCCAATCTAACCATCCACGATGTGCCTGTGGAGGCCACGACCCTAATGTCCCTAGGGCGTACAGTGGAATGCAAAATGCATGAGTCACACCATCTAGTCATGCATCAAACTTACACATACTGGTGATTATGTGGGGTACTCCATCTCCCGTAAATGTCTCAGCCCAACGACATATGCTATGATCAATCACTCCTCATAATAGGCATACAAATGATGCATATGGGCATGTATCATGATGTTATATTAAGCATATTCTCAGTGTGTCCTAATAGACTAAGCAAACTAGCATGATTATCAGATCTAGCAAGCGATGATCGACCTTAACTGATATGCTACTTACAAGAGTAAGGGCTGAACGATACACCTCGCTAGACATATATAAGTCTATATAGAATGGTCCACGTTAGACTATTGTAACCTATTCAAGGTACTTAGCATAATGTATATCTTAAGGCAGGGTCCACTTGAAAGGACGATGGAAAGTATCATCATAATGGGGGCCCAAAGGAAATGAGAATGGGCCTAACGATGGGCCCTAAGGAGAGTTACAATGCGGAAATTTAACCATCATTGCTTTTACAATGTGGACGTCAAACCATCATTGCTCCCAATCCATGGCCCGTTAAATCATTATTACATACATCATGTTGGAATCACACATCGCAATGGATCTCAGTCATAGTCCTTATATACATCAAGATGGGCCGCAACAATGGGCCTCATATACATTAAGGTGGGCTACAACAATGGGCCTCATATACATCAAGATGGGCCACAACAATGGGCCTCATAAACATCAAGATGGGCCACAACAATGGGCCTCATACACATCAAGATGGGCCACAACAATGGGCCTCATATACATCAAGATGGGCCACAACAATGGGCCTCATATACATCAAGATGGGCCGCAACAATGGACCTGATATACATCAAGATGGGCTGCAACAATGGCCTCGTACACATCAAGATGGGCTACAACAATGGGCCTCATATCCATCAAGATGGGCCGCAACAATGGGCCTAATATAAATTAAGATGGGCCCATCGTCCTAGTGGGACCATCTACACCATTCAGCTATTTATAGAGATTATTTTGGAGCATTACCCAAAAAATAAAAATGAATCGTATCGGGAGATCATCTGGAACGAACCACAATTAGCAGTGGAGATAATGATCTTCACTATTAATAATGCACAGGGCCCACCATAACGTTTATTTTCCATCCAATCTGTTCATAAAGTCACCAAGGCCTGAATTAAAAGGGAAAATAATTTCATATTGATCTAGACCTTCTGTGATCCCAAACAGTTTCAACGGTGGACGTTTAATCTCCACTGATTTTTGTAGTGTGGTCCACCTAATAGATGGTTGGATATAACATATACATCACGGTGTGGCCCACTGTCCAGCTATCTAGACGGTGTGGATTTCAGCAAATACATCACAATGGTCCACCGTCCAGCCATCTGGATGATTGGAATAAAACACATACATCACAGTATGGCCCACCATCCAACCATCTGGATGGTGTGGATGCAATATATACATCAAGGTGGGCCCCACATGTGTGGCCCACCAGAGATTAAATCTCCTTCATTTTGGACGGTGGTGTACTCCACCTGATATTTGAATCTGTCTAAGTTGGGATGGACGGTTTGGATGTAACACATACATTAATGGGACCCACAAAACTTGCTGACGTCAAGACCAGCAACTAACTGCTGCTGGTGGGGCCACAAATGGATGGTCTTGATCAAACACATACCTCAGATTAGACCCACCGAGCTTGCTAATGTATACAGCAGCTATGTTGCTACTAGTGGGTCCCCACCATCCCAACCTGATGGACGGTGTGGATTAAAGATCCATATATCACGGTGGGCTCCATTTAGATGGACGGACGGCGTGGATTCCTCCCATGCATTAGGTGGGTCCCGTCCAGATGGATGGACGGTGTGAATGAAATCCACACACATTAGGTGGGTCCCACCAGATATACGTGCATATATATGTATATTTTGTGTGTGTGTGTATTTATCAAGCGTTCAGGCCCTGGATGGCCTGAATACAATACATACCTCAAGTCAGGGCCCCACTGCCTGTCTACTGGATGGTGGTGGATGCAAGATACATATATCAGTTTGGATCAGCTAATATTTGTGTCTTTCCCTTCATTCGGGCCTGCCCAAAAACGTCCAGCAGGTGGTCAGCAAGGTGGCTGTCACTGATGGCTAGTGTGGATCTACTCAATTAATCAAGGTGGGCCACACATCAAAGAGAGAGAGAGAGAGAGAGAGAGAGAGATGTGATGGAGGGACCCCGACACTATTCGGCCTTCCTTTCATGCATTACAACATACATTAAGTGGGTCCCATTACATATGGGCCCACCAATCAAAATTAACGGTGGAGACCCCTTCTCCACCAAAATGCAAGGTCTAGATGACCTTTTTCATACAATGAAGTTAAACATCATGATGGGGTCCATGGAGAATGTGTCACGCCCCAAACTCAGAAATCGGGCTCACAAAATTCCCGATCACCGAATCCGGTACCGACAGCCTCCGTAGTACCCCATTCTTGGATCCCAACACCTATATGCTAGATTTGGATCCTGGGATCCGACAAGGAGGATTTTCCAACGTAGATTTATCCCGTAAGAAGCATAACATAAGTATACCCAAATCACAAAGACATCATCATCATCACATATCCACTAATATAAACATTTGAATTCAATGCTGAAAGGAAAATACATATATCGAAATCAAAGCTCCAGGAGTCTGCTGTATGCTCTAAGATCGATGCTGCTACGACCTAACATTATCTACATGTATATATCGTGCATAAGCTTATAGAAAACTTAAAGGGTAGTGAAAGTGTGTGCACAAGGTAAGTGCCAAGTATGCAATATAATGCCATAAATCATACAATATCAGAATAAATCAAAATACTGACAAGAACCTGAATCATACGATATCAGAGTAAGCAGAAATATATTGGTAAGTCCATAAATCATATAATATCAGAGTACGCAATGCAAATCACAATGAGCCAAATATCATATACTGCAGATGCAATGCAATAAGCGGTGCGATTGAAATGACCAAGCTAGAGTGAAGTTGGGATGATATTACATAGTATCGCAGGCTATGGGGTCCATCATAAGAAAATTCTATCCAAACCAGTCCCATACCTAAATTTGGATTGTCATACACAATGTGGTAAATTCCTGATCTCAGGTTAGTCATGCACCCTAATCGAAATCCTGGCCATTGAGAAGGTACACATAACAATTAATCACACACCACCAGGACGAGTGGATAGTGAATGAATGAATGAGTATGCAACTCCTGCTCAATAAGTCCACATATTAGTACTGTACATCTTTGAGATCATCACTGAGGTCTAGTATACTCTATGCCAGTTGCCGCCCCAACAAGCGCACAACTGGGTAAGTGGAAAAGACCTCACTATCGGCATGCCAATATCGGGCCCGACTCATTAATAACGGATCCATTCTTTGATCTAGTTATACTTAGCCTAGATATGCCTACTCCCTCAGGCGAGTAAGGCCACACCCCCTTCCAACTGACCACGACACAATAGGAGACGTGGCCTACTAGTATACTGCCCTCATGCGCTCATATATATCCACTCGGTCTCGAAGTTAGAGCATCCTTTGGTACCAAGAGGGTTTAGAAATTTTTACCCAAGGTCATCCATAGCAGCCCGATGCTAGTAAGAGATTTTCGGTGTCCCATCTGGCCATCCACGACATGTCTGTGGAGGCTACGACCCTGATGTTGCTAGGGCATACAGTAATCACAACACACAATGTAAGATGCATGAGTCATACAATCCAGTCATGCATCAATCCCCCGCATACCATGTGCTCATGTGAGACGATCTCCTCCTATCAGGGAGTCTCATAACAATCTGTCCAATGACATATGCAACGGTCAGCCACATCTCATAATAAACATGTAGATGATGTATATGTGTATGTATCATGATGCTATGCTGTCACATACTCATAATCGGTATCGACAACCAGCACCAATAATTGGCATCAATAATTAGCCTATACAATCGGTCTCGACAATCGGAATTGGCCTCGATAATTAGAATCAGCCTCGACATAAGGTAGGGTCCATAGATGGATGACCGATGATGAATCAAGCAATATTAATGAAGCCCAATAATTTGGGTTAACCCACTAGAGAATGATGAGAATGGGCCTAACTAAGCCTAAGGAAAAGTCACAATGTGGACATTTAACCATCACTGCCCATCAATGTGGACTTTCAACCAACATTGCTCCCAAGGAGTGGCCCGCATAGGGCCAAACGTACAGTGGGCCCACGGTCTCACACATGGGCCTAATGTACATCACGATAGACAGAATACATGAGCCTAATATATATCACTATGGGCCATGACCCATGGTCCTCAAATACATTATAATGGGCTATAATTCATGGGCCTCAATATACATCATAATGGGTCGTAACCCATAGGCCTCAATATACATCAAGTGGGCCACATCAATAGCCGCACCAATGGTCCTTATATACAACGAGTGGGCCGCATTAATGGGCCTCACCAATGGGCCTCATATACATAAGTGGGCCCTGCTCATGGGCCTCAAATACATAACATGTGGGCCCTACACATGGGTCTCATATGCATCAAATGGGCCACGTATCTGGGCATCGAATACATCAAAAGGGCTACGCGTCATGGGCCTAATACATATCACAATGGGCCTTGCCCATAGGCCACGAATACATCACAATGTGCCTTGCCCATAGGCCTCGAATACATTACAATGGGCCTTGCCCATGGGCTTCAGATCCAAGCAGGTGGGCCCCATCATATGGGCCTTAAATACAAGGCAGGTGGGCCCTATCACATGGGCTTCAAATATACATTATGATGGGCCTCATGGATAGGCCACCCCAATGGGTCTCAAGTGGGCTTGGACCACACCAAAAATCATTTCAATAGTTGTAGGTGTAACATGTGTATCACTGTACACTGTCATTCCATGGCGCACATGGCCCACTAATGATGATCAGCACTATCCAAACATTGTCCACGTAAATCAGCACCATCTAAAGACTTCCCATGTAAATCAGCTTCCCATGAGAATTAGCACCATCCAAACACTTCCCATATAAATCAGCACCATCCAAACATTGCCTATATAAATCAGCACCATCCAAACATTGCCTATGTAAATCAGCACCATCCAAACATTGCTTATGTAAATCAGCATCGTCCAGACATTGTCTATCACCATCCAAACATTGTAGATAGTGTGGATATGGAACATACATCGAGGTGGGGTCCATAGCACCGTCCAACCATTGTCCAGCACCATCTAGATAGTCTGAACGGTGTGGATGAAACAAATACATCATTGGTGGTGTCCACCGTCCAAACAATGGATGGTGTGGAATATCACATATATCATGGTGGTGTCCTCATCCAAAACGGACGGATGGCATGGATGTTCAAATACATCATAGTGGCCCACTGCACAGATGGTGCAGATGCAACTCTGTATCATGGTGGGCCACAAGCTTATGACGTCAACACCATTTACCTATCTGGTGTGAGGTACCCAACCAATCCACTTCAACGTGGATGGTTACCACGTGGAGCCCACAACAATATATATATATATAATATTTTATTATATATATTATTTATTATTATTATTATTATTATTATTTTAAACAACTAAGGACAACGTCCAGGGATCCAGCGTCCAGGTGTGGATCTTTAATACATCATCACGGTGGGTCTAACACACGTGGCCCACTAGAAATTTGGATCTGCCTCACGTCTAGATGGACGATGAGGTAACATAGATGGACGGGGTGGGATATACATCGCGGTGGGTCTCACCGGTGTGGACACACCACACACATCAAAGTGGGCCCAACGTGATAAATGGCGTGGAATATACAACGCAGTGGGTCTCACCGTCTAAGTTGTTGGACGGAGTGGACACACCACACACATCAAAGTGGGCCCAACATGATGGATGGCGTGGATAAATCACACGCATCAGGTGGGCCACATGACATCAAAGGGAGAGAGAGAGAGAGAGAGAGAGAGAGAGAGAGAGAGAGTGAGGAGGGGAGGGACCTCGCCACTATGGGCCCTCTCTATATAATACATACATCAAGATGGGTCCCACATATGTGGGCCCTCAAATCACAAAATCAAATAATAAAATCACTCACTGTCGATCTTCTCTTCCTTCTTCCACCAATGAAATCTAGAGCTCCAAGGGGTGCGATTCAATGGTCGAGATGAAGCTTGGATGGTGGAGATGAGAGGTAAGAAGGTGGGCCACACAAAGTTCTCTCATGGAGCTTGGACGTTGGATTTTCTCCTCTCCTTGGGGTTGCTTGAAAATGGAGAGAGAATGAGAGTGAGAGAGAGGTGATGGGAGAGAAGTGATGGGAGAGAGGGATGGTGAGTGATGGATGGGTGTACTTGGTTGTAAGAGAGAGAGTTGACTTTGGGGAGGGTGGTTGTACTTGGAAATGGGTGAGTGATGGGGTGTGATATGTACTTGATTGATGGGATTGATGTGATGTTCTCTTGGGTTTTGCAATGTGTGACATTTTTTCTCGAACTGAATGCGGGCCCACATCTCCTACCCCGGGTATTGCCTCGGCATGTAATACGCGGCGTCGGAGCCGCGACAAAGGTGCAGTCGCAAGGGTACAAGTTTTGAGTCGAGCCAACTCAGATATACGGGACACGATTTAGGATCATGCACAAACACCGATAACAAATTGCAAGTCATCAAAATTTGACCAGGAGGACTGAGGAGGCATACGAAATGGTACGGGCTAGGATATGGGTCTCACAGAATGGCCCCATCATGGGATGGATATATGAATCATGGTGGGCCATCAGCCACACCTAAGGTCCAAAGTGAGATCCATACCATCAATTGGTAAGCCCCACTTGGTCCATCATCAAAATATAAAATATAAGCCTATAAAACACCCATCATTGGATCTTCTTGGTTCGATGGAATGCCAAACTCCTTGACTCTCTCTTTGATGGAGGTTGATGAAGGTTGGATGGTTGAGATGGGAGATGAGAGGGGTAGGAAGTGGGCCACACACAAAGCTCTCTCTCCTTGGAAGTGCTTGGACATCCACCTCTCTTGGTTGCTTAGGAGAATGGGTGGAAAATGAGAGAGAGAGAGAGGTTGTAAAAGAGGTGATGGATGTGAGTGATGGGTGTACTTGACTTGAGAGTTGACTTAGGTGGGTTGCTTGCCTTGGGGAGAAAGAAAGCATGGGCTATAGATGTGATGTGTACTTGACTTGACTTCATTGATTGATGGAATTGGTTGTAGAGATTCTCTCGGGATTGCAAATGTGTGGCATTTCTTTAAGATAAACACGGGCTCATATCTCCTGGCCCAGGTATTACATCGGTGCGCAAGATGCGGCGTTGGAACCACAGCAACGGTGCGGTCTCAATGGTACAAGTCTTGGGTCAAGTTAACTTAGATCCATGGGATATAAGTTAGGGTCACATGCAAATGCTGATTACAGGTCGCGAGTTACATAAATTTGACGAGGAGGATCGCGGGAGTCTACGGAATAGTACAGACTAGGATACGGGCCTTACAACTTACCACCTTATTGAGCCTCCTATTGCACAACCTTCTCATCAGGATTTACCAAACCCTTCAACCTCCTACGCTGCTGAACCATCTCCTTCTCCCAATCAACCACCTAGTAAGTGCTTCAAAACAACCAGCAGGCGTACTACTTATATTAAAGAGCCCGTCCTCCCTACCTTTGATTTTGCGGACCGAATTGCCACATTACCTTCTCCCACACATAGCAATATCCATGAGTGAAATTGAACGACCCCTAAGACATGGCCGAGAGTTTAATTGGGAAGAATGGCTGAAGTCAACAACTCATTTGCCGACTATGAGCTAGAAATCGCCGGTTCGAGAAGACACTCCCCCTCCCTCCATATCGAAGAAGCCTCGTTATAATAAGGCTAAAGAATTCCAGGAGAATATAAAGGAGCATAACAAAATAAGGCTTTAGAATTCTTGGGAATCAGTCCGAGTCATTGAGGGTATCATGAATTTTGATAACCCTTACAAACAAGGCATGATGGTGATCCCACTAAACCTCCATTGCCACCAGACCATTCTCAGTTGCGAGCCTTCAGATCAAATGGATGGAGAAAAACTAGCTTACATAGAATCCTGGTCATTAAGAGAATAAAAAATTCTGGAAAGAATCTTATTAGTAAAGAAGCTGAGGTAGTAAATCAGCGATGTTCATCCGATGAACTTCCTCACTCCTTCCCATGATCCTCATGCTCTATTCCTGACTCATTTCTACAAAACACTCCAGTAACGTTTCAAAGAACGCGCATTGCTTTGGGGCCCAAAAGAATTTAGGACTAAAGGCCTTCTAACCTCCTGTGACTATTATTCCGACTGGGCAACATCAATTCTGGCAAAGCATTCCAAGGTGCTGATCAAGATCGATATATACAACGCAATAGAAGTTACTTCACAACACTTCTACAGGGAGACCTCTATCATGAAAGGTTTCCTCAATTACTAGTGTCCCACTACCAACTCCTTCCACCTTCCAAATGGAAAAATGAGTATTACTCTCTGGGACCTTCATCGGATTACTGGTCTTCCACTGACCGGAAAGTTCTATGTTGAATTCTTCCCCACTAACGAAGAACTAGCTTTCATCTCTTCACCTAGCCGAGTGGCCTCGATTTTGAAAACAACTACAAAGCTCTTCAAAGAGATGTCTAAGTTTCCCAATATTCACAAAATCTTTCCCTTACAATGGCTAGCGATTTCATTAGGCCCCTCGGGTAATTTTCTTATTTATAAACCAATCATTTCTATTACAACTTCATTTCCATGCTTCTCACTGTATATTCCCTCTCTCTTCCTTTTCTTAGATTCAGTGGTTGCCATTCGCGAGAGTTGACAGATCTTCACGAGAAAATAAAGGTACGTGTAAAATATAGTCTTGATGGGGAACTTGCAGTGTTCCTTGTCTATTGGCTAAGTATGGTGGTTCTTCCAAGCTGAAAATGGGTAGATGTTATTCACCCTACAGTGTTTGTCGTTGTCGGTGCCATGGTACAAGGCTTCAAATATTCCCTCGCCGCTCCGATCCTATGCTTGATTTATAAGGGTCTTGGAGAGAACGTCTCACACAAAGAGTCCTGTTGTTGATGCTTCCTTTACTTATACATGAAAGTGCCCTGGTTTGTCAATTAGCGTGTGTGTTGGGTCAGGTAGACTACAGAGCCTCATAGGAAGATCAATTCAAGTGTCTACCACAACCGGTGTGTGCAAGCTTGCCATAGGTAAATCTAAAGCCTCACATCCCATATCCCAAAACACCATGTGAATAAAACCCTTAAAACAAGTTACAACATTATAGGGTTTTTAAGTAGGAAAACTTTTTCAAAAATCAAAAAATCTCTAAGTTTTCTTACTTTGTTGATTTTATCAATATACATCTCAATATGATTGACCTTCTCTGTCGATGTCCTCGTTGCCTAAAACGATATCATCGAAAAGAGGATAAAAAGTGTCCAGCAACCGCATATATCTTTAGACTGATTTATCGATGTATCAATCCACATATCGATATCATCGATATTTGAATCATGAGTCCATCGAAGATGACTCGATAATATCGACAGATAGTTTTTCAGCGCCCTTATTTTTCCTTAAGAATATCATATATGCATCGATATATCGAAGCCTCCTCAATACCATCGAAATTCAAATCTCGATGATATCAGAAGGCTCTTGATGAGATCGGTCTAGGGTGCCAAGTTCTTCCAGTAAAATATTTCAGGACGGTTTATCTATGATCGGGAGTCTCTCGATAGAATTGATATTCAAATATCGATGATATCGGTACCAGGTCGATTGCATCAAATAAGGACATAAACTATCCAGCAAGCTTAATGAGAAGTCCGCTAGATTTATCGATGCCTCGACTCTGATATCGATATCATCGACATTCAAATTTCAATGATCTCGATGGTCCCTCGATCATTCTTGAAAACCTGAAATATTTCATGTCAAGTCTCTCTCGCTTTCAAGTGTAAATGAATCAAACCTCTCATCGATGAAATCAGAGTTCAAAATCTGATGACATTGACAAGTGTTTCGATTCCATCGACCAGTTGGCTAAAGGTTTCAAAAGCGTATGACATTGAGTTTGTGTCATCGAGCGGACTATCGATGCTATCGAGAGTATATGCTCGATGATGTCGAACCCGCTCGATGATATCGAACTCTATCATAATTGTGACCATTTTATATCTGTTAGAACCTTTTACCTATTTAAAGAGAGCTTGTCTATTATTACTGACAGAGAAAGAAGAGAATGCTTTTGTGTGTTTCAAGCCTTAGATCATTTACCTAAAGCTCTTTCTCCCAAGGGAGTTCATCCTCCAATCCACCCTCATCATTGATATTCAATAGAGTGGATTGGGGAATGAACTTCCGCATTCAAGGATCCTCTAACCACTATCTTAATGGTAAATCATTGAGCTGGGATGCCTTGAATGCATAATCGAAATCACTCTACCTTCCTTATAGGAAAATATTTTATAGAGTAGGATTCCATTCTAACCTTGACCCAACTCGAAGCCTCGCATTGGTACATCATTTGTGTTGCGGATCAAGGAAGTTGAAGACTCTTCATCAACATGGAGGAGATCTTCGTCAATGTGCTGAATGGGACTCATCCACTTATTTGTAAGTTATTAGAGTCCAGAGGACACTTGTGATCATTCCTTTTTAGGATTGGGTCTTAGGAGTTTCTCACCCCTTCAAGCCCTCGTAGGAGGCCTCCGGCGGGAGTGTACGTGGTGGGTGCGTTGTGTGGACCCTTGCTCTGTGGAGAGCATAAACATCTAGTTGAAGGTTAACTTGTCTAAAACCTTACGTTAGAGGTGAACCGAGTGAAACCTCAGGGTCTTGTGGAAGATCCTTGGCCAGTGTGCCTAAAAGTGGGTGCGTTGTGTTGACGCTTGCTCGTGAGAGAACAAACAGTTGACCTCAGTGTATGTTGTAAAGGTTGAAGGTGAACCTGATTTAAAGCCTTAGGTTTGAGGTGAACCGCTGTGAAACTTCCTTAGTGAATCCGGGACACTCAAGGGTTGATGTGGTTACCGGGAGTGGACGAGACAAGTAGTCGAACCACAATAAAAATGACTATGTTCGAGATTACTATTCTTTTGTTTATATGACTTGCATTAATATTTTCATATCTGAATATCTATGATCACACCTCACACACTTACACAGTTATATCCATCATAAACTAGTTTGAATATTGTTTACTTCTTAAATAGTTTGTGATTGGATCCTCTACCGGGCTTGGAAGCCAGTAAAGTTACTTTTGAGTAATCCTAATATGTGTATATTATTAGGATTAGTCTAATAGGGCTTTAAATAAACCATAAAACTTTAAAAAGTCCTATTCACCCCCTCTAGGACATATTGACATATCCCTACTTCGACTAAAGCGGTCTTCACCACTATTTCAATTGGTATCAGAGCGAGTCTCTCATTAAGGGCTTCATCGTCTAGAGAGTGATCTTGACTAAAGTTGAGAATATGGCCAAAGGAGAGGGCTCATCGGTTACTAGACCACCAGTATTTGATGGCTCAAATTATGCATACTAGAAGGCTAAGATGCAGTACTTTCTGAGATCTTTAGATCACGATGTTTGGGATATAGTTGAAAGTGGATATGTGTCACCAACTGACCAACTTGTACTTGACAGTGGCACAATGATATCAAAACCTAAACCCAAAGAAAAGTGGACAACGTTCGATAAAGAAAAACAGACTACTGAAGCTAAAGCTATGAACACCATCTACTGTGCCGTGTCCTAGGATATATTTAATCAAATAAGTATGTGTGGGACATCCAAAGAAGCATGGGATTTATTAGAAACAACCCATGAAGGCACAAGCACTGTGAAGAGATCTAAACTTCAACTCCTGACTTCACAGTTCGAAAATCTTAGAATGGAAGAGCATGAGACCTTTATGGAGTTTTTCACAAAGTTAAATATCATTTGCAACTCCATGGGTGGATTGGGAGAAAAAGTTCCGGTATCTAAAATCTGTAGGAAAATACTCAGATCACTACCGAATTGGTTTAATCCCAAAGTAACAACCATTGAAGAGTGTATGAATATTGATGAAATGAAAGCAGAAGAACTGGTAGGTTTCCTACAAACTTTTGAACTACACTTCAAACAAACCCAAAAATCCAAAACAGTTGTCCTAAAAACCTCAAAGAAAACAACAAATGAGGACAGTGGAAGTGAAAAAGATGATGAAGAGGCTTTACTAACACAAAGATTCAAGAAATTCTTCCAAAAGAATCGTGGCCGACCTTCCAGAGGAAGATGGGTGGACAACAAACCTTCGACAGGTAAATTTGGTAAAAAGACTAAAGAATCACAATGCTATGCCTATCAGAAGTATGGACACCTATCTACAGAATGCCCAAACTGAAAAACTAAGGGCAAGGAAATGGCTGTCACATGGGATGATATAGAACAGTCAAACTCAGAATCTAATGACTCAGAGAGTGATGTAGACTAGAAATCCCTAAAAATTCTTATGGATTTGAAATTGAATTTGAAATTGAAAAAGAACAGCAAGCCACTGAATCATTTCCGTCAGATAATGAGGAAATGAAAAAGGAAGAAGAAGAAGATCATGACAAATTACAAGATGCCTACAATCAACTTTATAGTCATAGCATCAACATTCTTAAAAGATTTGTAATGTCTGAAAATGAGTAGGAACTACTGCAAAAAGATCTGGACAAAACATTGGAAATCAATTCACATCTAATAAATGATCTGTAGCAATATTATTCAGATAATGACAAGTTGGAAAGAATCAACCTATCCCTAAAAACTGACTCAACAAAGCTTATCAAACAAATTGAATTATTAGAAGATGAAAATAGGCACCTCCAGAATGAGAATCACACACTCCGGTTTGACTTAGAAAAATCTAAAAAATTTGCTGAAATAAACTATAAATTTTCTCAGAGTGGTGAAAAACTAAAAAAAATTGATAGGGATGGGAAGATGAGGAAAAGACGAGTGGCCTAGGGTATGAGAAAACTAAAAAGAAAACTAGAAATAAAGCCCCAACATCTGAAAAACTTGCTGCTTCAGGTATCATTATGAGAACTTCTCCAGTTTGTCATTTATGTGGTGATATGGGCCATTATAAGTTTGAATGCTTAACTCCTAGAAGGACTTCATATAACTCTGGTCAAAATCATATTGATAAATTCAACTCAACCGGAGAAATACAGAATGTTAAAAGTCCATCTAAAAGAAACACTCATCCATCACCATCTAAAAGGAAAGACAGAATGAAGGAATCATTGGATCAAGTGGAAGAAATAAATATAAAAACTAAATCTACCACAGCAGAGAGTTCTGTTTCAAAGTGGATAATGAAAGAAAGACTGAACTTGGTACCTTGAAATGTCAAGCGTAGAAAGACAAGTCCGGGTCATGCATCTATTCCTGGATATTTGCTGAAATGATGCAAATTTTGCTAAGCTCCAATTGATATATCAAAGGTTCCTTACCTCAATCTTTTTGTATATAAACATTCAAATGTTTATAATTTTTATGTGCATAGTACATAATTTTTCTTAGTATACTATTGATTCATAAAAGTTCTATCAGTATACTTGAAGCATCATCTGAATGCTAAAAATGAAAAATCATTTACCGGAGATACGACTGTTAATATATCAATCCCGATTAATCAATCAAGGGTCGATATCATCGATAACCCTTTGGAATGTGAAAAGCCATATGATCGAGAATGATATCAAAGACAGACTCGATAAAATCGATCAAGAGTATACCGATATCATCGAAATAAGGATCAATGATATCGACAAATGTCATCCGATATAAGTCGGTGGAGTGCGAAAAAGGGATTTTTTTCAGGGTTTTCGGTTCTCCTCCCTTCGTGCTCCTCTCTACCGGACAGCTTGGTACATTGTCAGACAACCCCAGAAGTTCTAAAAATACGGTAATACCTTTCTAATCATCAAGGGTTATTTTTTTGGTATTTCTATTGGACTTTGTCCTATTTCCCAAATTGCTCAAATCCTCTCTTTGTCCACATGGGAAAAGACAAAGGAAAAGTATCCGGTCCGGGTGAGTCATCGAGATCCACTCGACAAAAAGTACTTGCTTCAAAAGGAGGCACAAGGGCCCCGGAATGTGGGACCCCCACCCGTCAAAGATCTCGACAAACTTCACATGGTGGGTCCCAGTCTGAAACACCGGCACCACCTCCGGCTGAAGTACCTTCACGTCTACCAAAATACACGGGTAGGAAGCTCATACATGAGAGAAAGGTAGACAGGGATTGTTTAAAACCATATAATCTCGAACCCTTATTTGCTGCAATCGATTGGCTACCTGTTCTAGATTTCGGTGGGCCATGCCAACTCGAACGAACATGCAACTTCCTTGCCACGTGTCACTCACCTGTGTCAGATCCTCCATCAATTATGGTCTCTCTAGATGGAGATGATGTGCTGATCACACCTGCTATAATGGCAAATATCCTTAGACTGACAATGGCACCTAAGGGTCTCCCAGAAATGGACTTCAAAAATGTTGAAATATGGTCCATGGTAACTAAGTACCTTTGTTATGGTAGGGACATCCCTTGGTATCAAGGGAATGCGTTGAAATCTAGGTACATGGAACCAAGATTTCGGGTTCTGCATGGTATCTTCACAACAAATATATATCCCAGAAGTACCAACTGGCCCGATCTCACGGGTTTCATGACCATGCTAGTGTACTCAATTGCCAAAGGGATAAAGATCTGTCTTCCAACTCTGCTTGTCTATCAGTTAATAAATGCCGTCCATACATCCAGGGACCTTCATAAACATGGTCTGTAATGCCATCGGCTTTCCAATGACCACTGATCCGGTTCTTCCTCTCCAAAGCTTCAACAAAAGTAATATTCGAGGAATGGATTTAAAATTTCATAAATACCCTGAGGATCCATCTGAGGAAGAGTTTCAAGAAGAAGGAGAAGAAGGTGCTGGAGACGCTCTGATGGAAGAAACTAAGACGGCATGAGAAGAAGCCTCTGGACCTCATCATGCACCATCAATGTCAACACTTGGGTATGCCAAACGATTCAAGCTAGACAGGATTGGGGCAATTCAAAGGGATGTCCACTTAGTACACGAAAGACTTACTGTTTTGGAACGAATGGTCCAAGGAGTGTAACAGATAGTACAACAGTTAGTCGAGCTATTCACCTATTGACGAGATAATATGGCACTATCCTCCTCGGCTCCATAAATACTGATCTCTGGGCGCTATCACACACACTTCACTCTCATTACTGCATATGAACATTAATATCTTTTTGGATGTTCTGCGCACTCATAAGTGTATGTGATCGCCCACTAACCTGCACCGTCTAAACAGTTTTTTTTTATATGTTACCTAGGGATGGGTTAAGAACTGATGCTTAATTTTGGGTGCCCATGAGTGGGCTTGTCAATTTTGTTGGGATGACTGATAATCTACTATTGTCTGTAGCAGTATATGTTTTGGATAATTTTGGAAATGGCTGATTATAATCCACTCCTCTTTACTGCCATAAGAATGTTTTTTATCCCCTGGTTTATCTAGTATCTAATATGGAATGCATGTGATTATTTTTTTAATGATTATTTTGTCTGCTATATCACTACTCTATTCTGTCTGATATGCATACATACTTGCTGTAAATGATGTCTAATTAAACTGATTCGATCATCTTACATCTATTTGTTATATGCATATTCATTTGAATGTTGGTTCTCCCAAATAAATCAAACTTCTGTCAATATCAACTGTTATATCTTTGTCAATGACTGACAAAAAGGGGGAGAACAGTTAAAACACCTCGAATGGAAAATTGTATATCTGCTTGAATGGTGTTGCAGGTGTTAGGGGGAGCAGCTGCACTAAGTAAGGGGGAGTTTTACAGTTAGGGGGATCAGATACTAGGCTGTGTACATGGTTTCATTAGAAATTGTAAAATTGTGTAAAAAACATGTACACACAATTTAGGATGTGTTTGTCTAGATAGTGTTCTAGGGTGTTTTGGTATTTTGTCACGTAATTGACAAAAGGGAGAGATTGAAAGTGCCCTGGTTTGTCAATTAGAGTGTGTGTTGGGTCAGTCAGACTACAGACCCTCATATGAAGATCAATTCAAGCGTCTGCCTCAACCGGATGTGTGCAAGCTTGCCATAGGTAAATCTAAAGCCACACATCCCATATCCCAAAACACCAGGTGAATAAAACCCTTAAAACAAGTTAGAACATTATAGGACTTTTAAGTAGGAAAACTTTTTTAAAAATCAGAAAATCTCTAAGTTTTCTTGCTTTGTCGATTTTATCGATACACATCTCGATATGATTGACCTTCTCTATCGATGTCCTCGATGCCTAAAACTATATCATCGAAAAGAGAACAAAAAGTGTCCAGCAACTGCATATATCTCTGGACTGATTTATCGATGTATCAATCCACATATCGACATCATTGATATTTGAATCTCGAGTCCATCGAAGGTGACTTGATAATATCGACAGACAGATTTTTGGTGCCCCTATTTTTCCTTAAGAATATCATATATGCATCGATATATCGAAGCCTCCTCAATACCATCGAAATTCAAATCTCGATGATATCGGTCTAGGGAGCCAAGTTCTTCCAGTAAAATATTTCAGGGTCGTTTATCTATGGTAGGGGGTCTCTCTATATAGAATCGATATTCAAATATCGATGATATCGGTACCAGGTCGATTGCATCGAACAAGGACATAAACTATCTAGCAAGCTTAATGAGAAATCCGCTGGATTTATCGATGCCTCGACTATGATATCGATATCATTGACATTCAAATTCTGATGATCTCGATGGTCCCTCGATCATTCTTGAAAACCTGAAATATTTCATGTCAAGTCTCTCTCGCTTTCAAGTGTCGATGAATCGAACCTCTCATCGATGAAATCGGAGTTCGAAATCCAATGACATCGATAAGTGTTTCGATTCCATCGACCAGTTGGCTAAAGGTTTCAAAAGCATATGACATTGAGTTTGTGTCATCAAGTGGACCATCGATGCTATCGAGAGTATACGCTCAATGATATCAAACCCGCTCGATGATATCGAACTCTGTCATAAATGTGACTGTTTTATATCTGTTGGAACCTTTTACCTATTTAAAGAGAGCTTGTCTATTATTGCTGGCAGAGAAAGAAGAGAGTCCTTTTATGTGTTTCAAGCCTTATATCATTTACCTAAAGCTCTTTCTCTCAAGGGAGTTCATCCTCCAATCCACCCTTATCATTGATATTCAATGGAGTGGATTGGGGAATGAACTTTCGCATTCAAGGATCCTCTAGCAACTATCTTAATGGCAAATCATTGAGCTGGGATGCCTTGAATGCATAATCAAAATCACTTTATCTTCCTTATAGGAAAACATTTTATAGAGTAGGATTCCGTTCTAACCTTGACCCAACCCGAAGCCTCGTATTGGTACATCATCTGTGTTGCGGATCAAGGAAGTCGAAGACTGTTCATCAACAAGGAGGAGATCTTCGTCAACTTGCTGAATGGGACTCATCCACTTATTTGTAAGTTATTAGAGTCCAGAAAAGACTTGTGATCATTCCTTTTTAGGATTAGGTCTTAGGTGTTTATTACCCCTTTAAGCCCTCGTAGGCGGCCTCCAGCGGGCATGTATGTGGTGGGTGCATTGTGTGGACCCTTGCTTTATGGAGAGCATAAACATTTGGTTGAAGGTTAACTTGTCTAAAACCTTAGATTAGAGGTGAAACGAGTGAAACCTCAGGGTCTTGTGAAAGATCCTTCGCCAATGTGCCTAAAAGTGGGTGCGTTGTGTTAACCCTTGCTCGTGAGAGCATAAAAAGTCGACCTCAGTGTAGGTTGTAAAGGTTGAAGGTGAACCTGATTTAAAACCCTAAGTTTGAGTTGAACTGCTGTGAAACCTCCTTAGTGAAATCCGGTACACTCAAGGGTTGAGTGCGGTTACCGGGAGTGGAGTAGACAAGTAGTCGAACCACTATAAAAATGACTGTGTTTGAGATTACTATTCTTTTGTTTGTGTGACTTGTGTTAATATTTTTATATTTGAATATTTTTTATCACACTTCACACACTTACACAGTTATATCCATCATAAACTAGTTTGAATATTGTTTACTTCTTAAATAGTTTGTGATTAGATCCTCTACCGGGCTTGGAAGGCAGTAGAGTTACTTTTGAGTAATCCTAATATGTGTCTGTTATTAGGATTAGTGTAATAGGGCTTTAAATAAACCATAAAACTTTAAAAAGTCCTATTCACCCCCCTCTAGGACATATTGACATATCCCTACTTCGACTAAAGCGGTCTTCACTGCTATTTCAATACTCCTTGGTACTATATTACTGGCTAACTAGGTGTCTGCTTTACATGGACCTTTAAAGCTTCAGAGAAAGCATATATTCACCCTTCACATATCCAACTATGGTTTTTTCCAAGGAGAGTTATGTCTAGAAGATCATATGGCTGGGTTGTCAACACAATCTTGGCCATCGATAAAATTGACTATTTCCAGTTATGCTTGTATCACTACACAGAGGATATAGATAAAGTAGACACTAAATCTCTTACTTCAGGAGAAAGAGCATTTTACCTCTCGATTCGATCTTGCAGCATACCATTAAGAGAGGGAGTAGAGTTTTGAAGGGAGCCTTATTACTCGAGCTGATTCGCTCGCCAGTTTGGTTTTGATCAAACCATTCCGAAAGACTGTGGATTGGTGACCAGGAGGATGCATGGCTACAGGACCGGCTTGTATAACTGAGCGATGATATGAAAGAAGCTACTGGATGGTCAAGTCAAATATACTTTTATCATTCCAGGCAGCAATCGCGTTACCCATGCTTTGTATGGTCATATAAGGTGGTGGGTTCATCAATCGTATTTAGTTAATAAATGCTTACCTGTGACTGAGCTGATCTGGATTTCACCGCCAAAATTTAAGGGCCATAGATTTGAAAAAGGAATAGGCTTTGTACCAGAGAAGAGTTATTCGCCCTTTCTAGGCCACCTTTGTAGAAAGATATCCATAGATGATCTAATTCGTGAAAGAAAACCCGCTAACACTCTAGAGGGATGGATAGCTTACGGGGTCATTATGGATTTTTAAAAAGTCCCACAAGATCGCTCTGATAGAGTAGTTGAAG
Organism: Magnolia sinica; assembly: GCF_029962835.1. Classification (NCBI taxonomy): domain Eukaryota; kingdom Viridiplantae; phylum Streptophyta; class Magnoliopsida; order Magnoliales; family Magnoliaceae; genus Magnolia; species Magnolia sinica. Next base: position 72,378,115 of record NC_080573.1, read on the forward strand.
AGGTGATGGAAGTTCCTTCTCCAATTCAAGAGAATATTGTTGTATCTCAAGATAACTCGATTCCTTCTGCTGCCCCTCAACCTGTTCACCCTAGTCCATCTTCCCCGATGACAAGGTCCCGATCGCATTCTCAGGCTTCTCCTGCCTCACATCAAGAAGGAATTGTTGCCTCTGCCTCTCCAAGCCCAGTCGGTAAGGACCTTCAATCGGGAAGTAACAGAGTTTCTCCTTTTAAAGGGAAGCTAGTTGTGATCGAAGAAATAGAAGAAGAGGAAATAGAGGGAGAGAATTCACACTCTTTATCTAAAGATACTGCTTCTGACGAGTTTAATACTGAGGAGGATGATGAAGGAGTTGATGAAGATGATGATTTTGAGGAGGGGGAGGTTAATATTGATGATGAGGATGATGTCGTTGTCGAAGGTACTTTTAGTGGCAAAGAACATCTTCCATCAATTCCTGCAGTTCTTCCTGACACTGATATTCTTGTAAAAATTCCAGTAGCAGTAGAGGAGGAAGATGATGAGCCTTTAGATTATGGGGAGTACAGATACTCACCGAGTAAGAAATTTCTTACGATTTTATCTTTTAAATTTTTTTACTTGCAATTGTTATTTTATCATTATTGTTATTTTCTTTATTTCAGGTAATCATGTTGTTAACAGTAGAATAGATGATACTCCTCCTGAAGATCTTCCTCCCATTGCACCATCGATCCCAACAAGAATCTCTTTGACTCCTCTAGTGGCACCAATGGTGGTGGCCCGTGGAATCATCTTTCCAGTAGAGCCCACTGATCTACCAATTCCGACTACTATAGATTCGAGCACCGAGGCTAGAGCCCCTTCTTTTGCTAATATGATAGGGTCTGGTCCTTCCGTTAGAGAGTGTAATCTCCCGCTACTTAGACTCTGGCAGAATGTATATTCACTTTTTATATCATTTGTACTTTTATGTCATTTGCATTCATGGCTTTTACTACAACTCCCTTCTTTTATTGTGTCATAGGAAATCTTCCTCAAAGCGGCACAGCCAGTTCTAGTTTTGTTGCTACAGTATCCGATATGCTATCTTTCGAGAAGGTCCCACATATAAGCTGGCACTAATGAGACATTTTATGTTGGTAGTTGTTCAGATGTTTAAAAATCCTGATCAATGGTCAGATCTAAACATCATTATAGAGGTCTTGGACAGTAATGTAAGGATGGCCAAGATTAATGTCTCTCCTGTACGCGATTCTTTCTTAAGATTTCATAATTCGATAACTGCTTTAAAGTTGGCATAGAATGTGATTATTGCGCCGGAGATTCTGGAGTACAGAAGACAACTAACATCTTCCAAGGAGAAAGCTCACAGATTGCTTCTATCATCTCCAACTATGATCAAGAGCAGTTATCCTTCTAAGAGCAACTAAAAGCTTCTATTGACAACAGAATAGCTATTTAGAATCAGATTGCTCTTCTAAAGAAAGAAACTCTTCAGCTGGAGACGAAGGATTTTGAGGAGGAGTTGAACATGAAGAGATTCAAGAAAAGATGCAGGCCAGCCTTCATTCTGCCAATGCTGAGCGATCTGAATTGGCCAAAAATGAAGAACTAATTGCCTCTTTGGAGAGGAAGTTAGTTGGTATCTCAGATCATACTAAGGTTATTTTTTAAGCTAAATTAGAATATATTGATGCTCAGGTTCAACTCAAGGAAGATTTGTAAAGATATTTATCAGCGCTAGGCATGACAGAAGAATTATAAAAGGCTTTATTTTGTTTCCTTTTATTTTATAATCACATGTACTTTTCCCTGACTTGCAAGATATATGAATATATTATGATATATTTTTTACATTTTATTCCATACATATATACTCATGCAACTATTTGATCGATACATTATGTTTTATCATAATTTATCATGATTGTCGGTAAGGGATTTCCTATGTGATTTTTTATTTTGGTAGGTGGAACTAAGTTTCAATTTAGTCAGATAGCCATGTAATTTAAGCTCTTGAGTACTAGAGCAAACAGTTTCTTAGACTCATGCGGGAGTCGGGTCTTATACGAATGGTCACTGTAACTCTCTAGAGTTCAGGGACTTATCATGGCCAAGGAGTTCACAGATCGCGATCCATCAGAGGGGCCCAATGAAGCTATCGGGGCATGAACTTGGTGGGATTTACACACAAGGTTGGCCACATAACTATTTGGAGTTTATGGGGCGCATAATTTCTACCTTTAGGTAACAAATCCAAGGTCGTCAGTCCATCAATGAGTAGGCTAAAAACCCTTCCTCATGAGTCACTACTGAAATCAAACTAGGAATTTGGGAGGTCTTATGCATGGTTGGCCTATTTATGTCAAAGCCACAGAGCCTACACTACAGCCCACTTTTTCTTCGCCTGCAAGGTCAGACCCATTCACAAGAGGGTATTTTCATCCTTCCCCGTGACACTGTCGGAAGCTCTACAGGTGGCATTGGTCTCATGTGTGACTGGCCGTTGAGGACTTTTAGTGATTGGCTCCATCCGCTGCCCACATGGGTATGCATGTGATGGCCCATAGGTTTTTTAGGGCCACTGGCTTCTCAATGCTACCGAGTACATATATATAGCACTGATGATGATAGGTTTTATGCGTACTTGGCCGTTGAGGGCTTGACTAGGCTGCCTTAAATGATAAACTACCATCGATGTCATCAACTTTATATGTGGTTGGCTATATCATTTATTCCACTACCAAAAATGGTGAATCAATAATTGATATTTCACCACTGCTAATAATGTTTTGAGAACATTCATATCATGTTTAAGATAGTGTATTAGCTTAACGATGATAGCAATTTTGATAAAATGAGTTTATATGAGCAGTTGATGACGACGATGATATTTGCTAATTTTGGCGATAATCATTGATGCTTGGCAAATTTGATGATAATCATCAATGTCGACGGCAATTGTTAATTCTTGGTAGTAATCATCAATGCTTCTGATACGTTTGAGAAGCTTTACTTGAAAATTTGCGCCATTCATTCACATGAAGAGGAGTACATGACTTTGTCTTTTGCAGCCCTTTCATCGTTCTACTTGTCATGCCCCCTTTTGATTAGGAAGCATTGCTTTGGGAATCTTTGTAATCAAAATCATGATGTTGCGCCCTTTAACAAATATACTGACACTACATCACCTCATACTGTTTGTCCAAGATTAGCATTGCCCCTAGTCTTGAACTAATCAAGCCTGTGTACTTTGATCTCCTCTTTTATTTCATACACTTTCCTTATGACAATTTCGCCTTTATAATCATTTTCTGCAACTTGTTCTTCAAGCTGAAACAATTTTTCATTCGATGTCCAAGGAGACGATGATAATAATAATAATCACCTTCACTCATTTTCTTTATTTCTCTTGGACGTTTTGGCCGTGGCAATATGATCTTTCCGGCTACTAACAATTTATTCAGCACAGGGAGCATATCATCCTTTTCGAATGAATATTCTTTATAAGCCTTAGGCTGCGCGAATTCTTTCTTTATTTTATTGTTCTTATCTTTATTCATATTTCTTGTATCTGAACTTCCCTGCTCATTCTGTCGATTCTTCATTTCTTCTTTTTCCTTAACCGCATCATTTGGATTTCTCCCGAGGTTTGGAATCAACTGGCTTATATAAAAGTCAGCCACCCTTAGAATAATCCTCTCTAAACTGCAAGCCTCTTCAATTAGTTCTTGAAATGTCTGTATGTTTAGATCCTCAAGACTTAATGCAACACTTGGTTTTATACATTCTAAGCATAATTTAACTTGTTCTTTTTCTTCTTTCACCAATTGCAAGCATGATGCCCCCAGGACTCTCCATCGATTAATGAATTCTCCAACTGGTTCATCCTCTCTTTGGTGAATAGAGGCTAAACGATGACTGATTTTTTTGGAGGATAATTCCAGAAATTGTGAATCAGAATGAGAATTCTTGAGCAAATTCATTGCTGCTAGCCATTCTCTTGTTGCAACAGCCTTCCTTTTATCTTTCCCAATTTTCAACGAATTCCCTATAAATGTGGCATTCACAGTCGCTTTCTTATCTCGCTTCTCATCTTTTTCCATTACTATTTCACCTTGTTTTATCATTCTCTATAACATATCTTTTAACGTAAAACAATTTTCTGTCGGATGCCTAACATAATGATGATAGCAGCAATATCTCTTGTCTTTAGTCTTTTCGACTTCTTCTGGACGTCTTAGATGAGGTAATTGAATGGTTCCAATGGCCAGCAGTTGTTCCATCATTAGTACAACATCCTGTTTTTTGAAATCGTACTCCTTATGATAATCATTCGACTGAGTTCACTTATCATTTACTCAATCTTTATACCGATCTGAGTCTTCTCTCTTTCTTATCTTTCGCTTATTATAAAAAGTATTTTTCTTTCTTTCTTGAGCAATAGTATTTACTAACAGTCTATTTGATCCTCTTCTATCTGCTCTAGTTTGAAATGTTAGCATCTTCCTGGCCATCAATTCCAAAGCATGTGCTTTTATCGCTAATTCTCAGAAAGTTTTTACATTAGCACTTGTGAGTCCAAATGCAATTCTCGGCTCAATGGAATTCAAACACATGTTTACTTGATCCTTCTCTTTTGGTAATAGTCTGCATGAAGCCCCTAAAGTCTTCCACCTGTCGATGAATTTCTCTACGGGTTCGTTCTCTCTTTGCCTGACAGAAGCCAATTCCACAACACTGACGTCGCGTACTGATGAAAAGAAGTTGAATATAAACAAGTCCTGCATCTGTTCCCAGGTTCGCATCGATCTGCTGCTATGTTAGAGTACCATCTAAATGCTTTACCAATTAAAGAAAACCCAAACAGCTGAAGGCAATATTGCGGTATTGTAGAAATGTTCCCCATGTTTGTGATGAAGTGCATGAGATGTTCCTCCGGCGATCTGTCTTTATTGAACTTTTGAAAATCAGGATGTTTGAAATTGACTGGAAGGGAATATCCTCCACCTCTATCAGGTATGGAGTTTGGTATCTGAATCTTTCGGCATTCTCTCGCTCTTTTTCTATTCTAATAGCTTCTGCGAGCACCTGTCTTATTTCCTCCTGGGTTATTACTCTTGCTGCAGGAGCAAACCCAAGTGACCCCACTCTCGGTGGCTGAGAAACTTCTGGTTGTTATTCTTGCTCAATCATGGAAGCCATCACTGGAGGGGTAACAATCCGAGCCACATTATGTGCTAAAGTGGATAAAGCTTCTCGAAGACTTTTACATTCCTCCGTGAGATTTCTTTATGCTTCTGTCATTTCGGTAATGTGGTCTTCGGTTGTTGGCTGTGACCCTTAATCGGTTCCTGCCATGCATACAGTGGCTTCAACATTGTCTGAGGTGACAATCGTAGGAGTAGAATCTCTAAACATGATAGGACACATTGGGAGAGGAGCGTCATTCAGACTTTCTGAACTTTTGCAAAATTCAACTGACTAAGGTGTTCTTTACTGGGGTGTATTTTCAGATGAAGCGAAAACTGAATCATACATCAAGGATTTACCCTTTTCTTTCCTTGTCAATCAACTTTTCATGACAAGCAATGATGGGAAGTCTTGGACTGTCGAAGAGGGAAGAAATCTCCTTGGGTACAGAGCCGGAGGAGAGAGTTCGGGATTGTTTCTTGCCATATTTCGCGTTAGAGGTCCCCTGGCTCTCCTTGACAATGCATTCACTCTGATGGTTGTTGCGTTCCGAGTTCTCATCTTTCGAGATGATATAATAACCTAACCATCATCCTTTTCTAGCACTAGTGGCGATGCAGATATGACACTGACCATAACTTACAGCTTATCATCTTTACTTACAGAGATTTGGGGTTTATGGACTGCAAGCTCAGTCATTGCTTATTCCACCACGAATCCAGTCGCAATGAAGTAGAAATTCACTTTCTTTATCAGGTTTGCCATTACTCGTAACTTGTGGTGTTGTCTTCATACCTTCAATCTAAACATAAGATTGTAATTAATATCCCGATAATAAAACGATCTATCTTAGAGATGAAGGGGACGATGTTCCCTTTGAGAGTCACCATTTTGGCATCGAAAAGACGTCAAACTATGACGAAAGTTCCTGTTACCTTCTTAATGTTAATCTTAAATAAGATAAATCCCCAGCAAAGTTGCCATTTTGTTTCAATAAGAAACAAATGCATTTAATTTAGGAGATTATCTTATTCAATCATAACAGAGAGAGTGTATGAAGAACGATCATCATATTTATTCATATTGAGTTCATGTACATCCTTTAACTTCCCTTGATTCAAAGATAAATTATCTTAAGATACAGAAATTTAAAGAGCTTGAATATTAAATTTGAATATCAAATTTGGTAGCATTTCGTCTTGCAAAATGATCATCTCGTCAAGAGGAATGTTGTGCAGATTCGATCATCTATCTTTCCTTTGATCTTTCCTTCTTGAGCTCATATTCTTGCATGAAAGGAAGATTGAAGACTGTGAAGACTTCAAAATCCAATCGATCGGGAATTTCAGCAACATGCTAGCCCTTGAGTACTGATGGTCGCACTAATAGTAGTGTTTGCGTGGGTCCACGCAACTGCACTACTAGTTGCATGGGATGGCACAACCTTCTTCTCCTTTTCTTCCCCTGAATTCCTTCCAAACTTCTCTTCTCTCCAAAGCTCTTATCTTCTCCAAAATCTCCGAGCCCCAAATGAGAGGGGGAGTGAGGTATTTATAGGCCTTCACACGTGCGAACCCTCGATCCCTGTGCCATGGGGCTCACCTTCCATTGGATCCAACCATTCATTTTGAACAGTCAAAATCAAATGTTGCACATGTGCACGCAATCAACATGGTGGTTTGCGGGTCCCGTGCAACCAACACGGTTTGCGCAGACCCGCGCAAACATATGAATTCCCTTCCATATCTTCATTCTTCCTCACATATTTCTTCTAATTTCCCTCTTCTTGATCTTTTCTTAATCTTTTCCATCATTCATTTTTTATGTCTAAACAAATAGGGAAGCACCAAATTGAGCATGCACTTCTTGACTTAGGAGTGAGTGTTAATTTAATTCCTTTCTCGGTATACGAATAATTGAATCTAGGTGAATTAAAATGCACCAAGACTTTAGTACAAGTGGCTATTTCGACCAGAAATGAAATGCATTTGATTTGGGGGAATTCATTCAACGATAACAAAGAAAGAATGAGAGAACAAATATCACAGAGTATTTTATTCGATCTGAGTTCTTTTACATCCTCACATTTTCCTTGATTCTAAAAATAAAGTACAGTGAATCAATGCAACGAATGAAAGAGAAGAAGGCAGTCTCATGGCAATTTTAGCAGCATTTCGATGCTTTTGATGTTCATCACAAGGGCAGATGAATTATGCGGTAGGCATTGATCGTCCTTCCATTCATCTTTTCAGTTGTACGGACGAACTTTCTTTCTCTTAGGGTTCTCTTTCTGCACCTTCCCTTTATAAATCCAACAACCCTTTATGAATCTAGTAATTGAATTGTACAGGTGCGCAATTCAGAAATTTCTATCTCCTCTGTGGGCTTCTTGAGATCCTCTAACTTCTATCTTCTCTCACTTCTCCTTCTTACTTCTCTCTCTCATAGCCCTCTCCAAATGGAGATAGGAGAGAGGTATTCACAGACATCTAACAGATGTAGAGGTCGTCTGTCTAAAGATAGAGTGCACAAGCTTAGACAGGGAATGTGGAGTGCACAAGGCTTGTATTAGGATGAGAATACTGCAAAAGCCATGCATCAGTACATGTCTCCACTAAAAGTGGCGCATGGGGCTTCCTTCAAGACAAATCTCCATAAGAAGTGGCGCATGGGGCTTCCTTCAGGACAAATCTCCATAAGAAGTGGCACATGAAGCCATGCATCAGGACAAGAGTCCATTAGAAGTGGCGCACAAAGCCAGCCTTCAGGACAAGAGTCCATATCAAGTGGCACATGAGGCCTTCCATTAGGACAAAGTCCCATGAGGAATGGCGCAAAAGCCATGTGTTAGGACAAGATCCCTTGTCAAGTGGTGTGCAACTCCATTCTCATCTTGAGTTGCATGGAAGCACACAACTCCTCTAGCGTACAACTCATCTTTCTCTCCTTAAAAGGTGGCGCAACTCTTCTTGCACTCCACTAAACGTGGCTCAACTCATCTTTCATTAGGACAAGAGAGAGAGAGAGAGAAGTGATGCAACTCATCTGCTCTCCACAAATAGTGGTGCGCAACACACTTGGATTCCCACCAAAAGTGGCGCACAACAAGACCTCTCCACAAAAACTGGCATAACTCATCTTCTCCTTGAGTTGCGGGGAAGCGCACAACTCCTGGGCGTAACTCTCTCTCTCTCTCTCCAACACTCTCCTGACTTCCAAAAGAACTCCCAAATGAGGAATGGGGAGGGGCTATTTATAGGCCTCCTAGGCCCCTCACTTCTTAAATAGTGGTTATCACCACCACTTCTTCCTTCACACAACATGCAACCTCCTTCCTTAAATAGTGGTGTTCACCACTTCTCTCTTAAATAGCGGTGTGCATCTCTTTCTAAGACAAGAACCACACTTCCTCTCCTTCAAAAAGTGGCGTTCTTGCACTCCTCTATACCAAATGACACCCATGCACTCCTCTATACTAGATGACACCCATGCTTTTCTTCAAGAGGAGGGGTGTATAACAGAGATGGAATTGACACACTTCTCTATGCACCACAGTAAGTCTTCAACCCATGCACTAGAAAGATAAAATATTTTTTGTGCCTCAACACTTGCAGATCGCTCACTCCATGTACCAAGAGGGGTGATTGAGGATGTGATAGTCTAGGTTGATAAATTCTACTATCCAGTAGACTTTATTGGCTTGGATACTCAACCCATCATAGATATGAGCACCCAAATTTTCGTCATTCTTGGTCGCCCATTCATTGTTACATCAAATGCTATCATTAATTGTAGGAATGAAATTATGCATTTATCTTTTGAAAATATGACATTGGAGCTCAATATTTTTTTCAACATAAGCAAACAGTCAAAGGATGTTGATGATATCCATGACATTAATTTGATAGATTCTTTCGTGGAAGATAGAACACTTTTTTTTCTATACTCTAACCCTTTAGAGACATGCTTGGCCCACTCCCCTGATTTAAATGATGACATAATTAAGGAGATGGATGTCGTGCTTGATGCTATGCCGGTACTTGAAGTTAACCGGTGGAGGCCACAATTTGAAGAATTACCTCAAACCAATGTAGTGCCTCTACCGACTAGCCTCAAAGCGCCGAAGCTTAACCTAAAACCTTCACCCTCTAATCTTAAATATGTCTTTTTTGGTCAAGATGAGACATACCCAGTGGTGATTTCTTCCCACCTTGAGAAAGAATAAGAGAGTGTGCTTATCTCCACTCTCGTTGAGCATAAAGGAGCCCTTGGATGGTCTATTGCAGACCTCAAGGGAATTGACCCTTTGATTTGTACTCACCGCATTCATCTTGAGGATAATGGGAATTAAAGAAAAATAAACATCCAAACATGCTATAAGCTTCACCTCTTAGCCCTAGCTAAGATGTTTAGCCAACCATAGACATGATTGAAACAAAATCACTTAAACAAAGTATGAAAAATAAACTAGGGAAGAAGAAAAACTCTTTGGCGGCTGCTCCACCTTGTGTATGCTCCTTGAGACCTTTACAAACCCTAGAAGATGCTTTGGAGCATCTTAAGGAGTCTTATTTATAGTTATGGAACTCCAACTTTCGTTCCAAGTTGGAAAAATCTAGAAGCCGCCTCAACTTTACGCACTCTGCGCAGTTTCTCAAAAAATGCTCAGAGTTTAAACCACCTTAAATTTAAGCACTCTGCATAGTTTTTGAAAATAGACTTGGAGTTTCAAAATATGCCTTTCAGGACAATTTTAGGAATATGTTTGTTTTCAGGACAATTTCAGGATTCCTTTTCTTCACTTTAAATCTTTTATTTTCTTCATTCCTCACTTGGTTTTCTTGGAGGTATGTGAATTCTTCATTAATGACTTCCAAATCTCCAAAACTTCATTTAATAATCTTTTGAGTATAAATCTTCCCTTTAACATCAATTTCACCTTTAAGCTCTCGAAATTACCTTGCACATGAAAACATGCACAATTAAATCGATTAAGCACTATCATGTTTATAAAACCAAGAAATATTTCACACTTAAGACTGGACCAACCTATGATCAGGCCGAGCTTTAGTTGCGTCAACCTATGACTGGATTGACCTATGATCAGGTCAATCTATGACTGAGCCGACCTGTAACTAGACCGACTTATGATCAGGCCGAGCTATCTTATTGGTCAGCTCTTCCTGGCTTGTAGTTCTTTCTCTGCTTAGTTCGATCCATTAGTTAACGGTGGTTGTTGGTTCGACCTCTTTTTATGGACCATCTTACTTTTCCCATAACAATTATCATTCTACATATGTCCTCTTCCATCTTACTTAGGGTTACATTCATTCCTTTAAACTGGTTGCATTGATGCACTTCAAATATTTTGGATTTTCTCCATAAGGTTTTTTTGTAATCTTTCAAAGGATTTTAAATCTTATTTCACTCCAAAGCACCCTTCTTCTACTTTTTCAACCTGGCTTTCACTGGTACGTCGGCTATGATGGCTATGAGAGGTAAGGATGTTTTAAAAAGCTAGTAGGCTATAGGTTAAGTTTATAGTGAAAAAAATCCCATGAATGTATTTTTATTGCAGTCAACGATAATTGACCAACTACATGTGTAAATTCAGCTAGTAATTCACTAAGAGTACTTAGTCAAATTTAACCAGTGCTCACTAAAAATTGATGAAGAACTCACGAAAATTTACCTAAAACTCACTGAAATACACCAATAAGTTGATGAAAATCAACTGAGTACTACATGATACTGACCGAGCACTTCATGAAATTGATTGTGTACTTGATGAAATTGTCAGAGTTCTCGGTTAATTTCATGTGATGCTCGATCAATCTCATGTGATGATCAGACAATTTCATATTGTGATTAGTCAATATCATGTGATGCTTGGTCAATATCATGTAATGCTCAGTCAATTTCATGTGATGCTCGATCATTTTCATGTAATGCTTGGTCAATTTGACAGAATGTTAGGTCAATTTCTAAAAGTGCTCAGTCAATTTTCCATGACATCGAACCTAAATGCAATATGAGACTACTTACCTTCCTTTTGGCATTTCATGCGTTTACGAGTATTATTCAATTTCTTTGGTATACCTTAGATCCCCTCTTTCAAGGTTGCCTTCCTTGTCTCTTTGAAATTCCATTGCTCTAGTACGACATATCATCCACTGGGATTTTATTCATTCATATCCATCTAAGCTCTAGTTGTAGACTTGAAAACTTTAACACCCTACTTATTCTTTAGTTCCTTTAGCTTTACATCATCCTCATTTATTATTTCAGTGAGTTCTCGGTCATTTATTATTTAACTGAGTTGTATCTTATGGTATACTGCTATTGTTTAATGATTCATTGATAATATGTCATTATGTTTGTTTTTAGATAATGGCTATAAGAATCACCATATGCTCTTATGGTGGGGAGTTAGTATGTGAAAATAATCGATACACATACAAGGGTGGAAAGTTGAAAAATACTGCTATTGGTGTCGAGACTACATATGAGGAGCTTGTATCTAAAACATACAAGATTATTAAGAGTACACCAACAGATTGTGATATTAGGATGAAAGTATTGTATCCTTTATCAAAAAAATCAATCCCTCCAATTGAAATCAAAGACGATGAAGATGTGAGAGTGTTCTTGGTAGCATAATTGGAGCATTTAGATAAATTCATCCCTTTAATCATCGAGATAGTGCAGCGCATTAATGAGACAATACATGAAGACCCTGTGGGTGAAGAACAGGGCGTGAAATTGAAATATATGGCATTACCTTTACAAGTATGACTAAGCAACACTCCACTGCTAAAGCCGCTTCAAACATTAAACTTTGTGATTAGTCAAACGAGCTGTGCAGGTGACCTTAACCTCAAATATGAATACATGGAACTACCTTTATCTATAAGAGCATATTTTCTTTCATCATCGACCCCAAAATATGTACGTGTAAGCGACATTCCGTTCCCCGAGCTTGGTGGAACATCAAACTTCATCACCGATAAAGTTAACATGCCTTTCGAGGATACTGCATTCACCAATTGCATATCTATCAGAATATTCTGATTCATTGGATAAGTTGATTGATATATCTGTTGGGCAAACATTTAAGGATAAGAGCCGGTGCTAGTATGTTTTCAGCTAATTTGCAATTCGAAAAACTTCCAGTACAGGGTCTTATACTCATCATCTAAGAGATTCATTGTGGTGTGTTTCGAAGATAAATGCGAATGGATGGTTCATGCATCTAGGGTGAATGATATGGGGATATTCAACATAATAACTTACACGTCCAAACACACGTGTGGCATGTCGTAAATGAAGAGCGATCACCGGCAAGCAAGTAGTAAGTTAGCCTGTGAGCTAGTTGTTAACCGTATTGAGTAGTGCCTAGGGCTAAGCTCGAGTGATATTATCTTGTTGAGGGTCAAATATTGCATATTAGACCCCAATTATTACTTGGTTTTATGAGCATGATAATGCTTAACGTTCTATTTTAATCATGTTTGTGTTGCAAGGTGAATTTAGGAGCTTGGACTGAAAAGGGTACTAAAAGCATAAATTTGATCCTCAAGAATTACCAAGGCAAATGAAGGATCTTAGGAGACCGAATTGAAGAATTCACATGCCAAAGATCCAAGGAAACTAAGTGATTGAAGAGAAGGAAGCCTGAAAATTATCTTAAATTCAAGATCACAGGGTTACCACCATCCGTTTGGTACAAAACTTTATGTTTGCCTTGACGATCATAAAGTACACGTAAAACTTTATGTTTGCCTTGAGGATCATAAAGTACACGTACAAAACTTTGGTACATGTAAAATTTTAGCCCTCGAATATTTTTAAAAGTGGTCCAACAAAAAGATCAGCCATAAACCACCAATTTGAGTTCCTCTTGATCTTTAGATATGCCTTAATTTTGGACTTAACTCCTTAGATTAGGTGGAAAAATGAATGGACGATGTAGATCTTACACTACATCACTATGGACCCCACCTTGAGTGGTGTGCGCACGGAGCACATGCACACCCGCATTGCACCGAACTAAGGGAATCGATCAGCGTACGCTAACCTGACTCCCAGCCTAAAACGGTAGTTGCCATTTCCTCCCGCCACACATACATCCACTGAGGTGATCTCCGGCCCACCACCATCACCTGATTTGATGATCCAAGCCATTCATTGCATCCGAGAGGGGAAACCAACCACAACCATGGTGATCATGTGCACCCATACACGCACTCATAAGAAGACTACATTCAAATGTAGGACAGATGACAGAAGCAAAGGTTCAGTGGGCCGTGTCAACGGCAATCCAAAACCATCCATCTCTGACTAAAATCCCGCAACTAATCCAATGGACAAGGTGGATTTCTCTGATGATGCTGACCATGGGCCCACCAAATGTCCCAACGCAGGAACATGCACAGAGGCATGCGTAAGGACGTGCAGACACAACTAGGTCCATTGTGGGGCGTTGTGTGACCAAGATCACGGTTGAACCATTGATCTGGACCATCTAAAAGCTGAAAAAGAGGATGCCAATCCCGTCCACAGAGCTAGATTCTAAGTTTGGGATGATCATCTGTCCCAAAACTCGATCCAATGCAAGACTATTTCATGGTTTTCTCTTACTGCGTAAGAAATTTCTTAATCCATTGTTGCGTAAGATTACGCACTCCAGCCGATCGACCTCTCAACACCAATAAAGAGAGAGAGAGAGACAGACGTGGGAAGAAAGAGAGAGAGAGAGAGAAGAGTGTGGACGACCATAGTTTTCTTCTCCATTTTCCTTCATTATTTTCTGTGTTTTTATTAAGAGATTACATTTAATCATGTTTATGATTGGCTAAACCTCTTAGCTAGGGCTAAGAGGTGAAGCTTGTAGCGTGATGGGATCTTCTCTATGGCTTTGATTCATGTTTGAGTTGAACTATCTTTGATTTTAGTTTGATTATAAGAAATATTTTTTGTTTTGAATGGTTTGTTATGACTTAAATTACAATAGATCTGTGATAGCTTTGAGTATGTTCTTTTCATTATAGGGATTGTGAACTTGGGAACCCTGTTGTTCACCATCTCATGGACATGGTTAAATGATGGAATCTTTCTAATCTTCATAATTCTCTTAGATTGGTTGTGAATTAGTAAAATTTTGTTGTTTGCTTTGTTTCATAAGCATGGTTTTGTGATGGAATCACTTCTAGTTCTCATACCTATCATTCATGGAGAACTAGATCAAAGGAAGTTTAGATTTGATTTTTAATGAAATATCTTCCAATTGGATGAAGATGGGACTTTGATTCCAATTGTGTTCATGAATCAAGCATAGATCTCCCTGATCTCTACAAGTGGATCCTTGGAAACCCTAGTTTCTCACCTCTAAATTTTTCAAGTTTTAGTTACATAATTTACAAGTATTCTCTTACATTCTCTAGATTTGGATTACATCTTCTTCTAGTTCTAGTTCTAGTTACTTTCAGAATACGTACAAGGTTTAGTCCATGTGGATTCAACCTCAGTCTTACCGAGATTATTACTACATTGCGACCCTATATGTAGGGTTTTGAACATATCTTCACCATGCAAGAGAAAGATAATATTCTTATTAGATATAAATAGGCATGGCACGCTAAGGAACTCGCAATCAATTGCATAATGGGGTCTTATGAAGACTACAATGAACTCCCTATGTATTTTCATGAGTTGAGAAGGGTCAACTCGGGAACAGTGACTATCATGCTTATTAACCCATAGATGAGCAGGTTCGAGATGTTTTGATACTATCGAAAAATGCGTTCAAAGTTTTCAAAATTCTATGTGAAGGGTCTAGGCAATCGACGAGACACACTTAAAAGGTAAATGCAATGGTGTTATATTCATTGCTACGGCCTTAGATGGTGACAATCATATTTTTCCAATTCCTTTTGATATGAGGAATTGGAGAACAGCAGCAATTGGAATTGGTTCCTTACCCACCTCAACTATACGTTATGGGATCTTCTGGGTCTTATGATTATATCAGACTGACATAAATGTTTAATGAAAGAAGTTCCCCAAGTCTTCCAACATGCAATCCATGGCTACTGTGCCTACCGTATACACAGAAACTTGGTAGACACATTTAAAGACAAGTCGTTAGAAATGTACTATTAGTGAACTATGAAGACATGTAGGAAGGCTACATTTGAAAAGTTAATGCATGATATCAAAATGGCCAACTCCCTAGTATATGCATGGTTGAGAGAAATAGGGTATGAAAGATGGTCATCCTCGCACTTTCTAGGAAAAAGATTCAACTTGGTCACTATAAACATATATGAGTGCGTTAATGCTCTCTTCAAAGAAGCATGAGAATACCCCATGACTATATTGATAGAGGCGATAAAATTTAAGATTCAAGATATGTTCTACAATGTTGGAGCATAAAATTTGGTTAAGGAAAGGAAGCAAAGAAGGAAGGCCGAAGATTGAAGTGAAAGAGAAGTCAAGTTGCACAGATCACAAGTTGCGCGAAAGCATGAGTTGCGCGGGACCGGGAGTTGCACGGACCGGGAATTGTGCAAACTACAAGTTGTGAGAAAGCATGAGTTGTGAAAAACCATGCAACTCATCATAGTTGCACTGACCCGCGCTACTCTCATCAGAGACGGTTGGATAGAAGGTGCAAAGTGGGGTCCACAGTAAGGGATTCGAGGGCCCACACATGCGGAAGCCTATAAATACCCCCTAGCCCCTCATTTACAGGATCGGATGTTCGAAAGACCAGTGCCTCTGACAAGTACTGGAGATGGAGAGAGGGAGAGGGAGTGTAGAACACAGAGGGTCGGGCCGCGCTACTCCTGGTGAGTTGCTCGGGTACTCTTTGAGACAACACTTTGTTGTAATTTTCTCAAGTCCTTAGGCTGATTCAGATGTTTCAAAGGGATCCTGACACTCCTTTATCGTGTTAATGAGGGACGAAGTGCACAGAAGGCCCGCACAACTCATCTCCCCCAGGGACATGACTGATATGAGCCGAAATGCTGTCGAAATTCATATTTGAACTTATTCAATACTTGCACTTTTGTATTTTCTAAGAAGTTCTATTCTAGAATCAGAGGATCCAAAGGATGTAATGAACTCCGAATGAATAAATTCGATGATTATTCTCTTAGTTCTTTCTCTTTGTCATTATTGAGTAATATAATTCCCCAAATCAAATGCTTTTCATTTCTGTTCGAAACAAAATGGCAACTTTACGGGGGATTATCTTACTTAATATTGACTTGAGAATGACTTAGAGAATTTCATCATTGTTTGGCATCCTATAAGGCGCCAAAATGGTGACTTTCAGTAGGAACATCCTTCCTTTCATCTCCGAGATAGAATATGTTTATAAGCGAATACTAATCAATGTGTATATGTTCTCTGACAGAGAAAATTACAAATGACGTGCATATCCAAGCTATAAATTTCAAGAGAAATGACAATCTTGGCAAGAGAAATGATCTTCTACTTCATACCTATAAGATTTGTAGTTAAGTATACCCCTGACCAACCCTCGGCCCTACAAGTGCGGTTTGCATCAAACAAGAAAGACAAATTCCAAGCTACTGTAGGGGTCGTAATGGTCTTCCCAATAGTGCAAGAAAACAAGAATGGTTGGATTGTGGTGACACGCTAGAGATCTAAAAACATAGCCAGGATGAATCCATCAATGCCGAGAGCTAGAGGGCCTGTGACACGAAATGCAACAAAGAAAAATCCTGAACATGCTCCTCCAACAATATATCCTAGAATATCTTCACCCTCATCCTCACGGCAAGAACCTCTAACCCTACACATTGCAAGTATCCGATGGACCAAAAAGAAAAAAGGTAAGTCACAATGGAGGGTTTGCCGATTTATGTGTCACCTCAAAGTCTATCGCCCCACATCATATCGCAATCAGTCGAATCTTATGAGAGTACGGAAGGATCAAAGAAAACCCCCTTTCTAATAAGCCCCATTACACTGACCTATTTCTTGCTCTACTCTGATGACTGCCTCATTAGTAAATGAAGAAGCTGCAGTATGCATGGCTGGAACAAGTAAAGACCCCCTGCCTACAACTGAAGATAAGTTAGTTGAAATGGCCCAAATACAAAAAGCATTAATGGATGAGTGCAGGAATCTTCGGGAAGCTCTGGCCACTCTTTCGCACAATGTAGCTCAAATAATATCACCTCCAATGATGGCTACTATAAATGAGTAGGACCAATAGCCTAAAGGTTCTTAACCACCTAGAGCGGGATCACACAGATCTGTCCCTTTAACAAGAATTATAACGCAGGAGGAAGTGCGATAGGTGGTCATGGAGGCTGTCAGAATAGAAAGGGAGCACGGCAATACAGGAAGGTTCCGGTACCAAATGCCCTATTCAAGAGAGGTAGAAGTTGTACCTTTCCCTGCTAATTTCAAACACCCTGAGTTTCAGAAATTTAGTGGAGATGGATCCCTTGACGAGCATTTGATGCACTTCATCACGTCTATGGGAAATTTCTCTGTTGTTCCCCAATACTACGTACGTCTATTTGGGTCTTCCTTAATGGGTAAACATTCCGATGGTACTCCAGCCTGGACCCAGAATCAATACAGACTTGGGAACAGATGCATGATGCATTTATGTTAAATTTCTTTTTCGTCAGACCATGATGTTAGCATTGCGGAGTTAGCATCTGTAAGACAAAGAGACTGTGAAGAAATTCATCAGCATTTGGAAGACCTTAGGAGCATCATGCTGGCAATTACTTAAAGAGAGAGAACAAGTGAAAATGTGTCTAAGCTCTTGGAGATAGGGATTGCATGCAGACTTACTAGCGCTAATATAAGGACTTTTCGAGACTTAATGACCAAGGCTCATACACTTGAGCTAATGACTAAAAAGATGCCAGCCTTCCAAGTCAAAATCAAAAAAAGAGGGTCAAACAGGGTAGTAGTAAATGATGTTGTCCAAGAGAAAAAGAAAAACACCTTCCTTGATAAGAGAGGAATGAAGGGAAGAGAAGACTTAGAACGGCGAAGGGACCAATTAGAACGATAAGTGACCACAGTCATATGACTCACATAGAGAGTATGCATTCGATAGAGAGGATGTGTTGCCAATGATGGAGCAGTTACTAGCTGTTGGAACCATCAGGTTAACTTCACCAAGATATCTAGAAGAGGCTGAAATGACTAAAGAAAGGAATTATTGTCATTACCATCTTTGCTTAAGGCATCGTATAGAAGATTGCTTCATGTTGAAAAATATATTACAAAGAATGATAAGGTAAGGAGAAATAGTCCTGAAAAAAGATGACGAACAACGTCAAAAGATAGTCATAAATATGACATCCATAAGTGGATTGTCGGTGACATCTGTCAGAAGATTCGATCTGGAAGATCTGTCTTATGTCAACCACCAAAACAATGAACTAGTAAAGTAGTTCATCGATCAAAAGAAAATTCTGGGGGCATCTACATTCGAAGACGATGACAAGCTTCGTGTGTGAGCCAATGCCCAGTAATAGACAAAACAGGGGTGTCACAGCCCAAATGCCCCGATCAAAGAAACAAATGAGACAACAAATATGAAACTTTAATATAAAGCATTTTTCATTGGGGGCATAAATGGGCGTTGGCATGCCTATATTCGATTTATCGATAGTAAGCCAATTCAGGGAGCGACAGTGATTTTGGCTTCAAAAGGTATCGACACAATACCTTTAAAACCAAAAGGGGCCAAGCCAGGTAATTAAAACTATAGAATGTATTCCTCTTTCTATGTGAATAAAATGCAGGTTTTCATGTATGCTAATGATTATTGTCGATGATTATCGCTAATGATTATCGCCAATGATTATCACCATTGCCAATCACCAAATGATTATTATCGAAGCGCCAGTGACTATTGTCAAATTGCCAAAAGCTGTCATTACTATTATCATGAAACTGATGTGAGGCCATTTTATTATTTAAATTTATTGAAATTAATAGCACCACTAAGCTGATATACCATTTTAACTATAAGATTTTATTGACTATCATCAGCAAGCCTGATATATTAATTTCGATTCATTATCCCAGTGAGGCCAGCTTATCATTTGTTACAGCAGAATGAGCTTATAAAGCCAAATACAAGGGTCACAATAGTAATTGTGGAGGTATAAAATTTAGTTAAGGGGAGGAGCTTCAAGGAGAAGAATTGGTGAAAAAAGTGAAGGATAAAGATGAAAGGTAGGCAAGTTGCGCGGGAATCATGTTGCGCGAGAGTTGAGTTACACAGGTCCACACAACTCGGCACTGGTTATGATGGACTGCACTACTATCTTTAGAAAGGGACGGATTGGGAATGCGAAATGGGGTCCACGGCAAAGGATTTTGAGGGCTCACACTTGTGGAAGCCTATAAATACCCCCCTACACCCCTCATTTACAGGATCAGATATTGAGAAGACCAGTGCCTCTGACAAGTATTGGAGATGGAGAGAAGGAGAGGGAGTGCAGAGTGTAGAAGGCCTGGGCCGTGACACTCCTGGCGAGTTACCAGGGCCTGCGTAACTCCTTGGCCCACGCAACTCTCATGAGTTGCACGGGTACTTTTTGAGGCAGCTACTGTGTTGTAATTTTATAGATCCTCAAGCCATTCTAGATATTTCAAAGGGATCCAAGCACCCATTTATCATACCAATAAAAGATGAAATGCATGGGAAGCTTGCGCGACTCATCTCCCCTAGATATATGATCAATATGGACCGAAATGCTGCCAAAATTCATATTTTAAGCTTTACTTAATATTTGCATTTCTAAATTTCTAAAATTCTATCCCGAAATTAAAGGATCAAAAGGATGTAATGAATTCATAATGAATAAAATTGATGATTATTTTCTTTATTCTACCTTTTGTCACTATTGAGTGAGAAAATTCCCTAAATTAAATGATTTCCATTTCTGGTCGAAACAAAATGACGACTCTATTGGGGAATACATATATTGCTTAATATTAACTTAAGGATGACTCGGAGAATTTCATCATCGTTTGACATCCTATAAGGCACTAAAATGGTGACTCTCAGGGGGAATATCCTTCCTTTCATCTCTGGTATAAGATACATTTACGAATAAACACTAATTAAATTTTATCATTAATTTCTAACAGACATAAGAGCGATACATCAATAACAAGCATACACATTGTTCAAGAAACCACGGGTAAAAAGGTAAAAGGGTAGGAGAAATGGATGATGGTCATTCTCTCAGGTGAACGAGTAAAGTCGCGGTAGTCACATTACGCTCAGGTAAAAGAATAAAGTGCCCCTATAAACAAAACACTGAGGTAACAAGAAGAGAGACATCTGAAAAATTCCATGACAATATCAGAGAAAGAGGGACAAATAAGGTGAAGAGGGTAACATATGATGTAGTGAGTCACCTGAAGGGCATAACAACTCAACTAAGTGTGTATGACGCATTACAACTATCAGAAGATTCTCGAAATAGTCTAATTCAAGCTCTATCTAATAATAAGGTCAGAAAATCATTGCTCATAGAGATGGAACATGAAGAGTGAAATAATTGCATGTCAATCATTTCTTTCTCCGATGATGATGTAAATTGTCGTGAAGAGCATAACCGACCGCTGATGGTTGTGAGCCACGTCGGCAGTAAGTAGATAAAATGAATAATGCTAGATAATGGGTTCATAGTGAATTTGTTGTCATTAATGATGTTGAACGAATTGGGATATCATCGTTCTCATTTGCGCCCTAATAGGATGATGATACAGGGGTTTAATCAAGATGGACACTGGGCGCTCGACAAAATTATATTAACGTTGTAGATAGGGGAGCTAATGACAGATGTCGTTTGTCATGTGATCAATGTGGTAACTACATACAATCTCCTCTTGGGAAGACCTTAGATGCATCAATACGACATTATACCATCGACCCTATAACGCCCTAAATTTTGAGGGTCGAGCAAAGCTTTACTCCCGAGATTCAGAACATCACTTATGCATTATGGATGATGATATTCAGATTTCTTTCATGTTAATGAGTTAAGCATGTAGGGGATTATACTAAACAATACATCATACTCCGGATTTAATTAAGTTAAGCAAGTGCAGAATTCTAAACATATCTGTATAAGTACGTAGATGTTTTACAAGGTTTCTTCCAGAGTATGAGTACGTAACCAGGTTCAATATATACATGTATCGTTTCAAAATGAACAAAATATGGATATATAAAGGTGTCTAACTAAACCCAGATGTCCCAGTGGTCCCTGCCTAATGGTACGTAGCCTAGATTGACTCGACCGAGAGTTAGAAGTAGGAGAATTCCTCCTCCTCATCCAAGAAGTCCTGCTCCATTGCATAGACGTCATCTGCACCTGCATCTACTTCAAAGTCTGGTTGGTGTTTTAAAACACCTTCCCAGAGTGGGAGTGAGTGATCAACTCAGTGGTCCTATAACATAAAAGTTACACGTGTTATCAAGTTCATCAAAGTAGTAATGATAAAGCAATCATAACAATCACTTCCTAACTACTCTTTTTTAATGCAAGAATAGAGTGCAAGTAATGATGCATGCCCTCACATCAATGCTCCCTCACATGCGACTCCAAACACCTATTTCACAAATGAAAACACTTCCTCAACTGTGTGATTCCAACGCCTTTTTGGCGCATCCTAACTAATGCAGTGCGATGCATGGTCGTGTTAGCCAAGCAATTAATTAAGGTCATTCATACAGTAAGTTTGGGAAGCTAAGGTACCTCCCTTTATATCATTGACCCAAATCGAACATTTAGCATTAGATAACCGTAGTGGTCCTACTCCTATGTTTTGGATCCATCTAGGTTCGTCACTTCTAGTTAAACACATACAATGATCAAGTTGTAGGTTCGTCACTCCTAGTCAAACACATACGATAGGCAAGTTGCAAGAAGTTGTGCTCGCAGTCACTACGGAGAGGCTTGTCACCCCAGCGTAGGATGACAGCATGAACACGGTGTCCCATACCACCATACCCGGCTCACGAGTCTTAGTTGCTCACTGGTTATTACGGAAAGGCTCGTCACCCCAGCGTAGATTGACAGCTCGGACACAGTGTCTGATACCACCATGCCTGGCTCATGAGTCTTAGTGGATCATGGTACCATGGTTAAAGTGAATCTTTACATTGGTGAGGGGTACCTTAGATTCAAGCAGTCACGTCCATACATGGTAAACACACAATAGGTCAATCAATTCATTAGGAAAGCTTGATTGGTATGTGCACACGCTAACTTAATCGGCATGGACCGTATAAGTGCCCCTCGTGGCCTAGCCACTGTCGACAATCGTCCTGTGACTCGAATTCATCGAGTTTACCAAAGGTGGTGAGACTAATTCGGCCAACTAAACAAGGACTTTTACTGATTGCCTGTGCTACGTTTATAGCCTCAATCCTACTCAAATGCAGCTAACAACCATGTGTAATAATTATCCCAGCATTCAACAAACAATCCATGTGGATTTCTCATGTGGGCATTTCATCAAACACATAGACCATGCTAATACAACATGCATTTATCAATTAATTTCATATAGGAAATTTTACATATGCATAAGACAATCAAAATCCTATCTTAATACTCGTAGTAAATACAAATCATCAACAGTTTTCTCATATAGACAATTTATCAAACACATAGACTACATTAGTTACAACATATGTCTTATCAATTCTTTATACAGAGAGATTTACATGCATATGACAATGATGAATCCTATATTAGAAATCATGGCAAGCACTAATCACTTTCTATTGCTCATTTAAACATCTCAACAAACACATAGGGTGCATCATTTATTTATCTCAGTTCATAGGTGTATCTCATACAGAAATTAACACATTTAAGACAATACGGTAGCAATCAAGATAGACATAAATCATTAGCTGTCATGAAAGTATTGATAAACCGCAACCTAAGCGTTTATAGTCTGCACCTTTCATTAGTATGCTCGACTCAGACTCGGTCTAAATTCTACTTTTCCAAAAATGGAACGTCGGGCACTTAAATGATGAAACTGGTTAGCTAAGTTAATCAAAGCTATTCAGGAGTTCTACATCGATATTAGGGTTGGTATTTCTTACCCAAAATCATGGCAGAAAGAGGTTTGGTAGTGCAACGGGGTGGTGATTTGGCATGTGGATTCGTGGAAGAAGGTTTTTGCAGCAATCTCCCAAACGTTTCTCTTCTCTGTTTCCTCTTTTATCCTCTCTCTCCCTCTAGGGCTTGTGAAATTCGAATATGGGAGAGAGGGGGTAAAATGAAGGCCATTTATAGCCTCACATGTGATGCAAATGGCCCCAGGACCACTTTATACATGGTTTATACCTCGTTGGTGGCTGTTTTTGATGAACAAAGCTCATAGGGAGGCCCACGACTCATCTACGTCATAGGGTATGCTCCCTGACAGTGGATCCATGTCAGGACATGATTTTGTTGTGATCAGATAAGCCAATCGACCGTGGAGAACCTATGTCAGATCAATGTTCGTATATGTTCAATCGGGGCCACGGTTATACAGATATGTGTAGGAAAATTTCCTTTCCTCCTGGGTGAAGTTTGGTCACAAACTAATAGTTCGAATTCTTCAACTTTGCATGAGAGCGAATGGCCCAATTCACTTAAGTTTCAATTCATTTTCTAAAGATATTTGCATTTCTCACACTCTTAACCCACGGCTCAAGTTGGATGTTTTTGACACTATCTGGACTTGATTGCCGCGATAGTTGTCAAGCCCAGTAGGATGGACATCGTCCTTTAGTTTCATGGTCATCGGACCTCCAGCTTGCGGTCTAGGTCCGTTACAGAGTTTCAATGTACTCCCGAGAGCGACAGGCCCTTGGGATTTCTCCTAGGTCTTTAGGTGGCATTGAGTAAGCGGTACTCTTGATTCTAGGCCTTCTCAAATATGAAAATGGTGGCCCAAGCTTAATCCATAGATTACTTAGCTAAATTCCATCTAAGTTATATAACCGGACGCGGTCCTTTGGTTGTTCTACCTAAGGTTGTACTCGATCTTTGTACGAATTTTTCTAGGATGTTATAGACCCATTAATTCTTTAAATACTGTAGGGAGGGGATTCGATATAAGGTAATGGCAGATGCAAAACCATATACAGAAGAAAAGTCTTTCTTCGCCAATGCCGGCTATTACGATGAGTTTGCTACAGGGAACCGAAAGGAAAGTAATGATAATAAAGCAGCTAGAGGCAAAACAAGCGTAGTACTGGATGGGGTCACCAAAATAGAGTTGTCTGGGAAAGAGAATGTGAAGCAAAAATTTTACTTTGTGCCAAGACACTTGAGACGACTGGGGCAACCTAACATTATTGTCGCCTAAATAATTAGAAATTCTGCAGTCAAATTACACGATGCTACTACCACAGGCAGAAAGGAAGAAACCATTCCCAGTTATGCCTAAAAGGTTTCACGTTGAAGATAACATGAAACATCCTGAACCGATTGACTTCTATGCAGTCTCAAAGGCAGAGATAGAAGAGAAGGTAAATAATAAGATAAACACCGCAAAGTTGACATATGAAGATTTGAAAAGATACATCTCTGTTAGCAGAAAATAATGAAGAATATGGGTTTTGATTGCGAAGAGCTAACTAGGTTGAATAGCAAGAAAGGTATCTTAATCTCGATCGGAGTCGATAAAGAAAAACAAGAGAAGTTTCGCAATTAGGAGGAGAATCGTTGGTAAATATGGTCACTATAGAATCAGTAGAAGAGACGAAAACTAATATGATCAAATATCCTGAGGTGGCTCAGAAGTAAATAGAAGACGGGGGGCATTCGATGATCGACAACTTGCGATAAAAAAACCTACGGACAAAAGAAGAACCCCAGAATACATTCATAAGTGCCAGTCTCCCCGAACAAGAAGCTAACCGATATATTGAATTGTTGAAAGAAAATAAAGATGTGTTTGCTTGGATATATGCAGGAATGCTAGGCCTGGAACCATCAGTGGCGATGCATCGATTAAATATTTCTAAGGACAGAAGACCGATCAAATAAGCGCAGATACGATTCCATCCAGATCTGATTCCCTTAATTGAAGAAGAGGTGAATAAACTAATGAAAGTGAGGTTTATCAGAGAAGTCAAGTATCCTAAATGGATATTGAATATTGTACCAGTGAAAAAGAAGAATGGATAGATCAAGGTATGTGTCGACCTTAGAGATTTAAATGAAGCATGTCCGAAGGATGACTTCCCATTACCAATTACTGAGTTGTTGATTGACGGTACAACTAAGTATGTTGTTATGTATTTTATGGATGATTATGCTGGTATAATCAAATAAGAATGACTCCGGAAGATGAGGAAGCTACAACATTCAGAACATCATTAGGAATCTACTATTACAAGGTTATGCCGTTTGGTCTTAAGAATGCTGGCGCGACATATCAGAGAGCAATGCAAAGTATATTCCAAGACATGATGCACAGGCATGTCAAATGTTACATGGATGATTTAGTGGTCAGGTCAAATGACCATGAGGAACATTGTGAACATCTGGTTTCAGTATTTCAACGGCTCAGAAAGAAGAAACTGAGGATAAACCCGTCAAAATGCACGTTTGGAGTTTCATCGGGAAAGTTCCTCGGTTTTATTGTCAGGCACAGGGGAATTGAAGTTAATCCAGGAAAGATAAGAGCTATTCAAGAAATGCCCCCTCCAAAAACATTAAAAGAATTGAAGAGTTTGCAGAGAAAGTTAGCACGTTCATCACTTTATCTCTAATCTTGCAGGAAGTTGTCAGCCATTTTCCCATCTAATGAAGAAAGGGGTAGAATTTGTATGGGACCAATCGTGTCAAAACACCTTTGATTTGATTAAAGAACTGTTGAAACAACCACCAGTACTAACGGCACCTGTGAAAGGTAGATCCCTCATCCTTTATATTTCTGTAGCAGAAAATTCATTGGGAGCCTTGTTAGTGTAGACAAATGAGCAAGGGAAGGAGATTGTGCTGTATTATTTGAGTAGAACTCTGATAGGAGCTGAATGCAACTATTCACCCATTGAGAAAGTGTGCTTAGCTCTAATCTTCGCAGTACATAACTTAAGGCATTACTATCTCTCTCATGATATAATCTTAATCTCGCAAGTGGAACGTCTCAAGTTCTTGATGACAAGGCCAATGCTATCAGGGAGATTGGCTAAATGGATGCTCTTATTGTCAGAATGCATGATCACTTATAAACCATCAAAAGCAGTAAAGGGACAAGCAATGGCAGATTTCTTGGCAGCCCACCCTGTACAGGATAATTAAATGATCAGTGATGACTTTCTGAACGAGTAGGTAATGATGATAAAATTGCTTGGTATGTGGAAAATGTACTTCAATGACGCTTCTAGGACCTCAAGAACAGGTAATGGAGTGATATTTATCAATCCGCAAGGTGACTTACTGCCATATTCCTTTACGTTAGGTGTAGTGTGCAATAATAACGAAGTTGAATATCAAGCTCTCATTATAGGGATGGAAATAGCCCAAGAAATGAAGATAAAAGCGTTAAGCGTTTTTGGAGATTCTAAGCTAGTAATAAACTAGCTTATTACAAAATTTGAAATAAGAAAGCAAGAACTCCTCTCATATTATCTTCAAGCGCAACAGTTGTTCGAGAAATTTCAGGACATTGAAATCAAGCATATACCGAGGTCAGAGAATGCAAGGGCAGATGCTTTGGCTAGTTTGGTTGTAGCCTTGGCTTGTTCTAATCGAAGCCCTCTTCAAATGACGATCGAAGAAAGAAGGTTTTTGCTGCTTGCTAAAGTTGTTGAAGTTGCTGAAGTATTTCCTGTGTCATGTTTGGAGATTACAATTGATGATTGACGTCAACCTTTTATGGATTATCTCAAATATGATATTTTGTTAGAAGATCCAGCGCAAAAGTTACAAATAAAGCAAAGAGCGAAGAAATTCATTATGTGTAATGAAGAGCTTTACAGAAAGTCCTATAATGAGGTGTTGTTGAGATGCCTGGCTATAGAAGAAGCAAATCAGATATTACGAGAAGCTCATTCAAGAGAATGGGGCTCATCTGGCCGGTAAAAATCTATTTCATAGAGTGCATCGGATGGGGTATTACTGGCCTACAATGTTCAAAGACGCAATTGATTATGCACGTCGATGTCACAAATGTCAGATACATGGTGATGTCATACATGTACCTCTAGAAGACTTGCATCAATCAGTGGCTTCTTGGCCCTTCGCAGCCTGGGGACTCGATGTTATCAGTCCTATAAACCCATCATCATCCAGAGGAAAATGGTACATTTTAGCAGCCATAGATTACTTCTCAAAATGGACTGAAGTCATCATATTAAGAAGTGTGAAAGAGAAGGACGTCGTAAATTTCATACGACATGCAATAATATACCGTTACGGCATTGCGAATAAGATCATCACTGATAATGGAACCCCATTTAAGAATAGGGGAATGGAGAAATTATGTCGAAAGTTAGATATCCAGCATTCGTTCTCGACACCTTATTACCCACCGGCTAATGGATTGGCCAAAGCATTCAATAAGACGATTATGAAAATATTGAAGAAAACAGTTGCAGGAAATTAACACGATTGGGATGAGAATTAGTAAGAAGCTCTATGGGCTTATCGAACAACTCATCGTACTGTTACGAAAGAAATGCCATATTCTTTTGTTTATGGAGTTGAAGTTGTCATCCCAATTGAAACGCAAATTGTGTCGCTTAAAGTAGTAGTACATCAATTGATTACTGATGATGAAAATGCCAAGATCAGGTTGGTATAATTGGATTTGCTAGATGAAAAGTAATTAGCAGCTCAGCAGCGATTACAGATATATCAGACAAGAATCTCTACTACTTTTGATAGAAAGGTTAAGCATTACTCCTTCAAAAGAGGTGATATGGTGTTAATGCTTAAAAGGCCGATAGTGGTCACTCGTAAGACATGGGGCAAATTTGGCCCTAAATGGGATGGCCCATACATAATATCCGAAGTATATTCTAATGGGGCCCATCGGGTGATAGATCAAGAAAGACGAGGTATAAGTATACTAGTCAATGCCCATTTCATATAAATATATCATCCTTAAATGTATATACAGTTTTGATTCAGAAGATTCACGGTCTCAATCAAAAAGGGACAGGCAAAAGCATATAAAGGCAGAACTCTGTATTTCTTTTTAATATTGTATTTCTCTTCAAATACTAATGAAATGCAGGCCTTCAAAGCATATCAAATCTATATTGTCAAATATAAAGTGCCAAGTATATATCACCAATTGCCAATCATTATCTTGTCGCCAAGTTTTAAGTGTTATATTGGAAATTCAACACCCGAATTTGTCAAATTTTGTTGTGCCAAACCATTTAGAATCTGTATCATGTTTTGATAAGTTGGAAAGATCATTTTCATGCATTTTGAGTTGTCCACATCATCGTTGAACTTTTTTACATATTCAAGTTGAAAAACATTGACAAATTTCAAGACTACACACGCTCAAGTACAAGAACTAAAGTTCAGAGCTCAAGCTAAAGTTCAAGATCACTACCTCAAGTCTAGCCAAAGTTCAAGACTTTAAGGACAAGCTTCATGTATTTTAAGTAATTAAAAGCAATCGATGTTTCGATGTTCAAACTCACAATCAAGGTATGGATGACCCTAGATTGACCATAGGTTAGGTCATATTTATTGCATATTGAATTTGGGTCAATGTATAAGTTTATAGGCTTTTCTTCAACTAGTCCTAGCCTTTGTTCGACTAGTCCAAGCATTGGCTCGACCAATCCAAGAAGTTTCTCTACCAGTCCTAGATTTGTTGAGAATTTTCAAGAACTTTTTGTTATGGCTCGACCAGTCGTGGACACTGTTCGACCAGTCGAGTGAACAATCTTGACCAATCGTGTAGTGCTCGACATAAAGTCTAGCAAGATTTTCTTGTCCCACTCGACCAGTTGAGCAGGCCGCTCGACCAGTCGAGTAATGGGTTTATCTTATCGTGCCAAAAATTTTGAAAATTGGTTAGTGCTTCGACCAGTCGAACCGACCCTTAGATCAGTTGATGGAACAGAATTTTTACCTATAAATAGAGGACGAATCTCAGAGTTTTTCATTCATTCTAAGCAAAATCGAGCCATCACTCTGAGAGATAAGTTCCTGCAATTGTGAAGCTATTACTTATTCATTTTAAATTCTATTTATAGCTTTTTGTATTTGATTTTGTGATCTCCATTCAACTCTATTATATTTAAAAAGGGGAATTGTGATTTACCCTTTTGAGATCAAAATCAAATCATGCTAGCCCCAGGTTGAATTAATTTAAAAATCATTTAGACCTAGAACCCTTTCATTTGTGAGATTGGATATTGAATATCGACGTCTACATCGAACTGGTTCTACTGGGGTACATCGGAATCTTCAGATAAGTATTTCAATTTTTTAGTTTTGTGATTTGTGAGATTCAGCCAGGAAAAACTCATAGTGGGGTTTTTGTAATTGTGTAAGCCCATTTGAAAGACACAATTGTGAAGGTTTTAAGGTGAACCTTGGAAAACCTTGTTTCATAGTGAAAGCCAATATCCCGTGAGTGTGGATATTGGGAGTGGAGTAGTTGTGTGGCTGTTTGCTAACAGTTGGTGTACATATAAATGAACCACTATAATTCCTGGAGTTGTGATAGATGATAGTATTTGTTTATGTGTGAATGCTATAATTTACTTTATGCACTTGTGGTGAATGGTGTAATTTCCTTTTATGCACTTGTGGTGAATGTTATAATAACTTAGTATATTTCCTTTGCATCTTTCTAAGTTTGAGTTTTTGATACTTACCAACGTTCCAGTAAGGTTGTCCTACCATAAGCCTTTGATTTTTGGTGTAAGGTTGTCCTTAGAATTCAGTTTGTATCAACCTCTCAAGACTTGTGCATTTGAGGTTGCTTTTATTTGTGCTATCTTTGTATTCTGCATTTATTTTTTAATTTGGCATAGTCCAATTCAAGCCCCCCTCTAGGACTTAGAGCTCGGCCTTTCCAAGTGGTATTAAAGCCTAATAACTCATTTTTTTTATTTGGATTCATTTCCTAAGCTAACCAATCTTGAGCTTATAATATGTCAAATTTTGATAGCCTCTCTATTATTAGGCCTCCACCTTTTGATGGCTCCAACTATGCATATTGGAAAGCCAGGATGAGGATTTTTTTTGAAATCCATGGATGAAAGTGTGTGGCAAGCAACAATGACTAGGTGGACCCCACCTACAGTTGAAGTTCTAAGCACCGATGGAACTAAGTCCTTAAAAGAATCACCATTTTTTACATGGACCACTCTTCAAAAAAAATGAGAATAGTGCCAATGCCAAAGCTTTAATGCAATCGCTTGCGCATTATCACCAGATGAATTCAAAAGAATTATATCTTGTGATACTGCAAAGCAAGCTTGGGATATCTTAGAAATGACACACAAGGGTATGACTACAGTAAAGAAATCTAAACTTCAAATCCTCACCACTAAGTTTGAGGAAATACATATGGAAGAAAGTGAATTATTCATGGACTTCTATACTAAATTGAATGACATAGTCAACTCAATGTGGGGTCTTAGATATAGCATCCCAAAAAGTAAAGTTTGTGCAAAGATACTGCACTCATTACCTGAAAGGTTCAATTCTAAGGTCACTGCCATTCAGGAACTTCGTGATATGGATAATATGGTGGTTGAAGAACTTGTTGGTTCTTTACAAACCTACGAGTTAAATTTCAAGGCTCCTAAAGGTAAGTCCATAGCCCTTAAGACATCTAAATATATTTCTCAAAATAATTCTTGTAATTCTGATTGTGAAAATTTAGAAGATGATATGGTACTATTAGTCAAGAAGTTTTATAAAAATTTTAAAAGCAAAAAGAGAGTTGATTTTTAAAAAACCCTCTGAGAAGAAAAAGGGTAGATATAAAAATTGTAAATCACTTAAATACAACCAATGTTTTAACTACCATGAATACGGGCATTTAACAAATAAGTGTCCAAAAAGGGACAAGCCAAAGAGAAAAGGAATGTTGGCCACATGGGATGAATCATCTTGCTCTGAAGCTTCTTTTGAGTTAGATGATTCTGAACCTGAATCTTCTAATGAGGTGTAACGTCCCGAATTTCGAAGGTTGAGCAAAGCTCTACTCTCAAGATCCAACACATCACTTATGTAACATGGATAATGATGTTCAGATTTTGTCCATATTAATGAGTCAAACATGAGTGGGATTATACAAAAACAACATATCATACTCTGGATATAATTAAACTAAGCAAGTAGAAGTCTGAAGCATATATATTTAAGTGTGTAAAGGTTTCACAATCTCCAGAGTATGAGTATGTAACTGGGCTGAATATATACATGTATTATTTCAAAATATACAAAATGAGAAAATGTAAGGTGTCCAACTAAAACAAGTATCCCAGTGCTCCCGGCGAATCAGCACGAGGTCTACCTAGACCCGCTTGCGAGCTGAAAGTAGGAGAACTCCTCATCCATAAAGTCCTGCTCTGTCGCATAGACTTCATCATCACCTGCATCTAAACTAGAGTCTGGTTGGTGTTTTAAAACACCATCCCAGGGTGGGAGTGAGTGATCAACTCAGTGGTATTATAAGGCAAAGGTTAACATGTTATCAAGTCAATCAAGTAGTAATAATAAAGCAACATAACAATTACTTCCTAACTACTCTTGTTAATACAGGTATGGAGTACAAGTAATGAAGCATGCCCTCGCATTAAAGCTCCCTCAACAAGCGACTCCGACACCTAATTTTGCATATGACAACACTACCTCCTGTGCGACTGCAACACCTTTAAAGCACGTCCTAACTAATGCGATGCAATGCATGGTCATGTTAGTCCAGTAGTTAATTAATCTTATTCATACAGCAGATTTGGGAAGCTAAGGTACCTCCCTTTATATCATTGACCCGAACCAAAGGATCCATCTAGGTTCATCACTCCTAGTCAAGCACATACGATAGGTAAGTTGTAGGGTCATCACTCTCAATGAAAAGCAGTCGATAGGAAAATTTGAAAGTTTATACTCGCAGTTACTACGGGGTGGCTAATCACCTTGGCATTGGCTAACAGCTCGAACACAGTGTCCTATACCACCATGCCCGGTTCACGAGTCTGAGTTGCTCATTGGACACTACGGAGAAGCTCGTCACCCCAGCGTAGGCCCCACCATGCCCAACTCATGAGTCTTAGTGGATCGTGGTACCATGGTGAAAGTGGGCCTTTACATTGGTGAGGGGTACCTTAGATTCAAGCAATAGTGTCCATACATGGTAAACACATAATGGGCTGATTAGTTTGTTAGGAAAGTTTGATTGGTATGGGCACACGCTGACTAAATCAACATGGAGCGCATAAGTACCACTCGTGGCCTAACCACTGTTGACAATCTCGTGCGACCCGGATTCATCAAGTATACCCATTGTGGCGAGACTAATTCAGCCACCCGAACAGGAACTGTTATTAATTGCCTGGGCTAGGTTGTAGCCCCAATCTTACTCAAATGGAGCAGTTAAATACATGTGATAATCAATTCAGCATTTAACAAAAAATCTAAGTGAAATCCTCATTTGAGCATTTCACCAAACACCTTGATCATGTTACCAAATACTAGTATTTTATCAATCATTTACATAGGGGCGAATATGATTTCATGAAAGAAACTATACATATGCATTAGGCAAGAAAGAATCCTATCTTAATACTCTTAACAAATACAAATCATTAATAATTTCTCATTCAGACAATTTATTAAACACTTAGGCTATAGTTCACCAGATGCGTAGACTAGGTTAGTTACAACGTATATTTTAACAAATCCTTATACAAGAGGTCAGCATACATATACCAATGATGAATCCTAGATTGGTAGATATGATAAGCACAAATCATATTTACATGTTCATTCAAACATTTCAACAAACACATGGGATGCATATTTTGTTCAACATAGTTCATATATGTAAAATATATCAAAATCGGCGTATCTAAGATGGTATGGTAGCAATCAAGTCAGACATAAATCATTAGCTGACATTGAAAGTATTGAAAACCATAACATAAGCATTTATAGTCCACACCTTTCGTCGGAATACTCGATTCGAACTTCATTTGAATTCTACGTTCCCGAAAACGGAACGTCGAGCACCTATACAATGAAATAGGTTAGCTAGTTTGTCAATTACTCTGGATCTCTATGCCAAGATTAGGGTTAGGATTTCTTACCCAAATCTCAGCCGAATCAGAGTGTGTAGCATAACGGGGAGGTGATTTGAGGCATGGAGTCATGGGAGAGAAACACTGCAACAATCTCCCAAGATCTCTATTATCTCCTTCCTCTTTTTTCTTCTTTTCTCTCTCTTTCCCTTAGGGTTTTGGGGAAATTCGTATATGAGAGAGGTGAGGTGATATAAGGGTTATATATAAGTCCAGAAGTGATGCAAATGGCCTCAGGGCCACTATATACATGGGTTATACCCTTTGGGCAGCTATTTTTGACAAACAGGGCTCACAGGGAGGCCCACTACCCTCATACATCATAGGGTAAGTTCTCTAACAATGGATCTATGTCAGGATGTGGTTTCGGTGTGATCGGATAGGCCGATCGACCGTGGAGGACCCGTATCAGATCAACAGTCGTACTTACTCGATCAGGGCCACAAGTATACGGACATGGGCAAGGAAATTTCCTTTTCCCATAGGTGAAGTATGGTCAGAAACTGACGGTCCAAAATCTCCAATTTCACACATGAGCAAATGGCCCAATTCACTTAAGTTTCAATACATTTTCTAAAGATATTCGCGTTTCTCACATACTTCACTCAGGGCTCAAGTTGTGCATTTCTGGACACTATCTGGGCTCAATTTCCATGATGGTTATCAAGCCCAGTAAGACGAACATAATCCTATAGTTTCGCGATCATCAGATTCTTGACGTGCGGTCCAGGTCTGATACGGGGTTTCAATGTACTCCTGAGAGAGACAGGCCCTTAGGATTTTTCCTAGGTCTTTATATAGTGTTGAATATGTGGTATTAATGGTTTTAGGTATTCTCGTTTATGACAATGGTGGCCCAAACTTAATCCACTGATTATTCAGTTTAGTACTTAACTAAATTCCACCTTAATTACAACAGAATATAGTCTTTAGGTGGTTCTACCTGAGGTGGTACTCATGTCTTTGTATGAATTTTTTCAAGACGTTACATGAGGTCAAGGCTTTAATGACTCTAGCCAGAGTCACTTCCTCAGAGAGCTTTAATGACTCTAGCCAGAGTCACTTCCTCAGAGAGTTTTGATTCAACTTATTATGAAAATCTGAGTGACCCTTAAAACGATGAAGATTTACAAGATGACTATAATGCCCTATACAGGGAAAGTTGTAAGATAGTTGTAAAACTTAAACTTTAGAAAGAAAAGTTTTTAAAGTTAAAAGAAGATTTTGAAAATTTAGTTTTAGAAAAATCGCATCTTTCTGATTGTTTTGAAAAGTCTAAATGTGATTTAGATTTTAAAACGTCCCAAGTTGAAAATCTAAAATCATAAAATGAAAAACTAAAACTAGAAGTCTCTTCTCTCTTAAATTTAAAGGATACTTGGAGGTATGCCCATGGTGATCCTAAATTAGAAAAATTGCTAATCGGATCAAGAAAATGTGGAGATAGATCTGGTCTGGGCTATGATAAGAATACGCCTCTAAAATGTAAGTCTACTCCTCCTATGTTTGTTAAAGGGGAGTCCTCCAACTCAAAAGGGAAAAGTCTTAATCAAAATGGTTTTAAAAATCCTAAAACTTTTCTGCCTACTAAATCTAAAAACAACCATATCAATTTTAGAAATTAGAATTATAACCCCTTGGCTGAGAAAATTGTGGATCAACTCAAGGAGCTTCTGAAATCTAACTCTAATGGTAGAATGTATAACAACTACAAGCATAGCAAAACTAACATTGCTCCCCAAAATAATAATGAAATGGGTTCCTAAGGTTATTTGTTTGGTTGCCCACACCGCTTTTAAGGCTTCGAGTCAATTAAAGTGGTACCTAGACAGTGGTTGCTCTAGATAAATGACAGGTGACAAAGATTTGTTCACCAATCTTAAAGATATGACTGATGGTTTAGTCATTTCAGTGATGGTAGCAACTGCAGAATAATTGGCTAAAGTATGGTTCAACTCTTCAATCTTCCTCCTTTTGAGAATGTTTTGTTTATAGAATGCCTTAAGCATAATCTCTTAAGCATTTTTCAAATTTGCGATAATAAACATAGCGTCAAATTCACTAATTAAGGGTGTGAGTTTCTAATGAGAAAGGTTCTGTGATATTAACTGGTTGTAAAACATCTAAAAATTGCTATATAGTTAGTGATTCGAGCTCATCTAAGTTA
Source organism: Magnolia sinica (assembly GCF_029962835.1). NCBI lineage: Eukaryota > Viridiplantae > Streptophyta > Magnoliopsida > Magnoliales > Magnoliaceae > Magnolia > Magnolia sinica. The sequence continues at coordinate 72,413,789 of NC_080573.1, forward strand.
TCATGTTACATGGTCTAGACCAATGAGACCGAATTATGGCATAAATGCCTAGGACATGTACACTACCATAATCTTTATAGACTGAGCAAAGACAAATTAATAAGAGGTCTACCCAAGTTTAAAAAAATGGATAAAACTTGTGGTAAATGTCAGATTGGGAAACAAACTAGGAGTACTCACAAGAAAGTGAACTCCAGTGCCACATCCAAACCCCTGGAACTCATCCACATAGATCTTGTTGGACCTACTAGAACGGAGAGTCGAGGCAGTAAGAAATACATTCTGGTAATAGTGGATGACTTTACCAAGTATACATGGGTAGCTTTCATGAGAGAGAAGTCTAAAGCTCTTGATGAAGTGAAAAGGATACTCAAGCGTATCCAAACTGAGAAGGAATCAAATGTTTCAAAAATCTGAAGTAATCATGGATCAGAATTTGATAATAACAATTTAAGAAGTTCTATAGCGATCATGGGATATCGCATGAATTTTCTGCACCTAAGGCACCTCAACAAAATGGGGTTGTTGAAAGGAAAAATCGTTTCCTTTAAGAAATGGCCAATGTTATGTTAAATAGCATGAAATTACCTAAAAATTTATGGGTTGAAGCTGTGAACATTGCATGTTATATAATAAACAGTGTTTATACTAGAAAATCAAATGATAAGACTGCTTATGAATTGTGGTTCAATAAGAAGCCCACGATCAAATACTTTCGAGTTTTTGGCAATAAGTGCAATATTTTATGTGACCGTGAAAAATTAGGGAAGTTCGACACTAAAAGTGACGAAGGGATTTTTCTAGGGTATGATCTAAATAGTCGAGCCTATCGAGTTCTCAACAAGAGAACCAATGTTATTCAAGAGTCCATTAATGTGGTTATAGATGATCACTTGAATACACTTGTCTCTAGTTCAGAAGATGATGAAGTCTCTATATTTGATAAACCAGACTCTTCATCTAGTCAAAATAACTCTGAAATGTGGTCAGTTAAAGACCATCTAACTGATCAAATTCTTGGGAACCCTCTCACTAGTGTGCGCACTCAAAGACAATTAGAGAACATATGTAATTATGTGTACTTCACTTCCCAGATTGAGCCAGTCAACGTAAAAGAAGCGCTTACAGATGAAAACTGGATAGTAACCATGCAAGATGAACTAAATCAATTTACAAGGAATGATGTGTGGTATTTGGTTCCTAGACCTAATGATAAATATATAATTAGAACTAAGTGGATCTTTAAAAATAAATATGATGAATTAAGAAATATTATAAGAAACAAGGCAAGACTGGTTGTACAAGGGTACACTCAGATAGAAGGTATCGATTATGATGAAATCTTTACCACAATAACTCATCTTGAATCTATCAGATTATTTATATCCATTGCTTGTTTCAAAAAGTTTAAAATCTATCAAATGGATGTCAAGAGTGCTTTCTTAAATGGTGATTTACATGAGGAAGTATATGTAAAACAACCTAAGGGTTTTGAAGACCCTAAACACACTGATCATGTTTATTGCCTGAAAAAGGCACTCTATGGTTCAAAACAAGCTCCTAGGGCAAGGTATGAGAAGTTGACTAAGTTTTTACTAAGTCATAACTTTATAATAGGAAGTGTTGATAAGACATTGCTTGTAAAGAAACACAATGATCTCATACTTATGGTACAGATATATGTTGATGACATTATTTATGGTTCTACATATTCTAACCTGTCTACTAAGCTTGCAGAATTGATGAAGACCAAGTTTGAAATGAGCATGATTGGAGAACTGAACTATTTTTTGGGTCTACAAGTGAAACAACTTGAGGACAGGACTTTTATTTCTCAAACCAAGTATGCTCTAAATTTGGTAAAGAAGTTTGGATTTGAGAATGGTAAAAACTTTGATACTAATATGAGTACGACTCTTAAGCTCTCTAAAGATGTAACATGTAAAAGTGTAGATCCTAGGTTGTATCGTAGTATGATTGGTAGCTTATTATATTTAACTGCGAGCTGACCTGATATAGCATTCAACGTAGGTATTTGTGCTAGATATCAATCATATCCTAAAGAATATCACCTGATTGGTATCAAGCGAATTATGAGATATGTCGCAAGTTCGACCAATCTTGGCCTTTGATATCCATATGATACCAATGTTCAATTAGCTGGTTATACGAATGCTGACTAGGCTGGGAATATAGATGATCAAAAGTCTACCAGCGATGGATGTTTTTATGTCGGGAACTGTTTAGTTTCATGTCATAGCAAGAAACAAAGTTCCTTTTCACTATCCATAGCTAAGGCTAAATATATTATAGCTAAAAATGCATGCACTCAGCTTGTGTGGATGAAAAGGATGCTAAATGACTATGGATTTGTGCAAGATACTATAGTTCTTTATTGCAATAAGTCTAGCGCGATCAACATCTTTAAACATCTCATCCAACATTCACGAACTAAGCATATTGACATTAGATATCATTATATTCATGAATTAGTGGAAGACAAATTATTTCTTTGGATTATCTTCAGACTGAAAATCAACTTGCAGATATTTTCACATAGCCACTTGACAGAAACATGTTCACTAAATTAAAAATTGATATTGGTATGTGTAATGTGATTTGAGATTATTATGTCTTCTTATATCATATTGTATATTGTTATTTTTTACAAATTTATTGGATTTCAAAAATTAATAAAATTGCACATTTTTGGGTCTACACGACCAGTCGAGTACACACTCGACCATTCGTGGCACGACCATTCGAGTATGTACATGACTAATCAAGTAGTGCGTGTAAGGTGCTTTTAAGATGAGAAAAACACTTTTTCTTCACTTTCTTCATCTTCTCCAACAGCCCCTTTCATGACCGATCGAACCCACCTTCGATTGTAACTTGGTTAGTGCGTCTTTTCCATTTTTCTTTCAGATTTTTGGTTCTTTACACTTCTATTTACTTGATTCTAAGGTTTATTTCAAGGTTTCTAGTGAATTCCTTGCATTTCTAGCTAAAAATCTGATTTGGGTGAAATCCATAAACCCATCTTGCATTCTAGTTTTACTTCTTGCAATGGAAGGTAGATATAAGAAGAGAACCACTCGTGGTCCTTCTTCTTCCCGTTCCACTCCGATTTCGATTCGTACTCTTCGACCACTCGAAGAGGACCCGGAATATGTGTGGGATATTCATCTCCACAATGTCATAATTGAACGAACTATTAATTCCAACCATCTGGTTCCTTTCAACATCATTCCCCTCCTTGTGGCTGTAGGATGGGCTAACATATTGAATTAGGGCGGACCTGCATATCGGTCCATTGCCCAGGCGATGTATGCATGCATTAGTGATGTGTCTATTGAAGATTTAACCTTCACTATTACGTTTAGAGAAGGTACATTTCCAGTAGATCGTCACTTGATCTCAAGTTTAATGGATATTCCTATTGATGATGAAGGAATACCAATATCTTCATTGGCTGCTAAATTGACTAAATCTGAAAAACAAATGTTAACCAGAGATTCGTGCAACATGAACTCGAATTGAAAATTCAAGATTGCGCTCTGATCCAATCATATGTTACCCAGATACAAAGTTTTTCATCGTATTTTTATCTCGAATGTTTACCCGAGATCTAGTAACAAGACTGAATTAACTTCTTTCATGGTGCGCATTCTTCACTTAGTTGTTTCTGGTATTCAAGTGTGTCTTCCATCTCTAATTTGTTATATGATAATTCAATTTCATCTCCATCCAAGCCATATCGATATACCTTTCGCTTACTTGATGATCACCCTTGCTACTCATGGTCATGCCAACTGGAGAAGCTCCTATTTTCCATCTTCCCTTCAACAATTCCAACATTAACAAGATGAATCTGAAGTTGACTCCTGGCCAAGTTGATAGGGATGCTGGAGGAGCTACTGAAGAAGCTGGAGAGGAAGATGCACTACCCCCTGATGATGTGACTATGGATAATATCTTTGATGAATTAGAATATGATTCTGAGACTGATTCTGATTATCAGCCATCTGCTTTTGATGAACGTTTGAGAACCTTAGAGGAAAAGGTGGAAGGTTTGCATGTATCCCAAGAGACTCAATTCATAAGTGCAAATATCTTCATCGCATAAATAAGGGATTATATCAAATTGATCCATCTATTCCTACTCCATCTTATGGTTCTAACTAGTAGTTATTCATGTTGGGTTTGTAATAACTCTTAACTTTTCTTGTGCTTGAATAGTACTTGGACATGTTTGGTTTATGCTTCATGACGATATTTTGAACATGTTATTATGCTTCATGTTGTTATTTTGATACTAATCTATGGACATGTTTATGCTATTCACTCCCTTAAATCATACTCTTATCTTATATTTTTCTTCAATCCTCTCTTTCATTTTCTTTCCTTTGTCATATTGTGACAAAAACGGGGAGAAATGTGGTATATATGTATATGATGATCGTTGGGGATGTGTGATTGTGGATATATATATATATATATATATATATATATATATATATATGGGTATATTTTTTTGGATATGTATTTGTTTAATACAAGGACTTTACAAATCACCTTCGCCTGGATTTAGGGGGAGTATTGGATTGTGAGGGAGTTGTAGTGAGTTGTAGTAACATTACTGGTGTATGATTCTGTATTGAACTGGTGCATGGTTCTTTAGTTGGTTTAGTCACAAATTTAACAAAGGGGGAGATTGTAAGTGCTATATTGGGAATCTAGCAACTGGATTTCTCAAATTTTGTTGTGCCAAACCATTTAAAATCTGTATCATGTTTTGATAAGTTGGAAAGATCATTTTCATGCATTTTAAGTTGACCACATCATCGTCGAACTTTTTACATATTCAAGTTGAATAACATTGACAAAGTTCAAGACTACAAGTTCAAGTATAAGAATTGAAGTTCAAAGCTCAACCTAAAATTCAAGATCACTACCTTAAGTCTAGCTCAAGGTCAAGACTTCAAGGACAAGCTTCATGTATTTCAAGTATTCGAAAGTGATCGATGTTTCAATGTTTCAAACTCACAATCAAGGTATGGATGACCCTAGATTGACCATAGGTTAGGTCATATTTATTACATATTGAATTTGGGTCAATGTATAAGTTTATAGGCTTTTCTTCAACTAGTCGTAGCCTTTGTTCCACTAGTCCAAGCACTGGCTCGACCAATCCAAGAAGTTTCTCGACCAGTCCTAGATTTGTTGAGAATTTTTAGGAACTTTTTGTTATGGCTCGACCAGTTGTGGACACTGCTTGACCAGTCGAGTGAACAATCTCGACTAGTCGTATAGTGTTCGACTCAAAGTCCAGCAAGCTTTTCTGGTCCCACTCGACTAGTCGAGTAACAAGTTTATCTTATCGCGCCAGAAATTTTGAAAATTGGTTAGTGCTTCGACCATTCAAACTGACCCTTAGACCAGTCAAGGGAAGAAAATTTTTACCTATAAATAGAGGACGAATCTCAGAGATTTTCATGCATTCTAAGCATAATCAAGCCATCACTCTGAGAGATAAGTTCCTGCAATTATGAAGCTATTACTTATTCATTTTAGATTCTATTTATAGATTTTTGTATTTTATTTTGTGATCTCCATTCAACTCTGTTATATTTAAAAAAGGGAATTGTGATTTACCCTTTTGAGATCAAAATCAAATCAAGCTAGCCCTAAGTTGAATTAATTTAAAAATCATTTAGACCTAGAAACCTTTCATTTATGAGATTGGACATTGAATATCTATGTCTACATCGAACTGGTTCTACCGGGCTACATCAGAATCTTCAGATAAGTATTTCAATTTTCTGCTTTTATGGTTTGTGAGATTCAGCCAGGAAAACCTCATATTGGGGTTTTTGTATTTGTGTAAGCCCATTTGAAAGACACAATTGTTAAGGTTTTAAGGTGAACCTTAGAAAACCTTATTTCATAGTGAAAGCCAATATCCTGTGGGTGTGGATATTGGGAGTGGAGTAGTTGTGTGGCTATTTGCTAATGGTTGGTGTACACACAAACAAACCACTATAATTCCTAGAGTTGTGGTGGATGATAGTATTTGTTTATGTGTGTGAATGTTGTAATTTACTTTATGCACTTGTGGTGAATGGTGTAATTTCCTTTTATGCACTTGTGGTGAATGGTGTAATTTCCTTTTATGCACTTGTGGTGAATGTTGTAATAACTTAGTATATTTCCTTTGCCTCTTTCTAAGTTTGAGTGTTTGATACTTACCAACGTTCTAGTAAGGTTGTCCTACCATAAACCTTTGGTTTTTGGTGTAAGGTTATCCTTAGAATTTAGTTTGTATCAACCTCTCCAGACTTGTGCATTTGAGGTTTTTGTGCTATCTATCGTTTATTCTGCATTTATTTTTTAATTTGGCATAGTCTTATTCACCCCCCTCTAGGGCTTAGAGCTTGGCCTTTTCACAAGTATATATTGCCAATCGCCAATCATTATCTTATCGCCAGGTACGAATTGCAAGTTGCCAATGATTATCGCTGAATTGCCGAATTTCCGAATTGCCAAAAGTTGTTATTACTATCATTATCTTGCTAACACATGGCTATCAAAATTAATAGCACCACAAGTTGATATACTATCTTAATTATAAAGTTTCGTCTCATATCATTAACAAATGTGGTATATTAATTTTGATTGATTATTTCAGCAAGGCCAATTCATCATTTATAGATGGTAGAATAAGCTTATTAAGCTAAGTATGAGAATCACGATAACAATGGTGACTTATCACATATGATAGCGAGAAAGACGCCGCTATGAAGCCAAACATATATTAGGCTTATCATTATGGGCGATGGCGATATGGCAGAACTATACGAGTAGTAGTGTTGCCTGTGGCCTTAAAAAGCCCAAAGAGAGCATCATGCGCACCCATGCGGGCAATGACCTATGCCGTCTGTATAGCTTCAAGCAGCTTCATATGGGCAGCCAGAGAGTGCCCCCTGTCGAATGGGTCTAACCTTGAAGACGAAGGAAAAGTGAGTCTCTGAAGCAGGATGACTCCCCAAATCCTTGGCTTGATTTCAGTAGTAACGCATGAGGACAGTCCTTTGAAGCAAGATGACCCCTCATTAATGGACTAGCGGCCTTAGATTTGGTACCCGACGGTAACCTTGTGCACCCCGTGAACTCTAAAGAGTTACTGTGGCCAACCCTGTGCATAAATCCTATTGAGTTCATGACCCCGGTAGCTTCACTAGGCCCCTCTAATAGATTATGGTTTGTGAACTCCCCGTTTGCGATAAGCCCCGTGAACTTTAGAGAGTTACAGTGACCATTCATATAAGACCAAATCCAACTACTCATGAGTCTAAAATGTGATTGCTTCAACTACTTATGAGCCTAAACTGTGTGTGCAACTAACTGGAACCAAAATTTAGTTCCGCCCATTCTAAAATATCATATAGGCAATGTTATGCTGACCATTATAATAGCTTATTACTTTAATTAGCATGTGTCTATCAAATATGCTTACGAGAATTGCTCGAGCTTAGAAATACTGTGAATCTTCAATCACTACGTAATTCTGAAAATGTGTATACTCATATGTTTCATATAAAGATGTGATATCAAAATAAATGCAAGAAAGTAAAATGTCGATATTTCCTGTTCGAATACAACAATGTAGAGCTTGATCATTACATTTGCTATTTTCTACTCCAAAGAAGATGAACTTTCAATGATGATATGTTTGTCCTTTTGAGGAAAACGACAATGTTTTTCTGCCTCTCGTCCTCTTGATACTTCAGGAGTACTGCCTTCCATAATTGGCAAGGGAGGAGGATAAAATTTCAAAGAATCATCATTCTTTTTCTGGAAAATCTGAAGATTGGTGGGTATTCTTCATACTTTAGGAGTACTCCCTTCCATAATTGGCAAGGGAGGAGGATAAAATTGCAAAGAATCATCATTCTTTTTCTGGAAAATCTGAAGATTGGTGGGTATTCTTCAGAGGCGTACCAAAGGTTGCCCATCCCTTAAGGGTATCAGCCGGTTTTGATTCAAAAATATTGTCTTCTAAAGAAATCTTTATACAAAGTTGGCCTGGAAAGGGGGCACGATCTACTTCTTCAAAACAGCCAATGCCTTGGTCTTTTTGATAACTTTTTAGCTGTGGTGAAAGAATCCATATGGCATGATCTACTGAGTAATAATGTTTCACTAAGTAATACTGATGAGCCCACCAGTGCATCCAGTAGTAAGAAGCGCTAAACGGATAATTATAACTAGGAATATGAAACGCGAGCTAGTGTGAACGTTCAGGAGTTTCTTCCATATCAGAGCCCAATTGTATGACCCAATTTCGTAACTTCTCATTTCTCTAGTAACAATATCACAAGTCTTCGGCACAGTTTGATCGAATCCAAACTGGTGAGCAAACTTGCTGGGATAGTATGGTTCATGCCAGAATACGCTACCTTTCCTTAAAGGAAGAGTACTAGATCTGATGGAGACAAGGAAAGAATGTTCACCAAATGAAATGGAATCATCATCAATAATTGTTGTCTTCAGGAGAACTAGTGAACGGAAATTGATGGAAGTCGATAGGATCATTTCTTTCTATCTTCGTAGTGACCCAGCCATTCGACTTCTCGATCATCTTTCTTAGTTGGTAATGTTGAAGAGGGAGACGATCAGGGTTCAAACATGCTCTTCTAGAATTAACAAATGTCCAAGGGAAATAAAATCCTAGCCAACCCACAAAGAAATGCCATGGGGTACAGACAGCAAAAGAGTCGGAAGAAGAATTCTTGGAACCAGAGATAACATCTCCGAAAGCATGGTACAGGGAACACAAGATTGAGGGAGCCAACGAATATTTTTGGCCTTCTACCATGGCACCTGCTACTACGAAGAAGGATGGTCTGATAATGTCTGTTTATTCAGAATCTAAGAATATCACTTTGCTCAACTAGTAGGCAAAGAAGGCAGCCAGTTCATAGGAAGAACTATATTTGGAAATACCCTTGGCACTTTGGTGGATGGTCTTGAGTTCTTAATAGTTTTGACCTGCGAAGCTGTTATGATGAAGAAATGATCATTAAAATCAGACTGTATAAGATTGAAGTTAAAAAGAAAGGGGGAGATATACCGTAATTTTTTTAAAAAGTAAGCTAGCCATTCAAGAGAAGTAATGTAATTAGGTTGAGGAGAGTTGGCCAATGCACTGAAGAGTTCAAGAGTGGACTTTGAAATTTCAAATTTACTATCTCCTGCATAAGTTAAAGCGAGCTCTCCATTAGAGGGTACATAGGCATCGAAGATGTTAGCCATAATGGGAAGACCTGTTATGCAAAGAAGATCCCATAAGGTGATGCTCATTTCGCCTAAGGGAAGATGAAATGAGTTGGTTATTGGGGACCAATGATTGAGGAAGCCTCTAAAGATAGTAGCATCCCCATGAAAATCCTCTGACTTAGTTATGATTGCATCAGAGAGATTGATTTGTTCCAGAATGGTTGTGTGTCTTCGAACAATGGCTCGAGCCCAAGCGCTGTAGAAATTACGAAGAGATAGGAGACCTACTGCCAAGAATTTTTCTGAATTCCAGGGTAGTCTTTCGGAGAAGAAGAGTTGTTGAGCGGTCTTGAAATAATGTGCAGGGAAAGGATGTTAAGGATTGTGACATGGACGTAAACATCCCATTTTATGAATCCTACTAGCTCTTTGATGGGGCTCATTCTTTTCTAGATAGCCTATCAGAATTCTTGGCTCTTTCATGATCCAATTGTCCATAGAGACAGAGATATTTCGTCAATCGAAAGGTTCACTATGAAGAATTGACCAGTGACACTGCAAGTTGATGTGAATAACAGTCAGTTTGTTGGTAAAGGGGTTGTGAAGCTCTAAAGTTTCTTTGTTTATTTCTACATATTTCCAAGAATGGTGGAAAGGTTGGTTGGACCTTGAAGAAGATAAATGATTCCTTCTTCTCGAAAAGGATGTCGATAAGCGATGCATGATCTTAAACTAAGAGTTGTTGGGCTGAAGATGGAAGTGTTAAAAGGGGAAGAAAATTGAGCAGAGTTTCAGAACAGGGGGTTTTTGGCACTAAGTGCTGGAGACTTGCGTGGGCAAGTTGCGCGAAAAAGGGGTTTGGCAGAGAAGAAAAATTTTTAAGTAGGAAATTCCTGGAAGTTCTGATATTTATAGACTAGTACGACCTGCCATGGGTTGCGTGGGTGTGAGTTGCACGGACCCGCGTAACTCAAAACCATGGGAAGAAAATTGATCCTTTAAATGGACCTAGAAGGGTCAAATCTCGGATCAAGGGGGCATCTGTTGAGGTATAAAATTTGGTTAAGGGGAGGAGCTTTAAGGAGAAGAATTGGTGAAAGAAGTGAAGGATAGAGATGAAAGGCAGGCAAGTGGCGCGGGAACCATGTTGCGTAAGAGCTGAGTTGTGCGGATCTGCGCAACTCGACATTGGTCATGATGGGTTACGTAAATATCTTCAGAAAGGGACAAATTAGGAATGTGAAGTGGGGTCCACGACACAGGATTCAAGGGCTCACATGTGTGGAAGCCTATAAATACCCCCTACCTCCCTCATTTATAGGATTAGATATTTAGAAGACCAGTGCCTCTGATAGGTATTGGGATGGAGAGAAGGAGAGAGAGTGCAGAGTGTAGAAGGCCTAGGCCGTGCTACTCCTGGCGAGTTGCGCCGGCCCACGCAACTCCTCGGCCCGCGCAACTCCCATGAGTTGCATGGGTACTTTTTGAGGTAACTGTTGTGTTATAATTTTACAGATCCTCAAGCTATTCTAGATATTTCAAAGGGATCCAAGCACCCATTTATCATACCAATAAAAGATGAAATGCATGGGAAGCCTGCACGACTCATCTCCCCTAGAGATATGATCAATATGGGACGAATGCTGCCGAAATTCATATTTCAAGCTTTACTTAATATTTATATTTCTGCATTTCTAAAATTCTATCCCGGAATCAAAGAATCAAAAATATGTAACAAATTCAGAATGAATAAAATTGATGATTATTTTCTTTGTTTTACATTTTGTCACTTTGAGTGAGATTATTCCCCAAATTAAATGCTTTTCATTTCTGATCGAAATAGTAATGATGATCTATCACATATAATAGCGAGAAAGATTCCTCTATGAAGCCGAACATGCATAAGGCTTATCATTATGGGCGATGGCAATATGGCAGAACGATACAGATAGCAGTGTCGCCTGTGGCCTTAAAACGTGTGGAAAGAGCATCACGTGCACCTATACGGGCAGTGACCTAGGCCGTCTGTACAGTTTCAAGCAGCGTCACGTGGGTGGCTAGAGAGCACCTCCTCGTGAATGGGTCTGACCTTGCAGATGAAGGAAAAGTGAGTCTCTAAAGTAGTATGACTCCCCCGATCCCTAGCTTAATTTCAGTAGTAACGCGTGAGGGCAGGTCTCTGAAGCAAGATGACCCCTCATTGATGGACTGGCGGACTTGGATTTGGTACCCCACAGTAGCCTTGTGCACCCCGCGAACTCTAGAGAGTTATTGTGCCAACCCTGTGCATAAATCCTATTGAGTTCACTGCCCCGGTAGCTTCACTGGGCCCCACTTATGGATCACGATTTGTGAACTCCCTAGTCGCGATAAGCCCAATGAACTCTAGAGAGTTACAACGGCCGTTCGTGCATGACCAACTCCAACTACTTATGAGTCTAAACTGTGATCACTATAACTACTTACGAGCTTAAACTATGAGTGCTCCAACTACTTAAGAGCTTAAACTATGTATGAAAGTGTTCAGTCCAGTCAAGTTTAGTCAAGTTCAGTCAAGTCAGGTTCAGTCCAGTCAAGTTTAGTATAGTCAAGTCCAGTCAAGTCAAGTTCAGTATAGTCATGTCCAGTCAAAATGTGTTCAGACAAAAGTATATTTATCCTTCTGACAAGAGTCATGGTGTCTTTCTATCTCTTATCTTCTTAACGATAAAGAAATATTATCTCGCATAGTCCTCAAAGGTGGCAGAGAATAAAATAGTAAAGAATTATCATTTTCTTTCGGACGGCTTGATGACTCAGATATATTCTTTCAATTCCTTGAAGGAATGCTGAGTTCTATCCATCTTTTAAGAGTAGCAGCATGCTTTGCTTCGCAAGTATTATCTTCCAAAGAAATATTTATGCGAAGCAGACCTGGACAGGGGGAGCATAATCTGTCTCTTCAAAATAACCTATACCTTGGTCTTTCTGATAATTTCTTACATGCGCATAATTTGTCTCTTTAAAGAAATCCTATACCTTGGTCTTTCTGATAATTTCTTACATGCGCATAATTTGTCTCTTTAAAGAAATCCTATACCTTGGTCTTTCTGATAATTTTTTACATGCGGCGAAAGAATATGTATGGCATAGTCTACTGGGCACACCAACGCATCCAGCAATAAGAAGTATGGACTGGATAGTTATAGCTGAGAATTATGAAGCGAGATCCAGTATTAATATTAAAAATTTATCTCCAGCTATATGATCAGCTGGGATAATATGGTTCTTACTAGAAGTTGTTACCTGCTTTCAATGGAAGAGTAATGGACAAGATGAAGACAAGAAACGAATGTTTGACAAAAGAGATGAAATCATTGTCGATTACTTCTATATCCTCCGGAAAGCTAGTAAATGAAAAGAAGTGTTCTCTATTTTTTTGAATCAGCAAAGGTCCAAGGAAAATACACTCCTAGCCAATTTATAAAGAAATGGCAAGGAGTACAAACTAGAAAAGACTCAATGGTTGAACTTTTAGAGCCAGAAATGACATCTTTGAAAATACAATATAATGAGCAAAGATTGCAACAAATGCAATGCAAAGCACACTGACAAGCACAAAGATGGAATGACCAAATTATTGTCATATTGCAAATATTACAATTATTCTAAAAGCTTTCGATTTGTTTCACAATTATTAATACTTCATGAAAGTAGATTGGAAATTATGATATCTTAGATACTAATTCTGAATAATTTGGTAGGAAAGATTACCATTCGAAATCTTAGATTATGTAGACTATGAATAAAGGAGTTGATCGAAGCGATTGTTGCAGTAGGAGCAGCATTGAAAGATAGTTCTTTGATCAAGTTACTCAAAGATGGATCACCACAACTGTTACAATGGCAAGTTTTGATGAAAAGAGAATTATGTGAATAAGGGAGTTAAAAACTGTGGAGGATGCAATTATAGCTCTGTTCATAGAAAGACATTCTATCTGTGAACCATTCACTCGGTGCTTAACCACTATGAAGACAGAGTGCTTTCATTACTGTATTATCCTCCCTATTGAACCATTCACTCGGTGCTTCTGACTGGGGGCATTCAGCTTCCGTTTGAGCTCGATCATTCAGTCTTCCGTTCGAGCACAATCATTTAGTCTTCTGTTTGAGTGCGATCATTTAGTTTTCTGTTCGCGCATGAGCATTTAAGTCTTCCATTCAAGCACGATCATCTAGTCATCCTTCAGTTGCAATTCCTTCGAGCTCAATTCCTAATTGTGAGTTCGGTATTTATAGCTGATGGGACCCAATTGTGAGTTGTGAAGGAGTTGTACGAAGCCGCGCAACTTAGATCACAGGCAAATGATTTTCATCCTTCAAATTAACCTGATAAGTTGGTCAAATCTCGGATGAAGGGGGCATCTGTTAAAGTATAAAATTTGGTTAAGGAAAGGAAGCAAAGAAGGAAGGATGAAGATTGGAGTGAAAGAGAAGTCAAGTTGCGCGGATCACAAGTTGCGTGAAGCATGAGTTGCGCGGGACCGGGAGTTGTGTGGACTACAAGTTGCGAGGAAGCATGAGTTACATGGAACCGCGGAACTCATCATAGTTGCACTGATCTATGCTACTCTCCTTAGAGATGGTTGGATAGAAGGTGTAAAGTGGGGTCCACAGCACAGGATCTACATGTGTGGAAGCCTATAAATACCCCCCACCCCCTCATTTGCAGGATCGGATGTTCAGAAGACCAATGCCTCTGATAGGTACTGGAGATGGAGAGAGGGAGAGGAAGTGTAGAACGCAGAAGGTCGGGTCGCGCTACTCCTGGCGAGTTGCGAGGGCCCGCACAACTCATGGACGAGTTGCATGGGTACTCTTTGAGGCAACACTATGTTGCATTTTCTCAAGTTCGTAGGCTGATTTAGATGTTTTAAAGGGATCTTGGCACTCCTTTATCATGTTAATGAGGGACAAAGTGCACAGAAGGCCCGCACAACTCATCTCTCCCGGGGACATGACTAATATGAGCCGGAATGCTACCGAAATTCATATTTGAACTTATTCAATACTTGCACTTTTGTATTTTCTAAGAAGTTCTATTCCAGAATCAGAGGATCAAAAGGATGTAATGAACTCAAAATGAATAAATTCGATGATTATTCTCTTAGTTCTTTCTCTTTGTCATTATTGAGTGATATAATTTCCTAAATCAAATGCTTTTCATTTCTGGTTGAAACATACAAGAGAAGAGAATCTCGATCATCATTTGTAGGGTCATTGACACCATGGGCTGAGGAACAATTAAATGATCTTGTACTGAAGGCGCGAGATGCCTGTTGTCATGTAATTTCTCGCGATGAGTACTATGTTGTGGGAGATTATAATGATACAACTAAGCTCAGAGAGCTTTCATGTACATGTCGTGAGTTTGACGTAAAGGGGTTCCCTTGTTTTCGTGTCCTTTTAGCATGTATAACCTATAATCTTTCTCATTACTCATATTGCTCCCCATTCTGCATGGTGTAAAATTATCAGATCATGTATAACGAATTTGTGTACCTAGTATGTGACAAGAGCTAATGAGAAATATTGCTTGAATTCAGGGAGTATTGTGCAAGAATTAAACCCCCAGGACAGAAGAGGTCAACTGGAAGATCGAAAAAGACAAGAATTCTTTCACGTGGATAGGAACAGAAAGTAGTAAAGTGCGGAAGATGGAAACAAGCGGGGCATAATCGCCAGAGGTGCAAGTTTTCAATACTCGATAAATAATGTACTTTGTAATTTATTTTGTGTTTGAATGATTTATGTTGTAATGTATTTTATGATTTGACGTAATACGATGGTGAATGATTTAATTTGAAAACATCCGTATATTTTGTGTTCAAATGATTTTGTTTAAATTGTAAAGTCACTACTATAGTTGAGACTTTGAAAGATTGAATAAGGATACCAACACTGAAGATTGAATTCCCTCTTTCAAGAAGCCACGCATTGCAAGTTCTCAGTCAATTTCAGTGAGTTGTTGGTCAATTTCATCATATTCTCAATTTCATGTAGTGCTTGGTCATTTTCATATATTATTCATTCAATTTCATGTAATGCTTAGTAAATTTCATGTATTACTCAGTCAATTTCATAAAGTACTTGGTCAATTTCAAGAAGTGCTTGGTCAATTTCATGTAGTGCTTGGTCATTTTCATGAAGTGCTCAGTCAATTCCATGTACTACTCGGTCAAATTCATGTAATATTTGGTCAATTTTATATAGAGCACGGTCAATTTCATGTAATGCTTGGTAAATTTCATGTAGTGCATGGACAATTTCATGTTGTGTTTGGTAAACTTCGTGTAATGCTCAATCAATTTCATGTATAACTAGGTCAATTTCAAGTATTACTCAGTCAATTTCATATAAAGCTCGGTCAATTTCATGTAGTGCTTGGATAAGTTCATGTTGTGCTTGGTCAATTTCATGTAATTCTTGACCATTTTCATGTAGTGCTTGGTCAATTTTATGTAAAAGCTCAATCAATTTCATGCAGTGCTTGGACAATTTCATGTTGTGCTCAGTCAATTTCATGTAATGCTTGGCCATTTTCACATAGTGCTCGGTCAATTTCATGCATTACTCGAGCAACTTTTTCATTTGTAATGAGGCACCAACTCTACCCTAGGGCTGCTATTGATCATTTACTCATACCGAGCAACTTCTTCATTTGCAATGAGGCGTCAACTCTACCCTAAGGTTGTTGTTGACCATTCACTCATACCGAGCAACTTGTTCATTTGCAATGAGGCGCCTACTTCACTGGGCTCACATTGAGTTTATTTATTTATTTATTATTTATCATCTAGCTCATTTATAGGGTCACACAGACCTGGATAAAGGGAAAACATAAATATTAGCTTGATCCAAAACTTTTAAGGGCCCTAAGAAGTTTTTAATGGTAGGAGTTCGATTTCCATTGTTTCCTTTGGTGTGGTCCACTTGAGCTTTGTATCTGCCTCATTTTTTGCTCATTCCCTAAACTCAATTAACATTATAAATGAATGTTGTGGATAAGCCACATACATCACGATGGGCCTATTAGTTAGAGATGTCCTCTCCTATGGTAGTTATGATAGACAAAAGGGGCACTAAGGCTATTAGAGCACATTCAGGCACTATAAATAGCTCCCGAATTTCACCCCCTTTCTCCCCATCTAAATTTGCAACCCTAGACTTGAGAGAAAAGGAGAGAAAGGAAGCACAAGAGTGAGGGTGTAGCTGCTTGAAAGAGGTTTCCTCTCCCCCCTTCGACCTGTAATGTAACGCCCTGAAATTCGGGGGTCAAGCATAACTCAGCTCCCGAGTTCCAAAACATCACTTATGCAACATATTTAATGATGGATGTATGTTGTCTGTATTAGTGCATAAAACATGGAATAGATTAAGCTAAATAGCAAATATAATTCAGGGATAAGTGAAGAAAGCAAGCGGAAGACTTATAGAATCATATGTGTACATGTGCAAATCCCTGAAGTACATATACATACCAGGTCGTAATACAAGTGTTGCTATCAAAATTACAAGTATCAAATTACATCATTTAATTCCCAAAAGAAATCCCAGCATCCCGCGCATCAGAACAAGGCTCACTAGAACCCGTCTGAAAACTGCAAAAAAGAGAAAGCAGCCTCATCATCCTCGGTCTCCGGCTCTACCTCAAAGGTTGCATCAACATCAGCAACTAAGACAGAGTCTGGTGGGTGTTTAACACCGCCCTAGAACGTGGGAGTGAGTGATCAACTCAGTGGAACAATAAAGCAAAGGTTAACATGTTATCAGTTCAATCAAGTAGTAATGATAAAGCAGAACAATTAAATATGTCCTAAGTACTCTTGTTAATGTAAGGATGTATGAAGAATGATGCATGCCCTCGCACGTACACCCTCAGCGTCTTCATCTTATGTTATAAATGACATCGCCTCAAAGTGCGCCACATCTACAAAGCACATGCAAATGCAGTGCATGAACATGATTACCAAGTTGTTATTAGTCCTTTTCATATAGCAGGATTGGGAAGCTAAGGTACCTTCCTCATATCGCCATCCAAACAGTGATTCATTCTAGGGTCATCAGTCCTAGGCATCTCATACGATCATATGGTTTGAGGTTGTTGCAAAGGGCTCAACACCAATCAATGCCCGCCTATCATACCTTTGTTACCACAATCAGGCTCGTCACCTCAATGCGGTATCCAGGCATGCTCGAGGTCACTACAAAGGGCTCGTCACCAATCAATGTAGGCCGACAGCGCGAATATAGTGTCCCATACCACCATAATTGGCTCACGAGTTTGGTTGCTCACTGGTCACTACGGGGAGGCTCGTCACCCCAGCGTAGGCCGACAGCTCGACCATGATGTCCCATACCACCATGTCCGGCTCATGAGTTTTAGCGGATCAAGGTACCATGGTTAATAGGATTTCATCGGTAAGTTTGGTACCCTAGATTCAAACAGTAGCGTCCATACATGGTGAACATACATCGGACAATCGGGTTACTTGATGAACTCGACTAGCACGAGCACACGTTGGATTGAACGACATAGAGTGCACAAACACTCCGTATGGCCAAACCATTGCCGACAACTCTAATACGACTCGGGTTCATCTAATCACGTCCTACGTGGCGAAAGCAACCTCAGCCATGATCTCAAGGTCGATTACCGATTTCCTGGACTAATGCATAGACCCACACACATTCCTCTACAACATATATTCATATCTACAATTTAGAATAGTAATGGAACAACAACTCAAATCATGTAGTACGCAAGCATTTGAAGAATATCAACTTAACATGGATTTAAGCATAAGTAAGACTTGAAATTAAACAATAAGGAATGTAACTTGCATGAAGGAAATCATACATACTAGTGGGAGAGTTGAGAATCGCTTCTCAACGCCCACTACTAGCCTAATATATTACACTTTAGATCATTCCGGCATTTCTACAAACACTTAGAATACATAATACAACATACATGACGTATGTTGAAATACACACATTTGGACAATTCCTTTTACTAAGGAGTTGTCGCACATACAGTTAGCATAAGTATACGACAAATAATCATGGCAATCACATGTTCATATTTTATACGCATACGGTACTGTATACATACACATAGAATACACAAATCTCAAAATAACACACGCATATCAGGAACACAAAATAAACATAACATTTGGCATGTGAAATCTCATCCATAGCAAGAATAAACCATTCACTAACATTGAAAGCCTTGAAAACCATAACCTATACGATTAATGTCTGCACCTTAATCCAGAAATAGAACACCGAACTGATTTCAGATGATATGTCTTCGTCAACAGCGACAGGACAACCTAAAGTAAGAATAGAAATGAGATACAACATCACAAAGACTATTCTAAGCTCTAACACAGATTAGGGTTAGGTTAACTTATCCAAAGATGAACTCAGAATCGCTGGAATAACGATTCAAAAGTGAAGGTTTAAGGATGAAGAAGAACAGGAAAGAATCTAAGATGATTCACCAACTTCTCTCTCACTCTCTCTCTTTTCCTCTCTCTCTCTCTTAGCTAGGGTTAGGAAATTCGTATGGAAAAGAGAGCCAGTGCTTTAAGGTCTATAAATAGGCCTAACATTGATGAAAATAACCCCAAGGCCAAGGTATACTTAGGGTATAACCAAAACAAGCCTCTCTCGATCCAACGGAGCACTTCAGGTGGGCCTATTACCACGAAAGGTCGGACTTAAGCTCACTGACCATGGATCTAGGTCAAGCTAAGTTTTCGTACCGACCGGATCTTCAGATCAGCCGTGGAGGACCATACTCAATTTAACGGTCACCGAATCCCGATCAGGTCCACAAGCACAAGGACATGCCTGGGCCACCTTTCCTGATCAAAGGGTGAAATTGGGTCAGCATCCAATAGTCAGATTGCTTAAAATCGTCGCGCAAGCGACACGACTCAGATTTCATAAAATCTTAATTAATATCTTACCGTTCTCACACTCTTCACACCGGACTCGATTAAATCGACCCAGAACATCACATGGACTTGATTTTTGAGGTGATGGTCAAGCCCAACATGGTGACCGCAACAGCCTAAGATCATCGCTATCGAACTTTCGACGCGCGGTCCAGGTCCGATCCAGAACTTCTAAAAATTCCCAAGAGCAACTGGCTTTAGCGATGAATCCCAGATTTTAGAGTAACCTAGCGCTAACTATTCTACAGATTTTGAGTCATGCAGATCAAATTTAAAGTGATTGATGCAAATTTCACAAGCAATCGAGTTAAGCGCTAATTACCCCAAAAAGCTTCTAAGGAAAATAGAGGTAGTACTCGAGTCTTGGCACAAAATTTTTAAGGTCATTACAGTCTGCCCCCCTTAAAGAAAATTTTGTCCTCGAAATTCATACCTTCTCATATTCCTTAAGGATCTGAGGGTAGCTCTTTCTAACCTCAGCTTCAGATTCCCAAGTAGCCTCTTCTTCACCATGATGCGTCCATAGCACCTTCACAAGAGGGATAACCTTGCTACGCAATACCTGCTCCTTCCTGTCGAGAATACGCATCAGTCACAGTACATATGTGGCATCCTCGCTCAACTGCACCTGCTCCCAACTGATAATATGCAAAGGATCAGGAATGTACTTCTTCAGAATAGAAACATGAAATACGTTATGCACGCCCACAAGAGGTGTGGGCAAAGCAAGGTGGTATGCTACCGCTCCCACTCGATCCAGAACTTGAAATGGACCAATAAATCTCGGCGTAAGCTTCCCCTTCTTACCGAACTACAGAACTCCCTTCATAGGAGAGACCTTGAGAAACACATGGTCTTCAACCTCAAACTCAAGCGGTCGATGCCTCGTATCATCATAACTCTTCTGCCTACTCTGGGCTGTCAGAAGTCGACGTCGAATAATGTCAACTTTCTCTGAAGTCGCCTGCACCAACTCTAGGCCAATCAAACTACGCTCGCCAACTTCTGCCCAACAATGCGGTGCTCTGCATGGGCGACCATACAATGCCTCATAGGGAGCCATGCCAATACTTACCTTGAAACTGTTATTATACACGAACTCTGCATATTGGAGACAATCATCCCAACTGTCCTTGAAATCTAAAACACAAGCTCGCAACATGTCTTCCAGGACCTGATTCACGCGTTCCGTCTACCCATCTATCTGCGGATGAAACGCGGTGCTGAACTTCAGTTTCACACCCATCGCTTCCTAAATACGAGTCCAGAAGATAGATGTGAAACGCATGTCTCTATCAGACACAATCTCTAAGGGAACTCCATGCAGACGCACAATCTCCTTGATATACAGCCTAGCCAACTCATTTGCAGAGTTTGTGACTCTGATCGGTAAGAAATGAGCTGACTTCGTCAATCGGTCGACGATCACCCAAATAGAGTCATATCCCTTCCTCGTTCTCGGCAACCTAGAAATAAAATCCATAGAGATGAAGTCCCACTTCCATTCTTCTATGGGCATGGGCTGCAACAACCCAGGAGGTCGGTGATGCTCTGCCTTGACCTACTGACACGTGAGACAACGAGAGACAAACTCAGCAATATGGACCTTCATGTTGTCCCACCAATATGATCTCCTCATATCCTGATACATCTTCGCCAAAAGCTCATCATCTGCCTGAGCTGCAACAATCTTCTCGTCGATAAGGGGCTGTACACGAATGTGTGCGATAACCTCATATGGCTCAACCACCGTAAGCTTTTGCTCAAAGTCTCGCACAAACTCCAATATATTCCACTCTGTTATCATCAGCGGAGCCGCAAACTCAATAGCCTTCTTGCGACTCAACGCATCTGCCATAAGGTTCGCCTTACCCGGATGGTATGAAACATCGAACTTAAAGTTTTTCAATGTTTCCATCCATCGGCGCTACCTCATATTTAAATCACGCTAGGTGAAAATATACTTAAGGCTCTTGTGGTCGCAAAAGAGCTCGAACTCCTCACCATAGAGGTAATGTCTCCAGAGCTTTAATGCGAAAATGACAGCTGCTAACTCCAGGTCATGCGTTGGGTAATTCTCTTCGTGTTTCCTCAACTGACGCGAAGCATAAGAAATCACCCTGTCCTTCTGCATAAGGACACAACCCAGGCCAATGCGAGAGGCGTCAGTATATATAATATACTTAACCCCTTGCTCTGGCAATACTAGCATAGGGGCTGACGTCAACTTGTCCTTCAGCTCTTGAAAAGCTTCCTCCGCCCTCTCATTCCAAGCAAACTTCAAATCTTTCCGTGTCAACTGCGACAACGGTCTGGCAATCTTCGAGAAGTCTTGAATGAAGCATCGATAATAGCCTGCAAGACCTAGAAAGCTCCTTACCTCAGTAACTAAACCAGGCTGCTTCCAGTTCTGCACTGTAGCTACCTTGGCAAGATCGACAGCTATTCCTTCCTTGGACACCACATGTCCCAAGAACTTGACTTCCTCCTTCCAGAAATCACACTTCTTGAACTGCGCAAAAAGCCGATTCTTCCTAAGAGTATCCAAAACCGCTCTTAAGTGCTCCTCGTGCTCTTCCCGGCTCGCAGAATATATCAAGATGTCATCGATAAAGACAATGACGAATCGGAACAGGAATGGCTGAAACACCCTGTTCATCAGATCCATGAACACGGCTAGTGCGTTCGTAAGACCGAACGACATCACAAGGAACTCATAGTGACCGAAGCTAGTCCTGAAAGCGGTTTTCTGCACGTCCTCATCCTTGACACGCAACTAGTGATACCCTGACTGCAGATCAACCTTCGAAAAGTACCGTGCCCCCTTCAACTGATCAAACAGATCATCAATCCTAGGCAAAGGGTACTTATTCTTCATAGTCACTAGATTCAACCTGCAATAATCAATACATAATCGTAAGGAACCATCTTTATTCTTCACAAACAAGACAGGTGCTCCCCAAGGAGACACACTAGGCCGAATAAAGCCCAAATTCAGCAAACCATCTATCTGCTTCCTCAATTCCTCCATTTCACTCGGAGGCATACGATAGGTGGGTAAAGAAATGGGTGCCACACCAGGCATGAGATCGATAGTAAAATCAATCTCACGCTGAGGAGGTAATCCAGGAATCGACTCAAACACATCTTCAAACTCCCTAACTACCGGCGTGCTATCAAACGCCGATTCAGCCATACTCTCCAACAGAGAAGTATAATAATCAAGACGAAGAGGGTAACTGACCTGAACTGGGAAAGTAACTGTCTCGCCCTCAGGTCCATGGATGGTCACCGACCTTACTTCACAATCAATCTCTGCTCGCATCCTCGTAAGCCAATCCATACCCATAATAACATCGTAATGATAAAGAGGTGCGATAAAGAAATCAACATGGATCGATCCACTTCCTAGATCGACCAGATAATCCATACAACGCTTGTTCATAGCAGAGGAAATCCCCGTAGCGGTAGTAAGCGTCATCACTCCTTGCATAGAAACAGTACTCAAACCCAAACGCCTAACTACCGCATATGATATAAGAGAGGTAATGGACCTTGTATCCACCAACATAGAAACGAGAATACCTTCAATGTGCGCTGTAACCTTGAAGGATCTCAGCACCAAGTCAGACACAGGCGCTTCTGCTGAGAGCGCATGAACTCATGCCTGCTGCTGACGATTCGGCGGAGGAACCATGGGCCGCTGAGGTGGCCTGAAGCTAGGTACTGCAAGTCTGAAGGATAGATGAGCTGGCGCTGAACGAAGAGGTGGAGGAGAAATAACCTGAGGCATCGGACGGCTAATCCTCTGTGGAGGAGTAAAACCACTGGCCCTCATACGCGAAAAGCAAAAACGATCCAAATGCCCCATCTTTCCACAATACGAACAATGAAGATCAGCTCTCATCTGCTGAGCGGGCGGCGCTAAAAGCCTAAGAGGAAAATCTATCCGCTGCCTCTTGCCGAGAAAAGGTGCACCCTGAAAGTCAGGTCGCGGCCTAGGAACCATCGGTGCTCGCATACAGGACGACCTGTCCCCGTCCTGCTCTGCTCGCAAGGATATGCTCACCAACTCCGCATAAGAAGAAATCCTAGCACAGCATATCTTCGATCGGATCTCAGGCATCAATCCCTCAGAAAAGTGCCGCATCCTCATCGGTTGATCGCTTAAAATCAAAGGAACATACCGACCTAGCTCAGTGAACCGGTTCTCATACTCCGTCACCGACAGCCCTCCCTGGCGGAGGCGAAGGAACACACTCTCCTTCTCATGTCGGTATGTAACCGGGAAATACTTCTCGTGGAAGCGCGCCTCAAACGCCTGCCACGACCACTCAAAACCTTCCTCGACAGTGCAAAGAACACTGTCCCACCATAGACAGGCCTCCTTCTCAAACATGAAGGAGGCAAGCTCGACCTGCTCAACCTCAGATCAGTGCAGCAGTCTTAGCATCTTAGAGATGCGATCGATCCAATACTCGGCCTCCTCGGGTCTATGAGAACCCGCAAATGTGGGAGGTCGTAAGCGCTGGATTCGCTCAAAAGTGCCGCTCGCACTGGCGCTCCCAGATGGAGGTATAGGTGAAGCAGGAGGAGTCGCCCCCACTGACTGAGCAAAGATGCCAGCCATGGAAGATAGGAACTGCTGCTGCTACTGCTGCTGCTGGTGCTGCTGCATCAACAGCATCATCTGCTCAAACCTATCAGATGGTGGAGTAGACGAAGATGCACGGCTCGGCTTAGGAACCGAAGGCGTGACTGGAGGAGCCATAGGTGTCGGCCCAACACCAGCATGAGACGGGCCCGTCTGTGGATCTGACTGGCTATCGCTCAAGGGAGGAACCCCAACAAGCGACTCAACTAAGGAGAGACGGGCTGAAGTCTTCGAACCCTTAGGAGGCATACCCTACATTCAACAGAGGATGCAACCTGTAAGATTCTACGTTCACATAATCCATCCACACAACAATCACAGCACAACACAAAGACAAACAACATGCATTCCATTTAACAAAATTATCGCAATATAAGTAGTACAGCATTACATGAATCACAACAGGAAAGCATGTGAACTACAACATCTAACACTTCAAACAATAACAACAAACAACTACAAACAACTCCAACTACAAAGCCAACAATGGCTACACACAGAAAGAAACAACAAACAAAGCAAAGGACGACTACAACGACAACTACTCGTCAGAATCAGGAGATGGAGGCGGGGCACCCTTATCCTACAAGCAACACAGGATAGACTTCAGAGTTCGAGTCACCTTCTTAAACTTATACTTCATAAGGCCTCGAAGATCCATGATATCCTGGCGTAAGACAGTCTGCCCTTCCTCAAGCCGAGTAATACGGGCATCTCTGGTAGCCTGATCTGCGCTCTGCTCTGGTGCCATAGGAGGAGAGCTCTCACTCGTATCCTGTGCCTCTACCTCTTCCTCGTCCTGCTCTGTTTCTTCTTCAATCTCAGCACCACCTTCAGCATAACTCTCATCCTCATCACTCTCTGACTCATCCTCACTCTCTAAGGCCTGTCGACGAAGACCAATCTCCATCTGCTTAAGGGTCGTCAGATTAATATGACGAACAGGAACCGGCTTCTCTGCTCCAAGCCTATAGCCAAACTCATGTGCAAGCTTACATATGAGGCGGCTAAAAGGAAGCGATTCGGTCCTCCTAGTTGAATGAGCGATAAGGATAATCCGACGCAAGATGTACGTCGGCACACACAACTTCGCTTCTTGCCCCACCTGATACAGAAAATCTACCATTAGGCGCGTACACTCGCTGCGATTGCTCCACCTTGGATATATATTGAACGTACACATGTGGTGAAGCAAGCGAAAGTCGTCCGTCATGTTGGTAGCTAGAAGACTCCTATTAGGCTGCCATTCGACCAGATGACCACACAAGAACCGGGTGCGACGGTCCCTCTCGCGCATACTGTTCAAATTCTTCTCACTGGCATGCACCTCACCAAGCGGCACATTCAGGAGTCGGGACATCAAAGCGACGTTGACCGTAGCCTCCCGACCGCTACCACAAGGAATCTTGAACTGCAGAGACTCCAGCGAAGGATCACGAATATTGGCATAAAAAGCTCGAACAGTACTTGCATTCGCGCGATACTCGCCCTCAAACAAGGGACACCAACCAGCCCCTTCCAGACGCTCCAACAACAGAAACTCGCCAAACAGCCGGGGATCAACATGAGCCTCAAAAAGGACCCTACGGCCTTCATATACTCCATGCGATAACTCTGCCAACAAGGTTCTACCAATGGAAGCTCGAGGATCAAGGTCCCGTTTGGTATGGAATTCACAAGTGGCGGTTGTGCTCGCGGCGGCACCTCTTGGCCTCCGTGCATGGGTTGGGCGGCTAGGCCCGGCTTTATCCACGGGCGCTCTCTTCTTCCCCATCAAAGAAAGAAGGGTAGAGATGGAAAAGATGGCCGTGATAAACTCAAAGAGGGTCATGGAAATGAGAGAAAGAGAGAAATAGGAAGGATGGTGAAGCTTCCACACACTTGAGATCCCAAAAGAGGATTTGAGAGCCCAAATGAGAAGAAAAGGAGATGTAAACAGTAATGGGGGTGACGGTTTTGAGATGGGTGGATAGGGTGTGCACGAAAATGAAAGAATAAGAAGATTTGGAGGAGATTGGGAGGAGTTTGGAGAAGAACTTGAAGGAAAAGAGAGCTTGGGAGGGAGGATTGTGAAGGAAGTAGGGTTTAGAAGAGGTTTAAACCAGCAAACCGCGGAAGGGTGGGCCACACTAGGCCATACATTCATCCGCCCGAGCCGGCCCGCCCGGCCTGGCCCGCTGATTGGCGAGGCCTCGCCGAACCAGTGATGACATCGCCTGTCTCTGGACCGATTGGCGATGGCTCACCATTTGGGTGAGGTCCTCCTGGTCCCTTGGCTCCTAAAAGATGTGGGTCCCCCCTGGGCCCCACTGGAAATGCCCCGATCGGCCCCTTTGCATGATTTGACGCTTATCGGGCCATTCAGGCAGAAATCTGATACAAACAGAGATTTCTTGAAGATTGAAGGGTTGAAATGGGATGATAAACCATCTAAACTCATTAATAGATGGTCTAGGAAAGATTTTGAGTCGCTGTGTGTGATTAAGAAAGAGCACAGACTTGATCTTAGCGATCATTTTCAGTAAACTTTCGCCAATAGAAGCAACGGAACACAAACACACAATATACGATAAACTCACACCCAAATACACTAAAGTGGCGACAGCGTGCAGTGTGTGACCATAATGCAGGTCCGGTTTAATCCAAATCATGCTCTGATACCAACTTGTAACACCCTGAAATTTCGGGGGTCGAGTATAACTCAGCTCCCGAGTTCCAAAACATCACTTATGCAACATATTTAATGATGGATGTATGTTGTCTATATTAGTGCATAAAACATGGAATAGATTAAGCCAAATAGCAAATATAATTCAGGGATAAGTGAAGAAAGCAAGCAGAAGACTTATAGAATCATATGTGTACATGTGCAAATCCCTGAAGTACATATACATACCAGGTCGTAATACAAGTGTTGCTATCAAAATTACAAGTATCAAATTACATCATTTAATTCCCAAAAGAAATTCCAGCATCCCGCGCATCAGAACAAGGCTCACTAGAACCCGTCTGAAAATGGCATAAAAGAGAAAGCAGCCTCATCATCCTCGATCTCCGGCTCTGCCTCAAAGGCTACGCCATCATCAGCAACTAAGACAGAGTCTGGTGGGTGTTTGACACCGCCCCAGAACGTGGGAGTGAGTGATCAACTTAGTGGAACAATAAAGTAAAGGTTAACATGTTATCAGTTCAATCAAGCAGTAATGATAAAGCAGAACAATTAAACATGTCCTAAGTACTCTTGTTAATGCAAGGATGTATGAAAAATGATGCGTGCCCTCGCGCGTACACCCTCAGCGTCTTCATCTTACGTTACGCATGACGTCACCTCAAAGTGCGCCACATCTACAAAGCACATGCAAATGCGGTGCATGAACATGATTACCAAGTTGTTATTAGTCTTTTTCATACAGCAGGATTGGGAAGCTAAGGTACCTTCCTCATATCGCCATCCAAATAGTGATCCATTCTAGGGTCGTCAGTCTTGGCATCTCATACGATCATATGGTTTGAGGTCGTTGCAAAGGGCTCGTCACCAATCAATGCCTGCCTATCATACCTTTGTTACCACAATAAGGCTCGTCACCTTAATGCAGTATCCAGGCATGCTCGAGGTCACTACAAAGGGCTCTATCACCAATCAATGTAGGCCGACAGCGCGAATATAGTGTCCCATACCACCATAATCGACTCACGAGTTTGGTTGCTCACTGGTCACTACGGGGAGGCTCGTCACCCCAGCGTAGGCCAACAGCTCGACCACGGTGTCCCATACCACCATGTCCGGCTCCTGAGTCTTAGCGAATCAAGGTACCATGGTTAATAGGATTTCATCGGTAAGTTTGGTACCCTAGATTCAAACAGTAGCATCCATACATGGTGAACATACATCGGACAATCGGGTTACTTGACGAACTCGACTAGCACGAGCGCACTTTGAGTTGAACGACATAGAGTGCGCAAACACTCCGCGTGGCCAAACCACTGCCGACAACTCTAATACGACTTGGGTTCATCTAATCATGTCCTACGTGGCGAAAGCAACCTCAACCACGATCTCAAGGCCGATTACCGATTTCCTGGACTAATGCATAGTCCCACACACATTCCTCTACAACAGATATTCATATCTACAATTTAGAATAGTAACGGAACAACAACTCAAATCATGTAGTACGCAAGCATTTGATGAATATCAACTTAACATGGATTTAAGCATAAGTAAGACTTGAAATTAAACAACAAGGAATGTAACTTGCATGAAGGAAATCATACACACTAGTGGGAGAGTTGAGAATCGCTTCTCAACGCCCGCTAATAGCCTAATATATTACACTTTAGATCATTCAGGCATTTCTACAAACACTTAGAATACATAATACAACATACATGACGTATGTTGAAATACACACATTTGGACAATTCCTTTTACTAAGGAGTTGTCACACATACAGTTAGCATAAGTATACGACAAATAATCATGGCAATCACATGTTCATATTCTATACGCATACGGTACTGTATACATACACATAGAATACACAAATCTCAAAATAACACACGCATATCTGGAATGCAAAATAAACATAACATTTGGCATGTGAAATCTCATCCATAGTAAGAATAAACCATTCACTAACATTGAAAGCCTTGAAAACCATAACCTATACGATTAAAGTCCGCACCTTAGTCCAGAAATAGAACACCGAACTGATTTCAGACGATATGTCTTCGTCAATGGCGACAGGATAACCTAAGGTAAGAATAGAAATGAGATACAACATCACAAAGACTATTCTAAGCTCTAACACAAATTAGGGTTAGGTTAACTTACCCAAAGATGAACTCAGAATAGCCGGAATAACGATTCAAAAGTGAAGGTTTAAGGATGAAGAAGAACAGAAAAGAATCTAAGATGATTCACCAACTTCTCTCTCACTTTCTCTCTCTTTTCCTCTCTCTCTCTTAGCTAGGGTTAGGAAATTCGTATGGAAAAGAGAGCTAGGGTTTTAAGGTTTATAAATAGGCCTAACATTGATGAAAATAACCCCAGGGCCAAGGTATACTTAGGGTATAACCAAAACAAGTCTCTCTCGATCCAACGGAGCACTTCCGGTGGGCCTATTACCACGAAAGGTCGGACTTAAGCTCACTGACCATGGATCTAGGTCAAGCTAAGTTTTCGTACTGACCGGATCTTCAGATCAGCCATGGCGGACCACACTCAATTCAACAGTCACCGAATCCCGATCAGGTCCACAAGCATAAGGACATGCCTGGGCCACCTTTCCTGATTAGAGGGTGAAATTAGGTCAGAATCCAACGGTCAGATTGCTTAAAATCATTGCGCAAGCGACACGACTCAGATTTCATAAAATCTTAATTAATATCTCACCGTTCTCACACTCTTCACACCGGACTCAATCAAATCGACCCAGAACATCACATAGACTTGATTTTTGAGGTAATGGTCAAGCCCAACATGGTGACCGCAACAGCCTAAGATCATCGCTATCAGACTTTTGACGCGCGGTCCAGGTCTGATCCAGAACTTCTAAAAATTCCCAAGAGCAACTGGCTTTAGCGATAAATCCCAGATTTCAGAGTAACCTAGCGCTAACGATTCTACAGATTTTGAGTCATGCAGATCAAATTTAAAGTGATTGATGCAAATTTCACAAGCAATCGAGTTAAGCGCTAATTACTTCAAAAAGCTTCTAAGGAAAATAGAGGTAGTACTCAGGTCTTGGCACAAAATTTTCAGGGTCATTACATGTAAATTCCACCCCCTTTCTTCCATACGAATTTACAACTTTAGTATTAGGAGAAAAGACAGAAAGAAGATAAAGGAGAAGCAAGAGTGAGGGAGTAGTTTCTTGGAGAAGGTTGCTCGTCTCCCCCTTTGTAACATCCCGAATTTTCACGGCTAGAGTTTATACTCGTGCCTGAGAAAAATTGGGTGTCAATAATGTATAAATTGGATGCTTTAAATATCGCACCTTATTATTATTATTATTATTCATTTAGATCACACCTTGATACATTCATGAATGTAATATTCACGAGAATAAAATCGACTATTTTAATTATTTCATTAAAGTAAAAGAATTCAGTAAATAATCAAATGCCCTCTCAATAGGAGCTCGTTACATTATCGAGTTTGCAACGGAAGCATAAAACTAAATCATAAAGCTATCTTCTTATTCTTTTAGTATAACTTTCATAGGGAGATGGTCCTTTAGGTCTTTAATCTATACATCACCTGCATCATCTGTACAGTTGGAGAGGGTCAACGCCCTACTCATAGTGATGGTTATCCTTTAAGATTAACAATAATTCAAGAGAGTTATTAAAGCAATTTAAAGGTTCTGATACACCTCATACTCCACTACTACAAGGGATATCGGTATGCGCAAACAACCTACTTGAGATGCATGCCTAGCAAAGTGTATGTGGCTCATCATACGTAGTGATCATCACAATATGAAATACGATTCATAGAAAACCTGACTCGGACCTGCATCCCATAACTACGAATATTCGCCAGCATAGCCAACGCTACCATGGATTTACGTGGACACCTCAAGGCGCACAACACATAGATGAATTACATGATACAATTTGTTCATTGAGGGACTATTACGGCATCCAACCCCGAAGGTTATGTCACACGTATTGTGAATTACTTACATTGATTTGTGCACTACCCAAAAACCCACGGAATTACGTGACGACCAAGATGGCCTCTACCCAGAGTGCATTACGTCCATGAAATAATAATTGAATCACTAGTTGTGATTTCTCTTAATACATCACTTGCACTTATAGTGAACATAAGCCGAATCATGAGAGTTTTAGAATATCAAGACACATGCCCAAGCCTTAACGGTAAATAGTACAAGGTTAGTAAACTAAAGAAGAGAGTAGTAATGACTAACTCACAAAGAGGAGAGTGACAATTGTCAACTCAATAAAAGAAGAGTAGCAATGACTAACTCAATAAATAGAAGAGTGGCAATGGCCAACTCAATAACAAGGAGAGTGGAAATGGCCAACTCAATTAAGAGAAGAGTAGCAAGGGCTAACTCAATAAATTGATAAAGGAAAGGTCAAGGCTTATATCCATGGCCCCACACAAATTCATAAAGATCGCTAGTAATTAACATCATACCATAATCCTAAAAAGGCCAGTAATTGTTGATGATAAATTAAACAATTGAAGAGGGAGGGAGGGCCAGTAATTGTTGATGATAAATTAAATAATTGCAAAGAATATCACAGTGTTATGAAAGCTTGTAAATAGCAGGATAACAATATCTTAAATCAAGTAAACTTAAAGGATAAAAAACCTCACCTTAAGGTCGACTCACCCTTCCATATGATTAGGATTTAATTATGCTTCTAAAGTTGAATTATGACTGGAATCACTGGATTAGAATTCCAACCTGATCAAACCTAGCCCTGTCTTAGTCCAGGACTCAGCACTCAACTCTTCTCCTCTCTTTTTGTCATTCTCTCTCTTTCTCTTCTCTTTCTCTTTCCTTTTCTTTTCTTTTCCTTTCTTTTCTTTCTTTCTCTTTCTTTCTTTCTTTCTTTCCTTCTCCTTCTCTTTCTCTTTCTCTTTCTCTTTCTCTTTTTGTAACGCCCTAAAATTCGGGGGTCGAGCATAACTCAGCTCCCGAGTTTCAAAACATCACTTATGCAACATATTTCATGATGGATGTATGTTGTCTGTATGAGTACATAAATCATGGAATAGGTTAAGCCAAACTGCAAACATAATTTAGGGATGAGTGAAAGACGCAAGCGGAAGACTTAAAAAAACATATGTGTACATGTGCAAGTCCCTGAAATACATATACATACCAGGTCATATTACAAGTGTTGCTATCAAAAATACAGGCATTAAATGACATTATCTATTCCCAAAAGAAAATTCAAAATTCTCGCGCATCAGGACATGGCTCACAAGAACCCGCCTGAAAACTGCATGAAAGAAAATGCAGCCTCATCATCCTCGAACTCCTGCTCTGTCTCAGGGGTCGCATCAACATCTACATCTAAGACAGAGTCTGGTGGGTGTTTAAACACCGTCCCTGAACATGGGAGTGAGTGATCAACTCAGTGGAACAATAAAGCAGAGGTTAACATGTTATCAATTCAATCAAGCAGTAATGATAAAGCAGAACAATCAACATGTCCTAAGTACTCTTGTTAGTGCAAGAATGTATGTAGAATGATGCGTGCCCTCGGCTGTACACCCTCAGTGTCTTCATCTTACGTTACGTATGGCATCACCTCAAGTGCTCCACCTCTTCCAGGCACATGCAATGCGGTGCATGAACATGATTACCAAGTTGTTATTAGTCCTTTCATACAGCAGGATTGGGAAGCTAAGGTACCTTCCTCATATCACTTTCCAAACAGTAATCCATTCTAGGGTTGTTAGTCCTAGACAATCTCATACGATCATATGGTTTTAGGTTGTTGCAAAGGGCTCGTCACCAATCAATGCACACCTATCATACCTTCGTTACCACAATAAGGCTCGTCACCTTAATGCGATATCCAGGTATGCTCGAGGTCACTACAAAGGGCTCATCACCAATCAATGAAGGCCGACAGCACGAATATAGAGTCCCATACCACCATAATCGGCTTACGAGTCTGGTTGCTCACTGGTCACTACGGAGAGGCTCGTCACCCCAGCGTAGGCCAACAGCTCGACCACGGTGTCCCATACCACCATGTCCAGCTCACGAGTCTTAGCAGATCAAGGTACAATGGTTAACGGAATTTGTACTGGTAAGTTTGGTACCCTAGATTCATGCAATAGTGTCCATACATGGTGAACATACATCGGACAATCGGGTTACTTGACGAACTCGACTAGCACGAGCGCACGTTGGGTTGAACGACATAGAGTGCGCAAATACTCCGCGTGGCCAAACCACTGCCGACAACTCTAATACGACTAGGGTTTGCCAAATCGCGTCTTACGTGGCAAAAGTAACCTCAGCCATGAACTCAAAGCCGATTACCGATTTCCTGGACTATTTCATAGTCCTAAACACATTCCACTACAATAGATATTCATATCAACAATTTAGAATAGTAATGGAACAACAATTCAAACCATGTAGTATGTGAGCATTTGAAGAATATCAACATAACATGGATTTAAACATAAGTAATACTTGAAGTTAAATAAGAAAGAATGTGACATGCACATAGGAAATCATACACACCAATAGGAGAGTTGAGAATCGCTTCTCAACGCCCACAATTAGGATAATATGTTACAATTTAGACCATTCAGACATTTCTACAAACACTTAGACTACATAGCGCAACATACATGACGTATGTCGGAAAACACGCATTTGAACAATTCCTTTTGCCAAGGAGTTGTCACACATACAATTAGCACAATTAAACGATAAATAATCATGGCAAACAGATGCTCATATTTTATACGTATACGGTACTTCCTACATATACATAGAATACACAAATCTCAATATAACACATGCATATCAGGAACGCAAAATAAACATAGCATTTGGCATGTGAAATCTCATCCATAATAAAAATAAACCATTAGCTGGCATTGAAAGCCTTGAAAACCATAACCTATACGATTAAAGTCTGCACCTTAAACCAGAAATAGAGCACCGAACTGATTCAGACGATATGTCTTCGTCAATGGCGACTAGATAACCTAAGGCAAGAATGGAAATGAGCTACAACAATACATAAACCATTCTAAGCTCTAAAATAGATTAGGGTTAGGTTAACTTACCCAAGGATGAACTTAGAATCGCCGGAATAACGATTCAAAAGTGATGGTTTA
Source organism: Magnolia sinica (assembly GCF_029962835.1). NCBI lineage: Eukaryota > Viridiplantae > Streptophyta > Magnoliopsida > Magnoliales > Magnoliaceae > Magnolia > Magnolia sinica. The sequence continues at coordinate 72,447,585 of NC_080573.1, forward strand.
AGGATGTAGAGCAATAGGAAAGAATCTAAGATGATTCACCAACTTGTCTCTCACTTGCTCTCTATTTTCCTCTCTCTTTCTTAGCTAGGGTTAGGAAATTCGTATGGAAAAGAGAGTGAGGGTTTTAAGGTCGATATATAGGCCTAACATCGATGAAAATAACCCCAGGGTCAAGGTACACTTAGGTTATAACCAAAACAGGCCTCTCTCGATCCAACGGAACACTTTCGGTAGGCCTTTTACCACATGCGGTTGGACTTAAGCTCATTGATCATGGATCTAGGTCAGACTAAGTTTTCGTACCGATCGGATCTACAGATCAGCCATGGCGGACCACACTTAATTCAACGGTCACTGAAACTCGATCAGGTCTACAATCACTATGACCTGCCTGGGCCTTCTTCCCTGATCCGAGGATGAAATTGGGTCAGAATCCAACGGTCAAATTGCTTAAAATCATCGCACAAGCGACACGACTCAGATTTCATAAAATCATATTTAATTTCTCACCGTTCTCACACTCTTCACTCCGGACTCAATCAAATCGACCCAGAACATCATATGGACTTGATTTTTGAGGTGATGGTCAAGCCCAACATGGTGACCAGAAATGTCTAAGATCATCGCTATCGGACTTTCGACGCGCGGTCTAGGTCCGATCCAGAACTTCCAAAAATTCCTAAGAACAATTGAATTTAGCGTTGAATCCCAGATTTCAGAGTAACATAACGCTAATGATTCTACAGGTTTTGAGTCATGCAGATCAAATTTAAAGTGATTGATGCTAATTTCACAAGCAATCGAGTTTAGCGCTAATTACCCCACAAATAGCTTCTAAGGAAAATAGAGATAGTACTCGGGTCTTGGCACAAAAATTTTCGGGTCATTACAATCTACCCCCTTAAAGAAAAATTTCATCCTCGAAATTCGTACCTTCTCATATTCCTCAAGGATCTGAGGATAGCTCTTTCTGACCTCAGCTTCAGACTCCCAAGTAGTCTCTTCTTCACTATGATGCGTCCATAGAACTTTCACAAGAGGGATGACCTTGCTACGCAATACATGCTCCTTCCTGTCTAAGATACGCGTTGGTCGCAGTACATATGTGGCATCCTTACTCAATTGCACCTGCTCCCAACTGATAATATGCGAAGGATCAGGAACGTACTTCTTCAGCATAGAAACATGAAATACATTATGCATGCCCGCAAGTGGTGTGGGCAAAGCAAGGCGGTATGCTACCGCTCCCACTCAATCCAGAATTTGAAATGGACCAATAAATCTCAGCGTGAGCTTTCCCTTCTTACCGAACCACATAACTCCCTTCATAGGGGAAACCTTAAGAAATACATGGTCTCCAACCTCAAACTTAAGCGGTCGCCGCCTCATATTAGCGTAACTCTTCTGCCTGCTATGGGCTGTCAGAAGTCGACGTTGAATAATGTCAACTTTCTCTGAAGTCGCCTGCACCAATTCTGGGCCAATCAAACTACGCTCGCCAACTTCTGCCCAGCAATGCGGTGCTCTGCACAGGCAACCATACAATGCCTCGTAGGGAGCCATGTCGATACTCGCTTGAAAACTGTTATTATACACAAACTCTGCATAAGGGAAACAATCATCCCAACTATCCTTGAAATCCAAAATACAAGCTCGCAACATGTCTTCCAGAATCTGATTCACACGTTCCATCTGCCCATTTGTCTGCGGATGAAACGCGGTGCTAAACTTCAATTTCACCCCCATCACTTCCTGGATACGAGTCCAGAAGATAGAAGTGAAACGCGTATCTCTGTCAGACACAATCTCCAAGGGAACTCCATGCAGGCGTACAATCTCCTTAATATACAACCTAGTCAACTCGTCTACAGAGTTTGTGACTCTGATCGGTAAGAAATGAGCCGACTTCTTCAATCGGTCGACGATCACTCAAATAGAGTCATGTCCCTTCTTCGTTCTCGGCAACCCAGAAATAAAATCCATGAGATGAAGTCCCACTTCCATTCTGCTATAGGCATGGGCTGAAGCAGCCCAGGAGGTCGGCGATGCTTTGCCTTGACCTGCTGGCACGTGAGACAACGAGATACAAACTCAGCAATGTGGACCTTCATGTTGTCCCACCAATAAGATCTTCTCATATCTTGATACATCTTCGTGCTACCTGGATGATCGCAAGCTTAGAAGTATGGGCTAACTCGAGAACCTCCCGTCTCAAGTTAGGAATGTCTGGGACACATAACCGGCCACGAAGTCGTAGGCCCCCATCAGAACCAACACTCCACTCAGAGTTCTCATCTGTACCAACCCACTTTCTCATCTTCTTTAAAGGCTCATCATCTACCTGAGCTGCAACGATCTTCTCGTCCATGAGGGGATGTACACGAATGTGTGCGATAACCTCATACGGCTCTTCCACAGTAAGTTTCTGCTCAAAGTCTCGCACAAACTCCAACATGTCCCATTCTGTTATCATTAGCGGAGCTGCAAACTCTATAGCCTTCTTGCGACTCAACGCTTCTGCCACAAGGTTCGCCTTACCCGGATGGTAAGAAACATCGAACTTAAAGTCTTTCAATGTTTCCATCCATCAGCACTGCCTCATATTCAAGTCATGTTGCGTGAAGATATACTTAAGGCTCTTGTGGTCGCAAAAGAGCTCGAACTCCTCTCCGTAGAGGTAATATCTCCAGAGCTTTAATGCAAAAATGACAGCTGCCAACTCCAGGTCATGTGTAGGGTAATTTTCTTCGTGTTTCCTCAACTGTCTCGAAGCATAAGCAATCACCTTATCCTTCTGCATAAGGACACAACCTAGACCAATGCGAGAGGCGTCAGTATATATCATATACTTAACCTCTTGCTCTGGCAATACTAGCACAGGGGCGGACGTCAACTTGTCCTTCAGCTCTTGAAAAGCTATCTCCGCCCTCTCATTCCAAGCAAACTTCAAATCTTTCCGTGTCAATTGAGACAACGGTCTGGATATCTTCGAGAAGTCTCGTATGAAGCGTCGATAATAGCCTGCTAGACCCAGAAAGCTTCTTACCTCAGTAACTGAACCAGGCTGCTTCTAATCCTGAACTGCAGCTACCTTAGGAAGATCGACAGTTATCCCTTCCTTGGACACCACATGTCCCAGGAACTTGACTTCATCTTTCCAGAAATCGCATTTCTTGAACTGCGCAAAAAACTGATTCTTCCTAAGAGTATCCAAGACCGCTCTTAAGTGCTCCTCGTGCTCTTCCCGACTCGCAGAATATATCAAGATATCATCAATAAAGACAATGACGAATCGGAACAAGAATGGCCGAAACACCCTGTTCATCAGATCCATGAACACAGCTGGTGCATTCGTAAGACCGAACGACATCACAAGGAACTCATAATGGCCAAAGCTAGTCCTGAAAGCGGTCTTCTGTACGTCTTCATTCTTGATGCACAACTGATGATACCCTGACTGCAGATCAACCTTTGAGAAGTACCGTGCCCCCTTCAACTGATCAAACAGATCATCAATCCTAGGCAAAGGGTACTTGTTCTTCACAGTCAGTAGATTCAATCTGCGATAATCAATACATAATCGCAAGGAACCATCTTTCTTCTTAACAAACAGGACAGGTGCTCCCCAAGGAGACACACTAGGTCGAATAAAGCCCAAATTCAACAAACCATCTATCTGCTTCCTCAATTCCTCCATTTCACTCGGAGGCTTACGATAGGTGGGCAAAGAAATGGGCGCCGCACCAGGCATGAAATCGATAGTAAAGTCAATCTCACGCTGAGGGGGTAATCCGGGAATCGACTCAAACACATCTTCAAACTCCTGAACTACAGGCGTGCTTTCAAATGCCGATCCAGCCATACTCTCCAACAGAGAAGTATAATAATCAAGACAAAAAGGGTAACTGACCTGAGCTGGGAAAGTAATTGTCTCGCCCTCAGGTCCATGGATTGTCACGGACCTTGCTTCCCAATCAATCTCTACTCGCATCCTCGTGAGCCAATCCATACCCATAATAATATCGTAATGGAAAAGAGGTGCGACAAAAAGATTAACAAGAATCGATCCACTCCCAAGATCAATCAAACAATCTAAACAACGCTTGTTCATAGCAGAGGAGATCCCTGTAGCGGTAGTGAGCGTCACTCCTTTTATAGAAACAGTGCTCAAATTCAGACGCCTAACTGCCGCATATGATATAAGAGAGGTAGTGGACCCTGTATCCACCAACATAGAAATGGAAATACCTGTAATGTGAGCTGTAACCTCGAAGGATCTCGGCACTAAGTCAGCCATAGGCGCTTCAGCTGAGAGCACATGAACTCGAGCCTGCTGCTGACGATTCAGCGGAGGAACCATGGGCAGCTGAGGTGGCCTGAAGCTAGGTACAGAAGGTCTGAAAGATGGATGAGCTGGCGTTGAACGAAGAGGTGGAGGTGATATAACTTGAGGCATCGGACGGCTGATCCTTTGTGGTGGAGTAAAACCACTGTCCCGCATACGCGAAAAGTAAGAACGATCCAAATGCCCCATCTTCCCACAGTACAAACAACGAAGATTAGCTCGCACCTGCTGAGCGGGCGGCGCTAAACGCCTCGAAGGAGAATCTACCCGCGGCCTCTTGCCGAGAAAAGGTGCACTCTGAAAGTCAAGTCGCGGCCTAGGAACCATAGGTGCTCTCATATGGGATGACCTGTCCCCGTCCTGCTCAGCTCGCAAGGATATGCTCACCAACTCCGCATAGGAAGATATGCTAGCATAGCACATCTTCGATCAGATCTCAGGCCTCAATCCCTCAGAAAAATGCCACATCCTCACCGGCTGGTCGCTCAGAATCAAGGGAGCATAGCGACCTAGCTTAGTGAACAGGTTCTCATATTCCGCCACCGACATCCCTCCCTGACGGAGGCGACGAAACTCACTCTCCTTCTCATGTCGGTACGTAACCGAAAAATACTTCTCGTGGAAGCGTGCCTCAAACGCCTGCCACGACCACTCATATCCTTCCTCAACAGTGCGAAGAACACTATCCTACCATAAAATGGCCTCCTTCTCAAACATGAATGAGGCAAGCTTGACCTACTCAACCTCTGAACAGTGCAGCGGTCTCAGTATCTTAGAGATGTGATCAATCCAGTACTCGGCCTCCTCGGGTCTATGAGAACCCGTAAATGTGGGAGGTCATAAGCGCTAGAATCGCTCAAATGTGCCGCTTGCACTAGCGCTCCCAGATGGGTGCATAGGTGAAGTAGGTGGAGTTGCCCCCACCGACTGAGCAAAGATGCCAGCCATGGAAGACAGAAACTGCTGCTGCTGCTGCTGAATTTGCTGCTGCTGCATCAACAACATCATTTGCTCAAACCTATTAGAAGACAGAGCAGACGAAGATGCACGGTTCGGCTCAGGAACCGAAGGCGTGACTGGAGGAGCCATAGGTGGAATCACAGGTGTCGGCCCAACACCAGAATGAGATGGGCCCGACTGTGGATCCGTCTGGCTATCGCTTAGGGGAGAAACCCCGACAAGTAACTCGATCAAAGAGAGACGGGCCAAAGTCTTCGAACCCTTAGGAGGCATACCCTACATTCAACAGAGGATGCAACCCGTAAGATTCAACATCCACATAATCCACCCACACAGCATTCACAGCACAACTTCAACGACAAACAACATGCATTCCATTTAACAAAATTTGTCGCAATACAAGTAGTGCAGTATTACATGAATCATGACAGGAAAAACATGTGAACTAAACATCTAAAACTGCAAACAACAAATGACTTCCAACTACAAAGCCAACAACGGCTACACACAGAAAGAAACAACAAAACAAAGCAAAGGACGACTACAACGACAACTACTCGTCAGAATCAGGAGATGGAGGCAGGGCACCCTTATCCTGCAAACAATACAGGATAGACTTCAGAGTTCGAGTCACCTTCTTGAACTTATGCTTCACAAGGCCTCGAAGATCCATGATATACTGGCGTAGAACAGCCTGCCCTTCCTCAAGTTGAGCGATACGGGCATCCCTGGTAACCTGATCTGCGCTCTACTCTGGTGCCACAGGAGTAAAACTCTCACTCGTATCCTGTGCCTCTACCTCTTCCTCGTCTTGCTCTGTTTCTTCTTCAATCTCAGCTCCACCCTCGGCATAACTCTCTTCCTCATCGCTCTCTGACTTATCCTCATTTCCTAAGGCTTGTCGACGAGGCCCAATTTCCACCTGTTAAGGGTCGTCAGATTAATGTGGTGAACAGGTACCGGCTTTTTTGCCCCAAGCCTATAGCCAAACTCATGTGCAAGCTTACAAATGAGTCAGCCAAATGGGAGCGATTCGGTCCTCCTAGTCAAACGAGCGATGAGGATAATCTGGCGCAAGATGTACGTCAGCACACATAACTTCGCTCCTTGCCCCACCTGATACAGAAAATCTACCATCAGGCGCGTGCACTCGCTGCGGTTGCTCCACCTTGGATATACATTAAATGTACACATGTGGTGAAGCAAGCGAAAGTTGTCCATCATGTTGGTAGCTAGAAGGCTTCTATTAGGCTGCCATTCAACCAGACGACCACACAAGAGCCGGGTGCGACAATCCCTCTCGCGCATACTGTTCAAATTCTTCTCACTAGCATGCACCTCATCAAGTGGCACATTCAGGAGTTGGGATATCAAAGCGACGTTGACCATAGCCTCCCGACCACTACCACAAGGAATCTTGAACTGCAAAGGATCCAGCGAAGGATCACGAATGTTGGCATAAAAAGCTTGAACAGTGCTTGCATTGGCGCGATATTCGCCCTCAAATAAGGGACACCAACCAGCCCCTTCCAGGCGCTCCAACAATAGCAACTCGCCAAATAGCCGCGGATCTACATGAGCCTCAAAAAGGACCCTACGGCCTTCATAGACTCCATGAGATAGCTCTGCCAACAAGGTTCTTCCAATGGGAGCTTGAGGATCAAGGTCCCGCTTGGTCTGAAACTCACGAGCGGCGGTCGTGCTTGCGGCAGCACCTCTCGGCCTCCGTGCATGAGTTGGGTGGCTAGCCCCAGCTTCATCCACGGGCGCTCTCTTCTTCCCCATCAAAGAAAGAAGGGTAGAGATGGAAAAGATGGCCGTGATAAACTCAAAGAGGGCCATGGAAAATGAGAGAAAGGGAGAAATAGGAAGGATGGTGAAGCTTCCACACACTTGAGATCCCAAAGAAGGATTTGAGAGCTCAAATGAGAAGAAAAGAGAGTGAAATCAGTAATGAGGGTGAGGTTTTGAGATGGGTTGGTTGGGTGTGCACGAAAAATGGAAGAAGAAGGAGATTAGGGAGAGATTTGGCGGAGTTTTGAGAGAAACTTGAAGAAAAGGAGAGCTTGGGAGGGTGTTTTGTGAAGGAAGTAAGGTTTAAAAAGACCTAATACTGAGCAACCATGGAGGGGTGGGCCACACTAGGCCCCAAAGTCATCGGCCCGAGCTGGCCCGCTCGGCCTAGCCCGCTGGGCGACGAGGGCTCACCGAACCGGCGAGGTCATCGCCAGTCTCTGGACCCTCCGACGATGACTCACCATTTGGGCGAGGTCCTCCTGGCCCCTTAGCTCTAAAATGATGTGGGTCCCCCCTAGGCCCCCTGGAAATGCCCTGATCGGCCCCTTTGTCCGGTTCAACGCACATCGGGCTACTAAGATTAAAATCTGATATAAACAGAGGTTTACTGACAATTGGTTGAGATGGGAAGATAAACCATCTAGACTCATCAAGGGATGGTCTAGAAGAGATTTTGGGTCACTGTGTGTGATTAGGAGTGCGGACAGACTCAATCTCGGTGATCGTTTTCAATAAACTTTCACCGATAGAAGCAACAGGACACATACACAAATTCTATGATAAACTCGCACCCAAATACACTAAGGTGGCAACAGCGTGCGGTGTGTGACCATAACTCAGGTCTGGTTCAATCCAATTCATGCTCTGATACCAACTTGTAACGCTCTGAAATTCAGGGGTCGAGCATAACTCAGCTCCCGAGTTTCAAAACATCACTTATGCAACATATTTAATTATGGATGTATGTTGTCTGTATGAGTAAATAAACCATGGAATAGATTAAGCCAAACTGTAAACATAATTCAAGGATGGGTGAAAGACGCAAGTGGAAGACTTAAAAGAACATATGTGTACATGTGCAAGTCCCTGAAATACATATACATACCAGGTCATATTACAAGCGTTGCTATAAAAAATACAGGCATTAAATGACATTATCTATTCCCAAAAGAAAATTCAAAATTTTTGGGCATCAGGACATGGCTCACAAGAACCCGCCTGAAAACTGCATGAAAGCAAATGCAGCCTCATCATCCTCGAACTCCTGCTCTGCCTCAGGGGTCGCATCAATATCTGCATCTAAGACAAAGTCTGGTGGGTGTTTAAACACCGTCCCTGAACATGGGAGTGAGTGATCAACTCAGTGGAACAATAAAGCAAAGGTTAACATGTTATTAATTCAATCAAGCAGTAATGATAAAGCAGAACAATCAAACATGTCTTGAGTACTCTTGTTAGTGCAAGGATGTATGTAGAATGATGCGTGCCCTCGCCTGTATACCCTCAGTGTCTTCATCTTATGTTATGAATGACATCACCTCAAGTGCTCCACCTCTTCCAGGCACATGCAATGCGGTGCATGAACATGATTACCAAGTTGTTATTAGTCCTTTTCATACAGCAGGATTGGGAAGCTAAGGTACCTTCCTCATATCACTTTCTAAAGAGTGATCCATTCTAGGGTCGTAAGTCCTAGACAATCTCATATGATCATATGGTTTTAGGTCGTTGCAAAGGGCTCGTCACCAATCAATGCATGCCTATCATACCTTCGTTACTACAATAAGGATCATCACCTCAATGCGGTATCCAGGTATGCTCGAGGTCACTACAAAGGGCTCGTCACCAATCAATGTAGGCTGACAGCACGAATATAGTGTCCCATACCACCATAATCGGCTCACGAGTCTAGTTGCTCACTGGTCACTACGGGGAGGCTCGTCACCCCAGCGTAGGCCGACAGCTCGACCACGGTGTCCCATACCACCATGTCTGGCTCATGAGTCTTAGCGGATCAAGGTACAATGGTTAACGGATTTTGCACTGGTAAGTTTGGTACCCTAGATTCATGCAATAGTGTCCATACATGGTGAACATACATCGGACAATCGGGTTACTTGACGAACTCGACTAGCATGAGCGCACGTTGGGTTGAACGACATAGAGTGCGCAAACACTCCGCGTGGCCAAACTACTGCCGACAACTCTAATACGACTCGGGTTCGTCAAATCGCGTCCTACGTGGCGAAAGCAACCTCAGCCACGAACTCAAAGCCGATTACCGATTTCCTGGACTATTTCATAGTCCTAAACACATTCCACTACAATAGATATTCATATCAACAATTTAGAATAGTAATGGAACAACAATTCAAACCATGTAGTATGTGAGCATTTGAAGAATATCAACTTAACATGGATTTAAACATAAGTAATACTTGAAGTTAAACAACAAAGAATGTGACATGCACGTAGGAAATCATACACACCAATAGGAGAGTTGAGAATCGCTTCTCAACGCCCACAATTAGGATAATATGTTACAATTTAGACCATTCAGACATTTCTACAAACACTTAGACTACATAGCGCAATATACATGACGTATGTCGGAAAACACGCATTTGAACAATTCCTTTTGCCAAGGAGTTGTCACACATACAATTAGCACAATTACACGACAAAAAATCATGGCAAACACATGCTCATATTTTATACGTATACGGTACTTCCTACATATACATAGAATACACAAATCTCAATATAACACATGCATATCAGGAACGCAAAATAAACATAGTATTTGGCATGTGAAATCTCATCCATAACAAAAATAAACCATTAGCTGGCATTGAAAGCCTTGAAAACCATAACCTATACAATTAAAGTCCGCACCTTAAACCAGAAATAGAGCACCGAACTGATTCAGACGATATGTCTTCGTCAACGGCGACTAGATAACCTAAGGCAAGAATGGAAATGAGCTACAACAACACATAAACCATTCTAAGCTCTAAAACAGATTAGGGTTAGGTTAACTTACCCAAGGATGAACTTAGAATCACCGAAATAATGATTCAAAAGTGATGGTTTAAGGACGTAGAGCAACAGGAAAGAATCTAAGATGATTCACCAACTTCTCTCTCACTTGCTCTCTCTTTTCCTCTCTCTTTCTTAACTAGGGTTAGGAAATTCGTATGGAAAAGAGAGTGAGGGTTTTAAGGTCTATATATAGGCCTAACATTGATGAAAATAACCCCAGGGTCAAGGTATACTTAGGTTATAACCAAAACAGGCCTCTCTCGATCCAACGGAACACTTCCGGTAGGCCTTTTCCACGTGCGGTCGGACTTAAGCTCATTGACCATGGATCTAGGTCAGACTAAGTTTTCGTACCGATCGGATCTACAGATCAGCCGTGGCGGACCACACTCAATTCAACGGTCACCGAAACTCGATCAGGTCTACAAGCACTATGACCTCCCTGGGCCTTCTTCCCTGATCCGAGGGTGAAATTGGGTCAGAATCCAACGGTCAAATTGCTTAAAATCATCGCACAAGACACACGACTCAGATTTCATAAAATCATATTTAATTTCTCACCGTTCTCACACTCTTCACTCCGGACTCAATCAAATCGACCTAGAACATCATCTGGACTTGATTTTTGAGGTGATGGTCAAGCCCAACATGGTGACCAGAAATGTCTAAGATCATCGCTATCGCACTTTCGACGCGCGGTCCAGGTCCGATCCAGAACTTCCAAAAATTTTCAAGAACAACTGGATTTAGTGTTGAATCCCAGATTTCAGAGTAACATAGCGCTAATGATTCTACAGGTTTTGAGTCATGCAGATCAAATTTAAAGTGATTGATGCTAATTTCACATGCAATCGAGTTTAGCGCTAATTACCCCACAAATAGCTTCTAAGGAAACTAGAGGTAGTACTCGGGTCTTGGCACAAAATTTTTCGGGTCATTACACTTTTCCTTGCTTTTCTTTTCTTTTCCTTTCCTTTTCTTTCATTTCTTTTCTTTTCTTCTCTCTTCCCTTCCTCGTTTCTTCTCTCCTTCTTGTTTCTTTCTTTCTTATTTTTCTCTGTGGTGCGTTCTGTAGCATAGGTGGGGTTGTATTTATACCAGCCGAGGCCTTACATGCTTTTTTTGCGTAAGCTGTGTATGAGGCAGCTATTTGTGCATGTTCTCTCGATTTTCCTTACAGAAACCGATTGCACCATTTTCTTTATTTTTGGAGGAAGTTTGCTGGATCCTAAGAGGGGTTTTAGAAAGAACGTGGGCCCTACCAAATGGACATCTTCGATTAGTCCCTGCCTTATCTGATCTTGGTCGTAAGTGAATCCTGCAGCGGCCCATTTTTCTTATAGCAGGTGCAACAACTGAGGAGTTCCAGAGTGGAGAAGTCGATCCGATCTTTTCGGCATCCTTGGTCGTGGTTGGAACTACTCTTGACATAGACGGGACGGTTCAGATATAGTTTGGATGTGTCGTAGTTCGTGCGGTGATGAATTCCCTGGCTTGTGGAAACCGAATTGCTTTCGGTCTCTCCGCTATTGTGGAAAGAGTGCGGAAGGAGTGCGGTAGGAGGCTGGTCCCTGCTGTAGTCTGTGGGGCCTGCTCATGATGAGCGGTTAGGATAGGGAGAAATATTCGCATGGATTGCCAGCTACGTGAAGAGAAAACGACTTTAGTTTTCAGAAATCGCCGCACGCATGCATCCAATGTGCCAAAATTTCATGCTCATACGTGTATGAAAACACGAGTGAATAGTTGGGGTTTGGCCGATTTTGTCCTGTTTACAAGATGGACAGTTTGGATCTTCTATTCAATCTGAGATGGTCGGCCACATCATGTTCCAGCAGACTAGGTCCGTTTGAGTCGCATGCAACGGGAAAGGAGGGAAGTTCGGGAGAGGTTGTGCACACACATGTGTGCATACACATATGGGACCTAAGTAGTTTTATTCAGGCCCACTGGCTTAACACGATGGATGGTTCAGATCATCCAGATGGACGATCCTGGTGGCCTACAACACGTCCTATCGGACGATATTCATCCATCTAGATACGAGCGGGAATACTACCTTTTCAAACAGGCGTCGGGTCAACCAGGTTTGACTGGGTTTCCCAGTCCAGTGCGCGGTGAGTGTACGTACTCCACATGCGCACACGCTAAGGTTGGGGCCCGTAAGGACAATCCTGATCCATCCACTCCATCCATTTGATCTGTCAGCTCACATTAGGGCCCATCCCAAAGGATGAGGCAGATCCAAAGCTTAAGTGGGCCATCCCGAGTGAATATTTGGTTTGCTTGTCGATCTTACTGATCCAATGGTCGAGATTTCACATGTACGGTTAATTTGTGGTAATTGGGCCTGATATAAAGTCTCACATCAAATGGATTGTGAGAACCATGTGATCTAGAATTCAGGTATCTAGGTTAATGGCATTTTCGTAAATAGTGTTGATATGGGAGTTTTGTGAAATCTAATGGTTCTACATGGTTGTATGCATCTTTCTAAGTAATTCTTGCAAGCAGAATTACGTCTAAATTATTACGGATAGGGAGCTATTCGCCAATTTATTCAAGGAAAGGTACCTACATCAAATCACGTGATGGATGATCTGGTCTTAAAATCAATGGTTAGATGGCTTAGTTTATTGTATAGAGCTCATTCCCAATGGTCAGGTTTGTGTTGAGAGATAGATGTAAGGTTAGGATAGCTAGATTGGTATCGTACACATGTACATACCAAGTTAAATTTTCATGGTAACACTCGAGAACTTTCATACTCTGGTATAGAAAAGTTCGGGGTGTTACACCCTCGACCTATAAACTAACCGCTATCTTTTCACTGCCTGAACTTCTCCAGCAACGATTAGGGGTAAGGTTGTCAATCTTGCTTGTAGATGTAGGTTTTCTAATGGACTCCGTCCAATCATTACAAACCTATATGCTCATGTAGGTAGTTGATGATCCTTTTCAAGTCCGAGTTGGCCGATCTAAGGAACGGTACAGACCATTATTTTTAGGTTACTACTTATCAAATCTTATGCTTTAGTTAATGACTTGTACTTGTTGATTTAAAAATGCATGATAACCTATATGTGCTTCAATTTCCGCACATAAACTGTAAATATTAGCTTACTAATGCATGCATATTCGATGAAATGCCTGAATGAGTATATTTCTAGATTTGATATGTGACTACAAAGCATGTTGCAAGCTCTACATACTAATCAATTTGAACTAAAATAATGAGCTGGTTGTTCAAGTCACAGAGTTGTTTGTCTCATGGTTAGTGATTGCATGGGCCACAAAGTTTACATGGACCATGCACTGGATGGTTGACAACTAAATTATTCTTCAAGATTAAATGTGGCATAAATTAACTTGCTACCTAAAACGAGTATATGTAACGCCCTAAATTTTTGCACCTGGGAATTGGACGTCCTTAGGCAATACATTTGATTTCTGGACTTAAGTACATGTCTGTATGTGTATTCACATATGTTTAGGACCAAAAGGAGTGACCTTTGATCCACCAAAACTGCCCAACCGAGTGAAATTTTGAGAATTTTGAAGAATATGGACAGCAAGGTTTGGTTGCACTAAGCAAATTAGGGCAATTAGGGCAGTAATACTTGGTTGCACCAAGTAAACATCGATCAACTCAGTAAATCTGAATAGCAGGGCTTAGTTGCATTGAGTGGGACTCGGTTGAATTAAGTAACTTTGTTCAGCAATATTCCTCATGTTCGGATTTTGACAGTTTCAGTGTACTGAATTAAAACATCATACCTATGTTTCTACAACTCTGATTGAGATGATTCAAAATCTTGATTGAAGCTTGATGAGTTTAGTTTTATGGAAAAAAATAAAAAATAAAAATAAAACTTAAAGTATGTTAAGTTTAGGATGTTTTGGAAACTATACCAAAATCATTAGTTTCAGGCAGCTGGTACTCCCAGAATTTTTAGAATTTTTTTGAAACACTAAATGAGATGAAATTCAGTAGGAATAAATGAAACTTAATCATAAAATACTATACAAAATTTTAAAATAATTTGGCCACCAAAAGTATCAGAAAACTTACAAAAACTAGACCAATTGAAAATGACAAAATTTCTGCAACTACAAGTTGTCAATGTGCCTCTCATATCTTTTTCTTCTTAGAGTTTTTGTGCTCGATGTCTTCTTAGGAATTTCTTATAATCATATTAGGAATCATCTTATTTAATTAAATTAATATTTTCTATTTTTGGTATATTTTACTAATTCGAATAGCATTGAGTATAGTTGAATTATGGTCCTTAATTAGAGTGATAAGAGCCGAATCACCATTTTCGCCAATTACAAATAGGGCACACTATGAATTTAACTAATCTAAACCCTAATAATTATATAAGAGAAATCTCGCTGCCCAATTCATCCTGAAAATTCTCAGATTCACTGAATTTGATACAGAGCACACGTCAGTGGTCCACTAAACTCAAAAATATAAAATAACAAACTCCTTACCAAGCTAGACGTCCATCGCGGATGGCCAATTAGGATAGTGTTCAAAATTGCTCAACTTGAGCCGAAAGATGGGCACTTGAAAAACATGAAGCCCCTAGACTAAAAATAGAAATTTAAGTGAAATAGGCCATCCAGTCTTTTGCAAAGTTGGGATCTTTCGACTGTTAGATCACAACCAAACTCAAGGTATGAGTTAAGGATATTTCCCCACTCGTATCTTTATAATTGCGGCCCCGATTGATCACCGATGACCATCAATCGTAAGTGGGGCCCCCGCGGCTAATCGGAGCATCCGATTGCTAACCGGTTGTGTCTAAACATAGATCGCCTAGTGGAACACTTATCCCATAACTTAGAGTGACCCGTACACCTCCTAATAGGTCCCATTGATTAGAAACAACCCCCTTTAGGATTAGTGTAATGAATAAAGGGCCATTGGGGTCATTTTCACCATTTTTGGCTCTATAAAAGAGCTGAATTTTCACTCCCCTTCTCCCCATACGAATTTTTCCTAAGCCAAGGAGAGAAAGAGGAAAAGAGGAAGAGAGGAAGAGAGGGACAGGAGAAAGGGTGGAGCCCGGTGTCGGATCATGCCGTCTGATTCCCATGCTCATCGAATTTTGCAATATCCCTCATCTACGGTCGATGTCACATATTTTATAGCTGAAACCCGATGATTTTGGGTCAAATTCTGTAAAAGGTTTTCTACTTGTCTTTCCATCTATTTCTTTCATTTCCTACATTTTGAGCCATTAGGGTTAGAAACCCCTTTCATTTCCATCGGTTCTCGTAAACCCTAGTGTTAGGGTTGAGTATGTTAGGATTTTGAGTTAGAATTATCGATTAGAGTGGTCCATACTATTGAGGGACCCGTAATCGGGCCTAATTCTATTACGGTTTCGGTTATGCAACGATTAAGGATCCCGATTCATCGAACCGGGTTGATGCATTAATCAAATTGAGTTAGTTAAGCCATAATTTATTATTTAATATTTAATTAGGACTAAATCCATCTCATTAATGATAGTCTTATACTTTAATATAGGTTTGGAGCATTTTCTCAAAAGTCCTAACGCCAGGGCCGCATCTGAGTCAAGGATTTTGACTTTAAGGTGAAGATCAACCCCCAAGCTTCTAATTCGCATTTTAGAATAAATAAATGCATTTATTCTCTATTTAATTAATAACATGCTCGATGAGATGCTTGAATGATATGAAAATCTTATTATTAGGTTTTTTGGATGTTAAATGCTTACAAATGCTAATATGATTGAATTGTTTTGTTGTGGTGGATCGAGCTTCGCAAATTATCTAGATATGTGCATATTCCACTTTAAGGAGACTATCTCAGGCTTATACAACTGACCAGAGTTGAACATGGACGATCGACAGTAGTTGGAGCTACACGAGATTCTTTACACCCAATGCTAGTTCGCCCAAGGTCCTCAGTAGTCAATCGCATCAGTCTAATGCAAGTTCGATCATTTTTTTACTTGGTGATTGTATAACATTCAATAGAATCTTTGATACCACCATTACCATTAATTTAGTCTACTCATAACCATTAGTGCGTTACGATCCCCAAAGACTCATGAGCCGAGCATGGTGGTATGAGACACCGTGTTCGAGCTGTCAGCCTATGCTGGGGTGACAAGCCTCCCCATAGTGACCATTGAGCACTGATAGAGGTGATAGTATGTTGTTCGAACGACTCTCATCAAATTACCTTGCCGATGGTCCATGCCAGGGTAACATTAGAACGACATGAGTTCACAACCCCAAGTGCAGGGTCGCGATGTAGTAATAATCTCGGTGAGACCGAGGTCGAATCCACGAGGACTAATCCTGTGTGTCTATTCTAGGAGAAGATGTAACCTAAATCAAGAAAGTAAGGAGTAATTGTTAGATGATGAATTCAGAAACTTTAAGAATTTAAAAGTGGGAAACTAGGGTTTCCAAGGATCCACTTATAGCTATTAAGAAGTTTCCTTATTTGATTCAAGGCACCTAATTGGAATTGGAGTCCTATCCTATCTAATTGGAAGATATTCAATAAACTCATATTTGAACTTCCATTGACATAGTCTCAACGAATGAAAGTTATGGAGATTGGAAGTGATTCCATCACCTAACCATGCCCAGGAGACTATGGTCGACAACAGGATATAGCAATCCAACAACCAACATGGGAGAATTGTGAAGAATAGGAGGGATTCCATCACTCAGCCATGCCCAAGGGATGATGGAGAACAACAAGATTTCATATTTTCACAAACTCCAAATAGAAAAAGAAGATACTTCAAGCGATTACAGATCTATTGTAATTTAAGTCACAACAAACCAGTAAAAACTAAAAGTATTTCTTAACTATCAAACTAAAATCAAAGGAGTTCAACAATAACAAGAATCAAATAAGAAAAACATCCCAACCATGCTACAAGCTTCACCCTTTAGGCCTAGCTAAGGGATTTAGCCAACCATAGACATGATTGTATTAAAAACCCTTAGAAGAAAGTATTAAAAACTAAGGAGAAGGGAAGAAGAACTCTTGGGAATAGATCCGCCCTTTTACTCTGCTCCTCTAAACCCTGGATATCCTAGAAAGACTTAGGAAGCCTATATTTATAAGCCAAGTTTCATAAAATCGTAAAATCGGATCAAATTTATGCAGTCTGTGTAAACACTGTGTAACCAGTTCAATGTTATCGAATACCCTTCGATGTCATCGAAGGGGCTTGACTCCGGAAGTCACGCCTTTTCTTCTTTTACTCTGCGTAAGTCTCTATATCATTGAACTGTCCTTTGATGTCATAGAGCGAAGCTTCGATTCATCGAACGGGTCTTCAAGTCATCGAGAATGTGTTTAAAATAGTCTAGTGAGTTGCTTTAATTTTTCTAATAAATTCAATGTCATTGAATAGTCTTCGATGTCATCGAGCACCTTCCTTCGAGTCATCGAACATGTCTTCGATTGATCGAGAAAAGCACCTAATATGTCTAGCAACCAACTTGATTTTCCCTCATAAATTCGATGTTATCGACCACCAGTGTTCGATGTCATCGAACGTATCTTTGATATCATTGAACGGTTCTCGATGGCACAGTCATTGTGATTTCTACACTTGTTCTTTCGTCTTCTTTCCTTCTCCACTTAGTTTTCTTGGATCTTAGAGTCTTGAAATCTTTAATCCTGGTCTCCAAAGATCCCTTCTTTGCTTTGGCAATTCTTGAGCACTAAATCCATACTTTTAATATTCTTTTCAATCCAAGCTCTTAAATTCACCTTGCAATACAAACACATGTAAAATATACCATTAAGCCATATTATGTTTGTAAAACTAAGAAATAAATGGGGGATAATATGCAATATTTGTCCCTCAACACAAACCCCAACCAGCATTTTGCTAGTCCCGAGCAAAATATGCAAAAAAAAAAAAATCTTCAATCTCAAGTTCAAAATCCTTTCTTAGGAAGACAATCTTTTGTTTACTTAAGTATGAATGGGTAGAGATAAGATACGAAAGTGAGATTTGAAAACCCTAGAACCGAATTACATAGGTAACTAATTAAGTTTTTTATCAATCAATCAGACTATAAGTCTATATACCATATTTTTCAATGTGCTCAGTGAAAATCAACTTACTTTCCGTACGAATACTATCGTTTCATAATGTTAGCCATGCTCATCACTTCAAGATTGGTTTGAACTCAAGTACTAATTCCAAAATCATCCCCTTCTCCTTCTTTTTCCATTTTTTTGATTTTATATCGACGGACAATTTTTATTCATTATTTTTTAGATTTTTCATTCTTTTCATTCTTATGACCTCTTTGTCAATCTCCTATTTTTTAACTGGTTCTTTTCTTCTCTTAAGGTGGATAAAATTCTTCAGAATCGATTCTCACCATGTCACACCCCAAACTCTGAAACTGGGTTCACAAAATTCTCGATCGCCGAATCTTGTGCCAACAGCCTCCGTAGTACCCCATTCTCGACTCCCAGTGCCTATACACTAGATTTCGATCCTGGGATCCTACAAGGAGGATTTTTCAACATACATTTATCCATAATAAGCATAACCACAAGTTTACCCAAATCACAAAGGTAACATCATCATCACATATCCACTAATATAAATATTTGAATATAGTGTTGAAAGGGAAATATACATATATCAAAAATTAAAGCTCCAGAGGACAGTTGCACGATCCAAGCTCAACACTGATGTGACCTAACACCACTTGCATGCATCTATCGTGTATAAGCTTATAAAAAGCTTAGAGGGTGGTGAAAGTATGTGCGATGGACGTGCTAAGCATATAGGTATTAGAATAAGTGAAAATATTGGCAATCCATAAATATCATCAGCCTTATCCAGGCTATGCGATGTAAAAACATAAACCAATATCATTTACTAAGGAAGCAATGTAGATTAGTTATGTAATGCAGAGTCATAGAAAGCTAAATATCAAATACCGAGTCCACGAATACCATCAACCTTAATCAAGTTATGCAATACGGAACCTCAGTAAACCAAATGTGCTGAGGATGCAATGCAATATTGGGTGCGAATAAAATAACCAAGTTGTAGTGTGAAGTTGGGATGATAGTACATAGTATCGTAGACTATAGGGTCCATCACAAGGGACTTCTATCCAAACCAATCATATACCTAAATTTGGATAGCTAGACTCAATGTGGTAGACTCCTGATCTCAGGTTGGTTGCGCGCCCCAACCAAAATCGTAGCCACTGCGAAGGTACACACGATGACTTGATTTCGCACCACCAGCCCGAGTGGATAGTGAATGAATAAATGAATGAGTAAAATGATGGGTATACAATTCCTACCCAATAAGTCCACATATCATACCGTACATTTCTGGGATCATCACCAGGGTCTAGTACACTCTAAACCAAGTTACCGCCCCATCGTGCACAACAAGGTGAGTGGAAGAGACCTCACTATCTACCTACCAATATCGAGCTCAGCTTGTCCATAGCGGGCCCATTCCTTGAGCTGGTCAAACTCATCCTAGCTTTGCCCCCTCCTCTTAGGCAGGTAAGGCCACACCCCCTTCCAACCGACCATGACAGTGGGAGATGCGACTTAACGGTATAGGACCCTCATGCACTCATGCATCCACTCGGTCTAGACATTGGGGCTACCTATGGAATGAAGAGGGTTTAGGGACTTTCACCTAGGAATATCTATAATACTCCATGTGGAAAAGATTTTCGGTATCCTATCTAGCCATCCACGACATGCCTGTGGAGGCTACGACCTTGATGTCTCTAGGGCATATGGTGGTCATGTCACACAATACGAGATGCATGAACCACACTATCCAGTCATGCAGTAATCCTACGCGTACCGCGTGCTAATGTGGACAACTCCTCCTATCATGAAGTCCTATGATAATCTGTCCAATGGCATGTGTTATGATCAATCACTCCTCACATCAAGCATACATATGATGCGCATGAGCATGGATCGTGAAGCTATATTAAGCATGTTATAAGATGATGGTGTACTCTCCTCATATCAAGGATGGGCCTAGACAGCCTACTCATAACAAGAATGGGCCTCACAATGGGCCCAAGGGAAGGTCACAATGAGGACATTTAACCATCATTGCCCATCAATGTGGACATTTAACCAACATCGCTCCCAAGCAATGGCCCACATAAACGTCATTACATACATTATACTGAAATCACACATTACATCGGTCTGCACATTCATCGTAATGGGCCTCACTCAAGGGCCACAAATACATCACAACAGGCCACATACCTGGGCCTCAAATACATCACAATGGGTCACATACTTGGGCCTAACATATATCACAATGGGCCGCACCAATGAGCCTCATATACATCAAGTGGGCCGCACCAATGGGTCTCATATACATCAAGTGGATCGCATCAATGGGCTGCACCAATGGGCCTCATATACATCAAGTGGGCTGCATCTCACGGGTCTAATATATATCCCAATGGGCCATTCACATAGGCCTAATATACATCAAGTCGAGCCTCATCATATGGGTTAAAAATATATCAAAATGAGCCACGTCCCATGGCCTCGAATACATCATAATGGGTTGCACCACCTAGGCCTCGAATGCGTCACAATGGGCCATAACCCATAGGCCTAATGCACATCATAATGGGCCTCTACAAAAACATCACAACGAACTATATCACATGGACCTTACACATCAAGTGGGCCACATTGCATGGGCGGCAGTAATGGGCCATAAATACACAACAAGTGGGCCCCGCACATGTGGACGATATAGATATACAATACATACTTAAGGTGGGCCTCATGTTGGTAGCCAAAATAGGTGGATGGTGTGGATGCAAAGTACATCAAGGCGGGTCCCACCATCAGGACGGTGAGAATACAGCCCATACATCATGGTGGGCCACACCCATCCAGCAAACAGGGTGGATGGCGTGGCCGAAAACACATGCATCGAGGTGCGGCTACATGCCACATGTCCAGACGGATGGTGTGGATAAATCATATAAATCAAGGTGGGTCCCACCTACCCACACGTGTCACACGTGTGGGGTGGACCCACAGCACAAACAGATGGACGACGTAATGTAACAACACATGCATTGCAGGGGGCGTCCCACTCGCTGTCAGGGAAAAATAGATGGACATGTGAATATACAACACGTCATTAGGGTGGAGTCTTCACATGCACCATCCAGATGGACGGTGCTGGATAAAATACATACATATAGGTGGGCCCCACCCTCACATGAGCCACATGTGTGAGGTGGCCCCACGTCCAAGGAAAATGGATGGAAGGTGTGGATATACACATACATCACGCTGGCCCACACAACACTGTCTTAAGCAATGGATGGTGCAGATAATTCACACATGAAGGTGGGTCCCATCCTACACATGCAGCACATGTGGGGTGGGCTCCACACGTCAGTAAAAAAAATGGTTGGATGGAATGGATTTAATTCATACCTCGTGATGAGGTCCACAGAACTTGCTGACTTTAGGCCAGCAGCTGCACGTTGCTGGCCATTCAGACGGTCTAGATAGGCCACATGTGTGAGGTGGGTCCACACGTGTGGAACCCACCAGCACCACATGAAGCTGATATTTGTGTTTTACGTACTTCTAGTAGTGTTGGATAGCGTACATTCAACACATATATAAGGTGAGGTCCACATCAGTGGGCCACCCCATAGATCAAGCTAGTAATTATTTTTTTTTATCATCCAGGGTCTAATCAAGGACTGGTAGCAAGTGCTACTGCTGGACGGCGCTGACCTTATTTGGTGGATGGCATGGATGCGAAACACACATCAAGGTGGGCCACACACCTCATCATCAACATAAAAATCAAAGAAAGAGAGAGAAGGAGAGAAGAAGAAATGTGTGAAGGGGAGGGACCCCACCACTATGGGCCCTCCCTATACAATGCATACATCAAGATGGGTCCCACCATATATGGGTCCTCAAATCATCAAAATCGATATGATGAACACCCACCGTCAGATCTTGGACTCCTCCTTCCACCAATGCGATCTAAAGCTCCAAGGCGTGAATTTCAATGGTTGAGATGGACTTTAGATGGTGGGGATTAGGTGGTAGGAAGGTGGGTCACGCTAGCTTTCTCCTCTCCTTTGGACGGTTCCACAATTGTTGCTTGGGAGATGGAGTGAGAAATGAGAGAGAGAGGGTTGTAAGGAGAGAGAGGGATGGGTGATAGAGTGATGGGGAGTGATGGGTGAGTGAGTGATGGGTGGAGAGAGAGAGAGAGAGAGAGAGAGAGAGAGTTGACTTAGGGGTTGCTTGGGGATGAGACATATACTTGACATGTAAGGTAATGTATACTTGATTGATGTGATTGATTAATGGGATACTCTCGTGGGATATGAAAATATGCGGCGTTTTCCTCAAACTGAACGCAGGCCCACAACTCCTGGCCTGGGTATCGCATCGGCATGCGAGACATGGTGATAGAACCACGGCGATGGTGCGGTCGCAGGGGTGCAAGTCTCAGGTTGAGCCAACTCAGATTGACAGGGTACAACTTAGGGATGCGAGAAGATGCTATTTATGCATCACGGGTCACTGGAATTCGAGCGGGATGACCGCAGAAGCCTACAGAACAGTACGGTCTAGGATACGGGCCTCACACACCTATCTATTAATGATTCACATAATAACAATTAGAACTTCTATCATGTCTTACAGAAGATGGATTAAATGTGCCTTATGATCTAGATTAACATGATATTCAAACTATCTCTAAAATAATTGTGCATAAGAATTTAGGTGGTAAGTTACTTAGATGATTAAACTCCAACAATTCAAGGTTCAATCTCTATCTTATCATACTCAAAGCATTCTTAGGTACATAAGTAATCGCTTCCCAACTAGATTTTAATCTTAAAACATTGAAAATTTTCAAAAGTTCTACTCAAAACTGAGAAAAACACCGATTAGGTTACCTAATCCCCCACACCCCCCATAAAAATTTACATTGTCCTCAATGTATAAGAAATAAGCATGTAATGCAAAAGAGGCAACAAAAAGAAAGGAGATGGTGTTGAAAAGATAGTACCTGGAAGAAGGAATTTTAAAGCTTTTCATGGATCTCAGCATAACATGGGTTGGCACAAAATGAAACTCAATAGAGTATAAGAAAACTATCCTAAACAGCATAAAGCAAACTACCCTAGTCTTATTGTTGGAGCATAAAACTTGATTGGATAAAAGAAGAAGAAGAAGAGCAGGAAAAGGACCGTGTTGCGCGGGTCGCAAGTTGTACAGGGACCAACTTGCGCGGGTCTCTGAGTTACGTGGGTCACTGAGTTACGTGGGTCGCAAGTTGTACAGGGACTAACTTGCGCGGGTCTCTGAGTTGTGAGGGTCACTGAGTTGCGCGGGTCCACGCAGCTCGCAATAGTTGCATCGAACCATGTTACCCTTCATAAGAAATGGTGAGTTGGAGATGCGAAGTGGGTCCCACGGCATGAGATTCAAGGGCTCACATGTGTGGAAGCCTATAAATACCCCCTACCCCCCTCATTTGGATCAGATGTTCAGAAGACCAGTGCTTCTGACAGGCATTGGAGATGGAGAGAGGGAGAGAGAGTGCAAAAGGGTTGGGCCACACTACTTCATGCGAGTTGTGCGGGTTCGCGCAACTCCATGGCCCGTGCAACTCGTGAGAGTTATGCAGGTATTCTTTGAGGCAGCACCATGCTATATTTTCTCAGGTTTTTTAGGCCATTTCAGGTGTTTCAAAGGGACTCTAGCACTCCTTCATCATGTCAATGAGGGATGAAGTGCACAGAAAGCCCGCACAACTCATCTCCTTTGGAGATATGACTGATATGAGCCAAAATGCTATTGAAATTTATATTTGGGCCAATTCAATACTTGCACTTTTGTATTTTCTAAGAAGTACTATTCCAGAATCAGAGGATCAAAAGGATGTAATGAACTCAGAATGAATAAATTCGATGATTGTTCTCTTAGTTCTTTCTTTTTGTCATTATTAAGTGATATAATTCCCCAAATCAAATGTTTTTCATTTCTAGTTGAAACAAAATTTATATTTAGGCCAATTCAATGCTTACACTTTTGTATTTTCTAAGAAGTTCTATTCTAAAATCAGAGGATCAAAATGATGTAATGAACTTAGAATGAATAAATTCGATGATTGTTCTCTTAGTTCTTTCTCTTTATCATTATTGAGTGATATAATTCCCCAAATCAAATGCTTTTCGTTTTTGGTCGAAATAAAATGGCGACTCTACTGAGGATCTTTTATCTTGCTTAATATTGACTTAAGAATGACTTAAAGAATTTCATCATTGTTTGGCATCCTATAAGGCGCCAAAATGGCGACTCTCAGCAGGAAATGTCCTTCCTCTCATCTCCGGGATAGAATAGATTTGTGAATAAATGTTAATTAAGTTCTATTGTTGTTTTTTGACAGATGCAGGAGTAATAAACTAACAACGAGCATAGCAATCATTTAAGAAACCACTGGTAAGAGAAATGGATGATGGTCATTTGCTAAGGCGGATAGGCAAAGCCACAGTAGTCACATTACGCTCAGGCAAAAGGATAAAAAGTCCCCATAAACAAAACATCGAGGTAACAAGAAAAGAAACATTTGAAGAATGTCATGACAGTATTAGAGAAAAGGGAAAGAACAAGGTTGAGAAGGTGACATACGATGTGGTGAGTCATTTGAAAGGCATACCAGCTTGACTGAGTATATATGATGCATTGCGACTGTCGGAAGATTCTCGATACAGCCTAATTCAAGCTCTATCCGATAACGATGTCAGAAAAGCATTGCTCATAGAGATGGAGCACAAAGAGAGAAATAATTTCATGC
Source organism: Magnolia sinica (assembly GCF_029962835.1). NCBI lineage: Eukaryota > Viridiplantae > Streptophyta > Magnoliopsida > Magnoliales > Magnoliaceae > Magnolia > Magnolia sinica. The sequence continues at coordinate 72,472,626 of NC_080573.1, forward strand.
CAATCATTTCCTTCTTCGATGATGATCTAATTTGTGGTGAAGAACATAACAGACCACTGATGGTTGTGGGCCATGTCGGTGGTAAGCAAATAAAACAAATAATGCTGGATAATGGGTCCACAATGAACTTGCTACCATTAATGATGCTAAATGAATTGGGATATCATCGTTTTCATTTATGCCCTAGTGGGATGATAAGGCCAATGCTATCAGGGAGATGGCTAAATAGATGCTCTTGTTGTCAGAATACATGATCACTTATGAACCAGCGAAAGCAGTAAAGGGACAAGTAGTGACGGATTTCTTAACAGTTCACCCTGTTCTGGATATTGAAATGATCAGTGATACTTTTCGGACGAGAAGGTAATGATGACAGAATTACTTGGTCTATGGCAAATGACGGCGCTTCTACAACTTCAGGAATAGGTGTCAGAGTGATATTTATCAGTATGCAAGGTGACTTATTTCCATAATCCTTTACGTTAGGTGCACCATGCACTAATAACGAAGTCAAATATCAAGCTCTCATTATAGGGATGGAAATAGCCCAGGAAATGAAGATAAAAGTGCTACAAATTTGTAAGACCCGTGTCCTAATCCGTACTGTTCCATTAGCTTCCGCGGTCCTTCCGGTCAAATTTCGGCAACCTTCGCACCGTATTCGGTATTTGCGCACGTCCTAAGCCAGGTCCCGCGCATCGACGTCGGCTTGGTCCGAAAGTTATATCATAGCGACCGCGTCGTCGCCGCGGTTCCAACGCCGTGACTTGCGCACTGAACCGATATCCAGGCAAGAAGATGCCGATCAGCGTTTATTCCGAAGAAACACCGCGCGTTGCGGATTTCGAGGGAATCTCTACAATTAGTCCCATCAATCAACCATTAAAGCATCCCATACCTCAAGTACAACAACCCATCACCACCTTTTACAAAAGTCCACCATTCTTTCCACCTCACCACTCCTCTTTTCCAAATTTCAACAACAACCATACACCTTTTCACAATTTTCAACCCAAACCATCCCCCATCACTCCATCACCCATCTCTTTCTCTCTCTCTCCCTCCCTTTACAACTATCTCTCTTATTCATTTTTTTCAAAAAAAAAATCCAAAATCCAAGAGAGAGCACCATGAGTCCCCCATGGTGAGAAAACTTCATTTGTGAGGTCCACCTTTCCCACCCCTTCATCTCTCATCTCAACCATCCATTTCTCATCTTTCACCATCAAAGAGGAGCTCAAGGATCTAAGGAAGCCAAGGGAGCAAGAAGATCAAGTGGTGGGTGCCTTGATAGGGTAGATTTTCATATTTTTAAGATGGGCCAAGTGAGGCCAACCGATCAATGGTTTGGATCTCACTTTGGACCCTAAGATGTGGCCGATGGCCCACTTGGATCATCATGAACATTCCATGATGGGGCCATTCTCCATGGACCCCATCATGATGTTTATTTTCTTGTATGCTTAGGGTCATCTAGACCATTTAATTTAGTGGAGAAGGGATCTCCACCGTTGGATCTAATTTTATAGACCCATGTGTAATGGGGCCCACTTGATGTATGATTTAGTGCAAGGGAGGGCCCATAGTGCCGGGGTCCCTCCATCACACGATCTCACTCTCTATCTCTCTCCCTTTTTATTTTTAATTGTTTTATTTTTATTTTTATTTTTATTTTTATGAGGTTATGTGTGGCCCACTTGAATGGACCCCACCATAGGGTATGTATTCCATCCAACTCACCTACGAGTGGGGCCCACCTTGTGTGTAGTATACACACCATCCTCCATGAGGTGGCCCACATAAGCAAGGCCCACCTCTAGTATATTTGGAGAGAGTCCAGCGTCCAGGGACGCTGGACGTTTCATGGAAAAGGTAAAAGAAAAAAATATAATTGCTTGGTTTGGGGATGGCCCACTGGTGTAGGCTCCACCTTGATGTATGTATTAAATCCATGCCGTCCATTCCTTTCCCAAATCTGTTTTAGGCGTTGAGCCAAAAGATGGGGTTAATCAGACCTTCGGGCGGGCCATACCATACCAAATGGCGGTTTTCACCATTGAAACCTTCCCTAATTTCCTGTACGCCAAAACATGTCCGATATTGGACTTGAACTGCTCGTGGTGAGCCATGGGAGAGCACTGGACGGAGTGGATTCGCTGGATATGGACCCCACCTGCAAAATCCATCAAAAAACAGAAATAAAAAAAAAAAAAAAATGCCGCCGTACAGCCCAGCACGGCTGTAGCCGTGGGCCCCACCTTGATGTTTATATGATATCTAAACCGTTCATATGGTGGGCCCCTACCTGACATGGGCTCACCCCAAAAATCAGCTCGATCCAAGGCTCAGGTGGCCCACACCGTATGAAACAGCGGGATTTAACCCCTACCTTTGAAACCCTTTTGGGGCCCACAGAAGTCTAGGATCAAAATGAAATTTGTTTCTACCCTTCATCTAAGGCCCACTGGCCTTATCAAGGGGTTGGATGACATATAAACATTATGGTGGGCCCCACATGGAGCCCACATTGATGTATGTGTTTCATTCCCACCGTCCGCCTGGACGGTGGGCGTGGAGCCACTGAGATGGGTGGTGGGCCCACTGTGATGAGTGTGTGGGCTCACTGTGATGTGTGCGTGTGTGTGTGTGTGTGTGTGTGTGTGTATATATATATATATATATAATATTATATTTCATATAATATTATATGTATTATGTATATATATATTATATACTATATATATATATATTATATACTATATTATATGTATATATATATTTTTTTTTTGGCCCGTGATTGAGGCCCACCTTGATATATAGGTAAGGCCCACCTCAGTACTTGTGACCCATGGTTGAGGCCCACTTTGATATATATATATAAGGCCCATGGGTCGAGGCCCACTTAATATATTAGGGGCCCATGGGTCGAGGCCCATTTGATGTAATAGGGCCAATTGGTGAGGCCCATTTGATACATGTATGGGGCCCAATTGGCAAGGCCCATTTGATACATACAAGGCCCATGTGAGCAGGCCCATTTGATGCACTCTAAGGCCCACGGGTTATAGCCCATTGTAATGAACATAAGGCCCACTGATGCGGCCCATTGATGTGGCCCACTTAATGAATATAAGGCCCATGAGATACGGCCCATTTGATGTATTGAAGGCCCAATGAGATATACTTAAGGTTCATTGCAATGTGCAGTCCCAACATGATTCATGTAATAATATTTATGACAGTCATGCCTTGGAAGCAATGGTGGTTTGACGTCCACATTGCAAGTATAGTGTGGTTAAATGTCCGCATTATGACTTTCCCTAGGGCCCATTGTTAGGCTCGTACACCTGATATATAGGCCGTCTAGGCCCATCCTTGTTATGATTATCATCCATCCCATATAACATATTTAATTCCATGATTCATAATCATATGCATCATACGTATGCTTGATATGAGCAATGCCTGATCATAGTATATGCCTTCGGGCAGATGGTTTATGGGCTCCCGTGCAAGGGGTGTTGCCCTACATGAGCGCACGATACGCGCAGGATTGCTGCATGACTGAATAGTGTGATTCATGCATTCGCATTGTGTGATATGGTTACTCTACGCCCTAGCGACATCAGGGCCATAGCCTCCACAGACGCATCGTGGTTGGCAGGATTGGATACCGGAAATACTGTTCTACATGGGGTGCGATAGATATCCCTGGGTGAAAGTCCCTAAACCCTTATGGTACCAGGAGGTTGCTCCAACGTCTAGACCGAGTGGATGCATGAGCGCTGATTGCCGATTACCAGACGGTTGCGTTTTCCACTGTGTCGTGGTCGGTTGGAAGGGGGTGCGGCCTTACCCGCCCGAGAGTAGGGGGCAATGCTAGGCTGAGTCTGACCAGCTCGAGGAATGGGTCCGCTATTGACGAGCCGAGCCCGATATTGGCAGGCGGATAGTGAGGTCTTTTCCACTCACCTTATTGCGCGCGATGGGGCGGCAATCTGGCTTGGAGTGTACTAGACCCCGGTGATATTCCAGACTTGAGCCGTATTGACATGTGGACTTAGATGAGGATTTGTATGCTTGACTTGCATTTCGCATTGCATGGCCTTGGTATGGCCGACATCATTCTTTGCACCGCATGGCCTTGGTACGGCTAATGAGATTCTTAGCATACATTAGCATTGTCCGCATTACTCTGATACTGCATGACTACATTATCACCTTGGGCATACACTTTCACCACCCTCTAAGCTTTCTATAAGCTTATGCACGACCGTTGCGTGCAGGTGACGTTGGATCGCAGCAGCGCTGAGGCTTGGACGCGTGGCTGATCTTCTTTTGGAGTTTTGGTCTATCTTCATTGTATTTCCCTTATGCTCATTGTACTTGGAAAGTTTTTTATTATAGTGGAAATGTGATGGAGTTTTTGGTTGTTGTTTGTGGGTTATGCCTTTGGTTATGCTTATTATGAATCAAACTGATGTACAAAATCCTCCTTGTAGCATCCCAGGATCGGAACCTGGCGAATGGGCGCTGGGAGCCGAGAATGGGGTTCTACGGAGGCTGTCGGCGCCGGATTCGGCGATCGGGAATTTTGTGAGCCCGGTCTCCGAGTTTGGGGCGTGACAAAATTTTTGACGATTCGAAGCTAGTGATAAACCAACTTACTACAGAATTTGAAATAAGGAAGCAAGAGCTCCTCTTGTATTATCGTCAAGCAGAATGATTTTTAGAGCAATTTCAAGATGTTGAAATCAGGCATATACCGAGATCAGAGAATGTAAGGGTAGATGCCTTGGCTAGCTTGGCTGCAGCTTTGGCTTGTCCTAATCGAAGCCCTCTTCAAGTAACAATTGAAGAAAGAAGGTTTTTGTTGCCTGCTGAAGATGTCAAAGTCTCTGAAGCATTGCTCGCGTCATGTTTAGAGATTTCAATTAATGATTAGCGTCAGCCTTTTATGGATTATCTCAACTATGATATTTTGTTCGAGGATCTGGCACAAAATTTGTAAATAAAGCAAAGGGCAAAGAAATTTATTATGTGTAATGAAGAGCTTTAGAAAAAGTCCTATAATGAGGTGTTGCTAAGATGCTTGGATACGAAAGAGGCGAATCAGATATTATGAGAAGCACATTCAGGGGAATGCAGGGCTCATCAGGTTGATAGAAATTTGTTCCAATGAGTACATCGAATGGGGTATTATTAGCCTACAATGTTCAAAGATACGACTGATTACGTACGACGATGTCATGAATGTTAGATACATGGTGATATCATACATGTACCTCCTGAAGATTTGCATCAGTCAGTGGCTTCTTAACCTTTTGCAACTTGGGGGCTCGATGTTATCGGTCCTATAAATCCATCATCATCTAAAGGAAAATAGTACATTTTGATAGCCATAGACTATTTCTCAAAGTGGATTGAAGCTATCACGCTAAGAAATGTCAAAGAAAAGGATGTTGTGGGTTTTATATGGCACGCAATAATATACCACTATGGTATTCCGAAGAAGATCATCACTTATAACGAGACTCCATTTAAGAATCGTGGAATGGAGAAATTATGTTAAAAGTTAGATATCCAGCATTCATTCTCAACACCCTACTATCCGCCGGCTAATGGGTGGGCTGAGGCATTCAATAAGATGATTGTGAAGATATTGAAGACAACAGTTGTAGGAAATAAGCGTGACTGGGATGAGAAGTTGCAAGAAGCCCTATGGGCCTATCGAACTACTCATCATACTACTATGAAAGCAATGCCATATTCTTTGGTTTATAGAGTTGAAGTTGTTAACCCCATTGAAATGCAAGTTGCGTTGCTCAGAATAGTAGTACATTAGTCGATTACTGATGATGAAAATGCAAAGATAAGGTTGGCAGAATTGAATTTGCTAGATGAAAAGCGATTAACAGCTTAACAGTAATTATAGATATATCAAGCAAGAATCTCTTCTGCTTTTGACAGAAAGGTCAAGCATCGCTCCTTCAAAAGAGGCGATATGGTATTGATGCTCAAAAGGCCGATAGTGGCCACTCGTAAGACAGGGGGTAAATTTGACCCTAAATGGGATGGCACATACATAATATCTGAAGTATATTCTAATGGGGCATATCGGGTAATAGATCAAGATGGATGAGGCATAAGTATACCAGTCAATGCCCGTTTCATAAAAATATATCATCCCTGAATGTATATGCAATTTTGAATCAAAAGATTCATGGTGTAATTCTTCTCAATCAAAAGGGGGCAGACAAAAGCATATAAAAGGCAGAGAGCTCTGTATATCTTTATAATATTATATTTCTCTCTGAATACTAATGAAATGCTAATGAAATGCAGACCTTCGAGCATATCAGATTCAAGCGAGTTAAACACAAATCGCCAAACGTAAATCGCCGAACGCAAATCTCCAAATAGCCAAACACAAAGCGCCGAATGCAGATCGCCAAAGCACCAATGACTGTCATTGAACTACCAAAGCTGTCATTATTATCACTATCTTGCTAGAAAGGCCATTTAAATTTATCAAAATCAATAACACTACCAAGCTAATATACCACTTTAACTATAAATTTTGTTTCATGACATCAGTAAGCGTGGTATATTAATTTAATTTATTATTTCAATAAGGCCAATTCATCATTTGGAGTAGTGGTATAAGCTTATGAAGCTAAGTATAAGAATTACGACAACAATGAAGATCCATCATATGTGATAGCAAGACAGAGCCTATGAAGCCAAATGTGCATAAGGCTTATCATCATTGGCGATGGTGGTACAATGAGACCATACGGGTAGCAGTGTTGCCTGTGGCCTTAAAAAGCCCAAATAGAGCATCACGCACACCCATGTGGGTAGTGACCTATGCCATTTGTATAGATTCTGACAACGTCATGAGGGTGATCAGAGAGCGTCCCCTCGTGAATGGGTCTAACCTTGCAGACGAAGGAAAAGTGAGTCCCCGAAGCAAGATGACTCCCCAAATCCCTAGTTTGAATTTAGTAGTAACGCATGAGGACAGGTCTTTGAAGTAAGATGACCCCTCATTGATGGACTGACGGCCTTGGATTTGGTACCCCACGGTAGCCTTGTGCACCCCGTGAACTCTAGAGAGTTACTGTGGCTAGCCCTATGTGTAAATCCTATTGAGTTCACTACCCCGGTAGCTTCATTGAGCCCCTCTGATGGATCGCGGTTTGTGAACTCCCCGGCAGCGATAAGCCTCATGAACTCGAGCGAGTTACATCGGCCATTCATGTAAGACTAACTCTAGCTATTTATGGGTCTAAACTGTGATTGCTCTAACTACTTATGAGCCTAAACTATGTGTACTACTAATCGAAACCAAAACTTAGCACCGCCTATACGAGAAAACACCATATAGGCAACACTATATGTTAATAACAAAAGCACCAATACGATGAGCAATGCTAACATATTATATATATAGTTGGAATCATCATCGATAACTGCCACATCATTAGAATAGATAGAGAAAGGGAATTGATAGAAATCAATAAGATCATTGCTCTCTATTTTTCTCGTGACCCAACCATTCAACTTTTTTAATCATCTCTCTCAGTTGAAAATGTTGAAGAGGAAGTCGATCAGGATGTAAGTACGCTCTGTCAGAATCCACAAATGTCCAAGGGAAATAAACTCCTAGCCAACCGACAAAGAAATGCCATGGAGCACAGACAACAAAAGAGTCAGAAGAAGATTTTTTAAAACCATAGATAGTGTCTCCGAAGGCACTGTATAAGGAACATAGGATTGGGGGAGCCAGTGAATATTTTTGACCTTCTACCATTACACCTTTTACTATGAAGAAAGATGGTCTGATAATGTCTGTCTGCTCGGAATCCTGGTGTTTTAACCAGAAACAAAAAGCATTTGATTTGGGGAATATCTCACTTAATATTAACAAAAGATAGAACGAAGAGAATAATCATCAATTTCATTCATTCTGAATTCGTTACATCCTTTTGATCCTTTGATTTCGTGATAGAATCTTAGAAATGCAAAAATACAAATATTAAGTAAAGCTTAAAATATAAATTTCGGCAACATTTTGGCTCATATTAATCATATCTCCAGGGAAGATGAGTTGTGTGAGCTTCCCATGCATTTTGTCCCTTATTAACATGATAAAGGAGCACTTGAATCCCTTTGAAATATCTAAAATGGCCTGAGGACTTGAAAAACTTGCAACATGGCAGCTGCCTTAAAGAGTACCTGCACTACTCATGGGAGTTGCACGGGCATAGGAGTTACATGGGCCTGCACAATTGACCTTCCTATGCACTTCCTCTCCTTCTCTCCATCTCAAATACCTGTTAGAGGCACTGGTCTTCTAAACATCCGATCCTCAAATGAGGGGGTAGGGGGTATTTATAGGCTTTCCCACTTATGAGCCCTCGAATCCTGTGCCGTGGATCCCACTTTGCATTCCCAATCCATCCCTTTCTGAAGAGAGTTGCGTGGCTTATCATGACCAATGTCGAGTTGCGCGAACCCATGCAACTCAACCTTTGCGCAACGTGTTCCCCGCGCAACTCACCTGCCTTTCATCTATATCCTTCACTTCTTTCACCAATTCTTCTCCTTGAAGCTTCTCACCTTAACCAAATTTTTATACCCCAACAGACGCCCCCCTTGATCCGAAATTTGACTTCTCTAAGTCAACTTGAACGATCAATTTCTTCTTTTAGAACTTGAGTTGCGCAGGTCCGTGCAACTCCCACCCTCGCAACTCATTGTTGGCGCCACTGGTCTATAAATATCAAACCACCCAATCATTCATCACTTTAAAATTTTTCTTTCTCCTGGTGAAGCCCTCCTCTGCACAACTATTCCACACAAGTCTTCAGCACTTAGTGCTAGAAACTCCTGTTCGAAAACTCCATCAAAATTTCTAACTTTCCAAACTCCAACCAATTTCTCTGAATTCTTTAACCATGGCCCGTACTAAGAGAACCTTTTGTCTTATAGAAGGGTCGATGGACCAACCTTCCCATGCAATTCTCCCTGACTCTCCTCAAGCCCCTAAAGCCTCGCCAACTCCTATAGCCCCTGTTCCTTCTTCTACGACCCAAATAGCCACTTCTTCCCCTCTAACACACGAAGATCCTCCTCGAAAACGAGTCAAAGTGACCAAAAAATGCCCTGTATACATAAAGGAACCAGTCTTACGTGTTCTTAACTTCTCTGATAGAATAAAGACATTGTCTTGGCTAATATGTCAAGCAATCATTTCCGGAGAAATAACAAGACCTCCGAAGCAAGGTCACGAGGTTGACTGGGAAGCTTAGCTGAAGTTGACAGCCAATCTGCGGACTGACATCGTCCGATCTTCGACAAAAGAAGATACACCACCACTAACACTTTCAAAAAAGTAGTGGAAGAAATCGAAGCATCAAGAACTTCAAGAGAAGATCCAGGAGCATAAGAAGAGGAAGCTCCCAAATACTTGGGACACCGTGAAGGCTCAAGACGGCTACATAAAATTCAATAGCCCTTTCAGGAATGGATTAAAACGATCCCACTGAACATTCAGCGACATCAGTCTATTCTTTGAAGTGAGCCAACAGATTGAACAACACAAAGCCGCATGATGTATACTCCCAACTGGTCAATAGTAGAACCCAGAATGTTGGAGGGTATTCTTTCAAAGAGAGGATCGAAGTAAAAAATTGGTGAAGTGCATCCAATGCGTTTTCTGATTCCATGCTACATTCCTCATGCACTGTTTTCTACAGTCTTCCACAGGACAATGCGCCAACACTTCAGAGAGAGAAGATTACTATGGGGAACTGAAGAATTCCGCACACGTGGATTCTTATCACCTCGCAAATATTATACTAACTGGGCCAAGGCCATTCTCACCAAACATTCTGCTACACTGATGGAGGTCGGCCTTTATGGTACAATTGAGGCTACTTCTAAATACTTTTGTAAATATCATATGATTTATAAAGGGTTCCTTAGTTATTGATGCCATACCACGAACTCTTTTCATCTACCTCTAGGTGAAGTCAGTATCACCCTGTGGGACCTTCATAGGATGGCAGGCCTCCCCATAACAGGTCGCTTCTATGACGAGTACGTTCCCACCAACGAGGAATTCTCACACTTTTCCTCTTCCAAAATACAAGCACTGGTGCCGGACACTTCCATTGAACTCTTCAGGGAGATGTCTAAATTCCCTAATATCAGAAAGATTCCACATCTCCTTTGGCTGGATCATTTCTCTCAAGAGTTGTGGTACATTCACTTTCCTTTCATCATGATTTTATGCATTTACTAACATTGTTCTCACTTGTACCCTTCTTCCTCTAACAGGTTTAAGCATAGCAATTCAGATGAATTGGAGAATTCTCATCACAGGATAAAGAACCCCTTAGAATTCTCATCCAAAGGCGAGTTAGTGGCCTTTATGGCATATTGGCTTAGTATAGTAGTACTACCAAGTTCCAAGTGGGCGGATGCTATCAGACCATCTGTATTCGTCGTCGTAGGAGGATTGACAGAAGGGCGGAAATATTCACTAACGCCTCCCATACTTTGGTCATTATATCGGGCCTTTGGAGATATCGCTATGCACTGTCAAAACCCATCTGTCGAGGCCAGTTCAGTATTCGCTCCATGGCACTACTTTTCCGGATGGCTGGGCATATACTTCCCGTGAATGTATGACGACCCTAACAAAGCTTACATGCATCCCTCACGCCTACCTTTATGTCAGTACTAGCGGAGGATAATGCCAAAATGAATGTATGAGTGGGTGATTGACACCATCAAGTCAACAAATGCTATTGACTTTTACTAGTTCTCATTCGCCTAATACATTGTAGATCATGAAGCTATTGATGATGACAACCTTCCTCCGGTTGAGTGAGCCTTCTTCATCTCAATATGGTCCAACAACCTGTCTCTATGAGAGGGGAGTGAGTTTTAGAGGGAGCCATACTACCCCAATCAGTTTACACGACAGTTCGGATATGATCAGACTATTCCCGAGCTTTCCAACGTAGTGACTTGCAGCATGCGAAGTTATGGTGTTGGGCCTTACAACTGGGGTTTGATCTGGAAGCAATTACTTACGGTTTGAATAAATTCAAATTTCATTATTCCAGGCTTTGGTTGTTTTATCTGCATGACCTACCCATGGATGTGATGGTGGGTGCACCAAGCATTTCTCATCCGCTGATGTCTGCTAGTAGACTCACCAATATGGATTCCCGCCCCTCGAATCAGAAAACGTGATATGATAGACAGGATAGGCTACACCGTCAAACACGACCATGCTCCTGCCCCAGGCGAAGCTTACATAAGAATTTCTGTGGAAGAACACATTCGCGAAGTCAAACCCTACCAACACTCTTGAAGGTTGGATAGCACACGGGTTTCCATTAACACACTTCAAGTCCTAAAGAAAGCCTAGAAATAGAGAAAATGCTCCTGTGGACACCACCGAAACACCCTATATTCCTGCTTCTATAGACCCTGCCCCCTCTTAAGAGGCCATCGAGCCTTAAGATCCTCAAGAAGTGCCTTCATCTGCTCCACCACCCTCTCCTCGCAGAGATTCTTCATCGCCTATGACCAGATCACAGATGCGAGCGAGATCTTTTATATCCCCGATGACCACTACTGCAGAAGACCCCGCTTCTACTGGAGAGAGGCAATCAATACGAAAGGAAAATAAGTGGTTATTGAAGAATCTTCTCTGGAATCATCATCGTCTTCATCATCCACAGAGGGGGAAGATGGAGAATCCACTTCTAATGATTCTACTGCCACTAATAAGGAGTCATCCTCTAGTGACTCAAAAGAAGAGGGTAAACTGAATGTAGATGCAGAGGAAGTCGAAGAAAAGGAAGTAATGGAAGAAGGAGAAGTGGAGGCAGAAGTGGACATTGGTGAAAATGATGGGATTGGCATAGCTACTAAAATCAATGAAGAAATCGCACAAGAAAACATCCTCCCAGACATTGCTACAGGTGTTGACAAAGAAGAAGAACCCTTAGACTATGGGGAGTATAATGATATAGCTGGGGCCGACTTGACTTTATCATTTAGTAGCAACTATTCTCCTCTCCCACGCATGACACCTCCAAATTCCCTGACCAATATTATAGCATCTCCAAAGACTCTTCCGGCTCCCATAAGTGTAGCTCAGGCTGCCCTTCCGGCCTCTACTTCTGGCAAGCGTTCTGCTAAGAAAATGAGGGAGCCCCTCAGACTTCCTATCAAGACTAGCAGAGTAGCTCGTGGAATAATTTTCCAAATAGAGTCCGCTAATGTCATGACTCCAACTACCATGGCATCGAACACTGAGACTAGAGTGCCATCTTTTGCCAATATGGTTCCAAATTTACCCAGACCATTCGCTCCCCCAGAAGAGAGGCAATCTGCAGAAGCAGCAATTCCTGCTCTGCCACCTTTGGTAGTTGTAGGTACACTTTATTTTATTTCCTTACTATATACTAATTTACCTACAATCCATACCTTAACTTATGTATTTTATTTGCATTTTGCAGTCTGCACTGTCTCCAGTGGCTCTGCAAGTTCAAATTCTATCATCACTGTGTCAAGCATCCCTGGAAAAGATCTCTCCTCCTACATTATCCTTATTACAGAGCTCAGTATCAGCAGCCATCTAATCTTCAAAGACCCATCCCAATGGTCTAATTTAGAGATAGTGTCATCTTCTCAGGAATTGCTAGGATTAATATTTCCCCTCTGCATAAGTCTTTATCCCATTTCTGTGAGACTTTCTGCAAACTGAGAGATGCCTGAAATATGATCATCACACTTGAAATTCTTGCTCGACAACAAGAATTATTATAACTTAAAGAGAAAGTTTTGAAGGTAATTGTAACGACCTTGGAATTTTTGTGCTAATCTTTCCTTAAGTAGTTGTTTTTGGGGTAATTAGCGCTTTACTTGATTGCTTGTGAAATTCGCATCAATCACTTTAAATTGTATCTGCATGGCTCTAAACGTGTAGATTAGTGAGCGCTACGTTACTCTAAAATCTGGGATCCATCGCTAAATCCAGTTGTTCTGGGGAATTTTTGGAAGATCTGGATTGGACCTAGACCGCGCGTCGAAAGTCCGATGGCGATGATCTTAGGCTGTTGCGGTCACTGAGTTGGGCTTGGTCTTCACCTCGAAAATCAAGTCGATCTGATGTTCTGGGTCGATTTAGTTGAGCTCGGAGTGAAGAGTGTGAGAACGGTTGGAATTTATTAAGCTTTTTATGAAATCTGAGTCGTGTCGCTTGCGCGACGATTTTAAGCTATCTGACCGTTGGATTCTAACCCAATTTCACCCTCTGATCAGGATAGTTGGCCCAGGCATATCCTAGTGCTTGTGGACCTGATCGAGATTCCGTGACCGTTGAATTGAGTGTGGTCCGCCACGGCTGATCTGAAGAGCCGGTCGGTACGAAAACTCAGCCTGACCTAGATCCATGGTCAGTGAGCTTAAGTCCGACCTTTCGTGGTTATAGGCCCACCAGAAGTGCTTCGTTGGATCGAGAAAGGCGTACTTTGGTTATAACCTAAGTATACCTTGACCCTGGCGTTATTTCCATCATTTTAAGGCCTATATATAGTCTTTAAACCCTAGCTCTCATTTCCATACGAATTTTCTCTAACCCTAGCTTGGAAAGAGAGTGGAAAAGAGAGAGTTAGTGAGAGAGATTGGTTGGTGAATCATCTTGATTCTTCCTTGTTCTTCTTCACCTTTGAACCTTCACTTTGAATCGTTCCCTTGGCGATTTTGAGTTCTTTTGGGGTAAGTTAACCTAACCCTAACCTGTGTTAGAGCTTAGATTAGACTTGGTGTTGTTGTATCTCATTTCTATCCTTATTTTAGGGTATTCTAGCGCCGTTGACGAAGACAACTCGTCTAAATCAGTTCGGCGGTTCTTTCTTTGCTTAAGGTGCGGACTTTAAGTGTATAGGTTATGGTTTTCAAGGCTTTCAATCCCAGTTAGTGATTTATTCTTGTTATGGATGAGATTTCACATGTCAAATGTTATGTTTACATTGCTTTCCTGATATGCATGTGCTATATTGAGATTTGTGTATTCTAAGTGTATTTATAAAGTACCGTATACGTATAAAATACGCACTTGTGCTTGCCATGATTATTGGTCATGTATGTATGCTAGATGCATGTATGACAACTCCTGGGTAAAGGGAATTGTCTAAGTGCATGTATTCCAACATACGTCATGTATGTTATTCCTTGTATGCTAAGTGTTTGTAGAAATGCATGAATGACCTAAGTGTAACTGATTACACTAAGTGTGGGCGTTGAGAAGTGGTTCTCAATACTTCTATGGATGCGCATGATTTCCTTTATGCATTTACATTCCAAGTTATTTAAATTCAAGCATTCCTATGCTTACATTTATGTTAAGTTGATATTCTTCAGATGTGTATGCACCATGATTTGAGTGGTTGTTCCATTATTGTTTTACATTCCATATGAATATCTGTAGTAGTGTAGGATATTTGGGACTATGCCTTAGTCCAGGAGATCGGTAATTGACCCTATATTCGTGGTCGAGATTGCTTTCGCCACGTAGGACGTATTAGACGAACCCGAGCCGTATTAGAGTTGGCGGCAGTGGTTTGGCCACGCGGAGTGTTTGCGCACTCTATGTCGTTCAATTCAACGTGCGCTCGTGCTAGTCGAGTTCGTCAAGTAACCCGATTGTCCGATGTATGTTAACCATGTATGGACGCTACTGCTTGAATCTAGGGTACCGAACTTACCAGTGAAATCCTAATAACCATGGTACCTGATCCGCTAAGACTCATGAGCCGGACATGGTGGTATGGGACACCGTGGTCGAGCTGTCGGCCTACGCTGGGGTGACGAGCCTCCCCGTAGTGACCAGTGAGCAACTTAATCTCGTGAGCCGATTATGGTGGTATGGGACACTATATTCGTGCTGTCGGCCTACATTGATTGGTGACGAGCCCTTTGTAGTGACCTCGAGCATACCTGGATACCGCAAGGAGGTGACGAGCCGATCTGTGGTAGTAAGGGCATGAAAGGCGTACATTGATTGGTGACGAGCCCTTTGCTACGACCTTAAATATAAAATCGTATGAGATGTCTAGGATTGACGACCCTAGTATGGATCATTGTTTGGATGGTGACATGAGGAAGGTATCTTAGTTTCCCAATCCTGTTGTGTGAAATGGACTAATAACAACTTGGTAATCATATCCATGCACCGCATTTGCATGTGCTTTGTAGATGTGGCGCACTTTGAGGCGATGTCATGCGTAACGTAAGATGAAGACGCTGAGGGTGTACGCGTGAGGGCACGCATCATACCGCATTCATACTTGCATTAATAAGAGTACTTAGGATTTATTTAATTGTCCTGCTTTATCATTACTGTTTGATTGAACCGATAACATGTTAACCAGTGCCTTATTGTTCCACCGAGTTGATCACTCACTCCCACGTTTAAGGCGGTGTTACACACCCACCGGACTCTGTCTTAGGCCCCGACTGTATGAGATTTGTCCACCCTACGGCCCTATTCGCCAGGAAATGAAGTGCCTCCACCTTCTTTGGAAGAGCACGAGCACTGATGTAACGACCTTGGAATTTTCTGTGCGCGGGATCTATGGGATTACTATTTTGGGAACTGAAATGATGTAACTTGTACTTATAATTTTGATGAATAACACTTTTACACGATCTGGTTGTATATGTAATTCAGGGGCTTACACTTGTACACATATTTTACTATAAGTCTTCCGCTTGCTTTATTCACTTACCCCTGAATCATATCTGCGTTTTGGCTTAATCTATCCCATGTTTATGTGCTAATATAGTCAACATACATCATTCATTAATTATGTTGCATAAGTGATGTTTTGGAACTCGGGAGCTGAGTTATGCTCGACCCCCGAATTTCAGGGCGTTACAAGTTGGTATCAGAGCATGATCTGGATTAAACCGGACCTGGGTTATGGTCACACACCGCACGTTGTCGCCACTATAGTGTAATTGGGTGCGGGTCTATCATCGCTTTGTGTTTGTGCTCCGTAGTTTCTATCGGCGAAAGTTTCTTGAAAACCGTTGCCGAGATTGAGTCTGTACTCTTACCTGATCACACACAGCGACCCGAAACCTTTCCTAGACCCTCTATTAATGAGTGTAGATGGTCTATCTTCCCATTATTCATTTTTAAACCTTCCAGAAATCGCCGGTTGAACCAGATTTCTGTCAGAATGACCCGATAGGCTTCAAACTACACAAGGGGCCAATCGAGGCATTTTCTGTGGGACCCAGGGGGGGGACCACATCATTTGGACCAAGGAGGACCAGGAGGACCTCGCCAAATCGGCGAGGCATCGCCGATATGTCCAGAGACCGGCGATGCCATCGCCAGGCGGGCCGGGCCGACGCGGGCCGATCGTCCCTAGGCTCAATGTGGCCCACCCCTCCACGGTTTTCATTTTAAAACCCTTCCTTTCATCTATTTCCTTCACAACACTCACCTTCAAGCTTTCCTTTTCTTCCAAAACCTCTCCAAACTCTCTCAAATCTCTCCCAAATCTTCATCTTCCTTCCATTTTCGTGCAAACCCATCACTCCATTCTCAAATCTTCCATTCCATTGCTGATTTCTCCATCTTTCCCTCTCATTTGAGCCCTTTCATTCCCTTTTTGGCTCATAGTTGTGTGGAAGCTTCACCATCTTCCTATTTCTCTCTTTCTCTCATTTCTCATGGCCCTCTTTGAGATTGTGACGGCCATCTTTTCCTTTTCTTCCCTTCTTTCCTTGATGGGGAAGAAGAGAGCGCCCGTGGATGAAGCCGGGCCGAGCCGCCCAACCCGTGCACGGAGGCCGAGAGGTGCCGCCGCTAGCACGTCCGCCACGCGCGAGTTCCAGACGAAGCGGGACCTCGATCCTCGAGCTCCTGTCAGTAGGACCTTGTTGGCGGAATTGTCGCATGGAGTCTATGAGGGGCGTAGAGTCCTTTTTGAGGCTCATGTTGATCCGCGGCTCTTTGGAGAGTTCTTTTTGTTGGAGCGCCTAGAAGGGGCCGGTTGGGGTCCCTTGTTCGAAGGCGAGTATCGCGCGAATGCTAGCACTGTTCGGGCCTTCTATGCCAACATTCTGGAGCCTTCACTGGATCCTCTGCAGTTCAAGATTCCCTGTGGTAGCGGTCGAGTTAGAATTGTCAATGTTGCTTTGATATCCCGACTCTTGAAGGTGCCACTTGGGAAAGTGCATGCCAGCGAGAAGAATGTGGACAGTGTGCGCGAGAGGGATCGTCGCACCCGATCCTTGTGTGGTCGTCTGATCGAATGGCAGCCGAATAGGAGTCTTCTGGCTTCTTTCATGACGGACGACTTCCGTTTGCTTCACCACATCTTTACGTTCAATGTATATCCAAGGTGGAGCAACCGCAGCGAGTGTACGCGCCTGATGGTAGATTTTCTATATCAGGTGGGGCAGGATGCGAAGTTGTGTGTGCCGACGTACGTCCTACGTCAGATTATTCTCATCGCTCGTTCGAGTAGACGGACCGAGTCTCTTCCCTTTGGCCGCCTCATTTGCAAGATCGCACATGAGTTTGGCTATAGGCTTGGAGCTGAGAAGCCGGTCCCTGTTCGCTATATCAACTTGAGGACCCTTAAGCTGATGGAGGTTGGTTCTGGTCGGCTTGCCTCTGAGGGTGAGGCCGGGTCTGAGAGTGGTGATGATGAGAGTTATGCTGAAGGTGGTGCGGAGTCTGAGGAAGAAGCAGAGCAAGATGAGGAAGAGATTGAGGCACATGATTCGAGTGATCGCTCTCCTCCTGTGGTGCCAGAGGACGCAGAGCAGGTTGCCAGAGATGCCCGTCTTACACGGCTTGAAGAAGGGCAAGCTGCTTTACGCCAGGAGATGGTTGATCTTCGAGGCTTGGTTAAGCACAAGTTCAAGAAGATGTCTCGGACTTTGAAGTCTATCCTGTGTTGCTTGCAGGATAAGGGTGCTCCGCCTCCATCTCCTGATTCCGACGAGTAGCATCGTCGTGGCCGTCTTTGCTTTGTTGTGTTTTTCTTTCTGTGTGTAGCCGTTGTTGGCTTGTAGTTGGTGTTGTTGTAGTGTTGTAGCTGTTAGTGGTTGTAGTAGTTGTGGTTGTTTGAAGTGTTAGATGTTGTTGTTTTCATGCTTTCCTAGTCGTGATTCATGTATTGCTGCACTACTTGTATTGCGACGATTTTGGTTAATGGAATGCATGTTGTTTGTTTTTGGAGTTGTTCGTGTTGTTGTTGTGTGGATGGATTATGTGACTTAGAATCTGCAGGTTGCATCCTTTGATTTAATGTAGGGATGCCTCCTAAGGGTTCGAAGACTTGGGCCCGTCTCTCCTGGTTGAGTCGCTTGTCGGGGTTCCTCCCTTGAGCGATAGCCAGTCAGATCCACAGGCGGGTCCATCTCGTGTTGGTGTTGGGTCGACACCTATGGCTCCTCCATTCACACCCTCGGTTCCTGAGTCAAGCCATGCACCTTCATCTACTCCACTGTTGATAGGTTTGAGCAGATGATGTTGTTGATGCAACAGCAGCAGCGGCAGCAGCAGGAGTTCCTCTCCTCCATGGCCGGCATCTTTGCTCAGTCGATGGGCGACTCCACCTGTTTCACCTATGCCTCCATCTGGGAGTGCCAGTGCCAGTGTTAGTGCCAGCGGCACATTCGAGCGATTCCAGCGCTTGCGACCTCCTACTTTTGCGGGTTCTCATAGACCCGAGGAGGCCGAGTATTGGATTGACCGCATCTCTAAGATGCTGAGGCCGTTGCACTGCTCTGAGGTCGAGCAGGTTGAGCTTGCCACCTTCATGTTTGAGAAGGAGGCCAGTTTGTGGTGGGACAGTGTGCTTCGCACTGTTGAGGAGGACTTCGTGTGGTCGTGGCAGGCGTTTGAGGCACGCTTCCACGAGAAGTATTTCCCGGTGACGTACCGACATGAGAAGGAGAGTGAGTTCCTTCGCCTCCGCCAGGGAGGGTTGTCGGTTACGGAGTATGAGAACCGGTTTACTGAGTTGGGGCGGTATGTTCCTTTGATCCTGGGTGATCAGCCGATGAGGATGCGGCGTTTTTCTGAGGGGCTGCGACCTGAGATCCGACTGTGCCAGCATTTCTTCATATGCGGAGCTAGTGAGCATGTCCTTGCGAGCAGAGCAGGACGGAGATAGAGCGTCCCGCATGCGAGCACCGATGCCTCCTAGGCCGAGACCGGATTTCCAGGGTGCACCTTTCCTTGGCAAGAGGCCGCGTGTTGATTCTCCTCCGAGGCGTTCAGCGCCGCCCGCTCAGTAGATTAGAGCTGATCTGAGATGTTCTTATTGTGGGAAGGTTGGGCACTTGGACCGTTTCTGCTTTTCCCGTATGCGAGCAGGTGGTTTTACTCCACCGCAGCGGGTTAGCCGTCCGATGCCTCCGATTATTTCTCCTCCTCCCCTTCGATCAGCGCCAGCTCATCCATCCTTCAGACCTGTAGTTCCTGGTTTCAGGCCACCTCAGCGGCCCATGGTTCCTCCGCCGAATCGTCAGCAGCAGGCTCGTGTTCATGCGCTTTCAGCAGAATGTCTGACTTGGTGCCGAGGTCCTTTGAGGTGACAGCGCATATTGAAGGTATTCCCGTTTCTGTGCTAGTGGATACAGGGTCCACTACTTCTCTTATTTCTTATGCGGCAGTTAGGCGTTTGGGTTTGAGATCTGTTCCTATGCATGGAGTGACGCTTACTACCGCTACGGGGATGTCCTCTGCCTTGGGCAAGCGTTGTATGGATTGTTTGGTCGATCTGGGAAGTGGATCGATCCGTGTTGATTTGCTAGTCGCACTGCTTTATCACTACGATGTTATTATGGGTATGGATTGGCTCACGAGGATGCGAGCTGAGATTGATTGTGAAGCGAGATCAGTGACGATCCATGGACCTGAGGGCGAGATTGTTACTTTCCCAGTTCAGGTCAGTTACCCTATTCGTATTGATTTTTATTCTTCTCTGTTAGAGAGTTCGGCCGAGTCGGCGTTGGTTAGTACGCCGGTAGTTCAGGAGTTTGAAGATGTGTTTGAGTCGATTCCTGGATTACCTCCTCAGCGTGAGATTGATTTTGCTATCGATCTTATGCCTGGTGCGGCGCCCATTTCTTTACCCACCTATCGGATGCCTCCGAGTGAAATGGAGGAGTTGAGGAAGCAGATAGATGGTTTGCTAGAATTGGGTTTTATTCGGCCCAGTGTGTCTCCTTGGGGAGCGCCTGTTTTGTTTGTGAAGAAGAAGGATGGTTCCTTGCGATTGTGTATTGATTATCGCAGGTTGAATCTGGTAACTGTGAAGAATAAGTACCCCTTGCCCAGGATTGATGATCTGTTTGATCAGTTGAAGGGGGCACGGTACTTCTCGAAGGTTGATCTGCAGTCAGGGTATCATCAGTTGCGCGTCAAGGATGGAGACGTGCAGAAGACCGCTTTCAGGACCAGCTTCGGTCATTATGAGTTCCTTGTGATGTCGTTCGGTCTGACGAACGCACCGGCCGTGTTCATGGATCTGATGAACAGGGTATTTCGGCCATTCCTGTTTCGATTCGTCATTGTATTTATTGATGACATCTTGATTTATTCGGCGAGCCGGGCAGAGCACGAGGAGCACTTAAGAGCGGTTTTGGGTACTCTTAGGGAGCATCAGCTTTTCGCACAGTTCAAGAAGTGTGATTTCTGGAAAGAGGAAGTCAAGTTCCTGGGACATGTGGTGTCCAAGGAAGGTATAGCCGTCGACCTTGCCAAGGTAGCTGCAGTGCAGGACTGGAAGCAGCCTGGTTCAGGTGAGGAGTTTTCTTGGCCTTGCAGGATATTATCGACGCTTTATTCAGGACTTCTCGAAGATTGCCAGACCGTTGTCGCAGCTAACACGGAAGGATTTGAAGTTTGCTTGGAGTGAGCAGGCGGAGTTAGCTTTTCAGAAGCTGAATGACAAGTTGACGTCCGCCCCTGTGCTAGTATTGCCAGAGTATATTATCTATACTGACGCCTCTCGCGTTGGCCTGGGTTGTGTCCTTATGCAGAAGGACAGGGTGATTGCTTATGCTTCGCGTCAGTTGAGAAAATACAAAGAGAATTAGCCTACGCACGACCTGGAGTTAGCAGCTATCATCCTTGCATTAAAGCTTTGGAGACATTACCTCTATGGTGAGGAGTTCGAGCTCTTTTGCGACCACAAGAGCCTTAAGTATATCTTCACGCAGCGTGATTTGAATATGAGGCAGCGCAGATGGATGGAAACATTGAAGGACTTCAAGTTCGATGTTTCTTACCATCCTGGTAAGGCGAACCTTGTGGCAGATGCGTTGAGTCGCAAGAAGGCTTTGGAGTTTGCGGCTCCGCTGATGATAGCAGAGTGGGAGATGTTGGAGTTCGTGCGCGATTTTGAGCAGAAGCTTACGGTGGTTGAGCCGTATGAGGTTATCGCACACATTCGTGTACAGCCCGTTATCGACGAGAGGATCGTTGCAGCTCAGGCAGATGATGAGCTTTTGGTGAAGATGAGGCAGCGGGTTGGTACAGATGGGAACTCCGACTGGAGTGTTAGTTCTGATGGGGGCCTACGTTTTCGTGGCCGGTTATGTGTTCCTGACATCCCTGACTTGAGACGTGAGGTTCTCGAGTTAGCCCATAGTTCTAAACTTGCGATGCATCCAGGTAGCACGAAGATGTATCAGGATATGAAGAGGTCTTATTGGTGGGACAATATGAAGGTCCAGATTGCTGAATTTGTTTCTCGTTGTCTCACGTGCCAGCAGGTCAAGGCAGAGCATCGCCGACCTCCTGGGCTGTTGCAGCCCATGCCCATAGCTGAATGGAAGTGGGATTTCATCTCTATGGATTTTATTTCTGGGTTGCCGAGGACGAGAAAGGGATTTGACTCTATTTGGGTGATCGTCGATCGATTAACGAAGTCGGCGCATTTCTTACCGATCAGAGTCACTTACTCTGCAGACGAGTTGGCTAGGTTGTATATCAAGGAGATAGTGCGTCTGCATGGAGTTCCCCTGGAGATTGTGTCTGATAGAGACACGCGTTTTACATCTATCTTCTGGACTCGTATCCAGGAAGCAATGGGTGTGAAACTGAAGTTCAGCACCGCGTTTCATCCGCAAACAGATGGGCAGACGGAGCGTGTGAATCAAGTCCTGGAGGATATGTTGCGAGCTTGTGTTTTGGATTTCAAAGACAGTTGGGATGATTGTCTTCAGTATGCAGAGTTCGCGTATAATAATAGTTTCCAGGCGAGTATCGGCATGGCTCCCTATGAGGCGTTGTATGGTCGCCCGTGCAGAGCACCACATTGTTGGGCAGAAATTGGTGAGCGTAGTTTGCTTAGCCCAGAGTTGGTGCAGGTGACTTCAGATAAGGTTGACATCATTTGACGTCGACTTCTAGCAGCGCAGAGCAGGCAGAAGAGTTATGCTGATACGAGGCGTCGACCGCTTGAGTTCGTAGTGGGAGATCATGTTTTTCTGAAGGTCTCTCCTATGAAGGGAGTTTTGCGGTTCGGTAAGAAGGGGAAGCTGACGCCGAGATTTATTGGTCCATTTCAAGTTCTGGATCGAGTGGGAGCGGTAGCTTACCGCCTTGCTTTGCCCACACCTCTTGCGGGCGTGCATAACGTATTTCATGTTTCTATGCTGAAGAAGTACGTTCCTGATCCTTCGCATATTATCAGTTGGGAGCAAGTGCAGTTAAGTGAGGATGCCACTTATGTACTGCGACCGACGCGTATTCTCGATAGAAAGGAGCAGGTGCTGCGTAGCAAGGTTATCCCTCTCGTGAAGGTGCTATGGACGCATCATGGTGTAGAAGAGGCTACTTGGGAATCTGAAGCTGAGGTCAGGAAGACCTACCCTCTGATCCTCGAGGATTATATGAAGGTATGAATTTCGAGGACGAAATTTTCTTTAAGGGGGGTAGATTGTAACGACCTTGGAATTTTTGTGCTAATCTTTCCTTAAGTAGTTGTTTTTGGGGTAATTAGCGCTTTACTTGATTGCTTGTGAAATTCGCATCAATCACTTTAAATTGTATCTGCATGGCTCTAAACGTGTAGATTAGTGAGCGCTACGTTACTCTGAAATCTGGGATCCATCGCTAAATCCAGTTGTTCTGGAGAATTTTTGGAAGATCTGGATCGGACCTAGACCGCGCGTCGAAAGTCCGATGGCGATGATCTTAGGCTGTTGCGGTCACTGAGTTGGGCTTGGTCTTCACCTCGAAAATCAAGTCGATCTGATGTTCTGGGTCGATTTAGTTGAGCTCGGAGTGAAGAGTGTGAGAACGGTTGGAATTTATTAAGCTTTTTATGAAATCTGAGTCGTGTCGCTTGCGCGACGATTTTAAGCATTCTGACCGTTGGATTCTGACCCAATTTCACCCTCTGATCAGGATGGTTGGCCCAGGCATATCCTAGTGCTTGTGGACCTGATCGAGATTCCGTGACCGTTGAATTGAGTGTGGTCCGCCACGGCTGATCTGAAGAGCCGGTCGGTACGAAAACTCACCGACCTAGATCCATGGTCGGTGAGCTTAAGTCCGACCTTTCGTGGTTATAGGCCCACCACAAGTGCTTCGTTGGATAGAGAAAGGCGAACTTTGGTTATAACCTAAGTATACCTTGACCAGGGGGTTATTTCCATCATTTTAAGGCCTATATATAGTCTTTAAACCCTAGCTCTCATTTCCATACGAATTTTCTCTAACCCTAGCTTGGAAAGAGAGTGGAAAAGAGAGAGTTAGTGAGAGAGATTGGTTGGTGAATCATCTTGATTCTTCCTTGTTCTTCTTCACCTTTGAACCTTCACTTTGAATCGTTCCTTTGGCGATTCTGAGTTCTTTTGGGGTAAGTTAACCTAACCCTAACCTGTGTTAGAGCTTAGATTAGACTTGGTGTTGTTGTATCTCATTTCTATCCTTATTTTAGGGTATTCTAGCGCCGTTGACGAAGACAACTCGTCTAAATCAGTTCGGCGGTTCTTTCTTTGCTTAAGGTGCGGACTTTAAGTGTATAGGTTATGGTTTTCAAGGCTTTCAATCCCAGTTAGTGATTTATTCTTGTTATGGATGAGATTTCACATGTCAAATGTTATGTTTACATTGCTTTCCTGATATGCATGTGCTATATTGAGATTTGTGTATTCTAAGTGTATTTATAAAGTACCGTATACGTATAAAATACGCACTTGTGCTTGCCATGATTATTGGTCATGTATGTATGCTAGATGCATGTATGACAACTCCTGGGTAAAGGGAATTGTCTAAGTGCATGTATTCCAACATACGTCATGTATGTTATTCCTTGTATGCTAAGTGTTTGTAGAAATGCATGAATGACCTAAGTGTAACTGATTACACTAAGTGCAGGCGTTGAGAAGTGGTTCTCAATACTTCTATGGATGCGCATGATTTCCTTTATGCATTTACATTCCAAGTTATTTAAATTCAAGCATTCCTATGCTTACATTTATGTTAAGTTGATATTCTTCAGATGTGTATGCACCATGATTTGAGTGGTTGTTCCATTACTGTTTTACATTCCATATAAATATCTGTAGTAGTGTAGGATATTTGGGACTATGCCTTAGTCCAGGAGATCGGTAATTGACCCTATATTCGTGGTCGAGATTGCTTTCGCCACGTAGGACGTATTAGACGAACCCGAGCCGTATTAGAGTTGGCGGCAGTGGTTTGGCCACGCGGAGTGTTTGCGCACTCTATGTCGTTCAATTCAACGTGCGCTCGTGCTAGTCGAGTTCGTCAAGTAACCCGATTGTCCGATGTATGTTAACCATGTATGGACGCTACTGCTTGAATCTAGGGTACCGAACTTACCAGTGAAATCCTAATAACCATGGTACCTGATCCGCTAAGACTCATGAGCCGGACATGGTGGTATGGGACACCGTGGTCGAGCTGTCGGCCTACGCTGGGGTGACGAGCCTCCCCGTAGTGACCAGTGAGCAACTTAATCTCGTGAGCCGATTATGGTGGTATGGGACACTATATTCGTCTTTGTCGGCCTACATTGATTGGTGACGAGCCCTTTGTAGTGACCTCGAGCATACCTGGATACCGCAAGGAGGTGACGAGCCGATCTGTGGTAGTAAGGGCATGAAAGGCGTACATTGATTGGTGACGAGCCCTTTGCTACGACCTTAAATATAAAATCGTATGAGATGTCTAGGATTGACGACCCTAGTATGGATCATTGTTTGGATGGTGACATGAGGAAGGTATCTTAGTTTCCCAATCCTGTTGTGTGAAATGGACTAATAACAACTTGGTAATCATATCCATGCACCGCATTTGCATGTGCTTTGTAGATGTGGCGCACTTTGAGGCGATGTCATGCGTAACGTAAGATGAAGACGCAGAGGGTGTACGCGTGAGGGCACGCATCATACCGCATTCATACTTGCATTAATAAGAGTACTTAGGATTTATTTAATTGTCCTGCTTTATCATTACTGTTTGATTGAACTGATAACATGTTAACCAGTGCCTTATTGTTCCACTGAGTTGATCACTCACTCCCACGTTTCTGGGGCGGTGTTACACACCCACCAGACTCTGTCTTAGGCCCTGATGTTGCAGATGTGGATGCGACGTCTGAGGCAGAGCGGGAGCTGGATGACGACGAGGCTGCCTTCTCCTATATGCAGTTTTCAGACGGGTTCTAGCGAGCCTCGGTCTGTTGCGCGGGATCTATGGGATTACTATTTTGGGAACTGAAATGATGTAACTTGTACTTATAATTTTGATGAATAACACTTTTACACGATCTGGTTGTATATGTAATTCAGGGGCTTACACTTGTACACATATTTTACTATAAGTCTTCCGCTTGCTTTATTCACTTACCCCTGAATCATATCTGCGTTTTGGCTTAATCTATCCCATGTTTATGTGCTAATACAGTCAACATACATCATTCATTAATTATGTTGCATAAGTGATGTTTTGGAACTCGGGAGCTAAGTTATGCTCGACCCCCGAATTTCAGGGCGTTACAGTAATGATGATAAGTTCTACTTATGATAAGGAATTTCATTCCTTGGAGGACCAAGTAAAGGTTACTAAGCATTCCTCGGCGACTATAACAGAGAAGATTACAAACCTTAAGCAGCAAATTTTGGACTTAGAAGCTCAGCAGTGTAAAACTAATTCAAGAACTAGCCAACTTAAGGCTGATATTGAAGTCAATAGGGGGATAGGCAATCTAAAACAGCTGAAGGTCTCAAAGGGGGAGGAAGCAATAATTTCCTTAGATCAAGAGTTGATCGATGCTTTGAACTAGGCTTGGCTTAATATTGATGCTGAAGTTGAGAACACAACCGCTGAGGTTCAACTAAGAGACGACCTGCGCCAATATATACTTGCTCTATGAATTTCAAAGGACATATGAATTTTCTTTTAATATTTATCAATTCTTTCTTTCGCATTTGTTACTTTTTTCTTTTGATATCATAAACGAACTTTGATGAATCATGAATGCTATGAATGAATGAATATCATGCCTGATCAGTCAATTCTTCCAACTATATATATATATATATATATATATATATATATATATATATAATATTGTTAGCATTGCTCATCGTATTAGCATTTTTGTTATTAACATATAGTGTTGCCTATATGGTGTTATCTCGTATGGGCAATGCTAAGTTCTGGTTTCAATTAGTTGTACACACAGTTTAGGCTCATAAGTAGTTGGAGCAATCACAGTTTAGACTCATAAGTAGTTAGAGTTGGTCTTACATGAATAACCGATGTAACTCTCTCGAGTTCACAGGGCTTATCATCATCGGGGAGTTCACAAACCGCGATCCATTAAAGGGGCCTAGTAAAGCTATGGGGCCGTGAACTCAATAGGATTTACGCACATGGTTGGCCACAGTAACTCTCTAGAGTTCACGGGGCGCGCAAGGCTACCGTCGGGTACTAAATCTTAGGCCGCTAGTCTATCAATGAGGGGTCATCTTACTTCAGAGCCTTGTCCTCACGCATTACTATTGAAATCAAACTAGGGATCAGGGGAGTCATCTTGCTTCAAAGACTCACTTTTTCTTCCTCTGCAAGGTTAGACCCATTCACAAGGAGGCACTCTCTGACCATCCTCATGACGCTGCCTAAAGCTAAATAGACGACATAGGTCACTGCACGCATGGGTGTGCGTGATGCTATTTTTGGGTTTTTTAAGGCCACAAGCGACATTGTTACCCATATAGTTCTATCATATTGCCATCGCCAATAATGATAAGCCTTATACGTGTTCAGCTTCATAGTGACATCTTTCTCACCATCGTACATGATGAATTGTCATCGCTATTGCGATCTATAGCGATCCTTATATTTAGCTTTATCGGTCGATGACTTATTCTGCTGCAGTGGATGATAGACTGGCTTTACAGCGATAATGAATCGAAATTAATATATCGCGCTTGTTGATGATATATAACAAAATCTTATGATTAAAATGCTATATCAACTTGATGGTGTTATTAATTTTGATAAATTTAAATAATAAAATGGCCTTGCATCAGTATCATGATAATAATAACAATAGCTTTGGTAGCAACTCTAGTGATAGTCACTAGTGCTTATATAATGGTCATTTTGCGATAATCACTGGCAATAATCATTGGCGATAATCATTGGTGAAATCATTGGGGTACCTAAAAACCTGCATTTCATTTATATAGAAAGGAAAATACATTATATGATGATTTTTCTTATTACCTATCTTGCCCCCTTTTGGTTTTGAAGGTATGGTGCTGATACCTTTTGAAACCAAAATTACTGTCGCTCCTCAGATTAAC
Organism: Magnolia sinica; assembly: GCF_029962835.1. NCBI lineage: Eukaryota > Viridiplantae > Streptophyta > Magnoliopsida > Magnoliales > Magnoliaceae > Magnolia > Magnolia sinica. The sequence continues at coordinate 72,500,544 of NC_080573.1, forward strand.
TTATCATAAATAAACCAAATATAGGTGTGTTGGTGGAAAATTCTTTATGTTGCAATTCCATATCTTTCACCTCATTCGTCTCTTTTACCGTGGTATTTAAGATATGATACCCTAGTTTTATCTATTATCGGGCATCTTCGAATGTAAATGCACCTCAAAATTTTTTTTCGACCGATGAACTATGTAACGCCCTGAAATTCGGGGGTCGAGCATAACTCAGCTCCCGAGTTCCAAAAACATCACTTATGCAACATATTTAATGATGGATGTATGTTGTCTGTATTAGTGCATAAAACATAGAATAGATTAAGCCAAAACTCAAATATGATTCAGGGATAAGTGAAGAAAGCAAGCGGAAGACTTATAGAAATATATGTGTACAAGTGCAAATCCTTGAAGTACATATACACCAGGTTGTAATGAAAGTGTTACTAACAAAATTCCAAGTATTAAAATTACATCATTTAATTCCCAAAAATAATAATCCCAGAGTCCCGCGCATCAGAACAAGCTCTTTAGAACCCGTCTGAAAACTACATATAAGAGAAAGCAGCCTCATCGTCATCCATCTCCCGCTCTGCCTCAGAAGTCGCATCCACATCTGCAACATCAGAACCTAAGACAGTCTGGTGGGTGTTTAACACCGCCCCAGAACGTGGGAGTGAGTGATCAACTTAGTGGAACAATAAGGCACTGGTTAACATGTTATCAGTTCAATCAAGCAGTAATGATAAAGCAGAACAATTAAACAAATCCTAAGTACTCTTGTTAATGCAAGGATGTATGCAAAATGATGCGTGCCCTCACGCGTACACCCTCAGCGTCTTCATCTTACGTTACGCATGACATCGCCTCAAAGTGTGCCACATCTACAAAGCACATGCAAATGCGGTGCATGAATATGATTACCAAGTTGTTATTAGTCATTTTCATGCAGGATTGGGAAGCTAAAGTACCTTCCTCATATCACCATCCAAACAGTGATCCATTCTAGGGTCGTCAGTCCTAGACATCTCATACGATCATATGGTTTCAGGTCGTTGCAAAGGGCTCGTCACCAATCAATGCATGCCTTTCATACCTTTATTACCACAGTTCGGCTCGTCACCTCATTGAGGTATCCAGGTATGCTCGAGGTCACTATAAAGGGCTCGTCACCAATCAATGTAGGCCGACAGTACAAATATAGTGTCCCATACCACCATAATCGGCTCACGAGTTTGGTTGCTCACTGGTCACTACGGGGAGGCTCGTCACCCCAGCGTAGGCCGACAGCTCGACCACGGTGTCCCATACCACCATGTCCGGCTCATGAGTCTTAGCGGATCAAGTACCATGGTTAATAGGATTTCACTTGTAAGTTCGGTACCCTAGATTCAAACAGTAACGTCCATACATGGTGAACATACATCGGATAATCGGGTTACTTGACGAACTCGACTAGCACGAGCGCACGTTGAGTTGAACGACATAGAGTGCGCAAACACTCCGCGTGGCCAAACCACTGCCGACAACTCTAATACGACTCGGGTTCGTCTAATCACGTCCTTTGTGGCGAAAGCGATCTCAGCCACAACCTTAAGGCAGATTACCAATTTCCTAGACTATTCATAGTTCCAAACACATTACCCTACAACAGATATTCGTATTAAATGTAGAACAGTAATGGAACAACAACTTCAATCATGTGGTACTCAAGCATCTGAAGAATATCAACTTAACATAAATGAAAGCATAAGTAATGCTTGAAATTAAATAACAAGGAATGTAACTTGCAAGAAGGAAATCATGCATACTAGTGGGAGAGTTGAGAATCGCTTCTCAACGCCCATACTAAGTTGAAATATCACACCTTAGATCATTCAGACATTTCTACAAACACTTAGAATACATAATACAACATATATGACATATGTTGAAATATAAGCATTTGGACAATTCCTTTTTCCAAAGAGTTGTCGCACATACATCTAGCATACATACATGACAAATAATCATGGCAAACACAAGTGCATATTTTATACATATATGGTACTTTATACATACACATAGAATACACAAATCTCAATATAACACATGCATATCAAGAACACAACATAAACACAACATTTGGCATGTGAAATCTCATTCATAATAAGAATAAATCATTAACTGGCATTGAAAGCCTTGAAAACCATAACCTATACACTTAAAGTCCGCACCTTAAGCTAGAAAAGAACACCGAATTGATTTCAGACGAGTTGTCTTCGTCAATGGCGATAGAATACCCTAAAGCAAGAAGAGAAATGAGATACAACAACACTAAGACTAATCTAAGCTTTAACACAGATCAGGGTTAGGTTAACTTACCCCAAGATGAACTCAGAACCGTCAGAATAATGATTCAAAGTGAAGGTTCAAGGATGTAGAAGAATAGGAAAGAATCCAAGATGATTCACCAACTTCTCTCTCACTATCTCTCTCTTTTCCACTCTCTCTCCAAGCTAGGGTTAGAGAAAATTCGTATGGAAAAGAGAGCTAGAGTTTAAGGACTATAAATAGGCCTCAAATTGATGGAAATAACCCCAGGGACAAGGTATACTTAGGTTATAACCAAAGCAAGCCTCTCTCGATCCAACGAAGCACTTCTAGTGGGCCTAAAACCACGAAAGGTCAGACTTAAGCTCTTTGACCATGGATCTAGGTCAAGCTGAGTTTTCGTACCGACCGGATCTTCAGATCAGCCATGGCGGACCACACTCAATTCAACGGTCACGGAATCTCGATCAGGTCCACAAGCACAAGGATATGCCTGGGCCACCTTCCCTGATCAGAGGGTGAAATTGGGTCAGAATCCAACGGTTAGATAGCTTAAAATCATCGCGCAAGCGACACGACTCAGATTTCATAAAAGCCCATTAAATATCCAACCGTTCTCACACTCTTCACTCCGAACTCAAGCAAATCGACCCAGAATAACAGCTGGACTTGATTTTTAAGGTGATGGTCAAGCCCAACATGGTGACCGCAACAGCCTAAGATCATCGCTATCGGACTTTCAACGCGCGGTCCAGGTCCGATCTAGAACTTCCAAAAATTTCCCAAAACAACTAGATTTAGCAATGGATCCCAGATTTCAGAGTAACATAGTGCTAACTAATCTACACGTTTTGAGTCATGCAGATCGAATTTAAAGTGATTGATGCGAATTTCATAAGCAATCGAGCATAACGCTAATTACCCCAAAAGAAACTACTTAGGGAAAGATTAGCACAAAAATTTCCAAGGTCATTACAATCTACCCCCCTTAAAGAAAATTTCATCCTCGAAATTCATACCTTCCCATAATCTTCAAGGATCTGAGGGTAGCTCTTTCTGACCTCAGCTTCAGATTCCCAAGTAGCATCTTCCACACCATGATGCGTCCATAGCACCTTCACAAGAGGGATAACCTTGCTACGCAATACCTGCTCCTTCCTGTCGAGAATACGCGTCGGTCGCAGTACATAAGTGGCATCCTCACTCAACTGCACTTGCTCCCAACTGATAATATGCGAAGGATCAGGAACGTACTTCTTCAGCATAGAAACATGAAATACGTTATGCATGCCCGCAAGGGGTGTGGGCAAAGCAAGGCGGTATGCTACCGCTCTCACTCGATCCAGAACTTGAAATGGACCAATAAATCTCGGCGTCAGCTTCCCCTTCTTACCAAACCGCAGAACTCCCTTCATAGGAGAGACCTTCAGAAAAACATGGTCTCCAACCTCAAACTCAAGCGGTGGACGCCTCGTACCAGCATAACTTTTCTACCTACTCTGGTCTGTCAGAAGTCGACGTCGAATAATGTTAACCTTCTCTGAAGTCACCTGCACTAACTCTGGGCCAAGCAAACTACGCTCACCAATTTCTGCCCAACAATGTGGTGCTCTGCACGGGCGACCATATAACGCCTCATAGGGAGCCATACCGATACTCACCTGGAAACTATTATTATACGCGAACTCTACATACTGAAGACAATCATCCCAACTGTCCTTAAAATCCAAAACACAAGCTCGCAAGATGTCTTCTAGGACCTGATTCACGTGCTCCCTCTGCCCATCTGTTTACGGATGAAACGCGGTGCTGAACTTCAGTTTTACACCCATCGCTTCCTGAATACGAGTCCAGAAGATAGATGTGAAACGCGTGTATCTATCAGACACAATCTCCAGGGGAACTCCATGCAGACGTACTATCTCCTTGATATACAACTTAGCCAACTCGTCTGCAGAGTTAGTGACTTTGATCGGTAAGAAATGCGCCGACTTCGTTAATCGGTCGACGATCACCTAAATAGAGTCATATCCCTTCCTCATCCTCGGCAACCCAGAAATAAAATTCATAAAGATGAAGTCCCACTTCCATTCAGTTATGGGCATGGGCTGCAACAATCCAGGAGGTTGGCGATGCTCTGCCTTAACCTGCTGGCACGTGAGACAACGAGAAACAAATTCAGCAATCTGGACCTTCATATTGTCTCACCAATAAGACCTCTTCATATCCTGATACATCTTCATGCTACCTGGATGCATCGCAAGCTTAGAACTATGGGCTAACTCGAGAACCTCCCGTCTCAAGTCAGGGATGTCAGGAACACATAACCGGCCACGAAATCGTAGGCCCCCATCAGAACTAACACTCCAGTCAGAGTTCTCATCTGTACCAACCCGCTTCCTCATCTTCACCAAAAGCTCATCATCTGCCTGAGCTGCAACGATCCTCTCGTCGATAAGGGGCTGTACACGAATGTGTGCGATAACCTCATATGGCTCAACCACTGTAAGCTTTTGCTCAAAATTGCGCACGAACTTCAACATATCCCACTCTGTTATCATCAGCGGAGCCGCAAACTCAATAGCCTTTTTGCGACTCAACGCATCTGCCACAAGGTTCACCTTGCCCGGATGGTAAGAAACATCGAACTTAAAGTCCTTCAATGTTTCCATCCATCGGCGCTGCCTCATATTCAAATCACGCTGCGTGAAAATATACTTAAGACTCTTGTTGTCGCAAAAGAGCTCGAACTCCTCACCATAAAGGTAATGTCTCCAAAGCTTTAATGCGAATATGATAGCTGCTAATTCCAGGTCGTGCGTAGGGTAATTCTCTTCGTGTTTCCTCAACTGACGCGAAGCATAAGCAATCACCCTGTCCTTCTGCATAAGGACACAACCCATGCCAACGCGAGAGGCGTCAGTATAAATAATACACTTAACGCCTTGCTCTGGCAATACTAGCACAGGGGCAGACGTCAACTTGTCCTTCAGCTCCTGAAAAGCTAACTCCGCCTGCTCATTCCAAGCAAACTTTAAATCCTTCCGTGTCAGCTGCGACAACGGACTGGCAATCTTTGAGAAGTCTTGAATGAAGCGTCGATAATAGCCTGCAAGACCCAGAAAACTCCTTACCTTAGTAATTGAACCAGGCTGCTTCTAGTCCTGCACTGCAGCTACCTTGGCAAGATCAACAGCTATTCCTTCCTTGGACACCACATGTCCTAGGAACTTGACTTCCTCTTTCCAGAAATCACACTTGAACTACGCAAAAAGTTGATTCTTCCTGAGAGTATCCAAAACCGCTCTTAAGTGCTCCTCGTGTTCATCCCGGCTCACCGAATAAATCAAGATGTCATCAATAAAAACAATGATGAATCAGAACAAGAATGGCCGAAACACCCTGTTCATCAGATCCATGAACACGGCCGATGCGTTCGTCAGACCGAACGACATCACAAGGAACTCATAATGACCGAAGCTAGTCCTGAAAGCAGTCTTCTGCACGTCCCCATCCTTGACGCACAACTGATGATACCCTGACTGCAGATCAACCTTCGAAAAGTATCGTGCCCCCTTCAACTGATCAAACAGATCATCAATCCTGGGCAAAGGTACTTATTCTTCACAGTTACCAGATTCAGCATACGATAATCAATACACAATCGCAAGGAACCATCCTTCTTCTTCACAAACAAAATAGGTGCTCTCCAAGGAGACACACTAGGCCGAATAAAACCCAAATTCAGTAAACCATCTATCTGCTTCCTCAACTCCTCCATTTCACTCGGAGGCATACGATAGGTGGGTAATGAAATGGGCACCGCACTAGGCATAAGATCGATAGCAAAATCAATCTCACACTGAGGAGGTAATCCAAGAATCGACTCAAACACATCTTCAAACTTCCAAACTACCGGCATACTAACTAACGCCGATTCAGCCATACTCTCCAACAGAGAAGAATAATAATCAATAGGAAGAGGGTAACTGACCTGAATTGGAAAAGTAACAGTCTCGCCCTCAAGTCCATGGATCGTCACTGATCTAGCTTCACAATCAATCTCAACTCGCATCCTCATGAGCCAATCCATACCCATAATAATATCGTAATGATAAAGCGGTGCGACTAAGAAATCAACACGGATCGATCCACTTCCAAGATCGACCAAACAATCCATACAATGCTTGCCCAAAGCAGAGGAAATCGCCATAGCGGTAGTAAGTGTTACTCCTTGCATAGGAACAGATCTCAAACCCAAACGCCTAACTGCCGCATAAGATATAAGAGAAGTAGTGGACCCTGTATCTACTAACATAGAAACGGGAATACCTTCAATATGCGCTGTCACCTCGAAGGACCTCGGTACCAAGTCAGACATAGGCGCTTCAGCTGAGAGCGCATGAACTCGAGCCTGCTGTTGACGATTCAGCGAGGAACCATGGGCCGCTGAGGTGGCCTGAAGCTAGGAACTGCAGGTCTGAAGGATGGATGAGCTGGCGCTGATTGAAGAGGTGGAGGAAAGATCACCTGAGGCATCGGACGGCTAATCCTCTGTGGTGGAGTAAAACCACTGGCTCGCATACGGGAGAAGCAAAAATGGTCCAAATGCCCTGCCTTCCCATAATAAGATCAGCGAACATCAGCTCTCATCTACTGAGCGGGCGGCGCTGAACGCCTAGGAGGAGAATCTGCTCGCGGCCTCTTGCCGAGGAAAGGTGCACCCTGGAAATCTAGTCGCGGCCTAGGAACCATCGGTGCTCGCATGCAGGACGACCTATCCCCGTCCTGCTCTGCTTGCAAGGACATGATCACCAGCTCCGCATAAAAAGAAATGCTACCATAGCAAATCTTCGATCGGATCTCAAGTCTCAATCCCTTAGAGAAACGCCGCATCCTCATCGGCTGATCGCCTAGGATCAAAGGAACATATCGACCCAGCTCAGTAAACCGGTTCTCATACTCTGTCACCGACAACTCTCCCTGGCAGAGGCGAAGGAACTCACTCTCCTTCTCATGTTGGTACGTAACCGGGAAATACTTCTCGTGGAAGCGCGCCTCAAACGCCTGCCATGACCACTCAAAACCTTCCTCGACAATGCGAAGAACACTGTCCCACCACAGACTGGCTTCCTTCTCAAACATGAAGGAGGCAAGCTCAACCTGCTCAACCTCAGAGCAGTGCAGCGGTCTCAGCATCTTAGAGATGCGGTCGATCCAATACTCAGCCTCCTCGGGTCTATGAGAACCCGTAAAAGTAGGAGGTCGCAAGTGCTGGAATCGCTCAAAAGTGCCGCTGGCACTGGTGCTCCCAGATGGAGGCATAGGTGAAACAGGTGGAGTCGCCCCCACTGACTGAGCAAAGATGCCAGCCATGAAAGAGAGGAACTCCTGCTGCTGCTGCTGCTGGTGGTGCTGGTGCTACTGCTGCATCAACAGCATCATCTGCTCAAACCTATCAGTAGGCGAAGCAGACGAAGGTGCACGACTCGGCTCAGGAACTGAAGGCGTGACTGGAGGGGCCATAGGGGTCGGCCCAACACCGGCATGAGACGGGCCCGCCTGTGGATCCGACTGGCTATCGCTCAAGGGAAGAACCCCAGCAAGCGACTCAATCAAAGAGAGACGGGCCGAAGACTTCGAACCCTTAAGAGGTATCCCTACATTCAACAGAGGATGCAACCTGTCAGATTCTACGTCATATAATCCATCCATACAACAACACAGCACAACTCCAAAGACAAACAACATGCATTCCATTAATCAAAATCGTCACAATACAAGTAGTGCAGCAATACATGAATCACGACTAGGAAAGTATGTAAACAACAATATCTAACACTTCAAACAACCACAACAACTACAAACAACTACAACAACTCCAACTACAAAGCTAACAACGGCTACACACAGAAAGAAAACAACAAACAAAGCAAAGGACGGCCACGACAACTGCTACTCGTCGAAATCAGGAGATGGAGGCGGGGCACCCTTATCCTGCAAGCAATACAGGATAGACTTCAGAGTTTGAGTCACCTTCTTAAACTTATGTTTAACAGGGCCTCGAAGATCAACAATATCTTGGCGTAAAACAGCCTGCCCTTCTTCAAGTCGTGCGAGACGGGCATCACTGGCAGTCTGTTCTGCTCTCTGCTCAGGCGCCACAGGAGGAGAACTATCACTCGTATCCTGTGCCTCATCCTCTTCCTCTTCCTGCTCTGTTTCTTCCTCAATCTCAGCACCACCTTCAGCATAACTCTCTTCAGCATCGCTCTCAGACTCAGCCTCACTCTCTGAGGCATGACGACCAGAACCGATCTCCATCTGCTTAAGAGTCCTCAGATTAATATGACGAATAGGAACCGGCTTCTCAGCTCCAAGCCTATAGCCAAACTCATGTGCAAGCTTGCAAATGAGGCGGCCAAATGGAAGCGACTCGATCCTCCTACTCGAATGAGCAATGAGAATAATCTGGCGAAGGATGTACGTCGGCACACACAACTTCGCTTCTTGCCCCACCTGATACAGGAAATCCACCATCAGGCGTACACTCACTGCGGTTGCTCCACCTTGGGTATACATTGAACGTACACATGTGATGAAGCAAACGGAAGTCGTCCATCATGTAGGTAGCCAGAAGACTCCTATTCGGCTGCCATTCGACCAAACGACCACACAAGGATCGGGTGCGACGATCCCTCTCGCGCACACTGTTCACATTCTTCTAGCTGGCATGCACTTCACCAAGTGGCACATTCAGGAGTCTGGATATCAAAGCAACATTGACAATACCCACTCGACCGCTACCACAAGGAATCTTAAACTACAGAGGCTCCAGCGAAGGATCATGAATGTTGGCATAAAAGGCTCGAACTTGCATTCGCGCGATACTCGCCTTCAAACAAGGGACACCAACCAGCCCCTTCCAGGCGCTCCAACAATAAAAATTCACCATACAACCGCGGATCAACATGAGCCTCAAAAAGGACTCTACGGCCTTCATAGACTCCATGCGATAGCTCCGCCAACAGGGTCCTACTAACGGGAGCACGAGGATCGAGGTCCCGCTTAGTCTGGAATTCACGAGTGGCGGACGTGCTCGTGGCGGCACCTCTCGGCCTCCGTGCATGGGTTGGACGGCTAGGCCCGGCTTCATCCACGTTCGCTCTCTTCTTCCCCATCAAAGAAAGAAGAGTAGAAATGGAAAATATGGCCGTGATGAACTCAAAGAGGGCCATGAGAAATGAGAGAAAGAGAGAAATAGGAAGATGGTGAAGCTTCCACACACTTGAGAACCCAAAAGGAAATGCAAGAGCTCAAATGAGAAGGAAAAGGAGTGAAATCAGCAATGAGGGTAAGGGTTTTGAGATGGGGTGATGGGGTTTGCATGAAAATGAAGGAAGAAAGAGATTTGGAAAGGATTTGGAGAAGTTTGGAGAGGGTTTTCAAGAAAGGGAGAGCTTGGGAGGGAAGATTGTGAGGGAAATAGGTTATAGGAAGGGTTTTAAACAGAAAATCGTGGAGGGGTGGGCCACCTTAGGCCAAAAATGGATTGGCCAGCACCGGCCCTGCCCGCCTGGCCTGCTGATCGGCGAGCCCTCGCCGAACCGGCGATGGCATCGCCGGTCTCTGGAATGACTGGCGATGCCTCGCCATTTGGGCGAGGTCCTCCTGGTCCCCCATGGTCAAAAATATGTGGGTCCCCCCCTGGGCCCCACTAGAAATGCCCCGATCGGCCCCTTGCATGATTTGACGCCTATCGAGCCATTCTGGCAGAAATCTAATTCAAATAAAGATTTCTTGAAGATTTAAAAGTTGAAAAGGGAAGATAGACCATCTAAACTCATTAATAGATGGTCTAGGAAAGGTTTTGGGTCACTGTGTGTGATCAGGAGAGAGCACAGACTCGATCTCGGCGAACGTTTTCAAGAAACTTTCGCCGATAGAAGCTAGGGAGCACAAACACACAATCTACGATAGACCCGCACCCAAAAACACTAAAGTGGCAACAACGTGCGGTGTGTGACCATAACCCAGGTCTGGTTTAATCCAGATCATGCTCTGATACCAACTTGTAACGCCCTGAAATTCGGGGGTCGAGCATAACTCAGCTCCCGAGTTCCAAAAACATCACTTATGCAACATATTTAATGATGGATGTATGTTGTCTGTATTAGTGCATAAAACATGGAATAGATTAAGCCAAAACTCAAATATGATTCAGGGATAAGTGAAGAAAGCAAGCGAAAGACTTATAGAAATATATGTATACAAGTGCAAATCCTTGAAGTACATATACACCAGGTTGTAATGAAAGTGTTACTAACAAAATTCCAAGTATTAAAATTACCTCATTTAATTTCCAAAAATAATAATCCCAGAGTCCCGCGCATCAGAACAAGCTCGTTAGAACCCGTCTGAAAACTGCATATAAGAAAAAGCAGCCTCATCATCATCCATCTCCCGCTCTGCCTCAGAAGTCGCATCCACATCTGCAACATCAGAACCTAAGACAGTCTGGTGGGTGTTTAACACCGCCCCAGAACGTGGGAGTGAGTGATCAACTTAGTGGAACAATAAGGCACTGGTTAACATGTTATCAGTTCAATCAAGCAGTAATGATAAAACAGAACAATTAAACAAATCCTAAGTACTCTTGTTAATGCAAGGATGTATGCAAAATAATGCGTGCCCTCACACGTACACCCTCAGCGTCTTCATCTTATGTTACGCATGACATCGCCTCAAAGTGCGCCACATCTACAAAGCACATGCAAATGCGGTGCATGAATATGATTACCAAGTTGTTATTAGTCCTTTTCATATAGCAGGATTGGGAAGCTAAAGTACCTTCCTCATATCACCATCCAAACAGTGATCCATTCTAAGGTCATCAGTCCTAGACATCTCATACGATCATATGGTTTCAGGTCATTGCAAAGGGCTCGTCACCAATCAATGTATGCCTTTCATACCTTTACTACCACAGTTCGGCTCGTCACCTCATTGAGGTATCCAGGTATGCTCGAGGTCACTACAAAGGGCTCGTCACCAATCAATGTAGGCCGACAGTACGAATATAGTGTCCCATACCACCATAATCGGCTCACGAGTTTGGTTACTCACTGGTCACTATGGGGAGGCTCATCACCCCAGCGTAGGCCGACAGCTCGACCACGGTGTCCCATACCACCATGTCCGGCTCATGAGTCTTAGCGGATCAAGTACCATGGTTAATAGGATTTCACTGGTAAGTTCGGTACCCTAGATTCAAACAGTAGTGTCCATACATGGTGAACATACATCGGATAATCGGGTTACTTGACGAACTCGACTAGCATGAGCGCACGTTGAGTTGAACGACATAGAGTGCGCAAACACTCCGCGTGGCCAAACCACTGCCGACAACTCTAATACGACTCAGGTTTGTCTAATCACGTCCTTTGTGGCAAAAGCGATCTCAGCCACAACCTTAAGGCAGATTACCGATTTCCTGGACTATTCATAGTCCCAAACACATTACCCTACAACAGATATTCATATTAAATGTAGAACAGTAATGGAACAACAACTTCAATCATGTGGTACTCAAGCATCTGAAGAATATCAACTTAACATAAATGAAAGCATAAGTAATGCTTGAAATTAAATAACAAGGAATGTAACTTGCAAGAAGGAAATCATGCATACTAGTGGGAGAGTTGAGAATCGCTTCTCAACGCCCATACTAGGTTGAAATATCACACTTTAGATCATTCAGACATTTCTACAAACACTTAGAATACATAATACAACATATATGACATATGTTGAAATACAAGCATTTGGACAATTCCTTTTTCCAAGGAGTTGTCTCACATACATCTAGCATACATACATGGCAAATAATCATGGCAAACACAAGTGCATATTTTATACGTATACGGTACTTTATACATACACATAGAATACACAAATCTCAATATAACACATGCATATCAAGAACACAACATAAACACAACATTTGGCATGTGAAATCTCATTCATAACAAGAACAAATCATTAACTGGCATTGAAAGCCTTGAAAACCATAACCTATACACTTAAAGTCCGCACCTTAAGCCAGAAAAGAACACTGAATTGATTTCAGACGAGTTGTCTTCGTCAACGGCGATAGAATACCCTAAAGCAAGAAGAGAAATGAGATACAACAACACCAAGACTAATCTAAGCTCTAACACAGATTAGGGTTAGGTTAACTTACCCCAAGATGAACTCAGAACCGTCAGAATAACGATTCAAAGTGAAGGTTCAAGGATGTAGAAGAACAGGAAAGAATCCAAGATGATTCACCAACTTCTCTCTCACTATCTCTCTCTTTTCCACTCTCTCTCCAAGCTAGGGTTAGAGAAAATTCGTATGGAAAAGAGAGCTAGGGTTTAAGGACTATAAATAGGCCTCAAATTGATGGAAATAACCCTAGGGACAAGGTATACTTAGGTTATAACCAAAGCAAGCCTCTCTCGATCCAACGAAGCACTTCTGGTGGGCCTAAAACCATGAAAGGTCGGATTTAAGCTCTTTGACCATGGATCTAGGTCAAGCTGAGTTTTCGTACCGACCGGCTCTTCAGATCAGCCGTGGCAGACCACACTCAATTCAACGGTCACAGAATCTCGATCAGGTCCACAAGCACAAGGATATGCCTGGGCCACCTTCCCTAATCAAAGGGTGAAATTGGGTCAGAATCCAACGGTCAGATAGCTTAAAATCATCGCGCAAGCGACACGACTCAGATTTCATAAAAGCTCATTAAATATCCAACCGTTCTCACACTCTTCACTCCAAACTCAAGCAAATCGACCCAGAACAACATCTAGACTTGATTTTCAAGGTGAAGGTCAAGCCCAACATGGTGACTACAACAGCCTAAGATCATCGCTATCGGACTTTCGACGCCCGGTCCAGGTCCGATCCAGAACTTTCAAAAATTCTCCAGAACAACTAGATTTAGCGATGGATCCCAGATTTCAGAGTAACATAGCGCTAACTAATCTACACGTTTTGAGTCATGCAGATCGAATTTAAAGTGATTGATGCGAATTTCACAAGCAATCGAGCATAGCGCTAATTACCCCAAAAGCAACTACTTAGGGAAAGATTAGCACAAAAATTTCCAGGGTCATTATAAACTATCCCACCGGTTCATTGTTTTCACAGTCGACAAAAGATAGATCTCATGGATTAATTTCTCTAGTCAATGTTACTGACAATCCTCTTACAGACGTCAGATTCGTTGTTGCCTTCCATCATTGTTCATCATCCTTTTTAGGACTATTTCTCCTTGTCTTATCATTCTTTGTAGTATATTTTTTAGTGTGAAGTAATCTTCTGTTTGATGCAGTATATTTTTCAGTGTGAAGCAATCTTCTGTTTGATGCCTCAAACAACGATGATAATGACAGTAATTCCTTTCTTTCGTCATTGCAGATTCTTATGGATATCTTGGTGAGGGAAACCTAATAGTTCCTGTAGCCAATGATTGCTCCATCATTGGCAACATATCCTCTCTCTCGAATGCATACTCTCTATGTGAATCATATGGCTGCGGTCACTTGTCATTCTTATAGTCCCTTAGCCGGTCCGAGTCTTCTCTTCCTTTCATTTCCCTCTTGTCGCAGCATGTGTTTTTCTTTTTCTCCTGATCAATAGCATTTACTACTGCCCTATTTGGCCCTCTTCTTTTAGTTCTAGCTTGGAAGGTTGATATCTTTTTAGTCATCAGCTCCAACGCATGCGCTTTGGTACCTAAATCTCAAAAAGTCCTTATATTGGCCTTGGTGAGTCCAAATGCAATCCCTGTGTCCATGAAGCTTAGACACATTTTCACTTGCTCCCTCTCTTCAGGTCAGTGTCGGCATGATGCTCCTAAGGTTTTTCACTTGCTGATGAATTTCTTCACATACTTATTTTTCCTCTATTTTACAGATACTAATTCCACAATGCTAACATCACGGTCCGCCGAAAAGAAATTTGACATAAACGCATCCTGCATCTGTTCCTAGGTCCGTATTGATTCTGGAGTCAGACTTGAATACCACTGGAACACTTTGCCCGTTAAGAAAGACCTGAATAGTCGTAGGCAATATTGGGGAACAACGAAGAAATTCCCCATAGACGTGATGAAATGCATTAGATGTTCGTCGGGGGATCCATCTCCATTAAATTTCTGAAACTCAGGTATTTGAAATTAGTAGGGAAAGGTACATCTTGATTTTGGAGAGATGTCCATGATTGTGTGTCTTCTACAAGCTTATTGAAGTAGTCCTACACATCATCAACATTTTTATTCATGAATTCCCCATTGCACACTGTCTCAACCAATTGGCGCATGGAGGATGTCAGTCCATCATAGAAAAAGTTCGCAATGCGCCATGTTTTAAAACCATGTGTAGGCATGAACTGACAAGATCCTTGAACCACTCCCAACATTGGAAGAATGTTTCATCTTCCTTTTGGGCGAAGTTTATGATCGACTTTCTAAGGGTGTTTGTCTTATGGTATGGGGAATTTTTCTTTATGAACTCCCTTGTCATGTCATTCCATCTACCAATAGATCGAGGATATAGTGAATGCAACCACATCTTAACTTTCTCTTTCAAAGAAAAAGGAAAGAGTTTCAACCTAACCATATCATTGGACACGTTTGGAAAGTATAAAGTGGATATAATCTCGTCAAACTCTTTCAAGTGTAGATACGGATTTTCATATTCAGGCCCATGAAATTTTGGAAGGAGTTGGATCACTCCTGGCTTGATATCCATGTATCCTATATTTTCTGGAAAAACCATACATGAGGGTGTACTCACCCCCACCGGTTGCAAGTAGTCTCGTAAAGTATGAGGCGGGGGTGCTTGATGTACCTCATTCTCATCCTGGACTTCCTCAACCCTAGGTTGACGTTGTCTTCCCGGTTGATTTGCATCCATAACCTCAGTTAACTCTGAGGATCTCGAGTAGTGTCTAATCCTGTTGTGGATAAATAACCCCTCAACCAATCCTCCTTCACTCAAAAGACGTCGAGTGTTGTCACGAACCCACTTGAGCGTGAAATAGTCTCATCCCTCAATTTCAGAGACTAATCTAAACCTAAAAGAAAAGAAGGGAAATAGAAATCTAGAAATAGAAAGAGAGAGGGAATGTAATGCCTCGTACTTTCAATGCTCAGGTGTCACCATATAACTTAGTATATGTATGTTACATGATCTAACTGCTTAAATAAACATTATAATACAATGTAAATACATACACTGTGAAATGCTACTTGTACACTTCATAAATATTTAAAATTTCATCATATATTAATGTGTAATTACAACCCATATTATAATTATACACTTGTGACATTATTTACATGAATTTCAATCGTAAAAATATATATTACATAAATTAATAAAATTTATAACAAATAACATATTCGAGATTTGTATATAAAATTTAAAACTTAAAACATATATAACTACACAAAAAGAAATATACAAATAATGTGTGTGTGTGTGTGTGTGTGTGTGTGTGTGTGTGTGTGTGTGTGTATACACCAATCTTGGCTTACTGATGTACATACGATTTATATTTATTAACAATCTATGACAGTGTAAATTATAAAATATATAAATAATAATAATAATCTATAATAAATTAATAACAAACTTTATAATAAAATTATTAACTAGTTACTATCATATTTTGAAGGCCTTAGGCATATACAATGGCCCATTACTACCTTTCAACCGTCGATAATCAGTTTGGGATTAATCCAACTGACGGATTGCCATCATAGACATGTGAAAACCATAGTTCAGCTGGTAGGGCCCACCAAACCTTTGGATCTGACCAATCTTCAGTGAAGGGCCCTTAGTAGGACCTCTAAAAGAAAATGGACGGAGTGGATTTCCCACGAGCATCACCATGGGCCCCATATTGGTGTGCACGTACACCGGTGCTAAAGCACCCGTGGCACACTAGACTACACCTCCAGTCAAACTGGGTTTGACTTGAAATCCCTCTAAAAGAGGGATTTCCTCTCTTGTTCACAGCTGACGGACACCGTCCGTTTGAGACGTGTTGTGGCCCACCTTGAGGGGTCATCTCGATGATCAAAACCGTCCATCTGATCAAGATGGTAGAGCTGACAAAACCCCTAAGTTCCAAGTGATTCCACACATGTGCATGCACACAGTCCTCGCTGAAAACAGGCCCTATAAAACCTTATTTCCAAAATTGGCAACTGTCCTCCTTGCCACGAGGGCAATCTGTGTGAAACCCCTCCCTTATCATCTCAGCCCTCCATTTCCTTGAAATCCTAGCCCTTCATGCTAGGTTTTCTATTTATAAAAGGAAGGAGAGAGTGCCAGCCGTTTCTCTCCGCTATCCGAACCCACCAACCTAGCTCCTTTCAACCTTCGAAATCCATGTCCTCCAAGCTCCCATAGAACTATTCGAACCACCTAGAAGCTTCATTTTGGAGGAAGCCTTGACCGTTGGCAATCTGCCATTAATGGTGGCCTTTGTCTCCATCGCTACTATTGCGTTTCTAGGCACGTTCAGCCCGTATGATGAGTCCAAAGATGGCTGGACTCTACAAGAGGGAAAAATGGAGTGAAATGAAGAGGAAGGAGGAGAAGGAAAGGAAAGAGAAAGAAAAGAAGATACGGCTGTTGTGCGGCTGCTGCTCCACCTGCAACTCTGGCCGAGTCTGAGCAGGCTGCTCGACTCGCTGATGGTTGGGTCTGGTTCACCCAGGGTAGAGAGCAAGAGAAATCAGGAAGGAGAAGAGAAAGAAGAAGCATCTAAGGAAAGAAAAATGTGAGAGAAGAAGAGAGTGGGGTTGAGAGCAGCCCTTGCACTCGCTGGGCCTAGTCAGGTCTGAGTTGGGCATGTCCCAGTCATGTTGGGCCTAGTTCGAATGATGTTGGGGTTTCAGTAGAGAATGAGAAAGGAAGAGGAGAGAAGAAGGAAGTGAGAAACAGAGGAATGATGGTGCTTGGGAGCACTGAGCTGACCAGGCTGAGTTGACTCGCTGGTTAGTGAGTTGGGTTAACTCAGTTGAGCTGAGTCGAGTTGAGCTTGGGCTGATCTCGTGTGGCTGGACCTTCCAGCAAATAAAGATAAAAAGAAAGGAAAGGAAGAAAAGATAAGAAGAAAGAAGGAGAAGGTGAGGCCGTGAGGGTTGAGCCGAGTCAACTCAGATGCCGAGCCGAGTCAGTTCAAGTCGGAATAACTATAGGACCCGACTCTAAGGGCAGCATACCTCCTAACAACACAAGTAGGTGATCCTATACATCAGGTGATGATTCTTCCCTTTGAGCTTTCCATCTTCTCATTAGCCTAAGTTGTAGTTTTATTTTAATTTAAGATTTATATCTCCATTTCATAGTCACATGTGCTAATGATTGGAATTGAATTGTTACATTACATGCTTAATGTTTACCCTGCATATTTATTCATGCTTGTAGATTATTTGTGAATTACTTATGGAATTTAAACTGGTACATCAATGGGAAACCCCCACTTATAAATGTACACCCATACTTGGGATGTAACCCGACTGGTTTTGATTGAAATGGACCATCGATCTAGTGGTTATTGAGTGGTGGTCAAGATGGATCTTTGGTGTGGGCCTACCATCTGGGGTTGTTGTGTCTAAATGGTTTTCACGGGTGGTCTTTTATCACATGGTTTTGATCCTGCCCTATGTGGCTTATTTTGGATATTATCTTATGTGGCTTGTTTTGATACTGCCCTATGTGGCTTTGTTTTCGATATTTTTCCTATATGGGTTCGATGTTTTATACTGTGCAACCATGCGATGGTATGCCCCATATACTGTAATATGATTAGTCACTAGTCGATGAGTTTCCATTAAACATCTTAAGATGGTAGCCTCATGAGCCGGGGATGGTGGTATGGGACTTATGCCCAAGCTGTCGCCCTACACTGGGCTTTGAGCTCCCTGTAGTGACCTTTGAGCATATTAAACCTGCTAGTTGTAAACGGATTAATAATGGTTGGGCTAATCATGCATTCATAGCATTCGGGTAAAGACGGGTGGCAAATTCTAGATGCTGTTGCACGTGCCTAATAGGATTTAGTTGGGGTATCATTTTGCTAGCTCCCAGACCATCGACTATCGACCCACTTTTGGTGAGTTTGGTACTATGCATGTACTATGTACTTTCGTTGGTGACTAGCCACATTACATGCATTTTGCCCAAAAGCCAACTGGATGAGCATCCCCAGTTGATGTGCACTTATACATCCATGCATTTAATAAGATTACATCATGTATTATTTTGTATGCCTTTTATGTTTCATAACTATGCTTACCTAATGCAGCGGTGTGTAATCTCGAGGGAAATCACACTGAGTTGGCCACTCATCCATCAAATATATATAACTGTACAGGTAGCACAGGTGGCCCTGATGATGTTCACATTCATATTGGTGAAGAGCAGGCTATGGTTGACAAGGGTGCATGATTTTATTTACTAAGGATTGCTACAGGGTTTCACATCTAAAGATTGTTGCAATTTACTTATTTCACATGCAATGTTATTTTAGTTGTATTTGAAAGAATGGAGACGTTGGTTTGTATAAGTCATTATGGGCAACCACTTATATATTCTAAATGAAATTTGAAATTTTCCTTTATGCTTACTTGTCCATTCTACCCTCATCTAATTACTCTGATGAAAGATAAAAGAAAAATATATATTTGACTTTGACCATCCTTTAAGGTTAACAATCAAGTTTTTGGAAAACGAGTCGTATACTCGGGTCCTGAAAAGTTAGGGCGTTATAGGGAATTAGAAAGAAGTTACCAAATTAAGAGTTCCTAAATTAAGATCCTATAGAACAAAAAAAAAAACAAGTCAATTTCTAAAAACAAAAATTCTAAAATTAGAAAGTTTCTAAAATTAAAAATAGAAAGATGAGTTAGTTTCTAAAATAAATTTAGGAAAATTTCTAGACCTAGAATTAGAAAGTAGAAAAACCTAATCTTAACCTACTTCTAAAACTAATCAATCTCAGAAAAAAACACAGCCGTTAGTCCCTGGCAACGGCGCTAGAAACTTGTTCACAACCCCAAGTGCAGGGTCGCAATGTAGTAATAATCTCGGTGAGACTGAGGTTGAATCCACGAGGACTAATCCTATGTGTCTATTCTAGGAGTGATTAGAATCAAAACTATGAGAAGATCTAACCTAAATCAGGAAAGTAGACAGTAATTGTGAGATGATGAATTCAAAAACTTTAAGAATTTAAAAGTGATAAACTAAGGTTTCCAGGGATCTACTTACAGCTATTAGGACGTTTCCTTATTAGATTCTAAGCACTCAATTGGAATTAGAGTCCTATCCTATCTAATTGGGAGATATTCAAAAAACTCATATTTGAACTTCCACTAACCTAATTTTTAATGAATGAAAGTTGTGAAGATTAGAAGTGATTCCATCACCTAACCATGCCCAGGAGACTATGGTCGACAATTGGATATAGCAATCCAACAACCAATATGAGAGAATTGTGAAGAATAGGAGGGATTCCATCACTCAGTCGTGCCCAAGGGATGATGGAGAACAATAAGATTTCCTATTTTCACAAACTCCAAACAGAAAAAGAAAATACTTCAAGCTATTGCAGATCTATTGTAATTTAAGTCACAACAAACCATTAAAAACTAAAAGTATTCCTTAAATATCAAACTAAAATTAAAGGAGTTCAACAATAACAAGAATCAAACAAGAAAGACATCCCAACCATGCTACAAGCTTCACTCCTTAGCCCTTGCTAAGGGATCTAGCTAACCATAGACATGATTGGATTAAAAACCCTTAGAAGAAAGTATTAAAAACTAAGGAGAAGGGAAGAAGAACTCTTGGGAAGTGGCTCCGCCCTTTTTCCCTACTCCTCTAAACCCTGGATATCCTAGAAAGACTTAGGAAACCCCTATTTGTAAGCCAAGTTCTACAAAATCGCAAAATCGGATCAAATTTACGTTATCCGCGTAAACACTGCGTAACCAATTTGATGTCATCGAACACCATTCGATGTCATCGAAGGGTTTGACTCCAAAAGTCGCGCCTTTCTTCTTTCACACTGCGTAATTCTCTATGTCATCGAACCGTCCTTCGATGTCATCGAGCAAAGATTCGATTCATCGAATAGGTCTTCGAGCCATCGAGAATGTGTCTAAAATAGTCCAGTGAGTTGCTTCAATTTCTTCAATAAGTTCGATATCATCGAGTACCTTTCTTCGAGTCATTGAGCATGTCTTCGAGTGATCGAGAAAAGTACCCAATATGTCTGGTAGCCAACCCAACTTTTCCTCACAAATTCTATGTCATCGACCAGTGTTCGATGTCATCGAACGGTTCTCGATGGCACAGTCTTTGTGATTTCTGTGCTTGTTCTTTCGACTGGAATCTTGAAATCTTCAATCTTAGTCTCCAAAGATCCCTTCTTTTCTTTGGCAATTCTTAAGCACTAAATCTATGCTTTTAGCATTATTTTCAATCCAAGCTCTTAAATTCACCTTGCAACACAAACACATGTAAAATATACCATTAAGCCATATTATGTTTGTAAAACCAATAAATAAATGGGGGATACTATGCAATATTTGACCCTCAACAACCAGGCATGAATAGAAATAGGTGATGAGCCATTTCCTTTGTATTGATTTAGTTTTGAGTAAGAAGCCCACACCTCTTAATTGATGGTTCATACTCAGTATTGGGTGACAACCATACCTTATACATGCTTTAATTTAGATCAAGGCACACTGGAGAGGAGCCACCACATGCTGCAACAAACCACGTGATCTGGATAATGACTTATGATATAATGGTGGTATCCTAGCTTCGCCAACCTGCTATATGAACTGAGACTAATAATCAATTGGCTAATCATGCAATCCTAAGATAGGTTGCGATTTAACATTGGAGTCGCTTGTGAGGGAGTATTGGCATTTGCGAAATAGGCATGGAAGTCACTTGTGAGGGAGTGTTGGATTGTGAGGAGCATGCATCATTTCATCAACGCATTAATATACTTACCAAAAAGATTAGGAAACTATTTGTTTATTATGCTACCATTACTTGCGCTGTGTTGTGCTGGTAACATGTGTAACTTATTTAGTAATTGTGCGTTAAGGATAACATGCTTGGGTGTATAATATGTATTAATGTATTTCTTGTAAACCTATTAATCACTAAAATGTCCTAAGTAACAACCTTGGGGATATTTCTTCACTACGTTGGCGTTTGACACCTCCTATTTGACATATGTAGATAACTTAAGAATAGGACCAGTCGGTGATGTGCTCGGGTCAAGTAGATCCCTAGTACTTGTTCTTCTGTTCCCATTGTAATTGTTGTAATTTACATAATACTCACATGGGTGGTCGCTACTTTTGGAACTATAACCCCTAGGCGTTAGCCCTATTTTCTTGGATCTTGCCATCTCTACCTCACTTTGTTTCTGGTAAATTGAAATGGGTTACTTTGAATATTTATTTGTGAAATAAATGTGAATTTGAATCAAGACACATCTGAATTTTATTAACTTAACATCCGAAAACTCGAGAACAGAGTCTATGTACTTGGGTGACGATTTTTGGGGTGTTACAAGTGGATCAGAGCAGAGTACTGAGATAACCAGGACCTTGGGAATGAGGATTATACAAACCATAATGATCGGATGTTGAGACATTCAGAGTTTTGGACCTAGAATTGGTACTCTTAGATTTTGAAAAATCTAGTAACATAGGAAATCCAATAAATTAGGAACAATGAACCCTAAGACCAAATTTTCCAGTTTCCTACTCTTCTTAACTTAAACTAAGAAATAATGATGAACAATAGGATCAATTCTCCTGATTTTATGATGCTTTTAAACATAAACATATAATTTTGAACTGTAGATCCACCTTAGTCAGTATTGTCATGTGTGAAGTGATCGAGTGCTCAAAAATTCATGTTCGGGTGGGGTGGTTCCAACCGGACAACTTTTAACCCCAAGAACCATAAGAACTACTTGTATTAGAAATTAAAATCGTCCAATGTATGAGCATAGACTTTGGATTACAACTACTGGATTAGCGCTACTCTTAAGTTAGGACTAGGCAAGTGGTTATACAAACGAACATAAATGACTTATTATGCTAGGATAATTGGAAGATAGACTTAGTTGGTTCGGTTGATTAGGTTGGGGTGAGACCCCCTTCGTTGAATTCCCTTAATATTTATAGGCTTCTTTAATAACTCTTAGGATGACCATTTAGACTTAGAAACTATTTAGGATTGGTGGAAACTTATATATCCCTCAGATTGAATGTTAGGTCAAATTAACATGCCCCTTAGAACTACTTTCCCAAGGACTTATTACAATCAAGAACATGGAATGGAGAAACTATAGAGAAGCGAAGTATTTACGGTTTGAATCAAGTTTTAAATCCTAGTAGTTGTCAATGAACTAAATGCCCTGATCAGGTAGTAGATCTGTATCCACCACAATTAAGAAATGATACGACAAATTTTTTGCCATGGCCAGGCAGAAGGTCGATGTATCCAGCTCAAACCTACTACACAACCTTCCTTCCATGTTGGCCCGACCACTGACAATTGAAAATTTGTTACTTCACCCTTAGGAAGTGTTAAGGATAGCTGATGAGGGTTTAGGGCCCAAGAAATTTCTCGAATGGGCACCAGATAGTTAGGAAGCTAGGCCCCAAATCATAGCCCCTTCTGGCATACAGATTGAGCCTAAAAACTTGGAAAGATAGTCTGACCGTTAACCTACTTTGTCCAAATTCCTAACATACATGTAATGTATCAATTACCTTACATTATTAAACGAGATATGTTTAAAAATGGTAAGTCCGGACTGTGGTAAAAGTCCTTTCTTTGGGTAGAATTAGACATCTTGACACAAACTTGCACCCGTCCCTAAAATCAACCACAACACCCATAATTTTTATCTCATTTTTATAACCATGTATACCAATGCCATATTACACATCATTGATGAAAGGAAGACCAATGTGTTGAGAGATCGTTTACCATTTCATATTAAATATAGGTCCTAAATTACAACTCGTTCCGGCGTACGGATCAAGACATAGATTCTTGATCCTTGAGGGTAGTTATATTTTTAAGGGGGGTAGAACATTAAGAATCCAATCAAGTTATATTGGTAAATGTGTCCATCTTATCAGAGTGGCACACTAAAAGCATGGTGGGCCCATATTCCACTGCCCTAGGATCGAAGGAAATTGATCCAGGTTATACATAAGGTTAGATCTCTAAATAGGATCTGAATCGTCCCTAGAACATTAGTAATGAACTCATTAAAGGGAAATAGTTGGGATTTAAGAACTAAGCCAAGTCATATAAGTAGATCGGAACATTAAAAATAGGCTCATCAATGGGTATAAGCTAAATTACAATAGCCGAGGTCAGCTTATTTACAATAGCCTTAACCAATTTTGGGGATGAAATTGTTTTTAAGGGGGGTAAATTATAATGCCCCAAATTTTTGCCAGCTAAGAATTGGACGTCCTCGAGTAGTACATTTAATTTTTAGACTTGAGTGCATATCCGTGTGTGTATTCACACTTGTTTGGGACCAAAAGGAGTGACCTTGGATAAAACTGCCCAACTAAGTGAAATTTGAGAATTTTGAAGAATATGGACAGCAAGGTTCGGTTGCACCGAGCAAACTGGGGCAGCAATAATTTGTTGTACCAAATAAACATCAACCAACCGAGTAAATCTAGATAGTAGGGCTTGGTTGCACCAAGTAGGACTCAGTTGCACAATGTGGGACTCGGTTGAACCGAGTAACTCTGTTCAGCAATATTCTGCACGTTCAGAATTTGACAGTTTTAGTGTAATGACTTCAAAAAGTCATATATATTTTTCTACAACTCTGATTGAGGTGATTCAAAAGCCAGATTGAAGCTTCATGAGTCTAGATTCATAAAGAAATAAAAATAAATAAAAATAAAACTTAAAGTATGTTAAGTTTAGGATGTTTTCGAAACTATACCAAAATCATTGGTTTCAGTCAGCTAGTACTCCCAGAAATTTTCTAATTTTTCTAGAATCAAAATGAGATAAAATTTAGTAAGAATATGTTGAGGCACAAAAAATATTTCATCTCATTGCATGTCCATTGCATTGATCAGAGAATTCCATGGTTTGGAACCTTTCAAGGGTTGTTCACTCTTTATTTTGGTAAAAAGCAGTGAATGGGGGTATTTTGGTAAAAATCAGTGAATGGGGGTATTTTGGTAAAAAGCAATGACTGAGGGTATTTTGGTAAAAAGTAGTGAATGGGAGTATTTTGGTAAAAAGAAGTGAAGAGGGTATTTTAGTAAAAAGGGGTGCATGGGTGTCATTTTAATGAAGAAGTGGCTGTACACCACTATTTAAAGAAAAATGGTTAAACACCACTATGTAAGGAAGGAGGGTGGAAGTTGTATGAAAATGAAAGTGGTGGTGATCACCACTATGTAAGAGAGGGATGCCTGTAAATACCCCTCCCCATGCCACATTTGAGGGATGGTTGGTTGGAAGACAAGAAGGAAGGAAGATAAGAGAGAGAGAGAGAGAGGAAAGAGAGGGTTGCGGGAAACCCACGCAATTAAAATGGGTTGAGTGAACCCGCGCAACTGAAATGGGAGGAAAAGATGCATGCGCCACTTCTCTCTACTTGTCCTGAAGACGGTCTTTTTCATGTCTTAATAGATACTGCTCTTTGCGCAACCACTCATGAAGAAATCCATTGCGTGGGGCCGCGCAACCACTTTTGCAAAGGAATCTATTGCGTGGGGTCATGCAACCACTTTTGTGAAGAAATCCATTACGTGAGCAACCACTTTTGCAAAGAAGTCCCCATGCACCACTTTGTGTGGAAATTGTCCAAACGCCAGCCTTTCTTGTCTTAATGGATAGCCCATGTGCCACTTTGTGTGAAAATTCTCCAAACGCCGGACTTTTCTTATCCTGATGGATAGCCCATGTGCCACTTTGTGTGGAAATTGTCCAAACACCAAGCTTTTCTTATCTTGACGGATAGCCCATGCTCCACTTCATGTAGGCTTTGTCTTAACCCAAGCCTTTTCATGTCTCAACGGATACCCCATGCGCCATTCTCCATGCAAGCATGTCCTAACGCAGGGTTTGCACTTCACATTTCAAGGTTTGTGCGCTCCACATTTCTAGAGTTTGCGCTCCACATTTCAAGGGTTATGTGCTCCACATTTCAAGTGTTTATGCTCCACATTTCAAGGATTGTGCGCTCCACATTTTAAGGGTTTGCGCTCCACATTTCAAGGGTTATGCGCTCCACATTTCAAGGGTTTGAGCTCCACATTTCAAGGGTTGTGTGCTCCACATTTCAAGGGTTTGCACTTTACATTTCAAGGGTTGTGCGCTCCACATTTTAAGAGTTTGCACTCTACATTTCAAGGGTTTGCGCTCCACATTTCTAGGGTTGTGTGCTCCACATTTCAAGGGTTTGCGCTCCACATTTCAAGGGTGTGTGCTCCACATTTCAGGGTTTGCGCTCCATATATCAAGGGTTGTGCACTCCACCTTCAGAGGAAAATGAAGAAAATGCGAAGTACGGAAAGATAATTCTAGAAGAAAGAAAATATGTCTGTACGATTACGTGAATGAATGGAAGGATGACCAAATCTAGGGCTTCTAGTCTGTACAACCCATCTGCCTTTGTGATGAACATCATAAGCATCAAAATGCTGCCAAAATTGCCATCAGATTGTCTTATCTTTCATTCATTGCGTTGATTGATTGTACTCTATTTTCAGAATCAAGGGAATCCGAGGTTGTAAATGAACTCAGAATAAGATATCTTGTGATCATTGTTCTATCATCGAATTCTTTGTTATCATTGAATAATTCCCCTAAATCAAATGCATTTGTTTTCTTGTCGAAAATGACGACTTCACTGGGGATTCTTTTCAATGATAACTTAGAAAATATTCAGAGAACATTTATCACTTTTTGGCATCCGTATAGATGTCAAAATGGCAACTCTTAGTGGAAACATTCTCCCCTTCATCTCTAAAAATAAAGTACAATTTTAGTTAATCAAAATAACTAACACTCTGTTCTAAATGACAGATATCCTGCAACGGCCTTTCTCCCGACTAATGTGGTTGTCTACTTCACATCCAATGAATTTCCACCAGAAAGTATCGAAGAAGATCAAATCAGTTGCGATCAAGGATAGACAATATCAGGTAATATTTGGAATAGTTTTTGCTTCACCGATAGCACAGCAAGATGATGAAGAACGGATGATAGCGACATCTAAAAAATAAAGGTTTCGATATTCTCTTACAAAGAGTACCGTCCCGCCGAGTATGGTTAACGGATCAACCATGCGCAATACTACGAGGCATGATTTTACTTCAATTCATCTTCCTCGATGGCATCAACAATGCAGTTTTCACTTTCTCCTCTAATATTAATACATTTGAAGTGTGCAAAAAATAGAAAATCTGCTAGCAGATGTTAATCAGCCTTCATTAGATGAACCTATTACTGAAGAGCTTAATTCTCCAACAGTGACTATCATGAACAACATTTCTCCCTAAGGAAAGCCTTTAGATGAGAAGTTAGTTCAACTGAATTAGGCACTGCTGCCAACAAGTAGATGAATCAATTAACAAATTAACGAATCATCAGTCAATAGAGAACCCTGGGGACATCGTCACAACTTACCATAATAGAAAAGCAAGTTAATTTGAAAAGAATCAAAGTGAAGTTACTTAACTCTCATATGAATCAGCTATTTTAAAGTCTTAAGAGAACAACAATAGATATTGCCGAAGAAAGGAAAAATAAAATGAAGGATCGTAAAAAAGTAAAGAGTTGAAATTCTGATAAAGAGAACATCGGTGATTTTACAAATAAGAAAGTAAAGAAAGAGTTCGGAGAATTCAAGGATTACATGAAATATACATTTGAAGAAGACAACATATTCCTTATGATGGCTACTTGCAAAGAAAATCAGAGGAAAAGAAGCAAAGAAGAAAAGGTATTCTACAGAAGGTGATCGATGATAGTAGAAATCGTCATGAAGTAGAAATATGGAATGATATATGGTCCCAATTGGAGATATTCACTCTATAGAAGAACAGGCAAGAAGAAAGCAAGACAAGTATATTCATTATGGGGCCAAATTTGCATCAATATACCTACCTGTTCAGCAAAATATATCATCTCTGAATACCAAGAAGATTCGTTGCGTTTTTACTCAAAAGATTCACGGCATAATTATTCAAGGGGCAGACAAAAACATATAAAATATTTTATCTTTGAAGATAAATTACATTTTTAGTTTCAAAGATTATTAGCACAATACTTCCAAATCAAAAGGGGGCAAGATAAGCAGAATACCAAGAAGGCCAAAGTTTCAGATAACCAAAGTCTCAGGAATGTAAAGTCTCAGAATGCCGATGTCATACATGAATAAAAAGCAGATCCCAAGATATCAAGTTGAAGTATATTATTATTGTCAAGCACTGACGATGGTTGCTAGATTAGATTAGCAAAAATACCATAGCCATCGCCATATTGTTGACATGAAGATTTTTTCATTATCGAAGTTTATCAGAATTGATATTATTACCAAGCTGAAGCTCCATTCAGACCAAATTTTATAATATCATCAACAACAATAAGGGCGATATATCAATCATTGATACGTTATCTTCAGTTATCGATTTGTTATCTTCAATAAAGCCTGTACGATAAACTATTATGTCAACGATAATAGTTTATCATTCAAGGCAACTTAGCCAAGCCAAGTCCCATATGGTCAACTATGCATAAAACCTATATATTATTCAGGCAGCAGTGTGGAGCCAGCGGCCCTAAAAAGCCCGTATAGGCCACATCACATGCATACCCATACGGGCAGTGGACGAAGCCAGCGACTAAAAGCCCTAAAAGGCTAAAAAGTCCTCAACGGCCAGTCACGCGTAACACCAATGCCATCTATATAGCTTTCCGATAACGTCATGGGGAATGGATGAAATTGCCTCCCATGAATGGGTCCGACTTACAGAGGAAGAAAACCCAGATCCGGGCTTGATTCTGGTAGTAACTCGTGAGGAAGGGCCTAAACCTACTCATTGATGGACTGATGGCCATAGATTTGGTACCGTAAAGGTCGCCTTGTGTGCCCTGTGAACTCTAGAGAGTTACTGCAGCCAACCCTATGCGTAAATCCTACCGAGTTCACGGCCTTGGTATCTTCACTAGGTCCCTCTGATGGATTGTGGTTTGTGAACTCACCAGGCTGTGAGAAGTCCAGCGAACTCATAAGAGTTACAAAGACCGTCACGTGAGACCCAACTCCACTACTTAAGAGTCTAAAAAACTGTGTGGGCTCCACTACTCAAGAGCTTAAACTGTGTCTTGCTTCACTACTCAAGAGCCTAAACTGTGTGTGTAAGTGTCAGCCCAGTCAAGTCTAGTCAAGTCTAGTCTAGTCTAGTCCATTTTAGTTCAAGCAAGTCTAGTCAAGTCAGGACAAGTTCAGTCTTGTCTAGTTAAGGTATGGTCAGTCAAAAGTACACTAGCTCCACTGCTCAAAAAGCATAAACTATGTATAGCATCAAAATGTTGCAAATACATATTTCACTTTAGATATGCTCAAATATGCAATTGCGTGATGAAAATTTTAAATATTGAGTAAACAACATACAAAAATGCATTTCTCTAGAATCAGGTTCAAATTATAACAACAGCAAATACCTTCAAGATATTGGCAATTATCAACTCAAAAGTTCAAATCTTCAAGATCAATTAATATATTAACAAGAGCTATGAGGTGTTTTTGTCTCTTACCTTCTTGATGATAGAGAAATATCATCGTACAACATTCACAAAGGCAGCAGAGAATAAGCTAGTGAAGAATCATCATTCTTTCCCAGACAATTTAAAGATTTAAATATATTCTTTCGATTCGTCAAAGGAGTAATAAAGATTATCTATCCTTTAAGGGTATCAGTAGGCTTCCCTTCAGAAGTATTTTCTAAAGAAATCTTTATGCGAAGTTGACCTGAAAAGGGAGCATAATCTATGTTTACAAAGTAATCTATGCCTTGATCTTTTAATAATATTTTATGCGCAACAGAGGTATTCATATGCCAAGAATTATGAATAATGATATTGCAAGACTCCAAGTACAGATCTGATGGAGACAAGGAACAAACAAAATCATCATCAGTAACTTTTATGGCCTTTGGAAAGTTATTAATGAAAATTAAGAGAAGTCTTATTTATCTTTTTTTTCAGAATTAGTAAAGATCTAAGGAAAAGTCTATGAAGAAATGCCAAGGAGCACAAACTAGAAAAGACTCAATAAAAGACTCAGTGGTCGGACCTTTGGAGCTGGAAATGATATCTCCAAAAGCACGATATAATGAGCAAAGTATGCAACGAATGCAATGTGAAGCACGCTGACAAAGCACAAAGATGAAATGATTAAATTATTATCATATTGCGAATA
Organism: Magnolia sinica; assembly: GCF_029962835.1. Classification (NCBI taxonomy): domain Eukaryota; kingdom Viridiplantae; phylum Streptophyta; class Magnoliopsida; order Magnoliales; family Magnoliaceae; genus Magnolia; species Magnolia sinica. Next base: position 72,530,430 of record NC_080573.1, read on the forward strand.
TCACAATTAGCCTAAGAAAAGAGAGAAGTTTTTAATATATTTCAAAATTATCAATACTTCATAAAGCTAAATTAGAAAAACTATAATGTCTTGAGATACTAATTCCGATTAATTTGGCAGGAAAGACTATCATTCGAAAGCTTGGGTTATGCAGATCATGAATAAAGGAGATAATCAAAGAAGTTGTAATAGGAGCAGCATTAAAGAACAACTCCCTAAACATAGAGTTCAAAGAAAGAGTCGCCAGATTTGATCAAAGAGACCGTTGTAGCAGCAGCGATGTTGAAAGATAGTTCTCTGGTCAAGTTACTCAAAGATGAAGTCACCACAACTGTTACAGTGGCAAGTTTTGATGAAAAGAGAATTTTATCCTCTTTATTGAAGCATCCGCTTGACGTCGTTGGTAGGGGGATTCAAGTCTTCCTTTCGAGTGCGATCATTCGAGTCTTCCGTTCGAGTGCGATCATTCAAGTCTTCCGTTCGAGCACGATCATTCGAGTCTTCCATTTAAGCACGATCATTTGAGTCTTTCCTTCGAGCGTGATCATTCAAGTCTTCCATTCGAGCGTAATCATTCAAGTCTTCCGTTTGAGCACGATCATTCAAGTATTTTGTTTGAACGTGAGCATTCTAGTCTTCCTATAGAACGCGGTCATTCGATCTTCTGATCAAATATGATCATTCAGTCTTCCATGCAAGCATGATCATCCAGTCATCCTTCAGTTGCAATTCATTCAGTTCTTTGGTTGGAGAAAGATCGATCCTCCATTTGATTTCATGAATCAATCAAAGAATGATCGAGGGGGCATCTGTTGAGGCATAAAAAATATTTCATCTCATTGCATGTCCATTGCATTAGTCAGAGAATTCCATGTTGTGGATCCTTTCCAGGGTTGTTCACTCAGTATTTTCATAAAAAGCAGTGAATGGGGGTATTTTGGTAAAAATCAGTGAATGGGGGTATTTTGGTAAAAATCAGTGAATGGGGTATTTTGGTAAAAATCAGTGATTGGGGGTATTTTAGTAAAAAGTAGTGATTGGGGGTATTTTGGTAAAAAGCAGTGAATGGGGGTATTTTGGTAAAAAGAAGTGAAGAGGGTATTTTGGTAAAAGGGGTGCATAGGTGTCATTTTAATGAAGAAGTGGTTGTACACTACTATTTAAGGAAAAATGGTTGAACACCACTACGTAAGGAAGGAGCGTGGAAGTTGTATGAAAAAAGAAGTGGTGGTGATCACCACTTGTAAGAGAGGGATGCCTATAAATACCCCTCCCCATGCCACATTTGAGGGGTGGTTGGTTGGAAGACAAGAAGGAAGGAAGATAAGAGAGAGAGAGGAAAGAGAGGGTTACGCGAAACCCGTGCAACTGAAATGCGTTATGCGAACCTGCACAATTAAAATGGGAGGAAAAGATGCATGCACCACTTCTCTCTCTACTTGTCCTGAAGACAGTCTTTTTCATGTCTTAATGGATACTGCTCTTTGCACAACCACTCATGAAGAAATCCATTGTTCGCGGCACAACTACTTTTGCAAAGGAATCCATTGCGTGGGGTCGCACAACCACTTTTGTGAAGAAATCCATTGCACGAGCAACCACTTTGGCAAAGAAGTCCCCATGCACCACTTTGTGTGGAAATTGTCCAAACGCCAGGCTTTTATTGTCTTGATGGATAGCCCATGGGCCACTTTGTGTGGAAATTGTCCAAACACCAGGCTTTTCTTATCTTGATGGATAGCCCATGCACCACTTCATGTGGGCTTTGTCTTAACCCAAACCTTTTCATGTCTTAATGGATACCCCATGCGCCATTCTCTGTGGAAGCGTGTCTTAACGCAGGGTTTGCACTCCACATTTCAGGGTCGTGCGCTCCACATTTCATGGTTTGCGCTCCACATTTCAAGGGTTGTGCGCTCCACATTTCAAGGGTTTGTGCTCCACATTTCAAGGGTATATGCTCCACATTTCAAGGGTTGTGCGCTACACATTTCAACGGTTTGCGCTTCATAATTCAAGGGTTTGTGCTCCACAATTCAAGGGTGTACGCTCCACATTTCAAGGGTGTACGCTCCACATTTCAGGGTTTGTGCTCCACATTTCAAGGGTTGTGCACTCCACCTTCAGAGGAAAATGAAGAAAATTTGAAGTACAGAAAGAGAATTCTAGAAGAAAGAAAATTTGTACGTACGACAGGGAGAATGAATGGAAGGATGACCAAATAGAGGGCTTCGAGTCCGCACAACCCATCCGCCTTTGCGATGAACATCAAAAGCATCGAAATATTGCTAAAATCGCCATCAGATTGTCTTATCTTTCATTAATTGTGTTGATTGATTATACACTGTTTTCAAAATCAAGGGAATCCGAGGATGTATGAACTCAGAAAAAGATATCTTGTGATCATTGTTCTCTCATCGAATTCTTTGTTATCATTGAATAATTCTCCCAAATCAAACGCATTTGTTTCTTATCGAAGCATAATAAATTAGACTTAATGATAAACTACTATAAAAATTTAAAAATAATTTTGCTACTAAAAGTATCAAAACAATTACAAGAAAGCAACCTATTGAAATTGAAAAATTTCTGCAACTACACATTGTCTATGTGCCGCTCATATCTTCATATTAGAGTTTTTGTGCTCGATGTCTTCTTAGAAATTTCTTCTAATCATACTAGAAATCATCCTATTTAATTAAATTAATATTTTTTATTTTTTGGTATATTTTGCTAATTCAAATAACTTTGAGTATAATTGAATTATAGTCCTTGATTAGAGTGATTAGAGCCGAATCACCATTTTCACTAATTATAAATAGGCCACATTATGAATTTATCTAATTCAAACCCTAATAACAGTATGGGAGAAATCTCGCTATCTAATTCATCCTAAAAATTCTCAGATTCACCGAATTGGATACAGAGCGCACATTAGTGGTCCACTAGACTCGAAACGCAAATGGGCTTGGCATCCATCACATATGGCCAGCCAGGATAGTGCACAGAATTGCTCAACTTAGGCTGAAAGCTAGGCGCTTGAAATACATGAAGCCCCTTGATTGAAAATAGAAATTTAAGTGAAATAGACCATCCAGTCCTTCACGAAGTTGTGATCTTTCGACTATTAGATCGCAACCAAACTCGAGGTACAAGTGAAGAATATTTTCCCGCTCGTATTCTTATAGTCGCAGTCCCGATTGATCACCGATGATTATCCAGCGCAAGTGGGGCCTCCACGGCTAATCGAAGTGTCTAATTGCCACACGGTAGTGTCCAAACATAAATCGCCTAGTAGAGCACTTATCCCATGGCTTAGATTGACATATACACCTCCCAATAGGTCCCATTGATTGAAAACAACCCCCTCGAGGGTTAGTATAATGAATAAAGGGCCATTTGGGCCATTTTCACCATTTTTCGCTCTGTAAAAGAGCCTAATTTACACTCCCCTTCTCCCCATATGAATTTTCCCTAACCCAAGGATAGAAAGAGGAAGAGAGGGAAGGGAGAAATGGTAGAGCCTGGTGTCAGATCATGTTGTTTATCCCCATGCTCATCGAATTTTGCAAGATCTCTCATCTACGCTTGATTTCACATCTTCTGCAGCTAAAACTCAATGATTTTGGGTTGTATTCTTCACCCCTTTGCTAGGTAAGAGGTTTTCTACTTGTCTTTCCATATATTTCTTTCATTTCCTACATTTTAAGCCAATAGGGTTAGGAACCCCTTTCGTTTTCGTCGATTCTCGGAACCCTAATGTTAAGGTTGAGTGTGTGGGATTTTGAGTCGCAATTATCAACTAGAGTGGTCCATACTCTTGAGGGAACCTAATCGGGCCCCATTCCATTATGGTTTTGGTTGTGCACCGATTACGGGTCTCGATTCATCGAATCAAGTTAATACTTCAATCAAATTGAGTTAGTAAGGCCATAATTCATTGTTTAATATTCAATTTTGACTAAATCTACGTCGTTAATGATAGTCTTTTACTTTAATTTAGGTTTGGAGAATTTTCTCCAAAGTCCCAACGTTAGGGCCGCATCCGAGTCAAGAATTTTGACTTTAAGTTGAAGATCTACCCCCAAGATTTTACTTGGTATTTTATAATAATTAAATGCATTTATTTTCTATTTAATTGATAACATGCTTGATGAAATGCTTGAGTGATATGAAACTCTTAATATTAAATTTTTTTTATGTTGAATGCTTACAAATGCTAATATAATTGAATTATGTTGTTATGGTGGATCGAGCTTCGCAAATTATCTAAATATGTGGATAACCCTCTTTAGGGAGACTATCTCATGCTTATACGGCAAATCGGAGTTGAGCATGGACGATCGACAGTAGTTGGAGTTACACGGGATGCTTTGCACCCAATTCCGGTCTGCATGGGGTCTTCTGTAGTTGATTGCATCAGTCTAATTTAAGCTCGATCATTTTTTTGTTTGGTGATTGTATAACATTCAATAGAATCTTGGATACGACCATTATCATTGATTTAGTTTACTCATAACCATTAGTGCGTTACGATCCCTAAAGACTCATAAGCCGAGTATGGTGGTATGGGACACCTTGTTCAAGCTCTTGGCCTATGCTAGGGTGATGAGCCTCCCCATAATGACCATTGAGCACTGATAAAGGTGATAGTATGTTGTTCAAATGGCTCCTGTCAAATTACCCTGCCGATGGTTCCGTGCTAGAGTATCGTTCGAACGACCGAGCATGAATGGAATTGGGTGACGAGCCCTTTCCTTTGTATTGATTTAGTTTTGAGTGACAAGCCTGCACCTCTGAATTGATGGTTCATACTCGGTATTGGGTGATGACCCGTACCTTGTTAATGCCTTAATTTGGATCAAGGCACACTAGAGTGAGTCGCCACATGACGCAATGAACCATGTGATCCGAATAATGACTTGTGATATAATGGCGGTATTCGAACTTCTCCAACCTACTGTATGAACTGGGACTAATGATGTCACACACCAAACTTGGAAACCGGTCTTACAAAATTCCCGATCACCAAATCTGGCGCCAACAGCGTCCATAGTACCCCATTCTCGGCTCCCAGCACCCATATACTAGGTTCCGATCCTGGGATCCTACAAGGAGGATTTTAAACATGAATTTGATTCGTAATAAGCATAACTATAAGCATAACCTACAAACAATAACAAGAACACCATCACAAAAATCCACTATGATCAAAACTTAAGAACAATGTACAAAAAGGGAAATACAATGATAATAATAACAAAACTCCAAAAACTCTGTGACATGCTCCTACTCTTGCTCAACTATGGTCTAGCATCAACTACACACATCAATCATGCATAAGCTTATAGAAAGCTTAGAGGGTGGTGAAAGTGTGTGCGCACGGTAGAAATGTAAGTATGCAATATCGGAGTAATGCAGAAATACTGGTAAGTCCATGAATGCCATCAGCCGTACCAAGGCTATGCGATGCAAGGCATGAATGCTATTAGCCATGCCAAGGCCATGCGATGCGAGGCATGAATGATATCGGCAATACCAAGGTTATGCGATGCAAGGCTTATAGGGCCAATGTCATATGCAAGGTACAACTCAAGCATATCAAATCCCATCTGAATCCTCATATCAATAAAGTTTATCTCTGGAATATATATCACCGAGGTCTAGTACACTATACACCATATCATCGCCCACTGGACAAGCAACCGTGCAAGTGGAAGAGACCTGACTATTCACCCACCAATATCGGCCCGACCTATCGATAGCTGACCCATTTACGAGCTAGTTAGACTTAACCTAGCATTACTCCCTACCCTTGGGCAGATAAGGCCGCACCCCCTTCCAACCGACCACGACATAGTGGGAGATGCGGCCTACTGGTATACGGCCCTCATGCGCTCATGTATCCAGTCGGTCTCAACGTTGGAGTCATCCTCTGGTACCATCAGATTTAAGAATTTTCACCTAGGGACATCTATGGCGCCCCGATGCTAGTAACAGTATTTTGAGTGTCCAATCTTGCCATCCATGATGTGCTTGTGAAGGGTATGACCTTGATGTTGCTAGGGCATACAGAAATCATATCACACAGATGCGAGATGCATGAATCATACCATCCACCCATGCCGCAATCCTGCGCATACCGCGCACTCATGTGGGTAACTTCTATCAAGGAATCACATAATAATCTGCCCAATGGCATGTGTTATGATCAATCACTCCTCATATCAAGCATACATATGATGCATATGGGCATGGATCATGAAGCTATACTAAACATATTATATGATAATGATGTACTCTCCTCATATCAAGGATGGGCCTAGACGGCCTACTCATATCAATAATGGGCCTAATGATCATGGTGGCCCAATAGTTTGGGTGAGCCCACTAAGGGGAGGGGAGAATAGGCCTAACGATGGCCCTAAAGAGAGTACAATGTGGACATTTAACCATCATTGCTCTTACAATGTGGACATCAAACCATCATTACTCCCAAGGCATGGGCCATCATAAACATCATTTCATATATCATAGTGGAACCACACATCACATCGTCCTCATATGCATTGCTTTGGGCCGCATCCCATGGGCCTCAAATATATCATAATGGGCCAGGTCCTATAGGCCTCGAATACATCACAATAGGCCACATCCATGGTGTAAGGCCTGTATCCTAGTCTGTACCATTTCGTAGACCCCACGATCCTCCTCGTTGAATTTCGACAACCCGTGACCTGTAACCGGCATTTGCGCACGACCTTGAGTTGCATCCCGTAGATCTGAGTTGGCTCGTCTCGAAACTTGTACCCTCGTGACCGCACCATCACCGTAGTTCCAACACCGTGTCTTGTGCATCGATGCGATACCCAAGCTAAGAGTTGTGGGCCCACGTATATTTTAAAGAAACACTGATCCAACACATCAATCAATCAATCACAAGTCAAGTACACAACCATGCCTCTCCCATCCCTTTCTTACCAATAAAGATAAACAACCCATACCCCATGCCACCTCACTCCCCATAAGTCAACCCTCATGTCATCTCTCCTTACACCACCATACCTCTCATCCCATCCCTCTCTCCTTACATTTCCTATCTTTCACTCATTCTCTACCATTTTTCCTAGCAACTAAGAGAGAAAAAGACTAAGGAGAGAAGAACCAAGTGTGGCCCACATCCTACCCCAAGATCTCACATCCTAGCCCTTCAATCCTCATCAATCTCCATCAAAGAAAGAGCCAAGGAGTGTGGCATCCATTAGAGAAAAAAGATCCATCGGTGGGTGATTTGTAGGTTAGATTTTATTTTTGATGATGGGCCAAGTGGGGCCTACCGATCGATGATATGGATCTCACTTTGGACCTTAGGTGTGGCTGATGGCCTACCATGATTCATATGTTCATTCCATGATGGGGCCATTCTCCATGGACCCCATCATGATGTTTATTTTCCTTATATGATAAGGGTCATCTAGACCTTGCATTTTGGGGGAGAAGGGATCTCCACCTTTGATTTTGATTGGTGGGCCCACATGAATGGGACCCACATATATGTTGTAATGAAAGGAAGGGAGGGCCCATAGTGCCAGGGTCCCTCCATCGCACGCCGTTTCTCTCTCTCTCTATCTCTCTTCCCTATTTTTTATGGCCCACCATGATAAATGTATTCTATCCATGTCGTCCACCAAGTGGGCCCACCTGGCAGTCCGTTTGGACGGGCCTGATTGGAGGCAAAACATAAATATCAGTGTGACTTAAACGTTGGTGGGCCACACTAACGTGGACCCCACCTTGATGTATGCACTGCATCCTCATCGTTTGCCCCGTTGGAGGGGCTAATTAGACGTAGGCCTAATGGCCAGGCGCAACTACACCTACTACTATCCAACAGTAGGCGTGGTTGAAGGAAAACATAAATATCAACTTGGCCACATGTGGGGCCCACCTTATTGAAGCTAATTGGCTAGTGTACCTCACATCAGCTATATAGCTGATGTATTGATGTCAGTAAGTACTGTGGGACCCACCTTCATGTTGTATATCTACAGTCGTCCATCAGAGAACGTTGCTGGACTGGCATCCAACAGCTATGGGGACCACCCTGATGTATGTTTCATCTTAGCTGTCCATATATGTGGAACCCACCTATATGTAGCTGATGTAATCATGTCAGCAAAGTTATGTGGGTTTCATCCATATCGTCCATCTGTGGACTCCCACCAACTGCACTGCAGTTGTACTAACATCAACACGGGCCTGTGGGTTTTATCAGGTATGTGTTTTATGTACGCCGTCCATTCACACCATCCAGATGGCTAGACGGTGGGACAAAACATGGTGTATGTGTTTCATCAATGGCGTCCATCTATTGGCAATCCACACCATCCGTCTGATGAGTGGTGGGCCAACAACGATAGTAAATAGCTATTGTACTGACGTTTGCAAGCTTCATGGGTCTCGTGACATATGTGCTATCATCTAGACCATCCATATTCGCATCCCACCAGCAGTAGTAGCTGCTGTATTAGCACTGTAATTTTCATGGACCATACCGTGATGTATGTGTTTTATTCCAACCGTCTAGATGGCTGGACGGTGGACCATTGTGATGTATTTTCTGTAATCCACACCGTCCAGATAGCTGGACGGTGGGCCATACCATGATGTGTATGTTATATCCAACTGTTTATCAGGTGGACCACACCGTAAAAATCATGGGGGATTGAACTTCAACCATTGAAACCGCTGGGATGATAGAAGTTTTAGATCAATATGAAATTTATTTTTCCACTCAATTCAGGCCTTTGTGACCTTATGAACAGATTGGATGGAAAATAAACGTTAAGGTGGGCCTATGAATTTTTAATGGTGAAAATCATTATCTCCACTGCTAATTGTGATATGGACCAAATGATCTTTCGATATGATTCATTTTTGGGAATGTACAAGGCCCATTGTTAAGGCCTATGTGATGCGGCCTACTTAATGTATATAAGGTCCATTGGTGTGGCCCATGTGATGCGGCCCACTTGATGTATATGAGGCCCATTGGTGTGGCCCATGTGATGTGGTCCACTTAAGGTATATGAGGCCCATTGTGATGTATTTGAGGTCCATGGGTTGAGGCCCAATGTGATGTATATAAGGACCATGAGTGAAGCCCAATGAGAAGTATGTGAGGCCTTTGTGTGGGGCCGAATGTGATCTGTAAGACCCCATCTATTTCGTACGACTTTCTATGCTTATGTACATGATGATCGACGCTCTTAGCTAAACCTGGATTGGCCATTCATAGTACACACTCAACTGACCGGAACCCCAAGACCTTAAAACCTATTTCATATTTACCGCCCCATCGCCGCGATCATGGAAGTACAACCTGTGAGTCTGTACGATACTCGGCTAATGAGATACACCGCGAAGAATCATTATTGTATCATGTGTGCATGGTGCCATGTACTCCATTTCACACATGTGCAAACACGTGTCATGCACACATGCACATGCCACACATGGGTGAGAGAATCTCTACCCATGTGTGTGATGTCACACACCCATACCTCCCCTCTCTCATGTGCTCCCCAAAGTCAACTTCTCTCCATTCCATACCTTATGTATAACATCATCGCACCATGTCATCACATGCTCCTTTAATTCACCATTAATTACAAATCATGAATTAATTGTCATAATCTTAGTCTAAGCTAACCAAGATCACATTAATTGAATCTAACCACATTTTAACAATTTCTCTACAAATAGTCCTTCATCCCTTAGCATTTCCCCATTTTCTACACATGGAGAGAGAGAGAGAGGAGTGATCTTGGTGGGCCATCAACTCCATCAATCCCATCCCTTCCATCCATCTTAACCATCCATCTAGTCCATTAAGGTGAGTACACCCCCTTCACTCTTATGGTTTGTTCTATTTTTGATTATTTGGATAAATTAATAATGGTGATGATTTGATGATGATGATGTGATCAACGGTGTGGATGTATAGGAGAATTCATATAAAAGGATGATTAATAGTTGTGATGATATGATGATGATGATGTGATTAATGGTGTGGATGCATAAGAGGATTCCTGTACCATAGTTCATATGGAGTTTTATTCAAGCCTACTCTAAGATATACTCTATTAATGATGTAACAGGTGGTATTACAGCTACTACCCAGAAACTTTTTGCCATATCTTTCGTATTTAGCATAACTGACCCCATTTCATGCAATACTCGATTTTTCCTTTCAATGACTCCATTTTGCTGTGGGGTTTTAGGGCTGAGAATTCATGACGAATTCCTTTCTCATTGTAATATTTTTCAAATCTTTCATTTTCAAATTCCCCACCATGATCACTTTTGATGCTATTAATGTAATATCCCTTTTCATTTTGAAGTCGCTTTGCCAAGATTACAAATTCCTCAAAGGCATTTGATTTCTCTTAAAGAAATGCGACCTAAGTAAATCTGGTGTTGTCATCTACTACCACCAGGAAATATCTTTTCTTACCATGGCTTTCTACTTTGGTTCGACCAACCAGGTCCATATGCAGCAAATCTAAGGGTTTTGTTGTTGCTATGGTGGTTGTCTTTTTGTGGCCGACTTTTATCTGTTTTCCTTTTAGACATTCTCCACAGACAACTTTTTCTTCTTTTCTAATCTTGGGAAGTCCTCTAACCAATTTTTTTGAACTGAGCTTGGCTAAATTTTGGTAATGAACATGTCCCAATATTTTGTGCCATAATCTGGATTCATTCTTTACAGCCATATTACACTTTGTGGATAGCACACTCTCAGTTGTACTTTCAATGACATAACAGTTATCACTAGTACGTAAACCTTTTATGAGAGATTTTTCTGTATGATCTAAAATCCTACACACATCCTTTGAGAAACTTTTGATCATGGTTCCAACTTTAGTCAAGATCACTCTTTAGGCGGTGAAGCCCTTAAGAGAGACCCGACTCTGATACCAAATGAAATTGCAGTAATGACCGCTTTAGTTGAAGTAGGAATATGCCAATATGTCCTAGAGGGGGTAAATAGGACTTTTTAAAATTTTATAATAATTTAAAAAACCTGTCACTCTAATCCTAACAACAAGCATACATTAGGATTACTTAAGAGTAACTCTACTGGCTTCCAAGCCCGGTAGAGGATCCAATCACAAACTATTTGAGAGATGAATAATATGCAAATTATTTTATGATGGATATGACTATGCGTGTGTGTGAGGTGTGATTTTAGATAATCAAATATGAAACTATTTAAGGAAATCACATAAGCAAATGGAAGACAATAGCAATCTCAAACACAGTCATTTTATAGTGGTTCGACTACTTATCTACTCCACTCTTGGCAACCACACTCTACCTTTGAGTGTACCAGATTTCACTAAGGAGGTTTCACACGGTTCACCTCAAACCCAAGGTTTTAAATCAGGTTCACCTGTAACCATTACAACCTACACATATGCTGATTGTTTATGCTCCCACGAGCAAGGGTCAACACGTAACACCCGATTTTAGGCACACTGGCCAAGGATCCACATAAGGAACCTCACAGCTTATGCTCTCACGAGCAAGGGTCAATACATGGCACCCACTTTTAGGCACACTGGCCAAGAATCTTCTACAAGACCCTAACTATTTATGCTCTCCACAAAGCAAGGGTCAACACAACGCACTCACCACGTACACTCCCGCCGGAGGCCTCCTAGAGGACTTGCAAAGGGTGAGAAACACATTAGACCCAATCCTACAAAGGAATGATCACAAGGGTCCTCTGGACTCTAATAACTTACAGATAAGTGGATAAGTCCCCTTTTGCTCGTTGTCAAAGATCTCCTCCTTTATTGATGAAGAGTCTTATGCTTCCTTGAACCGCAACTCAGAAGATGCATCAATGCATGGCAAAGGGTTTGGTCAAGGCTATAATGGAATCCTACTCTATTGAAGATTTTCCTATAAGGGAGATAAAGCAATTCCAATCATGCATGCATTCAAGGCATCCCAGCTCAATGATTTTCCATTAAGATGGTAGCTGGAGGATCCTTGAATGCGGAAGTTCATTCCCCAATCCACTCTATTGAATGTCAATGATGAGGGTGGATTGGAGGATGAACTTCCATGAGAGAAAGGGCTTTGGGTATATGATCTAAGGGTAGATACTCAAAAGCACTCTCTTCTTTCTTTACCAGCAACTAAAGACAAGTTCTCTATATATAGGCAAAAAGTTCCAATGGATATAAAACAGTCACATTTATGACAGAGTTCGATATCATCGAGCAAGGTTGATATCATCGAGTGTATACTCTCGATTATATCGACTGGCCGCTCGGTGACACAAACTCAGATGTCATATGCTTTTGAAACATTTTGCCAACTGGTCGAGGCAATTGAAACACCCGTTGATGTCATCGGATTTCGAGCGTCGATTTCATCGATACGAGGATCGATTCCTCGACATTTGAAAATAAGAGAGACATGCCTTAGAAATATTCCAGGTCAAAGATATAATCGAGGTACACTCGATATCATCGAAATTTAAATGTCGATGATATCGATAATTATGTCAATGCATCGATAAATCAAAAGGATTTTCAGTTAAGCTTGTTGGACAGTTTATGTCCATTCTCGATGCAATCGACTCGGCCTCGATATCATCGATATTTGAATATCAATTCTATTGAGTGACCCTCGATCCAAGATAAAAACCACCTGAAAATATTGCTGGTAAACTGTGTCCCAGATCGATATCATCGAAAGTCTTCCGATATCATCGGTTTTTGAATTCCGAGGATATCGAGGAGTACTTCAATATATCGAAGGACTTCATGATTTTCTTTAGAGAAACAGGGACACAAAAGCTCTGCTGTCGATTTTATCGAGTCAACTTCGATAGACTCGATATTCAAGTTTTGATGATATCGATACTTCTATCAATATATTGATAATTTTGTCCAGAAGTATATGCGATTGCTGGACAACATATGTCCTCATTCAATAATATCGAGTGAGTTCCAAGGACATTGACAACATCCATCAATTATATCGATCAGTCTATCGATAAATTGACAGAGGTAGAAAACTTAGAGATTTTCTAAATTTTGAAAAAAGTTTTCTAACTTAAAAACCCTATGTTATTCTAATCAGTTTTTTGGGTTTTAATTACCTAGTGTTTTGGGACAAGGGTTTTGAGGCTTAGATTTACCTGTGGCGAGTTCAGGCCAACATCCGGTTGAGGCAGACGAGTGATTGATCTTCCTATAGAGCTTCTTTGTCTAGCGGACTCAACACTCACGCTAATTGATAAACTAGGGCACTTTCACACACCACACCATAAAAATAAATAAATTAAAAAAAAATAAAGAGAAGTGTACGTTGTTGTTGCCAGCGTCCAGAGGACGCTACAACAAGCAGCGTTCCTGCTACTGCTTGAAAGAAAAAAATGAGGGAAGGGGCTGTGGGACAACAGCAGGCCCCACCCATGATGTATGCATTTAATCCACGTCGTCCATCCAATTTCCCAGCTCATTTTAGGCATTGAGCCAAAAAATGAAGCTAATTCAGATCTCTGGTAGGCCGCACCATTAAAAAGACTATTTTAATAGTAATAAATGGTTGGAGCCACTGTGATGTTTCTATACACCGAAATATATCGAATATTGGGCTTATTATATCAGTCACGAGCTCGGGAATCCAGTGGATAGAGTAGATCATCATGATGCGGGCCCCACCTACAAAAAAGCTCGAATATAAAAAAATGATAATAATAACAACATTGGACACTGTTGCTGTCAGTGTCCAGACTGCAGCATCTTGCTGCTGACGCTGGAAGGAAGTGGGCCCCACCACAGGCCCCACCTTGATGCATGTCGAGCATCAACAGCATGCATTTGATGGGTCCCCTTTAAAAATGGGTCACCCCCAAAAATCAGCCATACACGGAACTCAAGTGGCCCACACTGTTAAATAATAAAATAAAAAAATAAAAATAAAATACAAAAAATAGGAAGCTGGATCAATCTGATCATGAGGTATGTGTTATATCCAAACCGTCCATTCATTTAGTGAGCTTGTCTTAAGGCTTGAGAAGAAAAATAAGATAGATCTAACTATTAAGTGGGCCACACTATAAAAGTAGTAGAGGATTGAATGTCTACCATTGAATTTTGGGTCATAGGAGTTTTGAACCAATATGAAATTTGTTTTTCCCCTTAATTCAGGTCTTTGTGACCTTATGAACAGATTGGATAGAAAATAAACGTTATGGTGGGCCCTATGAATTGTTTAACTGGGAAATCATTATCGTCACTACTATTTGTGGTGAGGTCCAAATAGTCTTTGGATATGATTCATTTTAATGCTCTAAAATGATCTCTAAAAATAAATGAATTGTGTATATATAATAAATATATCACTTTGGGACCCATGTAACTTTGATCTCCTTGAACCTTTCATATAACTCGGAGCTCGAGTATATAGAATTACTTGCTAGGGTCTACTTAAAATTTGGATGCATCTAAAACTTGGACTGAACCCTCAACCAAGTGGGACACACATAATGGATGGGCTGGATTTGTGAACCACGCCTTAGTGACCCAACAAATGATTATGAATGTTTAATGGAGGGTAACCATCTCAACTTTTGTGTGTGGTCCACACGAGCCACAGATTGACTTGATTTTAAGCCAAGAGGCTCACGTAATGTCTACATCAGATCTGCATTGTGCATTGTCTTTGATAGACCATTTTAGTACATGAGCCCCAAAAAATAAAGTTGATCCTAATTTTAGGAAGGCCGCACCACATGAATAGTAGAAATTGAATATTTACCATTAAAGACTCCCTTTGGGTCTACCACGATGTATCTAATTTATTGAGTCCATACATCATCCTTGACCAGCCCATTGCATGGTATGGTTTTAAAAATCAGCCTGATCCAAAGTCCACTTAGACCGTATCACCTGAAATAGTAAGGAACAAACTCTTATCACTAAAATCTTCCTAGGGACAAGATTAATGATGCAATGTATATCCATACCATCCATCGACTTCATCGGATTACTGGAGTGGATCCTAACTTTGGGTGGGTCATACACAACTCGACTTCATGGGAAATCCCCATGGACTCCACCACATAGGACCCATGTGAATTATAATGATGTGTGGGCCCAAGAATGTTAAGGCTCATTTTAAGTGAATGTCATGTGGGCCCATCAGTGGTAGCCTTGTTTGAGCAAACCATTGGGCCTCCTCGACAAGAGTTTGTAATCTCCATGTGTTGAATGTATGACGAACTGGTATTGTAATTTTTGGAGTAATGTTGATTAATCCCTTAAATGGGCTAATTGTGGATAGCTCTTGATCACTTGGCACTTTGGTTAGAGTGCGGCCCCAAGTAATAGGATCATGTGATTTGTGTTTAAACCCTTAAACATGTTTAATTATAACAAATATGTAGACTCTAGTGGTGTAAGGGTGTGATATACTTGTTTGGCCCATTAATCATGTGGGTATTTGATGTATGTATAGCCACCTAATCATAGGCAATGGTGGAGTTTATGTAGTATATGTAGTCATCTAACTGTATGAATGTGAAATACATACAAGGCCACCTAACCATATGAAATCAAGTGGCATTGGTGGTCATTCAACAACGTAGGTTTGTGCTTATCGATATAGATACCGCCACTTGAATCACATATGACCAAGTTGTACACTAAACCGAATGTGATGTAGGGTTATGTTACCCAAGCTAATACTATCCAGGTCCTGGATTCTATGCGATGTGATATCTAAATCGTAAATGGTATGACAAAATGTAGCTCTTGGCCCTTAACCATGTGACACCGAATATGAGTCATTAACTATGTAACGTGTGAAGTGGTTGTAGTATAAGACTTATCATAATTGGTGTAGCCTTGTATTCGTGTGTAGGATTATGATTGCTTGATTATGTTTGGATATTTCGAAATGTGGACACTAGATCATAATAGTAATCATATACATACTAAACTATGTGAAATTGTGGTACTTACCGCCTGACCATGTGAAAGTTTAGTAAAGCGGTTGCCCCATTATGTGAGCTATGATGTAATGAAAGTACATAACTATCTAACCTTAAGTCCCTTATTATGACTAGTAGAGTAACATTTGTGTGGCCACTCAACCATATAGACTTCTGATAATGGAATGGCCATAAGACCATGTGGGCATATGAGAATTGTGTGATTACTCAGACTCGTGGACTATGTTGATGTGAACTTAAGATGTGTGTCAAATTGATTATGGACTCTACCTTGATATAAGTATTGTATATTTCACCATTTATCCATTAGGCTAGATAATTTTAAAACAAAATAATGTACATCCAATTCCTAAATAAGTCAGACGATATGAAATAGTGTTAATTAAATATATAACTTCCGAACACTTGTGAACCCACTCTATATACGTATTTTATCCACACTGTTCAATTGTTTTGCCAACCAAATAGTTTGATGATGGATCCCGCTGACGTATGCCTTGTGCATCTGAACTATTCTTCCTTGTACTACCTTAATTTATGTGAGTTACTTATACTATCTACTTGTTGGGACCCACCGTAATGTTTGTGTGTGGACCCATCTGCTTGCATTAACACTTAGAAGTAGGACCCACAACGTTGTATGAGACAAATCCACGTCATCCAACCTTGACTAACTCTTATGTATATTATATACCTAAGTCATTTAACTTAGGGCTCACTGTATCTTATGAGGTTTACCTGTGCCTTCCAAACGTTTGTAGAACTACTATTACAATTATTTGCAAATCCAATCTACTAACACCCCACTTGAAGGTGAAGCCCTCTACATTATATGATTTTCACCAGTGTCATCCATCCTGTGACTCATTTACTATATGTTATATCTTTGCCTTTCATCTCATAACCACTTGGTGCATGTACTTTGCGTCACCACCACTCATTAACCATAAGGCCTAGTTAAAGTATAATCATGTGGTTTTAATAGAAGAAAATCACGTTGGGCTAAAGCCGCTAATGGAATATCTATCTTGCAAAGGATATGGTGTAACTCTTATTACAATTAATGCTCGTAGTTATGATAGTTATGGATGATATGAGTGATGTCAGTGATTATGTTTAATAGAAGAATGTGATTTAATACTTGATTAATGTTGTTCCACTCCCTAGCATACTAAATTCATCTACTTAACCATGTTGATATTGATCATACTCATGTACCATGGGATGATGGTATGTGCAAGTGTGCTTCAATACATTTTTTTATGTGTAAGATATATCCTCTTCAGTTTAGTCACATGACTATGGATTGATATAGTTGATAGTGGCACATGATGATTGTATGTCATTTTTGGCTTAAAGGCTAAGCAGACCCTAAAATCATGGCATTATATGCATACCACATGCACTTGAACATATGCCTTATCATGATTGCTTGAATTCATGTATAATCATGATATACATGATGATCGAAATACCACAGTCGTGCCGTATAACATGAGTTGGATCTTGACGACGAAATGTACATCTATGATGATGACTTGGGTTATCCCTAAAGATGAACGGGACACCAGAAGTGTGGAAATAGTAGGGAATGATGTACCCCTTCTGTTGAAAGTTCCTAAACCTCGATGCTAGCTAGGGATACCTCACCGTTGGGCCAAGTGGATACTTGGGTCATCGATTTGACTCCCATTGACGAGTTCGGGTTGAGAAGAGGTGGGTCCAACCTGCTTAAGGGCTGAGGTGCAAATAGGGACCGGTTTGACTCACCGGTGAGGAGAAGTGCGAACGAAGTCTGCTACTGGCATGTCGTGTGGAAGTCCACCACAGGGCAGGTATGCGAGGTCGATTACTAGTGTCTGGTGCATGGGTATCGACATGGCATTTTCCAAGATATACAATTATGATATGGTGTAACAATATGATGATGATGATGTGATTGCAGATGCATGTTATGCGGTTATGTCTATGGTATAGGAGAAATGAAAATATGACTTGGTGATGTTGGTAGCATTGATTTGAAGTATTACTATGATGCATATGCATTGCATTGGCATTGGCATCATACCTTACATACTACACGTCTTTCACCATACATGATTTCTTCATGGCATATTTATCTTGCTTACATGTATGACACACTGCACACACGAGTGTACTCACTAGGCTTTTTGCTTAAGCTTCCTATTTTTGATTTTTTTTCAGGGCGAGAGTAGCTTGGAAGACTTAGCTTTCTCAATGCATTGTGTAAGTGTCATAGCTTATAGCCCTTTGTGTTGTCAAATTTGTGGTGCCAAAGACACTACTATGAAGCTTACATATGTGAAGAACAAAGCTCTACTCAAGATCAACTTTATTTGACAAGCACTGTTCACAAGTCAAAAATCTTAAGAAGCTTTCAAGTTCAACCTCAAGATCTCAAGAAGCTTTCAAGTTTGAGCTCCATCAAGACTTCAAGCTCCGTTACTTTCAAAGGTCACTCGTCTCTAAAGTTTCAATGTCCTTACTTCACTATTGAGGTATGACTGACCTTAGGTTGACCTTTAGAGTAGGCCATTTTGGATACATAATTCATATGTTTTATGTAAGTGAGTTTGGTCTGTTCTAAGACTAGTCCTAGACTTTGTTCGACTAGTCCTAGCACTGCTTCGACCTGTCTAAAGATTTCCTGGATCAGTCGTAAGTTTATTACAAAAATCAAAAATTTTTTATTTGGCTTCGACTAGTCCTGGGGACTGTTCGACCAGTCGTAGGAACAGTGTCCACTGCATCTTCGACTAGTCATAGACCTATGACTTAAAGAACAGCGTTGAAATTCGGCCACTTACAACCAGTCGAAGGGATCCTACGACCAGTCGAAGGAGACCTACGACCAGTCGTGAAACTGCCAAATCTTATCGCGCCCGAATTTTCAAATATCTGTTGGTTCCATGACCAGTCGTAGAGGTCCTTAGACCAGTCGAAGGCGTGATTTGCTCATCTATAAATAGAACACGAATCTCAGAATAAATTAAGTAATTCATGTAAATTTAATTCGGTCTTCTGAGAGATAAGTCGGTGCTCCATTTAAACTAAGTGTGCATATTTAATATTCTCTTTCTTTAGCTTTGTTAATTGATTTTGTTTCTTGCATTCCAATCTAATATGAAAAGAGGAATTGTTATTATCCTTTTTCTGGAATCAAAATCAATTAGAGCTAGCCCTTTTGTTTTAATTTAAAATCTATTAGAACCTAGAACCATTATAAAGTGAGTATTGGACATTGAACTTTGACATTCAAATCCCTACTTCGACTTGGTTCTTCTAGGCTGCTACAACGAAGGAGAAAATCAGGTATTTTACAATTTGTGTAATTAACATTCTTTAGTTTTATTTAAGGTTAAGCCAGAAAAATCTCAAAGTTGTTGGTTATCTGAGGAGAGCCGGAAAACTCAGAAGTGGGGGTTTTTGAATTGTGTAAGCCCTTTGAAAAAGACACAATTGTGAAGGTTTTGGGTGAACCTGTGAAAACCTATTTGATAGTGAACGCTAATATCCCCTGTGTGAGGATATTAGGAGTGGAGTAGCATTCTCTGTGGCTGTTGTTTAACAGTTGGTGAACACACAGGCAAACCACTATAATTCTTTGTATTGTGGATGTGTGATTTATATTTCCTATCTTTTATCGTTTAAAATTGTGGAATGTACGTGTGAATGTGAATGTTGTAATAATTTCATTTCAAGCACAGTGGGGAATGTTGTAATAATTTAGATTTACATTTCAGTATTATATTTTTTCTATCTATTTATTACGTTGAGCTTCAGTTTCTCTATTTGTTCTAGAAATAATGTTGTCCTAACATAAACTTTGGTTTTTGGTGTAAGGTTGTCCTTAAAACAATTTTTGTTTCAATTTCTCTATTTTAGCTTGCTTTCCATTCCTATACTATGATTTGTGTATAGTGCTATCTATTCCTTGTTTCATATTCTGCAATATTTATTTTTAATTTGGCATAGTCCTATTCACCCCCCCCCCCCCCCCTCTAGGACATATAGCTTGGCCATTTCAAGTGGTATCAGAGCCTAATAGCTCGCTCTTATTGCTTTTTATTTGGATTTAATTCCTGAGCTAACGATCTACGCTATATATAAGATGTCAAATTTTAATAGCCTATCAGTCATTAGGCCTCCACCCTTTGATGGCTCCAATTATGCCTATTGGAAAGCCAGGATGAGGATCTTCCTCAAATCAATGGATGAGAGTGTGTGGCAAGCCACAGTGATTGAATGGAACCCACCTACCATTGAAGTGACTGGTATTGATGGTTCAAAATCAATGAGAGTAACACCATATTTCTTATGGACCACCCTTTAGAAAAATGAGAGTAGTGCTAATGCAAAAGCACTAAATGCAATCACTTGCGCACTATCACCAGATGAGTTCAAAAGAATCATATCCTGTGATACTGCAAAACAAGCCTGAGATATGTTAGAAATGACACACGAGGGTACTACAATTGTCAAAAAATCTAAAGTCCAACTCCTCACAACCAAATTTGAAGAAATTCATATGGAGGAAAATGAAATGTTTATGGACTTTTACACTAGATTAAATGACATTGTGAACTCGATATGGGGTCTTGGCGATAAAATCCCAGAAAGTAAAGTGTGTGCAAAGATACTACGCTCACTTCCTGAACGGTTCAACTCTAAGGTAACCGCAATCTAGGAACTACGTGATACGGATAATATGAGGGTAGAACAACTAGTTGGTTCTTTACAAACTTATGAGTTAAACTTTAAAGCTCCTAAAAGTAAATCTATTGCTCTCAAATCTTCTAAAGGTATTTCTCAAGAAAACTCGAATTTAGAAAATTCTGAAGACGATATGGCTCTTTTAGCGAAGAAATTTTACAAGATTTTCAAAAGCAAGAAAATAGTAGATTTTCAAAAATCAAATGATAAGAAAAGATATAAACCTAGATCTAAAAGTTGGAAGTCTTTGAAAGATAGTCAATGTTACAACTGCCAAGAGTATGGGCACTTATCAAACAAATGTCCTAAGAAGGACAAAACAAAAAGAAAGGGTATGTTGGCTACTCGGGATGAGTCCTCTGATTCTGAAGTCTCTTCTAAATCAAAAGATTCTGAAACTAAGTCAGGGTGTGATGTTAAAGCCCTTATGACTCTAGCCAAATTCACTTTTTCAGATAATGATGACTCGACTAATGAAGAAAATTTGAATAGTGAATATGAAAATGAAGATGATCTTCAAGATGCTTACAATGGCCTATACAAGGAAAGTTGTAAAATTGCTGTGAAATTGAAACTTCAAAAAGAGAAATTTTCTAAACTCAAAAAAATTTATGAATCTCTTGTTTTAGAAAAGTCTCATATTTCAGACTGTTTTGAAAAGACAAAATGCAATTTAGATTTTAAAACCTCTCAGTTTGAAAATCTTAAATCTGAAAACGAACAACTAAAACATGAAGTCTCTTCTCTCTTGAGTTTAAAGGAAGCCTGGAAATATGTCGAAGGTGATCCTAAATTAGAAAAACTCTTATCTGGATCGAGAAAATGTAGCGATCGATCCGGTCTGGGCTATGACAAGAGTGTTCCTCTTAAACCGAAGAATTCTTCTCCCACGTTTGTAAAGGGAGAGATCTTAAACTCAAAAGGGAAAGATCAAATGTTTTCTAAAAATTATAAATCTTTTCAAAAACCTAAAAGATATATCAACTATAAAAAGCAATCTACTTAAGGATCTTCTAAAGCCTAACTCACTAGGTCATACTTATAACTCTTACAATCGAAAGAAGACCTAATATCCTCCTAAACCCAAAATGGTTATGAAATGGGTTCCAAAGGTCACTTACTTGGTTGCCCACACCATTTTCAAAGCAACAAGCCATTCTAAGGTACCTAGATAGTGGATTCTCAAGGCATATGACTGGTGATAGAGGTTTATTCACCAATTTCAAAGATATGACTGATGGTTCAGTCACATTTGGTGATGGCAGCAACTGCAAGATTATGGGCCAAGGTACTGTTCAACTCTATAACCTTCCTTTATTTAAAAATGTTTTTTATGTTGAAGGTCTAAAACATAACTTGCTTAGCATATCTCAAATATGTGACAATAACCATAGTGTACGGTTTTTTAATCATTGTTGTGAGATTCTAAACAACAAGGGTTCAGTAATACTAACTGGACGTAGAATGTTTGAAAACTGCTATATTGTTAGTGAATCCAGCTCATCTAATCAATCATGTTACATGGTCCAAACAGACGAGACTGATTTGTGGCACAAACGTCTTGGACATGTACACTACCGAAATTTACATAGATTGAGCAAATGGGAACTTATAAGAGGTCTACCCAAACTAAAAAAATTAGATAAAATATGTGGTGAATGCCAGATTGGCAAACAAACAAGGAACTCACACAAAAAGGTGATTTCCAATACCACATCAAGACCACTCGAGCTTCTCCATATGGACCTAGTAGGACTTACCAGGACAGAAAGTCGAGGTGGCAAAAGATATATCTTGGTAATTGTAGATGACTTTACCAGATATACATGGGTAGTCTTCTTAAGGGACAAATCAGAAACCTTTGAAGAAGTAAAAAGGTTCTTAAAAGGATTCAAACTGAAAAAGGTTCTCAAGTCAGTAAGATTTGTAGTGATCATGGATCTGAATTTGAGAATAGCAGTTTTGAGAAGTTCTGTAGCGACCAGGGAATATTACATGAATTTTCAGCACCCAAAACTCCACAATAAAATGGTATAGTTAAAAGGAAAAATAGAGTGCTTCAAGAAATGGCTAATGTCATGTTGAATAGTATGAAGCTCTCTAAGAATCTTTGGGCTGAAGCAGTCAATATAGCTTGCTATATTATTAACTGGGTTTACACTAGTAAAGATAATAATAAAACGGCTTATGAAATGTGGTTCGATAAAAAGCCTACTGTCAAATACTTTCAATTTTTTTGACAACAAGTGCTATATTTTATGAGATCGTAAAAATCTGTGAAAGTTTAATACGACGAGTGATGAAGGGATCTTTCTAGGATATTCTTTAAACAGTCGAGCTTATAGGGTTCTAAACAAAAGGACTGGTGTGATTCAAGAGTCCATCAATGTGGCTTATGATGATCACTTAAGCACACCTGTCTCAAGTTCAGATAATGATGAAGTTCTTATAATTGATAAACCTGATACTTCATCTAATCAGACTGATTCTGAACTAAGGATTGTTAAAGATCATCCAACCACACAGATTCTTGAAAACCCTCTCACTGGTGTTTGTACCCGTAGACAACTTTGAAATGGCCAAGCTATATGTCCTAGAGGGGGGGTGAATAGGACTATGCCAAATTTTAAGATAAAGACAACGGAATATGAAACAAAGAATAGATAACACTATACACCAATCACAGAATAGGAATGGAAAGCAACCTAAAATAGAGAAATAGAAACACAAATTGTTCTAAGGACAACCTTACACCAAAAACCAAAGTTTATGGTAGGACAACCTTATTTCTAGAACAAATAGAGAAACAGAAGTACAACGTAATAAAGAGATAGCAAAAATATAATATTGAAATGTAAATCTAAATTATTACAACATTCCCCATTGTGCTTGAAATGTAAAATTTACAACATTCACATCTACACATACATTCCACAATTCTGAATGATAAAAGATAGGAAATATAAATCACACATCCACAACACAAAGAATTATAGTGGTTCACCTGTGTGTTCACCAACTGTTAAACAACATCCACGCAGAATGCTACTCCACTCCTAATATCCTCACACAGGGGATATTAGCGTTCACTATCAAATAGGTTTTCACAGGTTCACCTAAAACCTTCATAATTGTGTCTTTTTCAAAGGGTTTACACAATTCAAAAACCCTCACTTCTGAGTTTTCTGGCTCTCCACAGATAACCAACAACTTTGAGATTTTTCTGGCTTAACCTCAAATAAAACCAAACAAAGTAAATTACACAAATTGTAAAATACCTGATTTTCTCCTTCGTTGTAGCAGCCCAGAAAAACCAAGTCAGAGTAGATATTTGAATGTCA
This sequence comes from Magnolia sinica, assembly GCF_029962835.1. NCBI lineage: Eukaryota > Viridiplantae > Streptophyta > Magnoliopsida > Magnoliales > Magnoliaceae > Magnolia > Magnolia sinica. The sequence goes on from NC_080573.1 coordinate 72,554,544, forward strand.
AAGTTCAATGTCTAATACTCACTTTATAATGGTTCTAGGTTCTAATAGATTTTAAATTAAAACAAAAGGGCTAGCTCTAATTGATTTTGATTCCAGAGAAAGGAAAACAACAATTCCTCTTTTTCATATTAGATTGGAATGCAAGAAACAAAATCAATTAACAAAGCTAAAGAAAGAGAATATTAAAAATACACACTTAGCTTAAATGGAGCACCGACTTATCTCTCAGAAGACCGAATTAATTTAGGTTAAATTTCTTATTTTATTCTAAGATTCGTGCTCTATTTATAGGTGAGAAAATCACACCTTCGATTGGTCTAAGGACCTCTACGACTGATCGTAGAACCAACAGATATTTGAAAAATTCAGTCACGATAAGATTTGACATTTTATGACTGGTCATGGGTCTCCTACGACTGGTCGTAGGTCCCTTCGACTGGTCGTAGGTGGCCGAATTTCACCGTTGTTCTTTGAGTCGTAGCTCTACGACAAGTCAAAGAGGTAGTTGACACTGTACCTACGACTAGTCGAACAATCCCCAGGACTAGTCAAAGCCTAACAAAAAATTTTTGATTTTTGTAACAAACTTTCGACTGATCCATGAATTTCTTAGACAGGTCGAAGCAGTGCTAGGACTAGTCAAACAAAGTCCAGGACTAGTCTTAGAACAGACAAAACTCACTTATAAAAAATATATGAATTATGTATCCAGAATGACCTACTCTAAAGGTCAACCTAAGGTCAGTCATACCTCAGTAGTGAAGTAAGGACATTGAACATAGGAGACAAGTGACCTTTGAAAGTAGTGAAGTTTAAAGTCTTGATGGAGCTCAAACTTAAAAGCTTCTTGAGATCTTGAGGTAGAACTTGAAAGCATCTTTGAGATTCTTGACTTGTGAACAGTGCTTGTCAACCTAAGTTGATCTTGAGTAGAGCATTGTTCTTCACAGATGCAAGCTTCATAACAGTGTCTTTGGCACCACAAATTTGACAACACAAAGGGCTATAAATTATGGCACTTACAAACTTGAGGATATCTGTAATTATGTATGTTTTACATCCCAGATAGAACCATCTAACATAAAAGAAGCTCTTGCTGATGAAAACTGGATTGTTGCGATGCAAGAAGAACTTTACCAATTTGTGAGAAATGATGTTTGGTATCTCGTACCTAGACCTAAAGATAAACACATCATTGGAACTAAATGGATTTTCAAAAATAAGTCTATCGAACTTAGCAATATAATTAGAAACAAGGCTAGGCTAGTGGTATAAGGTTACACTCAAATTGAAGGTATTGACTATGATGAAACCTTTGCACCAGTAGCACGTCTTGAATCAATCAGACTCTTTATATCCATTGCGTGTCTTAGAAAGTTTAAGATTTACCAAATGGATATGAAAAATACATTTTTAAATGGTGATCTGCATGAGGAAGTTTATGTTGAACAACCAATGGGTTTTGAAGATCCCAAAAATGCTGATCATGTGTATCATCTTAAAAAGGTACTTTACGGTTTAAAACAAGCTCCTAGGGCATGGGATGAGAAACTAACAAAGTTTCTATTAAGTCATAATTTTCAAATGGGATGTGTTGATAAAACTTTGTTTATTAAAAAACATAAGGATCACATCTTATTAGTACAAATCTATGTTGATGATATCATTTATGGATCTACCTGTACTGACATGACTATTAAGTTTGCAGATTTGATAAAATCTCAATTTGAAATGAGCTTGGTTGGGGAATTGAATTATTTCCTCGGGTTACAAGTAAAACAAAAACCTGATGGAATGTTCATTTCTCAATCTAAATATGTTATGAACTTGATTAAGAGATTCGGATTTGAGAATGGTAAGAACTTTGATACTCCTATGAGTACAACCTTGAAACTCTTAAAAGATTCTGCAGGTAAAAATGTGGATCCAAAATTATATCGGAGTATGATTGGTAGTCTATTGTATTTAACTGCTACTAGACCTGATATCACTCTAAGTGTTGGTATTTGCACTAGAAATCAGTCTGAACCTAAAGAGTCGCACTTGACTGCTGTCAAGCGGATTATAAGATATGTTGCAAGTACTGTTAATCTCGATATCTGGTATCCACATGAGACTGTGTTCAATTAGCTGGGTACTCGGATGCTGACTGGGCTGGTAATGTTGATGATCGAAAATCAACCAGTGGTGGTTGTTTTTATATCGAAAATTGTTTAGTTTCTTGGTTTAGCAAGAAACAAAGTTCTATATCACTTTCAACAGTTGAAGCTGAATATATCGCAGCTGGTAATGCGTGTACACAGCTTTTTTGGATGAAACGTATGCTAAGTGATTATGAAATTAAACAGGATTCTATGTTATTATATTGTGATAATTCCAGTGCCTAAATATTTTGAAAAATCCAATTTAGCATTCTCGTACTAAGCACATTGATATTAGATTTCATTATATTCGGGAATTAGTTGAAGAAAAGGTTATATCTTTGGAATATATCCCTACCGAGAATCAACGTGCTGATATTTTCACTAAACCGCTCGACAAAAGCAGGTTTAATAAAATGAAATTTGATCTCGGCATGTGCATTTTAAAATGATTAATTATGCCTATTTGTATCATAGTATATATATTTGCTAGTTTAGTTTTCAAATCTTGAAAAATATACAAAAATCAATTTTTTTGGCCTGTACTCGACCAGTCGTGAGTATCCACGACTATTCATGCTATGACCAGTCGTGTATACCCACAACCAGTCGTGAATAATGTGGATTCACTTAAAATTTGAGAGAAATCACTTTCTTCTTCATTTTAACTTCACTCTCCAACGAGCCGACACACGACTAGTCGAACCCATCTTTCAAAATCTTCAAGGTTAGTGCTCCATTTGTATTTTGCTCGTAAATTTATGTCTAGATTGCTTTTATTTCTCTCTTGGAGTTGTCTATGTCGAAATTAGTTGAGATTTGGGATTTTTCTTTTGAAAAATCTGATTTGAGAAAACCCTTTTCTCAATCCTTTACAACTTTTTATATTCTTGAAATCTTTGTTACATATGGCTTCTAGAGGAAGAAAATCAACATCCCGTGGTCCGTCTTCTTCTTCCAGATCAGCCCCTATCACTAAGCATCATCTTAGGGCTCCTGAGGACGATCCATCTTATGTTCAAGACATAAGATTACGTAATGTTATTGTTGAGCATCCGGTAGATATTAATCATGTTGCTCCTTTTGATATTTTTCCTATGCTCCAATCTGTAGGTTGGAATAACTTATTGCTTTGGGGTGGGCTAGCATATCGGTTTATTGCCCAATCCATGTTTGCATGCATGTGTGCTTTCTCACTGGAAAATTTAACTTTTTCTATCTCCACAAGAGAAGGGCCATTTGAAGTTGATCGTCATTTGATTTCAGCCCTTATGGATATTCTAGTGAATGATGAGGGTATTCCCATCCATACTTTATCTGATAAATCCTCTATCTGAAAAACGTATGCTGACTAACGACTTATGTAATTTGGATGTACAATGGACGCATAAAGGGAATGCGCTTCCTTCAAAATATTTATTACCCAAATATAGAGTTCTTCACAAAATCTTTGTGTCTAATTTGTATCCTCGGTTGGGTAATAAATCTGAATTGACGTCCTTCATGGTTCGTATTCTTCATTATATTGTCAGTGGTGTTAACATTTGTTTATCATCCTTGATTTATCACTTCATCATTCAGTTTCGACTCCATCCTGGTCACAGTGACATTCCGTTTGGATATTTGATAACTGTATTGGCTACACATATGTCAATCGACATGCCGGTTGGAGAGGCCCTTATCCATCATCTGATATTTAACAATTCCAATATCAATAAGATGAAGCTGAATTTCCTTCCTGGCCAAGGTGATGGTGTTGGCAGTACTGAAGTTGAACATAAGGAAGAAGCTGGTGATCTTCCTCCTGATGATATTAATATGGATGATATATTTGAAGAACTTAAATCTGATTCTACAAATGATCCAGATTATGAGCCTTCTTCATTTGATGCACGTCTGAGTGCAATGAAAGATAAAGTTGAGAATCTAAATGTTAAGATGGAAAACATGTCTGTTGCCCATGATTTACAGTTCAAATATATGCACAAATATCTTAGACGCTTGAACAAAGGCATGCATCAACTTGATCCTTCCATTCTTACTCCTTCATCTGGGTCAGATTAGTATTTTTAAGATTACTGGTTTGTAATAACTTTTTACTCCTAACTAGTTTTTGAGTTTGTCACTCTCTTTATCTTAGCTCAGTCTATGAATTATGTGCGTTGCTTATGCTATGTTCTCATATCTTGACTAGTTACCTGTCATATTTCTCATTGATTATTTCTCCTCAGCCATCTATTGTGTGCTTCCTTTGTCCTATTGTGACAAAAAGGGGGAGTATGGATATGTTATAGACATGTATATGGATATGGATGTTGTCATGAGGAGGGAGTAGCATTGTATTGTATGGTGTTTTATGAGTATGTTACTCAGGGGGAGTATGTTACTCAGGGGGAGTATGTGCAAAGGTGTGAGCAGAGGTGTTTACAAGTCTGCAGGATGCCAGTTGATAACAACTGTTGCATGATTCTTTAATCAGATATTCTGTGTTATGTAACATATCTTGAAAGTGTGTTTTGTCACTAATTTGACAATGGGGGAGATTGTAAGTGTCATAGTTTATAGCCCTTTGTGTTGTCAAATTTGTGGTGCCAAAGACACTACTATGAAGCTTGCATATATGAAGAACAAAGCTCTACTCAAGATCAACTTTGTTTGACAAACACTGTTCACAAGTCAAAAATCTCAAGAAGCTTTCAAGTTCAACCTCAAGATCTCAAGAAGCTTTCAAGTTTGAGCTCCATCAAGACTTCAAGCTCCATTACTTTTAAAGGTCACTCGTCTCTAAAGTTTCAATGTCCTTACTTCACTATTAAGGTATGACTAACCTTAGGTTGACCTTTAGAGTAGTTCATTTTTGATACATAATTCATACGTTTTATATAAGTGAGTTTAGTCTGTTCTAAGACTAGTCCTAGCACTGCTTCGACCTGTCTAAAGATTTTCTGGATCAGTCCTAACTTTGTTACAAAAATTAAAAATTTTCTATTAGGCTTCGACTAATCCTGGGGACTGTTCGACCAGTCGTAAGAACAGTGTCGACTGCATCTTCAACCAGTCGTAGACTTATGACTCAAAGAATAGCGTTGAAATTCGACCTCCTACGACCAATCGAAGGGATCCTACGACCAGTCGAAGGAGACCTACGACCAGTCGTGAAACTGCCAAATCTTATTGCGTCTAAATTTTCAAATATCTGTTGGCTCCACGACCAGTCGTAGAGGTCCTTAGACCAATGGAAGGCGTGATTTACTCACCTATAAATAGAGCACGAATCTCAAAATAAATTAAGTAATTATGTTAATTTAATTCGGTCTTCTGAGAGATAAGTCGGTGCTTCATTTAAGCTAAGTGTGCATATTTAATATTATTTTTCTTTAGCTTTGTTAATTGATTTTGTTTCTTGCATTCCAATCTAATCTGAAAAGAGGAATTGTTGTTATCCTTTTTTCTGGAATCAAAATCAATTAGAGCTAGCCCTTTTGTTTTCATTTAAAATCTATTAGAACCTAAAACCATTATAAAGTGAGTATTGGACATTGAACTTTGACATTCAAATCTCTACTCTGACTTAGTTCTTCAGGGCTACTACAACGAAGGAGAAAATCAGGTATTTTACAATTTGTGTAATTTACATTCTTTGGTTTTATTTGAGGTTAAGCCAGAAAAATCTCAAAGTTGTTGGTTATCTGAGGAGAGCCAGAAAACTCAGAAGTGGGGGTTTTTGAATTATGTAAGCCCTTTGAAAAAGACACAATTGTGAAGGTTTTGGGTGAACCTGTGAAAACCTATTTGATAGTGAATGCTAATATCCCCTGTGTGAGGATATTAGGAGTGGAGTAGCATTCTGTGTGGTTGTTATTTAACAGTTGGTGAACACACAGGCGAACCACTATAATTCTTTGTGTTGTGGATGTGTGATTTATATTTCCTATCTTTTATCATTCAGAATTGTGGAATGTACGTGTGAATGTGAATGTTGTAATCATTTCATTTCAAGCATAGTGGGGAATGTTGTAATAATTTAGATTTACATTTCAGCATTATATTTTTGCTATCTCTTTATTACGTTGAGCTTCAGTTTCTCTATTTGTTCTAGAAATAAGGTTGTCATACCATAAACTTTGGTTTTTGGTGTAAGGTTGTCCTTAGAACAATGTTTGTTTCAATTTCTTTATTTTAGGTTTCTTTCCATTCCTATACTGTGATTGGTGTATAATGCTTTCTATTCCTTGTTTCATAATCCGCAGTATTTATTTTTAATTTGGCATAGTCTTATTCACCCCCCCCCCCCCCCCCTCTAGGACATATAGCTTGGCCATTTCAAGTGGTATCAGAGCCTAATAGCTCGTTCTTATTGCTTTTTATTTGGATTTAATTCTTGAGCTAATGATCTAACCTATATATAAGATGTCAAATTTTGATAGCCTATCAGTCACTAGGCCTCCACCCTTTGATGGCTCCAATTATGCCTATTGGAAAGCCAGGAAGAGGATCTTTCTCAAATCAATGGATGAGCGTGTGTGGCAAGCCACAGTGACCGAATGGAAAACCTAGATTGATCGAAAACCTAGAAGCTATTAGTACCCCTGATTTGTATGAATCTAGAGACATGAATTTAGGATTCCCGATTTGAGAACCTAGTCAAGCATGATTCCCTAGTTGAGAACGTAGAGATTATACTTAGCACCCAAGCGTGAGGGAGATATCCACAAGCTATACCCTTGCTTGTGGGATGGATGATTGTATTATATATGTATGATGATACGTATGTTTGGATTCTATGTTATGAGTTTGATAGTGTGCTTGGAAATATAAATTTTGAGGATAAAATTTTTATTAGGAGGGTAGATTGTAAGACCCCGTCTATTCCGTATGACTTTTTATGCTTATGTACACTATGATTGACACTTTTAGCTAGACCTGGATTGGTCCTTCATAGTACACACCCAGCTAACCGAAACACCAAGACCTTAAAACCTATTTCATATTGATTATCCCGTCGCCGCGTTCGTGGAGGTACAACCCATGCGTCTGTATGATACTCCATTAGTGAGAAATGCCGCGAATAATCATTATTGTATCATGTGTGCATGGCGCCATGTACTCCATTCCACACATGTGCACAACACATGCCATGCACACATGCACATGTCACACATGGGTGAGAGAATCTCTACCCATGTGTGTGATGTCACACACCCATACCTCCTCTCTCTCATGTGCTCCCCAAAGTCAACTTCTCTCCATTCCATACCCTATGTATGACATCATCACACTATGCCATCACATGCTTCTTTAATCCACCATTAATTACAAATCATGAATTAATTGTCATAATCTTAGTCTAAGCTAACCAAGATCACATTAATTGAATCTAACCACATTTTAACAATTTCTCTACAAATAGTCCTTCATCCCTTAGCATTTCCCTATTTTCTACACATGGAGAGAGAGAGGGAGGAGTGATCTTAGTGGGCCATCAACTCCATCAATCCCATCCCTTTCATCCATCTCAACCATTCATCTAGTCCATTAAGGTAAGTACACCCCCTCCACTCTTATGGTTTGTTCTCTTTTTTATTATTTGGATGAATTAATAATGATGATGATTTGATGATAATGATGAGATCAATTGTGTGGATGTATAGGAGAATTCATATAAAAAGATGATTAATAGTTGTGATGATATGATGATAATGATGTGATTAATGGTGTGGATGCATAAGAGGATTCATACAAAAAAATAATAGAATAATAATTCATTATAGACTTTATGTGGGACCCATTTATAGTGGGCCCCACCAGAACCTTTGTATGCCATCCAAACCATCCAAAGTGTGGCCCATTGGGCAGGCCAAACACACACACTCACACTCATGCACACATGTGCACACCACACCATAAAAATAAATAAATAAATAAATAAAATTTAAAAAAACAAAGAGAAGTGGACACTGTTACTGCCAACGTTCAGAGGATGCTGCAACAAGCAGCATCGCTGTTGCTACTTGAAAGAAAAAAAATGAGGGAAGGGGCTATGGGACAACAACAGGCCCCACCCATGATGTATGCATTTAATCCACGTTGTCCATCCAATTTCCCAGCTCATTTTAGGCATTGTGCCGAAAAATGAAGCCAATCCAGACCTCTGGTAGGCCACACCATCAAAAAGACTATTTTAATAGTAATAAATGGTTGGAGCCACTGTGATGTTTCTATACACCGAAATATATCGAATATTGGGCTTATTATATCAGTCATGAGCTCGGGAATCCAGTGGACGGAGTAAATCATCATGATGCGGGCCCCACCTACAAAAAACCTCGAATATAATAATAATAATAATAATAATAATAATAACAAAATTGGACACTATTGCTGTCAGCGTCCAGACTATAGCATCTTGCTGCTGAAGCTAGAAGGAAGTGGACCCCACCATAAGCCCCACCTTAATGCATGTCGAGCATCTACACCATGCATTTGATGGGTCCCCTTTAAAAATGGGTCACCCCCAAAAATCAGCCGTACACGGAACTCAGGTGGCCCACACCATTAAATAACAAAATAACTAAATAAAAATAAAATACAAAAAATAGGAAGCTGGATCAATCTGATCATGAGGTATGTGTTATATCGAAACTGTCCATTCATTTGGTGAGCTTGTCTTGAGGCTTGAGAAGAAAAATTAGATAGATCTAACTATCAAGTGGGCCACACTACAAAAGTAGTAAGGGATTGAATGTCTACCATTGAATTTTGGGTTATAGGAGTTTTGGACCAATATGAAATCTATTCTTCCCCTTAATTCAGGTCTTTATGACCTTATGAACAAATTGGATAGAAAATAAACGTTATGGTGGGCCTTATGACTTGTTTAACTGTGAAATCATTATCGTCACTACTATTTGTGGTGAGGTCCAAATAGTCTTTGGATATGATTCATTTTAATGCTCTATCTCTAAAAATAAATGAACTGTGTATATATAAAAATATATCACTTTGGGACCCATGTAACTTTGATCTCCTTGAACCTTTTGTACAACTCAGAGCTTGAGTATATAGAATTACTTCCTGGGGTCCACCTGAAATTTGGATGCATCTAAAACTTGGATTGAACCCTCAACCAAGTGGGACACATAATGGATGGGCTGGATTTGTGAACCACACCTTGGTAACCCAACAAATGATTATGAATGTTTAATGGAGGGTAACCCTCTCAACTTTTGTGTGTAGTGTGGTCCACGCGAGCCACAAATTGACTTGATTTTAAGCCAAGAGGCCCACATAATGTCTACATCAGATCTGCACTGTGCATTGTCTTTGATAGACCATTTTAGTATATGAGCCCAAAAAAATAAAACTAATCCAAATTTTAGGTATGTTGCACCACACGACTAGTAGAAATTGAATATTTACCATTAAAGACTCCCTTTGGGTCTACCACGATGTATTTGATTTATTGAGTCCGTACATCATCCTTGACCAGCCCATTGCATGGTATGGTTTCAAAATTTTGGCTGATCAAAAGTCCACCTAGACCATATCACCTGAAACAATAAGGAACAAACTCTTATCACTAAAATCTTCTTAGGGCCGAGATTAATGTTGCAATTTATATCCATACCATCCATCGACTTCACTGAATCACTGGAGTGGATCCTAACTTCGGGTGGGTCACACACAACTCGACCTCATGGGAAATCCCCATGGACTCCACCACATAGGGCCCATGTGAATTCCATTGATGTGTGGGCCCAAGAATGTTAAGGCCCATTTTAAGTGAATGCCATGTGGGCCCATTAGTGGTAGCCTTATTTAAGCCAACCATTGGGCCTCTTCGACAAGAGTTTGTAATCTCTATGTGTTAAATGTATGATGAACTGGTATTGTAATTTTTGGAGTAATGATGATTAATCCCTTAAATGGGTTGATTGTGGACAGCCCTTGACACTTGGCACTTTGGTTAGAGTGCGGCCCCAAGTAATAGGATCATGTGATTTGTGTTTAAACCCTTAAACATGTTTAATTATAACAAATATGTAGACTCTAGTGGTGTGAGGGTGTGATATTCTTGTTTGGCCCATTAATCATGTGGGTATTTGATGTATGTATAACCACCTAATCATAAGCAATGGTGGAGTTTATGTAGTATATGTAGTCATCTAACTGTATGAATGTGAAATATGTACAAGGCCACCTAATCGTATGAAATCAAATGGCATTGATGGCCATTCAACAACATAGGTTTGTGCTTATCGATATAGATACCACCACTTGAATCACATATGACCAAGTTGTACACTAAACTGAATGTGATGTAGGGTTATGTTACCCAAGTTAATGCTATCAATGTCCTGAATTCTATGAGATGTGATATCTGAACCATAAATGGTATGATGAGATGTGGCTCTTGGCCCTTAATCATGCGACACCGAATATGAGTCATTAGCTATGTAACGTGTGAAGTGGATTTAGTATAAGACTTATCATAATTGGTGTAGCCTTGTATTCGTGTGTAGGATTATGATTACTTGATTATGTTTGGATATTTCGAAATGTGGACACTAGATCATAATAGTAATTGTATACATACTAAACTATGTGAAATTGTGATACTTACCGCCTGACCATGTGAAAGTTTAGTAAAGCGGTTGCCCCATTATGTGAGCTATGATATAATGAAAGTACATAACCATCTAACCTTAAGTCCCTTATTATGACTAGTAGAGTGACATTTGTGTGGCCACTCAACCATATAGACTTCTGATAATAGAATGACCATAAGACCATGTGGGCATATGAGAATTGTGTGATTACTCAGACTCATGGACTATGCTGATGGTGTAACCTCTTCGGTATGTGAACTTAAGACGTGTGTTAAATTGATTATGGACTCTACCTTGATATAAGTATTGCATATTTCACCATTTATCCATTGGGCTAGCTAATTTTAAAACAAAATGACGTACATCCAATTCATAAATAAGTAAGACGATATGAAATAGTGTTAATTGAATGTATAACTTCCGAACACTTGTGAACCCACTCTATATATGTATTTTATCCACACTGTTCAATTGTTTTGCCAACCAAACAGTTTGATGATGGAGCCCGTTGATGTATGCCTTATGCATCTGAACTGTTCTTCCTTATACTACCTTAATTTATGTGAGTTACCTATATAATCTACTTGTTGGGACCCACCATAATGTTTGTGTGTAGACCCATCTACTTGCATTACCACTTGGAAGTAGGACCCACTACGTTGTATGAGACAAATCCACGTCATCCAACCGTGACTAACTCTTATGTGTATATTATATATCCAAGTCATTCAACTTAGGGCTCTTGTATCTTATGAGGTTTACCTGTGCCTTCCAAACCATTATAGAACTACTATTATATTTATTTGCAAATCCAATCTACTAACACCCCACTTGGAGGTGAAGCCCTCTACATTATATGAGTTTCACCAGTACCATCCATCTTGTGGCTCATTTACTTATATTTTATATCTATGCCTTTCATCTCATAACCACTTGGTGCATGTACTTTGCGTCACCACCACTCATTAACCATAAGGCCTAGTTAGAGTATAACCATGCGGTTTCAATAGAAGAAAATCATGTTAGGCCAAAGCCGGTAATGGAATATCTATCTTGTAAAGGATATGGTGTAACTCTTATTACAATTAATGCCCGTGATTATGATAGTTATGGATGATATGAGTGATGTCAGTGATTATGGTTAATAGAAGAATGTGATTTAATACTTGATTAATGTTGTTCCACTCCCTAACATACTAAATTCATCTACTTAACCATATTGATATTGATCATACTCATGTACCATGGAATGATGGTATGTGCAAGTGTGCTTCAATACATTTGTTCATATGTAAGATATGTCCTCTTCAGTTTAGTCACATGACTATGGATTGATATAGTTGATAGAGGAACATGATGATTGTATGTCACTTTTGGCTTAAATGTTAAGCAGACCGTAAACTCATGGCATTATATACATACCACATGCACTTGAACGTATGCCTTATCATGATTGCTTAAATTCATGTATAATCATGACATACTTGATGATCAAAATACCACACTCATGCCGTATAACATGAGTTGGATCTTGATGACGAAATGTACTTCTATGATGGATGACTTGGGTTATCTCTGAAGATGAACGAGACAGCGAAAGTGTGGAAATAGTAGGGGATGATGTGCCCCTAGGGTTGAAAGTCTTTAAACCCCGATGCTAGCTAGGGATACCTCACCGTCGGGCCGAGTGGATACATGGGTCATGGATTTGACTCCCACTACTGAGGTCGGGTTGAGAAGAGGTGGGTCCAACCTACTTAAGGGCTGAGGTGCAAATAAGGACCGGTTTGACTTACCGGCGATGAGAACTGCGAATGAAGTCCACTACTAGCATGCCGGGTGGAAGTCCACCGCAAGGCGGGTATGCGAGGTCAATTATTGGTGTTTGGTACATGGGTATCGACCACGGTGTTTCCCATGATATATAGTTGGTGGAAGTCCACCACAGGGTAGGTTTGCGAAGTCGATTACTAGTGTCTGGTGCATGGGTGTCGACCATGGTTCTTCCCGAGATATACAGTTATGATATGATGATGATGTGATTGTGGATGCGTGTAATACGGTTATGGCTGTGGTATGAGAGAAATGAAAATATGACTTGATGATGTTGGTAGCATTGATTCAGAGTATTACTATGATGCATATGCATTGCATTGGCATTGGCATCATACCTTATGTACTACACGCCTCACCATACATGATTTCTTCATGGCATATTTATCTTATTTGCATGTAGGACACACTGCACACACGTGTGTATTCACTAGGCTTTTTGCCTAAGCATCCTATTTTCCATTTTTTCCAAGGCTGGAGTAGCTCTGAAGACTTAGCTTTCTCGATGCATTGCATCTATTTTTCGATTTGACAAAGAAGATTTATAATGGAGAGTGTTACTTGGTATTTTGATCATGGATCTTCATGCTCAAGTATTATTATTATTATTATTATTATTATATATAAATCAGTAAAAAATCTTCCTTGTGGTGCGCCGAACTTGGGATTTGGTGTATAGAAGTCGAGTGCCGGATTCGGGGCATCACCGAAGTTGTTCGTCCCCTAATTTGGGGCGTAACATGATGTATATAAGGTCCATTGCGATGTGTGATTCCACCTTGATGTATGTAATGATGTTAATGGCGGGCCATGCCTTGGGAGCAGTGATGGTTTGACGTCCACATTATAAGAGCAATGATGGTTAAATGTCCGCATTGTTAGGCCCATACTTGTTGTATGTAGGCCATCTAGGTCTATCTTCGTTATGAAGATAGTTCATCACCATATAACATGCTTAGTATAACTCTATGATTCATGCCCATACGAATCATATGTATAATTGATATGAGGAGTGACTGATCATAGCATATGCCATTGGGCAGATTGTTTATGGAACTCACTAATAGAAGTTGCCCACATAAGCGCGCGGTACTTGCAAGATTGCTGCATGACTGGACAGTGTGATTCATGCATCTCGCATTTGTGGGACATGATCACTGTATGCCCTAGTGACATCAGGGCTGTGACCTCCACAGGCACATCGTGGATGGTCAGATTGGATACTAGAAATATTGGCTCTAGTACTGTAGGTACATATGATGTCTTTGGGTGAAAGTCCCAGAACCTTTTTGGTACCAGGAGATGCTCGAATGTCTAGACCGAGTGGATACACGAGCGCAGGAGTGCCAAAAACTAGTAGGTCGCGTCTCACTATGTAGTGGTCGATTGGAAGGGGGTGTGGCCTTATCTGCCCGAGTGAGGGGATTGTAAGCTAGGCTGAGTATGACTAGCTCGCAAATGGGTCCGCTATTAACGAGCTAAGTAGGTATTGGCGGACTAATAGTCAGGCGGATAGTGTGGTCTCTTCCACTCACTAGGTTGTGCGGGTAGGGAGGCGGCATTCAGTGTGGAGTGTACTAGACCCCGGTGATATCCCAAAGAGGAACTATATTGATATATGTACTTGATGAGGACTAGCATGCTTGTGTTACATCTTGCATATGACATTTGGCCAAGTAGGCCTCGCATCGCATGGCCTTGGTATGGCCGATAGCATTCATGCCTCGCATCACATGGCCTTAGTATGGCCGATAGTATTCATGCCTTGCATCACATAGCCTTGGTGCGAATGATAGTATTCATGAGCTTACCAGCATATTTTCGCATTACTCTGATATTGCATACTTGGCACTTGCCTTACGCACACGCTTACACCACCCTCTAATCTTTTCGTAAGCTTATGCACGACCATTGTGTGCAAGTGATGTTGGATTGCAACAACACTGAGGTAGGAGCATGTAACTAAGCATTTGGAGTTCCGATATCTATATTTGTATTTGAAAAGGCCGAGCTATGATTCCTAGAGGGGGGGTGAATAGGACTATGCTAAATTAAAATTTAAATGCAGAATTAAGAAAGAAATAGAAATAGATAACACTTATCAATTACAAATAGCAGAAATAAATAGCAACATCAAATGCACAAGTATAGAGAGGTTGATACAGATGTTGTTCTAAGGACACCCTTACACAAAAAACCAAAGGCTTATGGTAGGACAACCTGATTTCTAGAATGGTCTGTGTATCAAAGTCTCTCAAACCAATACAGAGGAATAAAGAATAAAATAGAAATAAATATCTACTACTATTATAACATTCACCACATGTGCAGGAAATAAATTACAATCATTCACCACAAATGTACAAAAATAAACATTCACCACAACTCTAGCAATTATAGTGGTTCGCTTGTGTGTACACCAACTGTTAGAAAATAGCCACACAATTACTCCACTCCCAATATCCTCACCCACGGGATATTGGCTTTCACTATAAAATAGGTTTTCCAAGGTTCACCCAAAACCTTCACAATTGTGTTTTCAAAGGGCTACCATAATTAAAAACTACACTCACTAAGATTTCCTGGCTATCTCAATCAAAACCAAAAATGAAAGATTTTCTAGAAATCTTACAAACTAAATACAGAAAATTAAAATTATACTTATCTGAAGAAAGTACTTCATTGTAGCCTGGTAGAACCACTTCTTTGGAGATTTGAACATTCAATGTTCAATCTCTAATATGATAGGATTCTAGGTCTAAGTGAATTTTAAATTACATCCAACCTTAGGCTACTTTGGATTCAACTTCTTAGATCTCACAAAGGGTTAAATTCATAAATCCCCTTTAATATCAAATAGAATGGAATCAAGAGATCAAAGAATTGAATAACCAAAAAGCTATTAGAATAATTTATAAATACCTCACAATAGCTTCACAATAATGGGGATAGAGTTCTCAGAGTTGTGACTTTAATATCTTTTGGAATGAGTTGTAAAACTCTGAAAATCGTCCTCAATTTATAGACAAAAATATTGTTCGCTCGACTGGCCTAGTGGTCGGTTCGACGGGTTGAAGGACTAATAGCATTTCAAAATTTCTGGTGCGATAAGATAAGATCGTTACTCGACTGGTCGAGTGGGACCAGAAATGCTTACTAGACTTTGAGTCGAACCTTTATGACCGGTCGAGCACTATTCACTTGACTAGTCGAGCAGTCTCTAAGATTGGTCGAGGATCCAACAAAAAATTTCAAAAATTCACAACAAACCTAGGACTGGTTGAGAAAATTCTTGGACTGGTCATACCAGTGTCTAGACTAGTCGAACCATAACTAGGACTAGTCGAAAAATGACCCATAAAATTATCAAATGACCTATGATATAAATACAAATTATATGACCTATCCTAAGGTCAATCTAGGCTCAAACAAATCTTATTTGTGAGATTGAATCATCACATATCATTCTCTTAAAGTAGTTGAAGCTTGAAGACTTAATCTAGTACTTGAACTTCTTGATGTTGTTCTTGAACCTCTTGATCTTGTACTTGAACTTCTTAATCTTGTACTTGAACCTCTTAATCTTGTACTTGAACTTCTTGATCTTATACTTGAATGTAGACAAGATTTGCTAGGATGACATGAAGTTGATCTTACAATAACAGCTAAACAAGATATAAATTCTAAGATGTTTTGGCACTACAAAATTTGACAAACCTAGGAGTTAGATAAGATAGCATTTACAATCTCTCTCTTTGTCAAATTCGTGACAAAACAAACCAAGACCAAGGAATCATGCACCAGTTGGATCAATAAAGAATCATGCACCAGTTAGATCAATAAAGAATCATGCACTAGTTAAAAACTGGTCAACAAACCAATACTCCCCCTTAATACATTACTCCATAGAATCCATTGCAGTACCTGTATGTGAATAAATATAGATCCAAAAAAAAATCACACAAATACAAATCCAAAAAAAAAAACTTCTCTACATCTTCACCTTTATAGAATCCAAAATCATTAAATAGACATACCAACACAAATTCTCCCCCTTTTTGTCATAATATGACAAAGGAAATAACATATAAATGATGGAAATATAAGAGTAGAATAAGAGTAATGAGTAATAAGAGTAAGAAGTAAGTTCAAGATAACATAAATATTGTCAAGATAACCATTAAAACATGTCCACAATAACAAGAAAACATGTCCAAGCATATAGTGTTAAGGGAAATCAAAGTATAAAAGTTATTACAAATCAGAAATTCAACACTAATCTGAACCAGAGTAAGGAGCATGTATGGAAGGATCTATTTAATATAGTCCCTTGTTGATGCGCCTAAGATATTTGCACATGTATATAAATTGAATTTCTTGGGACACATGCATACCCGCTACCTTTTCCTCAAGGGAATGCAAACGTTCATCAAAATTAGACGGCTGAAAGTCAGGATCAGCTGCAGATTCTGATTCAATCTCATCAAATATGTCATCCAAATTAACATCATTTGGAGGCAAAGCATCCTCCTCTTCATTTTCTTCAGCTGCACCTCCAACACCCACATCAACTTGGCCTGGAGCCAACCTCAAATTCATCATATTTATGTTTGAGTTATTGAAGGGAAGATGGTTAATCAGAGCTTCTCTAACGGGCATAGCCACTAAACTATGGGTGGCTAAGACAGTCATAAGATAGGCAAATGGTATATCACTATGACTTGGATGGAGACGGAACTGAATCATGATGTAACAGATAAGTGATGGAAGACATTCAGAGACACCAGTAACAATAAAGTGAAGGATGCGAACCATGAAAGTAGTGAGCTCAGTCTTGTTACCAGACCTAGGATAGACATTAGAAATGAATATACAATAGAGAACCCTGTATCTAGGTAACATAAATTTGGAATTGAGCGCATTCTCGGAACTCCATTCTGCATTGATGTTACATAGTACTCAAGTGAGCATTCTTTTCTCAGACTCAGAAGGTTTTGCTACAAGAGTAGAAATGGGAATACTGTCATCATTAACTGGAAGATCCATTAATCCAGATATTAAATGATGGTCCACATCAATAGGACCTTCTCTAGTAGTAATTGTAAACATTAGATTCTCAGAAGAGAAGTCAGTTATGCAAGCATACATGGCCTACGCAATGGAACGGTATGCTGGACCACCCCAATTTAAAATGTTATCCCATCCTACAGATTGAAGGAGAGGAACAATGCCAAAAGGTGTTAAATGATCAGAGTTAACCGTTCGTTCAACAATCACGTTGCATAATCGAATATCCAGCACATACTCAGGATCTTCTTCAGGTGACCGAAGATGGCGCACCTTGATTGGAGCGGAACAAGAAGAAGAGGGACCATGAGAGGCACTCTTCTTATTTCAACCTTCCATTGCAATAAGAAAGACAAGGAATACAAGCAATGTAAGAAAGGAAAGAAGGGTTTTAAGAAAATTAGATTTTTAGCTAGAAAACCCAACAAACCACTACAAAGCTTAACATAAACAACAAAAACAAGGAAATGGAAGAGCAAAGAACTCAAATCTATAAGAAAATTGAAAACGATGCATTAACCATGGAGGGATTGAAGGTGGGTTCGATCGGTCGTGGTAGGGCTAGTTGGGGAAGATGAACCAAATGAAGAAAAAGTGCTTTTTGCACAATAAAAACCACCAAACCCGAGCAGCTCGACTGGTCGAGTACATACTCGACCGGTCGTGCCTGACTGGTCGAGCGTGTACTCGACTGGTCGTGCACCATAAAAATTCTGCAATTTTGACTATTTTTGAAATTTAAAATTTTATAAAAATAAATAAAATAAAAACATGCAGTATATTACAAATAAAGAAAAACATTTCAGTTCATATTGCATACACACATATCCAATTTCAACTTAGCATACCTGTTTCTGTCAAGCGATTTTGTAAATATGTCTGTAAGTTGATTTTCGGTCTGAATATAATTCACAGAAATAATCTTGTCTTCTACCAATTCACGAATATAATGATATCTAATGTCAATATGCTTAGTTCGTGAATGCTGAATTGGATTTTTAGAAATGTTAATTGCGTTAGAATTGTCACAATACAAAACCATAGTATCTTATGCAAATCCATAATCACTTAACATTCTCTTCATCCACACAAGTTAGGTACAAGAATTACCGGTTGCAATATACTCAACCTCAGCTGTGGAAAGAGATACAGAACTCTGTTTCTTACTATGCTAAGAAACTATGCAGTTCCCAACATAAAAACATCTACCACTGGTAGACTTGCGGTCATCAATATTATCAGCCCAATCAGCATCCGAATAACCGGCTAATTGAACATTAGTATCATGAGGATACCAAAGGCCAAGTGTGGCCGAACTTGTGACATATCTTAAAATGCTCTTTACAGCAATTAGGTGGGACTCTTTAAGGTCCGATTGATATCTAACACAGATTCTTACGCTGAATGCAATATCAGGTCAGCTCGTAGTTAAATATAATAAACTACCTATAATGCTGCGATACAACTTAGGATCTACACTTTTACATGTTGAATCCTTAAAGAGTTTAAGTGTCTGTAACGCCCTGAAATTTGGGGGTCGAGCATAACTCAGCTCCCGAGTTCCAAAACATCACTTATGCAACACATTTAATGAAGGATGTATGTTGACTGTATTAGTGCATAAAACATGGAATAGATTAAGCCAAAACACAAATATGATTCAGGGATAAGTGAATAAAGCAAGCGGAAGACTTATAGCAAAATATGTGTACAAGTGTAAATCCCTAATGTACATATACAAGCCAGGTCAAAAAAAAGTGTTATTTAACAAAATTATAAATATCAAGTTACATCATTTAAGATCCCAAAAATAATCCCAAAGATCCCGCGCATCAGACCGAGGCTCGCTAGAACCCGTCTGAAAACTGCATATAGGAGAAGGCAGCCTCGTCATCATCCAGCTCCCTCTCTGCCTCAGACGTCGCATCCACATCTGCAACATCAGGGCCTAAGACAAAGTCTGGTGGGTGTTTAACACCGCCCCAGAAACGTGGGAGTAAGTGATCAACTCAGTGGAACAATAAGGCACTGGTTAACATGTTATCAGTTCAATCAAACAGTAATGATAAAGCAGGACAATTAAATAAATCCTAAGTACTCTTGTTAATGCAAGTATGAATGCGGTATGATGCGTGCCCTCACGCGTACACCCTCAGCGTCTTCATCTTACGTTACGCATGACATCGCCTCAAAGTACGCCATATCTACAAAGCACATGCAAATGCGGTGCATGGATATGATTACCAAGTTGTTATTAGTCCATTTCACACAACAGGATTGGGAAGCTAAGATACCTTCCTCGTATCACCATCCAAACAGTGATCCATACTAGGGTCATCAATCCTAGACATCTCATACGATCATATGTTTGAGGTCGTAGCAAAGGGTTCGTCACCAATCAATGCACGCCTTTCATGCCTTTACTACCACAGATCGGCTCGTCACCTCCTTACGGTATCCAGGTATGCTCGAGGTCACTACAAAGGGCTCGTCACCAATCAATGTAGGCCGACAGCACGAATATAGTGTCCCATACCACCATAATCGGCTCACGAGTTTAATTGCTCATTGGTCACTACGGGGAGCCTCGTCACCCCAGCGTAGGCCGACAACTCGACCACGGTGTCCCATACCACCATGTCCGGCTCATGAGTCTTAGCGGATCAAGTACTATAGTTAATAGGATTTCACTGGTAAGTTCGGTACCCTAGATTCAAGCAGTAGCGTCCATACATGGTTAACATACATCGGACAATCGGGTTATTTGACGAACTCGACTAGCATGAGCGCACGTTGAGTTGAGCGACATAGAGTGCGCAAACACTCCGCGTGGCCAAACCACTGCCGACGACTCTAATACGACTCGGGTTCGTCTAATACGTCCTACGTGGCGAAAGCGATCTCAACCACGCATATAGGGTCAATTACCGATTTCCTAGACTACGGCATAGTCCCAAACACTTTACACTACTACAGATATTCATATGGAATGTAAGACAGTAATGGAACAACAACTCCAATCATGGTACATACGCATCTGAAGAATATCAACTTAACATAAATGTAAGCATAGGAGATGCTTGAATTTAAATAACTTGGAATGTAACTGCATAAAGGAAATCATGCGCATCAATAGGAGTATTGAGAATCACTTCTCAATGCCCACAATTAGTGTAATAAGTTACACTTAGATCATTCATGCATTTCTACAAACACTTAACATACATGGAACAACATACATGGCGTATGTTAGAATACATGCACTTAGACAATTCCTTTTACCAAGGAGTCATCATACATGCATCTAGCATACATACATGACAAATAATCATGGCAAATACAAGTGCATATTTTATACGTATACGGTACTTTATAAATACACATAGAATACACAAATCTCAATATAGCACATGCATATCAGGAAAGCAACGTAAACACAACATTTGGCATGTGAAATCTCATCCATAACAAGAATAAATCACTAACTGGGATTAAAAGCCTTGAAAACCATAACCTATACACTTAAAGTCCGCACCTTAAGCAAAGAAAGGAACACCGAACTGATTTAAACCAGTTGTCTTCGTCAACAGCGTTAGAATACCCTAGAACAAAGATAGAAATGAGATACAACAACACCAAGACTAATCTAAGCTCTAACACAGGTTAGGGTTAGATTAACTTACCCCAAAAGAACTTAGAACCGTCAGAAGAACGATTCAAAGCGAAGATTCAAAGATGAAGAAGAACAAGGAAGAATCCGAGATGATTCACCAACTTATCTCTCTCACTTTCTCTCTCTTTTCCACTCTCTTTCCAAGCTAGGGTTAGAGAAAATCGTATGGAAAAGAGAGCTAGGGTTTAAGGACTATAAATAGGCCTTTACTTGATGAAAATAACCCTAGGGACAAGGTATACTTAGGTTATAACCAAAGTAAGCCTTTCTCGATCCAACGAAGCACTTCTGGTGGGCCTATAACCATGAAATGTCGGACTTAAGCTCCTTAACCATGGATCTAGGTCAAGTAGAGTTTTCATATCGACCGGCTCTTCAGATCAGCCGTGGCGGACCACACTCAATTCAACGGTCACGGAAACTCGATCAGGTCCACAAGCACTAGGATATGCCTGGGCCAACTATCCTGATCAGAGGGTGAAATTGGGTCAGAATCCAATGGTCAGAATGCTTAAAATCGTCGCGCAAGCGACACGACTCAGATTTCAATAAAAGCTTAATAAATTCTAACCGTTCTCACACTCTTCACTCCGAGCTCAAGCAAATCGACCCAGAACATCAGATGGACTTGATTTTTGAGGAGATGACCAAGCCCAACTCGGTGACCGCAACAGCCTAAGATCATCGCCATCGGACTTTCGACGCGCGGTCTAGGTCCGATCCAGATCTTCCAAAAATTTCCCAGAACAACTGGATTTAGCGATGGATCCTAGATTTCAGAGTAACGTAGCGCTCACTAATCTACACATTTAGAGCCATGCAGATACAATTTAAGGTGATTGATGCGAATTTCACAAGTAATTGAGTAAAGTGCTAATTACCCCAAAACAACTACTTAAGGAAAGATTAGCACAAAAAAAATTCCAAGGTCATTACAGTGTCGTACTCATAGGAGTATCGAAGTTCTTACCGCTCTCAAATCTAAATTTTTTTACCAAGTTTAGAGCAACTTGGTTTGAGAGATAAATATCCCATCAGCAATCTATTTCACTTGCAGATCTAAAAAATAGTTCCATTCTCTTACCATGCTCATTTTAAACTTGGACTTCATTAAATATGCAAACTCAACAGACATGTTAGCACGAGTAGATCCATAGATAATGTCATCAATATATATCTACACTATTAGAATGTGATCATTGTATTTCTTTATAAATAATGTCTTATCAACACTCCCCATTACAAAGTTGTGACTTAGTAAAAACTTAGTCAACTTTTCGTACAATGCCCTGGGAGCTTGTTTTAAACCATAAAGTGCCTTTTTTGGTGATAAACATGGTTAATATGTTAAGGGTCTTCAAAATCCATAAGCTGTTCTACATATACTTCCTCATGTAGATCACCGTTCAAGAATGCACTCTTGACATCCATTTGATAGATTTTAAAATTTTTATAACAGGCAATGGATATGAACAGTCTGATAGATTCAAGACGAGCTACTGGGGCAAAGGTCTCATCATAATCGATGCCTTCTATTTGAGCGTACCCTTGTACAACCAGTCTCGCCTTATTTCTATAATGTTACCTAATTCATCAGACTTATTTTTAAAGATCCACTTGATTCCAATTATATGTTTATCATCAGGTTTAGGAACCAAATGCCATACATCATTTCGTACAAATTGATTAAGTTGATCTTAAATAGCTATAATCCAATTTTCATCAGCAAGTGCTTCTTTTACATTGGCCGGCTTAATCTGGGAAGTGAAGCACACATAGTTACATATGTTTTCAAGTTTTTTACGAGTGTGCACACCAGTGAGAGGATTCCCAAGTATTTGATCAGTTGGATGGTCTTTAACTGATCTAAGTTTAATGTTATTATTTTGACTAGATGAAGAGTTTGGTTTATCAAATAATGAGACTTCATCCTCTTCTGAACTATAGGTAGATATATTCAGATGATCATCTATGACAACATTAATGGATTCCTGAATTACACCAGTTCTCTTAGTGAGAACACGATATGCTCGACTATTTAGAGCACATCCTAAGAAAATACCTTCATCACTTTTAGTGTCAAATTTTTTAAAATTTTCCCGGTCACGTAGAATGTAGCATTTGCTACCAAAAACTCAAAAATATTTGACTATTGGCTTCTTATTGAACCACAGTTCATATGTAGTCTTATTATTCGATTTTGTAGTATATACACGATTAATAATATAACAAGCAATGTTCACAGCTTCAACCCAAAGATTTTTAGGAAGTTTCATGCTATTTAACATAACATTAGCCATCTCTTGAAGCACACGATTTTTTTCTATCAACAACCCCATTCTGTTGAGGTGTCTTAGGAGCAAAAAATCCATGCGATATCCCGTGATCACTACAGAACTTCTCAAAGCTGTTATTATCAAATTTGGAACCATGATCACTTTGTATTTTAATAACTGGTGATTCCTTCTCAGTTTGGATACACTTGAGTACCCTTTTCACTTCATCGAGAGTTTCAGATTTCTCTCTCATGAAGACTACCTATCTAAACCTGGTAAAATCATCTACTATTACCAGAATATATTTTTTACCACCTCGACTCTCCATTTTAGTAGGTCCAACTAGATCCATGTGGAGAAGCTCATGAGGTTTGGATGTGGCACTAGAGTTCACTTTCTTGTGAGTACTTTTAGTTTGTTTTCCAATCTGACAATCGCCACAGATTTTAACCATTTTCTTTAACTTGGGTAGACCATATATTACTTCACCTTTGCTCAACCTATAGAGATTACGATAGTGTACATGTCTTAGGCATTTATGTCATGGATCGGATTCATTGGTTTGGACCATGTAACATGATAACTTAGACAAGCTTAAGTTACCGACTATATAATAGTTTTCAGAAGTTCTGCAACTAGTCAATATTACAGACCCATTCTCATTAGAAATTTCACACCCTTGATTGTTAAATTTGACGCTATGTTTATTATCACAGATTTGTGATATACTTAAGAGATTATGCTTAAGACCTTCTACAAACAAAACATTCTAAAATGTTGGAAGATTAAAGAGTTGAACCATACCTTGGCCAACAATTCTGCAATTGTTACCATCACCGAAAGTAACTGAACCATCAACCATATCTTTGAGATTGGTAAACAAATCTTTGTCACCTATCATATGTCTAGAGCATCCACTGTCTAGGTACCACTTTGATTGACTCAAAGCCTTGAAAGCAGTGTGAGCAACCAAATAAGTAACCTTAGGGACCCATTTCATTACAGTTTTGAGTTTTGGAACATTATTGGTTTTTCGATTCTTGTACTTGTTATATATTCTACAATTTGAGTTCGATTTTAGAAGCTCCTTCAGTAAATCGACAATTTTCTTAGCTAAGGGGTTAAGATTCTGATTTTTATACATGATATGGTTGCTTTTAAGTTTCATAGCCTGAAAAGTTTTAGGATTTTTAAAACTATTTTGATTTAGACTTTTCCCTTTTGAGTTAGAGGATTCCCCTTTAATAAACTTTGGAGGAGTAGGCTTACTTTTAGGAGGTGTATTCTTATCATAGCCCAGACTAGATTTATCGCCACATTTCTTTGATTCGGTTAGTAGTCTTTCTAGTTTAGATCACCCTGGGCATACCTCCAAGTATCCTTCAAACTCAAGAGAGAAGAGACTTCTAATTTTAGATTATCATTCTCTGATTTTAGATTTTCAATTTGAGATGTTTTGAAATCTAAATCACACTTAGTTTTTTTGAAAATAATCAGATAGATGCGATTTTTTAAAAACTAAAGTATCAAAATTTTCCTTTAGCTTTAAAAACTTTTCTTTTTAAAGTTTTAATTTTAGAACTATCTTGCAACTCTCCCTGTATAGGCATTGTAGGCATCTTGTAAATCTTCATCATTTTCAAGATCACTTCTTAGATTTTCATCGTAAGTTGAATCACAACTTTTTGAGGAAGTGACTCTAGCTAAAGTCATTAAGGCCTTAACCTCATCAATAGACTCAAATTCAGAATCATCTGACTCAAAAGAAGCTTCAGAGTAGGATGATTTATCCCATATAGCCAACATACCTTTCCTTTTAGGTTTGTCCTTCTTTGGACATTTATTTGCCAAATGCCCATATTCATTGCAGTTGAAACATTAGCTGTCTTTAAGTGATTTCCAAGTTTTAGATCTACCATTTTTCTTCTTAGAGAGTTTTTGAAAATCAACTCTCTTTTTGCTTTTAAAAATTTTATAAAACTTTTTGGCTAAAAGTGTCATATCATCCTCTGAATTTTCACAATCAGAATTATTAGAATTATAAGAAATACCTTTAGAAAATTTTAGGGCTATGGATTTACCTTTAGGAGCCTTAAAATTTAACTCATAGGTTTATAAAGAACCAACAAGTTCTTCAACCTGCATGTTATCCGTATCACAAAGTTCCTGAATGGCAGTGACTTTTGAATTGAACTTTTCAGGCAATGAGCATAGTATCTTTGCACAGACTTTACTTTCTGGGATGCTATCTCCAAAACCCCACATTGAGTTGACTATGTCATTTAACTTAGTATAGAAGTCCATGAATGTTTCACTTTCTTCCATATGTATTTTCTCAAACCTAGTGGTGAGGATTGGAACTTTAGATTTGTTGACAGCAGTCGTACCCTCATGTGTCATTTCTAATATATCCCAGGCTTGTTTTGCAGTATCACAAGATATAATCCTTTTGAATTCATTTGGTGATAGTGCGCAAGTAATTGCATTTAAAGCCTTGGCATTGGCACTACCCTCATTTTTCTGAAGAGTGGTCCAAGTATTATAAGGTGCAACCTTAAGAGTTTTAATACCATCAATGCCTAGAACTTCAATGGTAGGTGGGTTCCACCTAGTCACTATGGATTGCCACACATTTTCATCGATAGACCTCGAAAAAAATTCTCATCCTGGCTTTCCAAAGGGCATAATTGGAGCCATCAAATGGTGGTGGCCTAGTAATTGAAATGCTATCAAAAATTGACATGATGTAAGCTTAGATCGATTAGCTTAGGAAATAAATCCAAATAAATGAGTTATTAGGCTCTGATACCACTTGAAAAGGCTAAGCTAAGAGTCCAAGAGGGGGGGGAGGGAGTGAATAGGACTATGCCAAATTAAAATTTAAATGCGGAATTAAGAAAGAAATAGAAAAATATAGCACTTATCAATTCCAAATAGCATAAATAAATAACAACCTCAAATGCACGAGTATTGAGAGGTTGATACAGATGTTGTTCTAAGGACAACCTTATACTAAAAACCAAAGGCTTATGATAAGACAAACTGATTTCTAAAACGGTATGTGTATCAAAGTCCCAAACCAATATAAAGGAATAAAGAATAAAATAGAAATAAATATCTACTGCTATTATAACATTCACCACATGTGCAAAAAATAAATTACAATCATTCACCACAAATGCACAAAAAAAAAATATTCACCACAACTCCAGCAATTATAGTGGTTTGCTTATGTGTACACTAACTGTTAGAAAACAGCCACACAATGACTCCACTTCCAATATCCTCACCCATGGGATATTGGGTTTCACTATGAAATAGGTTTTCTAAGGTTCACCCAAAACCATCACAATTGTGTTTTCAAATGGCTACCACAACGAAAAACCCCACTCACTAAGATTTTCTGGCTATCTCACTCAAAACCAAAAATGAAAGATTTTCTGGCAATCTTACAAACCAAATATAGAAAATTGAAATTATACTTATACGAAGAAAGTACTTCGTTGTAACTCGGTAGAACCGCTTCTTTGGAGACGTAGAATATTCAATGTTCAATCTCTTATATGATAGGGTTCTAGGTCTAAATGAATTTTAAATTAAATCCAACCTTAGGCTACTTTGGATTCAACTTCTTGGATCTCACAAAGGGTTAAATTAAAAAATCCCCTTTAATATCAAATAGAATGGAATCAAGAGATCAAAGAATTGAATAACTAAAAGCTATTAGAATAATTTATAAATACCTCACAATAGCTTCACAATAATGGGGACAGAGTTCTCAGAGTTGTGACTTTAATATCTTTTGGAATGAGTTGTAAAACTCTGAAAATCGTCCTCAATTTATAGATAAAAATACTGTTCACTCGACTGGTCGAAGGACCAATAGCATTTCAAAATTTCTAGCGCGATAAGATAAAATCGTTACTCGACTGGTTGAGTGGCCTGCTCGACTGGTCGAGTGGGACCAGAAATGCTTGTTGGACTTTGAGTCGAGCCTACACGACTGGTCGAGCACTGTTCACTCGACTGGTCTAGCAGTCTCAAGGACTGGTCGAGGATCCAACAAAAAATTCTGAAAATTCACAACAAACCTAGGACTGGTTGAGAAAATTCTTAGACTAGTCGAGCCAATGTCTAGACTAGTCAAACCATGACTAAGACTAGTCAAAAAATGACCCATAAAATTATCAAATGACCTATGATATGAATACAAATTGTATGACCTATCCTAAGGTCAATCTAGGGTCATACAAACCTTATTTGTGAGATTGAATCATCATATATTATTCTCTTGAAGTAGTTGAAGGTTTAAGTCTTGATCTAGTACTTGAACTTCTTAATGTTGTTCTTGAACCTCTTGATCTTGTACTTGAACTTCTTGATGTTTTTCTTAAACCTCTTGATCTTGTACTTGAACTTCTTGATCTTGTACTTGAACCTCTTGATCTTGTACTTGAACTTCTTAATCTTGTACTTGAATGTAGACAAGATTTGCTAGGATGACATGAAGTTGATCTTATAATAACATCTAAACAAGATATATATTCCCAGAGGTTTTAGCACTACAAAATTTAACAAACCTAGGAACTAGATGAGATAGCATTTACAGTATTTCCCTTTACGCATTGTACTCAAAGTTTTTGATATAGTGAATATTGGTGATGTTGTTTTATAACTTGGTTATGCTTGTGGTTATGCTCCATTACAAAAAAAGTTATATTAAAAATCCTCCTTATAGGATCTGAGGATCAAAATCTAACATATAGGTGCTGGGAGCCGAGAATGAGGCACTACGGAGGCTGTCGGCGCTGGATTCAGCAATTGAAAATACTGTGAGACCGGTTTTTGAGTTTGGGACTTGACAGAAATTGGTATCAGAGTATAACTTGAGAATACCTAAGGATCACATCACATGTTTGCTATGAACTTAGAATGCTAGGTTTTGATTTTGAATAACCAGCGATTTTCGGATATAGACCCTTAACGTCTTTGCCTTCGAGAATTCTCAAGGTTGATAGGCCCTTGTTCCTTCATGTAGGAAATGCCACCTAGGAGAGCGACCTGAGCAACTCCCGCTCCCCTGTCTAAGTCTAGCGCAGCCTCAACAGCACCTGTGGCTGCAGTTCAGCTTCAACAGATGCTGCAGGCGATGACCACTATCCTTCAAGGGTAGGGTAGGCAGCCCGCTGTTACACCAGCCCAGGCAGAGCAGGAGAGCGTGAGCGTCCTTCTCGGAGACTTCCGACAACACCATCCCCTGCGTTTTCGGGGTGAGCCAGACCATACTGCAGCATAAATATAGCGCCCCAAGGTGGAGAAGATATTTAACACTATGAGATGTACAACCCAGCAACGGGTCTCGTTAGCTGTATTTCTTCTCAAGGGTGAGGCTTAGCACTAGTGGGCATCAATCGCCTGAGTGGCAGTGGCCGATTTTGAGTGGACCTGGGAGGACTTTGTAGATCGGTTTAATCGAAAGTTCTTTCTCGAGCATGTTCGACAGCAGTGCACATTAGAGTTCGAGACTTTGGTCCAGGGGGACATGTCCGTGTCGCAGTACGAGACACATTTCATCGAGCTATTGAGGTTCGCGATGTATCTTGTTGATGATGAGGGGCAGAAGGCCCACTGTTTTGAGAACGGCTTGCGTCCTACCCTCAGGAGTCGTGTGATCAAACACATGCTTCTTACATTTGAGTAGATTATGCAGAGGGCATAGGTTTACAAGGTAGATTGGGCTGATTTGTAGAGGATCTGTGACCACAGAGGAGACCGAAAGAGGAAGGCACCCTCTAGTAGCTCCCAGCAGCACCAGCATCATCCACAACAGTGATGTAGGACCCGCCCAGCATTTCAAGCACCAGTGGCACCTCTAACACCACATCCAGGACCGTTCCCAGGTGCTTGCTTTGGATGCGGTAGGATACGACATCGTAGGCACGAGTGTCCCCATCCACAATACCAGCAGCTGAGGGCACTACATTAGCCTCCACAGTAGCCCCCACAGAAACAACAATGACCGTAACACCACCCTCCGAGACCTCCCCCGCAGCAGCAAAGGCAGTAGATCAGGCCGCCACAGTGGTGGCAGTAGAAGAGGAGACCTCAGAGGGGACATGAACCTCCCTAGAAGGCTCAGGGCAGATTTTATACCACCTAGTAGGACCCTCAATTATCAAGAGGGGTCGTCGAGGGTACCCTCCCTGTTTCTACATGCATTGCACGTGTGTTGTTTGACTCTGGTGCATCGCATTCCTTTATGGCTGAGGATTTCTACTGATTGACTGGTTTATCGTTAAAGTCTACTGGTGAGGGTTTGTCGATATCGACGCCCTTGGGGAAGACTACAGTATTGGGCCGATTTTACTCATCTTGCCCCATTCTGGTTGGGGATATCTTTTTGCCTGTCGATCTGTTTGCATGTCGATGCCTGAATTTGATGTCATCTTGGGCATGGATTGACTTGCTGAGTATCACGCCATATTGGACTACTCCGTGAGGACAGTCACGTTCTATATACCCGGTGTGCCACAGTTCCAGTTTGTAGCCGAGCCTAAATGAGAGCAGCTTTCCTGCCTGTTGTCGTGTGTCGTTGAGGAGTCAGTTTCTTTGAGTGTCGACTAGCTTCTAGTTGTTTGTGATTTTTCTGATGTGTTCCAGGAGATTTCGGGTTTACCACCTCGTAGGCACACGGAGTTTCAGATTGATCTCGTGCCTGATACCGCGCCTATTTCGAAGGCCTCTTATCGCATGGCACCATTGGAGTTATGGGAACTAAAGAAGTAGTTGGATGAGTTACGCGAGTTAGGCTTTATCTATTCAAGCAGTTCACCATAGGGAGCACCAGTACTCTTCATGAAGAAGAAGGATGGCTCGTCGAGGCTTTGCGTAGATTACCGCAAGCTCAACAAGGTCATGATTAAGATCAAGTATCCTCTCCTGAGGATTGATGATTTGTTTAATCAACTAAGGAGGCGTAGTTCTTTTTGAAGATAGACTTATGGTCAGGTTCGGGTCCGAGAGAGGATATCCCGAAGACAGCCTTCAGGACACGTTATGGTCATTTTGAGTTCCAGGTAATGTCCTTCGGACTGATTAATGTGCCCATAGTATTCATGCAGTTGATAAACGTGGTCTTCCGTTCGTATCTCGATCAGTTTATTGTAGTGTTCATTGACAACATCCTGATATATTCGAGGACTCATGAGGAGCATGAACAGCATTTGGAGATTATCTTACAGACCCTCCGTGCATACTAGCTTTACGCAAAGTTGGAGAAGTGCGAGTTCTGGCAGGAGGAGGTGAAGTTCCTCGGTCATATGGTGACGAGGCAGGGCATCATAGTGGACCCCTCGAAGATTGATGTCGTGCGTCAGTGGGGCCAACCCATTAACGCATCTGAGATCTGCAGTTTCCTTGGTTTGGCAGGCTACTACCAGCATTTCATTGAGGGATTCTCCCATATTGCAGCCCTGTTAACAGGTTGACCCGAAAGGGCACCGAGTTCGTTTAGAGCGACGCATGTGAATAGGCATTTATAGAATTGAAGGACCGCCTCATGTCCACTCCTGTCCTTGCTCTTCCCTCTAGGAGTGATGAATTTATTGTATTTACTGATGCCTCATGAGTTGGCTTGGGTGTTGTCCTGATGTAGCACGGGAAGCTGGTGGCTTGTGCGTCTCGCCAGCTCAAGGTCCATGAGCTGCACTACCCCACACATGATTTGGAGCTGGCAGCAGTTGTCTTCGCACTAAAGGTGTGGAGGCACTATCTCTATGGAGTTAGGTTCGAACTCTTCTCCAACCATAAGAGCTTCAAGTATCTATTCTCTTGGTCCGAGTTGAACATGAGGTAGAGGTGTTGATCCCACCAATTCATTAAACCTAGAGGCTACTTGTTCTTTGATCGGTGGCAGATGCCCTCAGCCGTTAGCCACGAGGCCTGGTGGCACACATGATGATTCAGGAGTGGAAGATGCTTGAGGATGTGTCAGCATTCGACTTTGAGATCGGCTTGTAGTCTTCTATTATACAGTTATCGAGCCTGTCAATTCAACCCTCTCTTGTCGCAAGGGTGATCGAGGCTCAGCAGGCAGATGAGTTGTTGCAGAGTTATCGGGCAGAGGCAACATCTGAGAGTCAGTCAAATTGGTAGATTGGTTCTGATGGTGGACTTCGCTTTAGAGGTCGATTATGTGTCCCAAATATTCCTGAGTTGTGCAGAGATTTTATGACCGAGGCACATCGATCACAGTTTTCTATCCACCCTGGCTTGACGAAGATGTATCACGATATGATGTGTTAGTATTTTTGAGCGGGGATGAAGCGCCAGATAACCAATTTTATGGACGAGCGTGACACATGCTAACGTGTCAAGGTCGATCATCAGAGACCCGCTGGTCCCTTGCAGCTGTTGAGAGTCCCGTTGTGGAAGTGGGAGCATGTATCCACCAATTTTATCATGGGTTTACCGACGACTCAGTGTGTCTGGGTTGTTGTCGATCATCAAACGAAGTCGACGCATTTTGTTACGATTCATGCGACCTGGACTTTGGACTGGCTTGCGATGTTATTCATCAAGGAGATTGTGAGACTGCACGACATTCCAGTTTCGATCGTTTTCGACCCAGACTCGATGTTCACGTCTCAGTTTTGGAGGATCTTCTAATGGCGATGGGGTCTGTTTTGTAGCTTAGCACCGCGTATCATCCATAAACCGATGGGCAGACCGAGAGGGTCAACCAGATCCTTAAGGATATGCTTCGGACTTGGGTGATTGACTTCTCGGGTAGCTGGGACGAGTACCTGCGATTGACTGAGTTCGCGTACAATAAAAGTTATCAGGTGACCATTGGCATGGCTCCTTTTGAGGGATTATATGGTAGACCGTGCAGATCTCTGAGTTGTTGGACCGAGGTTAGAGAGCAGCATCTCTTAGGTCCTGAGCTTATGTAATAGACATCAGAGGTCATTGACATCATCAGGCAGAGGATGAGTACAGATCAAAGCTTGTAGAAGAGTTTTGTTAATCGTCGGTGTCGTCCCTTGGAGTTTGCCATTGGGAACCATGTGTATCTCAAGGTCTCACTCATAAAGAGTGTGGTTCATTTTGGTGAGAAGGGCAAGCTTACCCCGAGATTCATAGGACCTTTCGAGATCATTGGGCGCATTGGCACCGTGGCCTATCGGCTTGCCTTGCCATCTCAGTTGTCTGGCGTTCACAATGTTTTCCATGTCTCTATGTTACGGAAGTGTGAGTCAAACATCATTCCCATTATTGATTGGTAGCCATTAGAGGTTTGTAAGGACGTTTCTTATAATGAGCAGTCAGTTTGTGTACTTGATAAGGAGTAGGTCCTCCAGACCAAGGTCATTCCCTTAGTGAAGGTGCAGTAGGGTCATCATAGCGTAGACAAGGTGTCTTGGGAGCGCGAGGCTGAGATTACGAGTGTTATCCTCATCTCTTTGATGATTGATTGTATGTTGTATGTTGTCTCTGATTATATATGATATCATAATATCTCTCCTTTTATAAGTTATGTTTAGTTGCGATGATAGTGTAAATTTTAAGGATGAAATTTTTATTAAGAGGGGAGAGCTGTAAGGCCCGTATCCTAGTCCATCCATTCCATAGACTCCCACGATCCTCCCCATCAAATTCCCATAACTCGCGATCTGTAATCGGCATTTGCGCGCGATCTTGAGTCGCATCCCGTAGATCTAAGTCGGCACGATTAGAAACTTGTACCCTTGCGACCACACCATCGCCGCGGTTTCAACGCCGTGTCTTGTGCACCGATGCGTTACCCAAGCCAACAGTTGTGGGCTTGCATATATTTTGAAGAAACATGCACATTGCGAATTCTAAGAGAATCTCTATAATCCATCACATCAATCAATCAATCACAAGTCAAGTACACGACCCATGCCTCTCCCATCCCTTTCTTACCAACAAAGAAAAACAACCCATACCGCATGCCAGCTCACCCCCCATAAGTTAACCCTCATGTCATCTCTCCTTAAACCACCATACCGCTCATCCCATCCCTCTTACACACCAATCCCTCTCTCCTTACATCTCCCATCTTTCACTCATTTTCTACCATTTTTCCTAGCAAATAAAAGAGAAAAATAATAAGGAGAGAAGAGCCAAGTGTGGCCCACTTCCTACCCAAAGATCTCCCATCCTTGCCCTTCAATCCTCATCAACCACCATCAAAGAGAGAACCAAGGAGTGTGGCATTCCATTGGACCAAGGAGATCCAACAGTGGGTGATTTATAGGTTAGATTTTATTTTTGATGAAGGACCAAGTGGGGCCTACCGATTGATGGTATGGATCTCACTTTAAACCCTAGGTGTGGCCGATGGCACACCATGATTCATATGTTCATTCCATGATGGGGCCATTCTCCATAGACCCCATCATGATGTTTATTTTTCTTGTATGATAAGGGTCATTTATACCTTGCATTTTAGGAGAGAAGGGATCTCTACTATTGATTTTGATTGGTGGGCCCACATGAATGGGACCCACTTGATATATGTTGTAATGAATGGAAGGGAGGGCCCATATTGTCGGGGTCCCTCCATCGCACGCCGTTTCTCTCTCTCTCTCTATCTCTCTCTTCCCTATTTTTGCGACCCACCATGATGAATGTATTCTATCCATGCCATCCACTGAGTGGGCCCACCTGGCAGTCCATTTGGATGGGCCTGATTGGAGGTAAAACACAAATATCAGTGTGACTTAAACATTGGTGGGCCACACAAACGTGGACCCCATCTTGATGTATGCACTGCATCCTCATCGTCCGCCTAGTTGGAGGGGCCAATTAGATGTAGGCTTGATGGTCAGGTGTAACTGCACTTGCTGTTGTCCACCAGCAAGCGTGGTTGAAGGAAAAACATAAATATTAACTTGGCCACATGTGGGGCCCACCTTGTTGAAGCTGATTAGCTGGCGTACCTCACATCAGCTACATAGCTGATGTATTGACGTCAGTAAGTTCTGTGGGACCCACCTTCATGTTGTATATCAACAGCCATCCATCAAAGCATGCTACTAGACTGGCGTTTAGCAACTGTGGGGACCACCCTGATGTACGTTTAATCCTAGTCATCCATATATGTGGACCCCACCTATATATAGCTGATGTAGTCACGTCATCAGAGTTATGTGGGTTTCATCCATACCGTCCATCTATGGACTCCCACCAATTACACTGTTGTTGTACTAACGTCAGCACGGGCATGTGGGTCTAATCAGGTATGTGTTTTATGTACACCATCCATCCCCACCATCCAGATGGCTGGACAGTGGGATAGAACATGGTGTATGTGTTTCATCAATGCCATCCATCTATTAGCAATCCACACCATCCGTCTGATGGGCGGTGGGCTAGTAGCTAAAGCAAATAGCTGTTGTACTGACATTTGCAAGCTTCGTGGGTCCCGTGACATATGTGCTTCATCCAGACCATCCATATTCATGTCCCACTAATAGCAGTAGCTGCTGTATTAGCGCTGCAAGTTCCGTGGACCATACCGTGATGTATGTGTTTTATTCCAACCGTCCAGATGGCTAGACAGTGGACCATTGTGATGTATTTGCAGTAATCCACACCGTCCAGATAGCTAGACAGTGGGCCATACCATGATGTATATGTTATATCCAACCGTTTATCAGGTGGACCACACCACAAAAATCAGTGGGGGATTGAACTTCTACCATTGAAACCGCTGGGATCCCAGAAGTTTTGGATTAATATGAAATTTGTTTTTCCACTCAATTCAGGCCTTTGTGACCTTATAAACGGATTGGATAGAAAATAAACATTAAGGTGGGCCGGTGAAGTTTTAACGGTAAAAATCATTATCTCCACTGCTAATTGTAGTATCGTCCAGATGATCTTTTGATACGATTCTTTTTTGGGAATGTGTGAGGCTCATTATTGAGGCCCATGTGATGTGACCCACTTGATGTATATGAGGCCCATTTGTGCAGCCCAAGTGATGCGGCCCACTTGATGTATATGAGGCCCATTATGATGTATTTGAGGTCCATGGGTTGAGGCCCAATGTGATGTATATAAGGACCATGAGTGAGACCCAATGAGAAGTATGTAAGGCCTTTTTAAGGGGCCAAATGTGATGTTTATAAGGCCCATTGCGATGTGTGATTCCACCATGATGTATGTAGTGACATTTATGGTGGGCCATGCCTTGGGAGCAATGATGGTTTGACGTCCACATTATAAGAGCAACGATGGTTAAATGTCTACATTGTAACTCTCTCTAGGGCCTATTTTAGGCCCATACTTGTTGTGTGTAGGCCATCTAGGCCCATCTTCGTTATAAAGATAGTTCATCACCATATAACATGCTTAGTATAACTCCATGATTCATGCCCATACACATCATATGTATGCTTGATATGAGGAGTGACTGATCATAGCATATTCCATTGGGCAGATTATTTATGGGACTCACTGATAGGAGTTGCCCACATGAGCGCGCGGTACGTGGAGGATTGCTACATGACTGGACAGTGTGATTCATGCATCTCGCATTTGTGTGACATGATCATCGTACGTCTTAGTGACATCAGGGTCGTGGCCTCCACAGGTACATCGTGGATGGCCAGATTGTATAATGAAATTATTAGCTTTAGCACTATGGCCACATAGGATGTCCTTTGGTAAAAGTCCCAGAACCTTTTTGGTACCAGGGGATGTTCCAATGTCTAGACCGAGTAGATACACGAGCGCATGAGTGTCGAATACCAATAAATCGCATCTCCCACTATGTCGTGGTCGGTTGGAAGGGGGTGTGGCCTTATCCGCCCGAGTGAGGGGGCCGTAAGATAGGCTGAGTTTGACCAGCTCGCATATGGGTCCGCTATCGGCGAGCCGGGTAGGTATTGACAGGCTACTAGTTAGGTAGATAGTGTGGTCTCTTCCACTCGCTAGGCTGTGCCGCTAGGCAGGCGGCAGTCAGTGTGGAGTATACTAGACCCCGGTGACATCCCAAAATGGAACTGTACTGATATATGTACTTAATGAGGACAAGCATGCTTGTGTTACATCTTGCATATGACATTTGGCCACGTAGGCCTCACATCGCATGGCCTTGGTATGGCCAATAACATTCATGCCTCACATCACATGGCCTTGGTATGGTCGATAGCATTCATGTCTTGCATTGCATAGCCTTAGTACGGCTGATAGTATTCATGGACTTACCAGCATATTTTCGCATTACTCTGACATTGCATACTTGGCCCTTGCCTTGCGCACACACTTACACCACCCTCTAAGCTTTTCGTAAGCTTATGCACGACTGTTGCATGCAAGTGACGTTGGATTATAGCAGCACTAAGGTAGGAGGGTGTAGCTAAGCTTTTGGAGTTTCGATATCTATATCTATATTTTCCTTTTCGCATTGTACTCAAAGTTTTTCATATAGAGGATATGTGGTGATGTTGTTTTGTGACTTGGTTATGCTTGTGGTTATGCTCCATTACAAAAAAAAATCATATTAAAAATCCTCCTTGTAGGATCCCAGGATTGGAATCTAGCATATGGGTGTCGGGAGCCGAGAATGGGGCACTACGGAGGCTGTTAGTGCCAGATTCGACGATTGAAAATTATGTGAGCCTAGTTTCCAAGTTTGGGGTGTGACACATGGGCCTCTCATACATCACATTGGGCCTCATCATATGGGCCTCACATACATCATATTGGGCCTCACCAAATGGGCCACAAATACATCATATTGGGGTAGGCCCTGCACATTCCAAATGGGCCCACCAGATGAATAGAATGGGTGTACAACACCTACAACAAGTGGGCCGCATCAATGGGCTTCATATACATGAAGTGGGACCCATCGTCCTAACTGGACTAACTGCACCATTCATCTATATTTAGAGATCATTTTGGAGCATTACCCAAAAAAATGAATCATATTGAAAGATCATCTAGACCATACCACAAATAATAGTGAAGATAATGATTTTCACTGTTAACAATTCATGGAGCCTATCAAACATTTATTTTCCATTCAATCTGTTCATAAGGTCACAAAGACCTGAATTAAGAGGAAAACAAATTTCATATTGATCTAAAACTTCAGTGAACCCAAACGGTTTTAATGGTAGACGATCAATCCTTCACTGATTTTTACAGTGTGGTCCATCCGATAGATAGATCTGTCTTATCTTTAGTCTCAAGCCTTAAGACGAGCTCGTCCAACAGATGGATGGTTTGGATCAACACATAACTCATGATCAGGCCCACACTTGTTGACGTCACTATAGGAGCTATATAACTGATGTGACCCTTCAGATGGACGGTTTGGATGTATCAAGCGGGACCCACAGAACTTGTTGATGTTAGTCCATCAGCTATAGCTGTCAGTGGTCCCCATAAATGAACGGTGGGATATAACACATACCTCATGAATCAGTCCACAGATGGATGGTTTGGATACAACAGATACATCACAGTGGAGTCCCATAGTGGGACGGCTTGGATAAAACCCATACCTCATGGTGAGGTCCACACATGTGGCCCACCAGCAAAATGGACAGACGGTATGGATATAACCATAACTCATGGTGGGACCATAGCACTTGCTGACGTCAACAACAGCCATGTGCTGCTAATTTGAGGTATTCCAGCCAATATGCTTCCCAACAGGTGGGTCCCACATGAGGCCCACCATAGTATTATATATTATAATATATAAGTACTATAATATTATTATTAATTTTTTTGAAAGAACTCCAGTGTCCAGGCCCTGGACGGACTGCCCGGATGTAAAACACATAAAACATACCTTATAATCAGGGCCCACAGAACTTGTTAACGTCAATACAGCAGCTGTCCAGCTGCTGGACTGCTTGGCTGCTAGCCCAATGTCTAGAAGATGGACGGCCCAGATATAACACACATCTCATGGTGAGACCCACAACTTGCTGACAATAGCTATGTGGGACCCACCGTCTAGGGTCTGGACGGTGTGGGTACACCATATACATCAAAAGTGGGTCCACGTAGTGGCCCACCAGAGATTTGGATAGGCTAATATTTGTGTTTTTACTTCAACTAGGCCTATCCAAATGGACAGGCAGCAAGGTGGGGCCCAACACATGGACGGTCTAGATCAAGTGGGCCACGTTCCCTCACCAAAAGAGAGAGAGAGAGAGAGAGAGAGAGATTAGTGTAGTGGAGGGACCCTGCCACTATGGGCCTCTCTTTGTTTACAACACATATCAAAATGGGTCCCATCACAAGTGGGCCTTCTAATGAAAATCAACGGTGGATATCCTACAATCACCCACTGATTGTACTCCTTCTTGATCCCTTGGCTTCCTTAGCTCCTTGGCTTCTTCTTTAAGGGTGGATGATGAAGATTGAAGGGTTAGATGGTGAGACGTGGGGTTAGGAAGGTGGGCCTTGATCTTGGGTTCTCTTTTCTCTCCTTAGTCTTTTTCTTTCTTAGTTGCTTGGAAATGGTGGAGAATGAGATGGGATGGAGTGATGCATGGGAGAGAGGGATGGATGTGTGAAGAAGGGATGGGTGAAGAGAGAGAGAGTTAACTTTGGGGATGGAAGAGAGATGGGTGCAATGCTTTGTTGGTAAAAGAGGGATGGGTTGTGTACTTGACTTGTGATTGATTGATTGATGTGATGGGTTGTAGAGATTCTCTTGGGATTTACAACGTGCAGTGTTTTCCTCAAAATAAATGCGGGCCCACAACTCTTGACCTGGGTATCGCATCGGTGCGAAAGACACAACGTTGGAATCGCGGCGACGGCACGGTTGCTAGGGTGCAAGTTTCGAGTTGAGTCGACTCAGATATACGGGATGTGACTTAGGGTCACGCGTAAATGCTGATTATAGGTCGCTGGTTGCCAAAATTCGACGGGGAGTATCGCGGAAGTCTAAGGAACGGTACAGAGTAGGTTACGGGCCTTACAGCGCTCCACTCCTAATAAAAATTTCATCCTCATAATTTGCACTAATAACACAATTAGACAAGACTCATAAGGAAAAAGGAAACATAACATCATCATATAAAATTGGAGACAGCTTACAAGATACAACATATAATCAATCATTAAAGAGATGGGGATAGCACTCTCAAATCTCGACCTCACTCTCCCAAGATGCCTCATCAACAGAATAATAACCCCACTAAACTTTCACTAAGGGAATGACCTTGGCCCGAAGGACTTGCTCCTTCCGATCAAGGATATGAACTGGCTGCTCAATGTAAGAAGGTCCTCATGAACCTCATTGTGGAAAATGTTGTGGATGCCAGACAACTGAGATGGCAAGGCAAGCGGATAGACCACGACTCTAATGTGCCAAGTGATCTCGAAAGGTCCTATGAATCTCAGGGCAAGCTTGTGAAAAGGTCGAGCTAAAAGTCCTAGACGGGGGGTGAATAGGACTATGCTAAATTAAAAATTAAATGTAGAATTTAAACAAATATAAATACAGATAGCAATTAAATAATCCCACAATGCAGAAATGAATAACAACTTCAATTGTACAAGTATTGAGAGGTTGATACAGATGTTGTTCTAAGGACAACCTTCCACCAAAAACTAACGGTTTATGGTAGGACAACCTGATTCCTAGAACGGTCTGTGTATCAAAATCTCAAATTGAAACAGAAGAATAAAGAAAAGAATATCAAAGAAAGTAACTAAGCTATTACAACATTCCCACACTTGCATAAAAAGAAATTACAACATTCTCCACAAATGCATAAAGGGAAAATATAACATCCACAAAATGAAATAATCAATCAATCACCACAAGACCAGAAATTATAGTGGTTCGCTTATGTGTACACCAATTGTTTAGAAAAACAGCCACACAACTACTCCACTCCTAATATCCTCACACGGTGGATATTAGTGTTCACTATGGAAATAGGTTTTTCAAGGTTCACCTAAAACCCTCACAATTGTGTCTTTCAAGTGGGCTTACACAATTCAGAAACCCCACACTCTGAGTTTTCTGGATCACCTCAGACAAACCAAAAGAAAAAGATTTTTCTAGCACAATCTCAAAGAAACTAAAAGAATAATTGATTTACAAAACTATAAAATACTTATCTAGATATTCTCTTTTTGATGCAGCCCGGAAGAACCAATTCGGAGTAGAAGATCAACATAAATGTTCAATGTTCAAACTCACTTATGAAATGGTTCTAAGTTCTAAATAGATTTTAGATTAAATCAACTTAGGCTAACTTGATTTGATTTTGATTCCAAGAAATAGGAAAACTTCTATCCCTCTTTCAAATAAAATTGGAATGTAAAATACAAAATCAAATGAAAAAAATAATTAAAGAGAATATAAAATGAGCACTAAATAGCTTAAGAATATCACTAACTTATCTCTCAAAGTGGTGTCTTGATTTTGCTTGAATTGGATATCAAACTCTGAAAATCGTGCTCTATTTATAAGTGCAGAATCGCTCCTTCGACTGGTTGAAGGACCAACAAACTTTTGAAAATTTCGGCGTGATAAGATCAGGGCGTTTCATGACTGGTCGAATGACCTGCTCGACCGGTCGAGTGGCTTCCATGACCGGTCGAGTCCTGTCCACGACTAGTCGTGTGGGACTCATTTTAGTTACTGGACTTTGAGTCACGCCTACAGGACTGGTCAAGCACTGTTCACTCGACCGGTCGAGTACTCTCCAGGACTGGTCAAGGTAATAAAAAAATTCCAAAAATAAGTAACAAACTTAGGACTGGTCGAGGATTTCTTGGACTAGTCAAGCTAGTACTAGGACTAGTCGAACATAGTCTAAGACTAGTCGAAAAACAGTCTATACACTTATAAAGTGACCCAATTAAATTATATATTCAAAATGACCTATCATATGGTCAATCTAGGGTCATTCATACCTTATAAGTGATATATGAACATTGAATCTTCTTGTTGCTTCAGTTGATAGTTGTTCTTTGAAGTTCACGAAGCTTGAGATCTTGACATATGATGAAGCTTGAACCTGAGACATTTTGAAGCTTGAGTTTGAGACTTTTTGAAGCTTGATTTAAAATACATTGAAGCTTGAGTATGAGGTACTTGATTTGTACTTCACCTTGAGCTTTGAGTATTGAAATAAAGACTATTGTCTTGCCTTAGCTAAAGCTTTGAAACCTTGAACTTTGAAGCTTGAAGGAGTGAACTATCACATGGTGTTGTACTTGAACTTGTATATCTCTTGATCTTGCATTTGAAGTTTTTGAGGTAAAGACCTTTGATCTTGTACATGAGATGCACAGTCTTGAATATGTAGATGAGCTACACAAGACAGATTCCAAGCGGTTTTGGCACTACAAAATTTGACAATCATAGGAGCTAGAAAACATAGCACTTACAATCTCCCCCTTTATCAAATTAGTGACAAAACACACTTCGATAAAAATAAGCATAATATGCATAATAAAGAATCATGCACAAGTTATCAATATAAACCAGTTACAACCTGGTTAAAGAATCAAGCACCCATTATAAACAGGTCAAAATAATTCACATCTATTCCCCCAACAATACTCCCCCTTACAAAAAAATAATGGCTACCTGTCCACAATCCACAATCCACATATCACAAGCATGATAAAATTCTCCCCCTTTATTTCATAATATGACAAAGGAAGTAACCAAGATATGATAAAGGAAGTAGATAAATAAGGAAGAATAAGAAGAGTAATGAGGAAGAGGAAAATATATGAACTAGATTACTAATTTAACCAAATTCATAAGCAAGCATGTTCAAGCATGTTCAACCCCATAAAATAAAAGAAATTCAAGTAGTTTAAAAGTTATTACAAACCACATGATAAAATACTAATCTGAACCTGATGAAGGAGCAGGTATGGTAGGATCAATCTAATGAAGTCCCTTGTTAATGCGCTTCAGATACTTGCACATATATTTAAATTACAAGTCATGGGACACATTCATGTTCTCAACCTTTTCCTCAAGTGAGCGCAAACGCGCATCAAAGTCAGATGGCTGATGATCAGGACCATCTACTGAATGAGATTTGATTTCGTCAAAAATATCATCCATATTGATGCCATCTGAAGGCAAATCACCCTCCTCTTCATTTGCGGCATCAGCTCCACCAACACCCATATTGACTTGGCCTGGGGCCAACTTCAAATTCATCTTGTTAATATTGGAGTTGTTGAATAGTAGGTGGTGAATGAGAGCTTCTCTAACAGGCATAGCCACTAAACTATGAGTGGCCAACACAGTCATAAGATAAGTGAAGGGAATGTCACTATGTCCTGGATGGAGATAGAACTGAATAATGTAATGACAAATCAAGGAATGAAGACATACAGAGGTACCAAAGATAATGGAATGAAGAATGCGAACCATGAAAGTAGTTAGTTCGGTTTTATTACCAGAACGATGATAAACATTTGAAATGAAAATCTTGCGAAGGACTCTGTATCTGGGTAACAAAAACTTTAAGGCAAGCACATTTCTAACAGTATTCCATTCTGCATCTATATTGCATAAATCTCTAGTAAGCATTCGCTTCTCAGTTTCAGATGGTTTTGCTGCTAGAGTGCTAATGGGAATACCTTCATTATTGACAAGTAAATCCATTAATTCAGAGATAAGATGATGGTCCACATCAATTGGACTTTCTCTGGTTAAGATAGTGAATGTCAGATTTTCAATAGAAAAATCAGTAATGCAAGCATACATAGCTTGCACAATGGAGCGGTATGCCGGCCCACCCCAATATAGTATGTTATCCCATCCTACAGACTGAAAGAGTGGAAGGATATCAAACGAAGCTAAATGATCAACATTAATGGGTCATTCTACTATAACATTGTGTAACCAAATATCCTGCACATAAGTGGGATCATCTTTGGGCGACCGAAGGTAGCGCATTGTAATAGGAGTTGACCTAGAAGTAGAGGGACCACGACATCCTTTCTTTCTGGTTCTACCTTCCATTTGTAATAAAGAAAGCAAGGAACAAAGAGAATGTAAAAGAGGTAGAGTGGGTTTCCAATAGATCAGATTTTTTAGAAGAAAACCTCAAAAACTACTATAAATCAAGAAATAAACCACACAAATGATGAAAAGGGAGTGCAAAGGACTTGAATCTATAAGAAAATTGAAAATAATGCACTAACCTTGAAGAAATAGAAGATGGGTTCGACCGGTCGACCTAGGAGCCATTGGAGAAGACAACCAAAATGAGGAAAAAGTGATTTTTTTCTCCCAAATAAAGCACCAAACCCGCGGTTCAAGGCTGGTCGAGTACATGCTCGATCGGTCATGCCACGACTAGTCGAGTATGTACTCGACTGGTCGTGCACAACCCAAAATGTGTAATTTTTCATAAAAATTAAATTTTAAAATTTTAAAAATAATAAAAATATACATTATGATACAAAAATGCATGAATAATTAATTCATATTGCACATACCAAGATCAAATTTCAATTTAGCAGTTTTGTAAATATGTCAGCAAGTTGAGTCTCGGTAGGAATATATTCTAAAGAAATTGTATTATCTTCCACTAATTCACGAATATAGTGATATCTAATGTTAATATGCTTAGTTCGTGAATGCTGGATTGGATTTTTAGCGATATTAATTATGCTGGAATTATCACAATATAAAACCATAGTATCTTGCGCAATTCCGTAATTGCTTAGCATTCTTTTCATCCATACAAGTTGAGCCATGCATTACCAGCAGCAATGTATTCAGCCTCAGCTGTTGAAAGAGATACGAAACTTTGTTTCTTACTTAGCCAAGAAACTAAATAGTTCCCTACATAGAAACAACCACCACTGGTTAATTTTTCTATCATCAATGTTATCAACCCAATCAGCTTCAGTGTAACTGGCTAATTGCACACTAGTATCATGTGGATACTAGAAACTAAGATCATCTAAATTAGCAACATATCGCAAAATGTGCTTAACAGCATCAGATGTAACTCTTTAGGGTCAGATTGATATCTAGCACAAATTCCTACGCTAAATACAATATCAGGTCAGCTCGTAATTAAATAAAGCAAACTACCTATCATACTGCGAT
Source organism: Magnolia sinica (assembly GCF_029962835.1). Lineage (NCBI taxonomy): Eukaryota > Viridiplantae > Streptophyta > Magnoliopsida > Magnoliales > Magnoliaceae > Magnolia > Magnolia sinica. The sequence goes on from NC_080573.1 coordinate 72,599,255, forward strand.
ACAATTTAGGGTCCACACTCTTACCTGCAGAGTCTTTTGAGAGTTTTAAAGTAGTACTCATAGGAGTATCAAAATTTTTCCCATTCTCAAATCTGAACTTTTTAACCAAGTTTAGAGCATATTTGGTTTGAGAGATAAAAAAACCATCAGGTTGCTATTTAAATTGCAACCCTAGAAAATAATTCAATTCTCCAACCATGCTCATTTCAAATTTAGACTTCATAAGATCTGCAAACTCAACAGTCATGTTAGCACAGGTAGATCCATAAATAATATCATCAACATCAATTTGCACTATTAAAATGTGATCATTATGTTTCTTTATAAACAATGTCTTATCAACACTTCCCATTATAAAGTTATGACTTAGTCGAAACTTAGTCAACTTTTCGTACCATGCCCTGGGAGCTTGTTTCAAACCTTAGAGTGCCCTTTTTTAGGTAGTAGACATAATCAGCATTCTTAAGGTCTTCAAAACCCGTTGGTTGTTAAACATACACTTTTTCATGCAAATCGCCATTCAAGAATGCACTCTTTACATCCATTTGGTATATTTTGAACTTTTTAAAGCATGCAATGGATATAAATAGTCTGATTGATTCAAGACGAGCTACTGGGGCAAAGGTCTCATCATAATCGATGCCTTCAATTTGAGTGTACCCTTGTACAACCAGACTAGCCTTGTTTCTAATAATATTACCAAGTTCATCAGGCTTATTTTTTAAAATCCACTTTGTTCTGATAATGTGTTTATCTTTCGGTCTTAAAACTAAGTACCAAACATCATTTCTGACAAATTGATTAAGCTCTTCTTGCATCGCAACATTCCAATTTTCGTCAAAAAGGACTTCTTTTACATTAGCTAGTTCTATCTGAGATGTAAAGCACACGTAGTTACACATATCTTTTGGTTGTTTATGAGTGAGCACACCAGTGAGAGGGTTTCCAAGAATTTAATTAGTAGGATGATCTTTAACAGTCCTCATTTCAGTGTTATGTTGACTTGATGAAGAGTCTAGTTTATCAAACTTCATCATTTTCTGAACTTGAGACAGGTGTATTCAAGTGATCGTCAATAACCATATTAATGGACTCTTGGATTACACCGGTCCTCTTATTAAGAACCCGATATGCTCGACTATTCAGAGCATACCCTAAAAATATCCCATCATCACTTTTGGTGTCAAACTTATCCAGATTTTCTTGGTCACGTAAAATGTAGCACTTGCTGCCAAAAACACGAAAGTATTTGATGGTAGACTTCTTATCAAACCACATTTCATAAGCCATTTTCTCATTTTATTTTCTAGTATAAATGTGGTTAATTATATAATAAGCAGTATTTAAGGCTTCAGCCTAAAGATTTTTAGGGAGCTTCATACTATTTAGCATTACATTTGTCATTTCTTGAAGCACTCTATTTTTTCTTTCTACTATACCATTTTGTTGTGGTGTTTTGGCCACAAAGAATTCATGTGATATTCTCTGATCATTACAAAACTTCTCAAAATAATTATTCTCAAATTCTGATCCATGATCACTATGGATCTTACAGACTTGAGATTCTTTTTCAGTTTGGATACATTTAAGTACCCTTTTTACTTCATCGAGAGTTTCTGATTTGTCTCTTAAGAAGACTACCCAACTGAACCTGGTAAAGTCATCAACAATTACCAGAATGTATTTCTTGCCACCTCAACTCTCCGTTCTGGTTAGTCCAATAAGATCCATGTGGAGAAGTTCGAGTGGTTTAGATGTGGCATTGGAGTTCACCTTTTTGTGAGTACTCTTGGTTTGTTTGCCAATATGGCATTCACCATATATTTTGTCTATTTTTATATTTTAGTTAGACCTCTTACCAACTCTCTTTTGCTTAATCTATACAAGTTGCGGTAGTGTACATGTCCAAGGTGCTTATGCCATAATTCAGTCTCATCGGTATGGACCATGTAGCACGATAAATTAGATGAGCTTGAATCACTCACAATGTAGCAGTTTTCAGAAGTTCTGTGACTAGTTAATATTACAGAACCATTTTTATTTAAAATTTTTCACCCTTGGTTAGTAAATTTTATACTATGATTATTATCGCATATTTGAGAGATGCTTAAGAAGTTGTGTTTTAACCCTTCTACATTAAAACATTCTCAAATAGAAGGAGGTTAAAGAGTTGATCCATACCTTAGCCAATAATCTTGCAGTTGCTACCATAACCGAAAGTGACTAAACCATCAGTCATGTCTTTAAGATTGGTGAACAGACCCTTGTCACCTGTCATATGTCTGGAGCAACCACTGTCTAGGTAACACTTTGAATGGCTCGAAGCTTTGAAAGCAATGTGGGCAACCAAGCAAGTAACCTTAGGAACCCATTTCATAACAGTCTTGGGTTTAGGAGTATAGTTGGTCTTAATATGTATGTAGTTGTTATAAGACCGACCCACTGAGTTAGATTTTAAGAGTTCCTTAAGTAAGTCAATAATTTTCTCAGCTAAAGGATTATGATTCTGATTTTTATAGTTGATATGATTGTTTTTAGGTTTTAAGGCTTGAAAAGTCTTAACATTTTTAGAATAGTTTTGATTCAGATTTTTCCCTTTTGAGTTTGAAGACTCCCCTCCCCTTTCACAAATTAAGGAGGAGTATTCTTATGTTTGGGAGGAATACTTTTACTATAGCCCAATCCAGATCGGTCACCACATTTTCTCCGGATAAGAGTTTTTCTAACTTAGGATCACCTTAGGCATACCTCCAAGTGTCTTTTAAACTCAAAAGTGAAGAGACTTCTAGTTTTAGCTTTTCATTTTTAGATTTTAGGTTTTTGTAATGACCCTGAAAATTTTGTGCTTATCTTTCCCTAGTAGTTGTTTTTGGAGTAATTAGTGTTAATCTCGATTGCTTATGAAATTCACATTAATCACTTTAAATTGGATCTGCATGACTCAAAACTTGTAAATTAGTTAGCGCTATGTTACTTTGAAATCTGGGATCCATCGCTATATCTAATTGTTCTGGGGAATTTTTAGAAGTTTTTGATCGGACCTGGACCGGGCGTCGAAAGTCCGATAGCGATGATCTTAAGCTGTTGCAGTCACCATGTTGGGCTTGACCATCACCTCGAAAATCAAGTCCATGTGATGTTCTGGGTCGATTTGATTGAGTTCGGAGTGAAGAGTGTGAGAACGGTTGGAAATTTATTAAGCTTTTATGAAATCTGAGTCGTGTCGCTTGCGCGATGATTTTAAGCAATCTGACCGTCGGATTCTGACCCAATTTCACCCTTTGATCAGGGAAGGTGGCCTAGGCATGTCCTTGTGCTTGTGGACCTGATCGAGTTTTAGTGACTGTTGAATTGAGTGTGGTCCGCCACGGCTGATCTAAAGAGCCGGTCGGTACGAAAACTCAGCTTGACCTAGATCCATAGTCAGTGAGCTTAAGTCCGACCTTTCGTGGTTATAGGCCTACCAGAAGTGCTTCGTTGGATCGTGAGAGGCCGGTTTTGGTTATACCCTAAGTATACCTTGGCCCTGGGGTTATTTTCATCAATTTTAGGCCTATTTATAGTCCTTAAACCCTAGCTCTCTTTTCCATACGAATTTCCTAACCCTACCTAAGAAAGAGAGTGGAAAAGAGAGAGAAAGTGAGAGAGAAGTTGGTGAATCATCTTAGATTCTTTCCCGTTCTTCTACATCCTTGAACCTTCACTTTGAATCGTTATTCTGACGATTCTGAGTTCATCTTTGGATAAGTTAGCCTAACCCTAATCTGTGTTAGAGCTTAGAATAGTCTTGGTGTTGTGGTATCTCATTTCTATCCTTGCTTTAGGGTATTCTATCGCCATTGACGAAGACAACTCGTCTAAAATCAGTTCGGTGTTCTTTTCTAGCTTAAGGTGCGGACTTTAAGTGTATAGGTTATGGTTTTCAAGGCTTTCAATGCCAGTTAATGATTTATTCTTGTTATGGATGAGATTCCACATGCCAAATGTTGTATTTATATTGCGTTCCTGATATGCATGTGTTATATTGAGATTTGTGTATTCTACGTGTATGTATAAAGTACCGTATGCGTATAAAATATGCACTTGTGTTTGCCATGATTATTTGTCATGTATGTATGCTAGATGTATGTGTGACAACTCCTTGGTAAAAGGAATTGTCCAAATGTGTGTATTTCAACATTCGTCATATATGTTGTACTATGTATTCTAAGTGTTTGTAGAAATGTCTGAATGATCTAAAGTGTGATATTTCAACCTAGTATGGGCGCTAAGAAGCGATTCTCAACTCTTCCACTAGTGTGTATGATTTCGTTCTTGTAAGTTACATTCCTTGTTATTTAATTTCAAGTCATACTTATGCTTACATTTATGTTTAGTTGATATTCTTCAAATGCTTGCGTACCATATGATTTGAGTTGTTGCTCCATTACTGTTCTACCTTCAATACGAATATCTGTTGTAGTGTAATGAGTGTGGGACTTTGCATTAGTCCAGGAAATCGGTAATCGACCTTAAGATCGTGACTGAGGTTGCTTTCGCCACGTAGGACGTATTAGACGAACCCGAGTCGTATTAGAGTTGTCGGCAGTGGTTTGGCCATGCGGAGTGCTTGCGCACTCTATGTCGTTCAACCCAATGTGCGCTCGTGCTAGTTGAGTTTGTCAAGTAACTCGATTATCTGATGTATGTTCATCATGTATGGACACAACTGCGTGAATCTAGGGTACCAGACTTACCAGTGAAATCTTATTAACCATGGTACCTTGATCCGCTAAAACTTATGAGCCGAACATGGTGGTATGGGACACCGTGGTCGAGCTGTCGGCCTACGCTGGGGTGACGAGCCTCCCCGTAGTGACCAGTGAGCAACTAAACTCATGAGCCGATTATGGTGGTATGGGACACTATATTCGTGCTGTCGGCCTACATTGATTGGTGACGAGCCCTTTGTAGTGACCTCGAGCATGCCTGGATACTACTTTGAGGTGACGAGCCTTGGTGTAGTAACGAAGGTATGATAGGCGTGCATTGATTGGTGACAAGCCCTTTGCTACGACCTGAAACTATATGATCGTATGAGATGCCTAGGATTGACAACCCTAGAATGGATCGCTGTTTAGATGGTGATATGAGGAAGGTATCTTAGCTTCCCAATCCTGCTGTATGAAAAGGACTAATAACAACTTGGTAATCATATTCATGCACCGCATTTGCATGTGCTTTGTAGATGTGGTGTACTTTGAGGTGGTGTCATGCGTAACGTAAGATGAAGACGCTGAGGGTGTACGTGTGAGGGCACGCATCATTCTGCATACATCCTTGCATTAACAAGAGTACTTAGGACTTGTTTACTTATTCTGCTTTATCATTACTGCTTGATTGAACTGATAACATGTTAACCTGTGCTTTATTGTTCCACTGAGTTGATCACTCACTCCCACATTCTGGGGCGGTGTTAAACACCCACCAGACTCTGTCTTAGTTGCTGATGTTGCAGATGTTGATGCGACTTCTGAGGCAAAGCGGGAGATGGATGATGATGAGGCTGCTTTCTCATTTATGCAGTTTTCAGACAGGTTCTAGTGAGCCTCGTTCTAATGCGCGGGATGCTGGGATTTATTTTGGGAATTAAATGATGTAATTTTGATACTTGTAATTTTGATAGTAACACTTACATTACGACCTGGTATGTATATGTACTTCAGGGATTTGCACTTGTACACATATATTTCTATAAGTCTTCCGCTTGCTTTCTTCACTTATCCCTGAATTATATCTGTGCTTTGGCTTAATCTATTCCATGTTTTATGCACTAATACAAACAACATACATCCATCATCAAATATGTTGCATAAGTGATGTTTTGGAACTCGGGAGCTGAGTTATGCTCGACCCCCGAATTTCAGGGCGTTACAAGTTGGTATCAGAGCATGATTTGGATTAAATCGGACCTGGGTTATGGTCACACACCGCACGTTGTCACCACTTTAGTGTATTTGGGTGCGAGTCTATTATAGATTGTGTGTTTGTGTTTCGTAGCTTCTATCGGCGAAAGTTTCCTGAAAACGTTCGCCGAGATCGAGTCTGTACTCTCTCCTGATCACACACAGCGACCTGAAACCTTTCCTGGACCATCTATTAATGAGTTTAGATGGTCTATCTTCCCTTTTCAACCCTTTAATCTTCAAGAAATCTTTATTTGAATCAGATTTCTGCCCGAATGGCCCGATAGGCGTCAAATCATGTAAGGGGCCGATCGGGGCATTTTCAGTGGGGCCCAGGGGGGGAACCACATCATTTTGAGCATGGGGGACCAGGAGGACCTCACCCAAATGACGAGGCATCGCCAGCCAGTCCAGAGACCGGCGATGCCATCACCAGTTCGGCGAGGGCTTGCCGATCAGTGAGCCGGCGCAAGCCGACGCATTTTAGGCCTTGTGTGGCCCACCCTCCACGGTTTGCTATTTTAAACATCTTCTATACCCTACTTCCTTCATAACTCTCCCTCCCAAGCTCTCTTTTCTTTCAAGTTTCTCTCCAATCTTCTCCAAATCTTCTTCTTCTTCCATTTTCGTGCAAACCCCATCACCCCATCTCAAAACCGTCACCCCCATTGCTGTTTACCCTTCCTTTCCTTCTCATTTGAGCTCTCACATTCCCTTTTGGGCTCTCAAGTGTGTGGTAGCTTCAACATCTTCCTATTTCTCTCTTTCTCTCATTTCTCATGGCCCTCTTTGAGTTTATCACGGCCATATTTTCCATTTCCTCCCTTCTTTATTTGATGGGGAAGAAGAGAGTGCCCGTGGATGAAGCCGGGCCTAGCCGCCCAACCCGTGCACGGAGGCCGAGAGGTGCCGCTACTAGCACGTCCGCCACTCGTGAATTCCAAACCAAGCGGGACCTCGATCCTCGAGCTCCTATTTGTAGGACCTTATTGGCGGAGTTGTCACATGGAGTCTATGAAGGTCGTAGAGTCCTTTTTGAGGCTCATGTTGATCCGCGGCTGTATGGTGAGTTTCTGTTGTTAGAGCGCCTGGAAGGGGCTGGTTGGTGTCCCTTATTTGAAGGCGAGTATCGCGCGAATGCAAGTACTGTTCGAGCTTTTTATGCCAATATTCACGACCCTTCGCTGGAGCTTCTGCAGTTCAAGATTCCTTGTGGTAGCGGTCGGGAGGCTATAGTCAACGTCGCTTTGATATCCTGACTCCTGAATGTGCCACTTGGTGAAGTACATGCCAGTGAGAAGAATGTGAACAGTATGCGCGAGAGGGATCGTAGCACCCGATCCTTGTGTAGTCGTCTGGTCGAATGGCAGCCGAATAGGAGTCTTCTGGCTACCTACATGACGGATGACTTCTGTTTGCTTCATCACATGTGTACGTTCAATGTATACCCAAGGTGGAGCAACCGCAGCGAGTGTACGCGCCTGATGGTAGATTTCCTGTATCAGGTGGGGCAAGAAGCGAAGTTGTGTGTGCCGACGTACATCTTGCGTTAGATTATTCTCATCGCTCGTTCGACTAGGAGGACCGAGTCGCTTCCATTTGGCCGCCTCATTTGCAAGCTTGCGCATGAGTTTGGCTATAGGCTTGGAGTAAAGAAGCCGGTTCCTGTTCGTCATATTGGCTTGACGACCCTTAAGCTGATGGAGGTTGGTTCTGGTCGACATGCCTCAGAGACTGAGGATGAGTCAGAGAGCGATGATGAAGAGAGTTATGCTGAAGGTGGTGATGAGATTGAGGAAGAAACAGAGCAAGACGAGGAAGAGGTTGAGGCACAGGATACGAGTGATAGCTCTTCTCCTGTGGCGCCAGAGCAGAGCGCAGAGCAGACTGCCAGAGATGCCCTTATTGCTCGGCTTGAAGAAGGGCAGGCTATTCTACGTCAGGATATTGTAGATCTTCGAGCCCTTGTGAAGCATAAGTTTAAGAAAGTGACTCAAACTCTGAAGTCTATCCTGTGTTGCTTGCAGGATAAGGGTGCCTCGCCTCCATCTCCTGATTCTGACGAGTAGTTGTCGGTGTAGTCGTCCTTTGCTTTGTTTGTTGTTTCTTTCTGTGTGTAGTCGTTGTTGGCTTTGTAGTTGGAGTTGTTGGTAGTTGTTTGTTGTTTCTTGAAGTGTTAGATGTTGTAATTCACATGCTTTCCTAGTCGTGATTCATGTAATGCTGCACTACTTGTATTGCGACGATTTTGTTTAATGAAATGCATGTTGTTTTTCCTTGGAGTTGTGCTGTGAATGCTGTATGGATGGATTATGTGACATAGAATCTGACAGGTTGCATCCTCTGTTGAATATAGGGTATGCCTCCTAAGGGTTCGAAGTCTTCGGCCCGTCTCTCTTTGGTTGAGTCGCTTGCTGGGGTTCCTCCCTTGAGCGATAGCCAGAAGAATCCACAGGCGGGTCCATCTCATGCCGGTGTTGGGCCGGCACCTATGGCTCCTCCAGTTACGCCCTCGGTTCCTGAGCCGAGCTATGCACCTTCGTCTGCTCCACCGTCTGATAGGTTCGAGCAGTTGATGCTGTTAATGCAGCAGCAGCAGATTCAGCAGCACCAGCACCAGTACCAACAGCAGCAGCAGGAGTTCCTCTCTTCCATGGCTAGTATCTTTGCTCAGTCAGTAGGGGTAACTCCACCTGCTTCACCTATGCCTCCATCTGGGAGCGCTAGTGCCAGCGGCACTTTTGAGCGATTCCAGCGCTTGCGACCTCCTACGTTTGCGCGTTCTCATAAACCAGAGGAGGCCGAGTATTGGATCGACCGCATCTCTAAGATGCTGAGACCGCTGCATTGTTCAGAGGTTGAGCAGGTTGAGCTTGCCTCCTTCATGTTTGAGAAGGAGGCTAATCTGTGGTGGGACAGTGTTCTTCGCACTGTCGAGGAAGGTTTTGTGTGGTCGTGGTAGGCATTTGAGGCACGCTTCCACGAGAAGTATTTCCCGATTACGTACTGACGTGAGAAGGAGAGTGAGTTCCTTCGCCTCCGCCAAGGAGGGTTGTCGGTGACGGAGTATGAGAACCGGTTCACTGAGCTGGGTCGGTATGTTCCTTTGATCCTGGGCGATCAGCTGATGAGGATGCGGCGTTTCTCTGAGGGATTGAGACCTGAGATCCGATCGAAGATTTGTTGTGCTACCATTTCTTCTTATGCGGAGTTGGTGAGCATGTCCTTGCAAGCAGAGCAGGACGGGGATAGGTCGTCCCGCATGCGAGCACCGATGGTTTCTAGGCCGCGACCGGACTTTCAGGGTGCCTCTTTTCTCGGCAAGAGGCCGCGAGCAGATTCTCCTCCTAGGCGTTCAGCGCCGCCCGCTCAGCAGATGAGAGCTAATGTTGGCTGTTCATATTGTGGGAAGACGGGGCATTTGGACCGTTTTTGCTTCTCTCGTATGCGGGCCAGTGGTTTTACTCCACTGCAGAGGATTAGCCGTCCGATGCCTCAGGTTATCTCTCCTTCACCTCTTCGTTCAGCGCCAGCTCATCCATCCTTCAGACTTGCAGTTCCTAGCTTTAGGCCACCTCAGCGGCCTATGGTTCCTCCGCCGAATCATCAGCAGCAGGCTTGATTCATGCGCTCTCAGCTGAAATGCCTATGTCTGACTTGGTGCCGAGGTCTTTAGAGGTGACAGCGCACATTGAAGGTATTTTCGTTTCTATGTTGGTGGATATAGGGTCCACTACTTCTCTTATATCTTATACGGCAGTTGGGCGTTTGGGTTTGAGATCTGTTCCTATGCAAGGAGTGACGCTTACTACCTCTACGGGGATTTCCTCTGCTTTAGGCAAGCGTTGTATGGATTGTTTGGTCAATCTGGGAAGTGGATCGATCCGTGTTGATTTCTTAGTCGCACCGCTTTATCATTACGATGTTATTATGGGTATGGATTGGCTCACGAGGATGCGAGCTGAGATCGATTGTGAAGCGAGGTCGGTGACCATCCATGGACCTGAGGGCGAGACTGTTACTTTCCCAGTTCAGGTCAGCTACCCTTTTCGTATTGATTATTATTCTTCTCTGTTGGAGAGTATGGCTGAATCGGCGTTGGTTAGCACGCCGGTAGTTTGGGAGTTTGAAGATGTGTTTGAGTCGATTCCTGGATTACCTCCTCAGCGTGAGATTAATTTTGCTATCGACCTCATGCTTGGTGCGGCGCCCATTTCATTACCCACTTATCGTATGCCTCCGAGTGAAATGGAGGAGTTGAGGAAGTAGATAGATGGTTTGCTGAATTTGGGTTTTATTCGGCCTAGTGTGTCTCCTTGGGGAGCACCTATTTTGTTTGTGAAGAAGAAGGATGGTTCCTTGCGATTGTGTATTGATTATCGCAGGCTGAATCTGGTAACTGTGAAGAATAAGTACCCTTTGCCCAGGATTGATGATCTGTTTGATCAGTTGAAGGGGATACGGTACTTTTCGAAGGTTGATCTGCAGTCAGGGTATCATCAGTTGCGCGTCAAGGATGGGGACGTACAGAAGACCGCTTTCAGGACTAGCTTCAGTCATTATGAGTTCCTTGTGATGTCGTTCGGTCTTACGAACGCACCGGCCGTGTTCATGGATCTGATGAATAGGGTGTTTTGGCCATTCTTGTTCCGATTCGTCATTGTCTTTATCGATTACATCTTGATTTATTCGACGAGCCGGGAAGAACACGAGGAGCACTTAAGAGCAGTTTTGGATACTCTCAGGAAGAATCATCTCTTTGCGCAGTTCAAGAAGTGTGATTTCTGGAAAGAGGAAGTCAAGTTCTTGGGACATGTGGTGTCCAAGGAAGGGATAGCTGTCGATCTTGCTAAGGTAGCTGCAGTGCAGGACTGGAAGCAGCCTGGTTCAGTTACGAGGTAAGGAGTTTTCTGGATCTTGCAGGCTATTATCGACGCTTCATTCAAGACTTTTCGTAGATTGCCAGACCGTCGTCGCAGCTGACACGGAAGGATTTGAAGTTTTCTTGGAGTGAGCAGGCGGAGTTAGCTTTTCAGGAGCTGAATGACAAGTTGACGTCCGCCCCTGTGCTAGTATTGCCTAAGCAAGGGGTTAAGTATATTATTTATACTGACGCCTCTCGCGTTGGCCTGGGTTGTGTCCTTATATAGAAGGACAAGGTGATTACTTATGCTTCGCGTCAGTTGAGGAAACACAAAGAGAATTACCCTATGCATGACCTGGAGTTAGCATCTGTCATTTTCGCATTAAAGCTTTGGAGACATTACCTCTATGGTGAGGAGTTCGAGCTCTTTTGTGCCCACAAGAGCCTTAAGTATATCTTCACGCAGCGTGATTTGAATATGAGGCAGCGCCGATGGATGGAAACACTGAAGGACTTTAAGTTCGATGTTTCTTACCATCCGGGCAAGGAGAACCTTGTGGCAGATGCGTTGAGTCGCAAGAAGGCTATTGAGTTTGCAGCTCCGCTGATGATGGCAGAGTGGGATATGTTGGAGTTCGTGCGAGATTTTAAGTAGAAGCTTACAGTGGTTGAGCCGTATGAGGTTATCGCACACATTCGTGTACAGCCCCTTATCGACGAGAGGATCGTTGCAGCTCAGGCAGATGATGAGCTTTTGGTGAAGATGAGGAAGCGGGTTGGTACAGATGAGAACTCCGACTGGAGTATTAGTTCTGATGGGGGCCTACGATTTCATGGCCGGTTATGTGTTCCTGACATCCCTGACTTGAGACGGGAGGTTCTGAGTTAGCCCATAGTTCTAAGCTTGCGATGCATCCAAGTAGCACGAAGATGTATCAGGATATGAGGAGATCTTATTGGTGGGACAATATGAAGGTCCAGATTGCTGAGTTTGTTTCTCGTTGTCTCACGTGCCAGCAGGTCAAGGCAGAGCATCGCCGACCTCCTGGATTGCTGCAGCCCATGCCCATAGCAGAATGGAAGTGGGACTTCATCTCTATGGATTTTATTTCTGGGTTGTCGAGAACGAGGAAGGGATATGGCTCTATTTGGGTGATCGTCAACCAATTAACGAAGTCGGCGCATTTCTTACCGATCAGAGTCACTAACTCTACAGACGAGTTGGCTAGGTTATATATCAAGGAGATAGTACGTCTGCATGGAGTTCCCCTGGAGATTGTGTCTGATAGAGACACGCGTTTCACATCTATCTTCTGGACTCGTATTCAGGAAGCGATGGGTGTGAAACTGAAGTTCAGCACCACGTTTCATCTGCAAACAGATGGGCAGACGGAGCGCGTGAATCAGGTCCTGGAAGATATGTTGCGAGCTTGTGTTTTGGATTTCAAGGACAGTTGGGATGATTGTCTTCAGTATGCAGAGTTCGTGTATAATAATAGTTTCCAGGCAAGTTTGGCATGGCTCCCTATGAGGTGTTGTATGGTCGCCCATGCAGAGCACCACATTGCTGGGCAGAAATTGGCGAGCGTAGTTTGTTTGGCCCAGAGTTGGTGCAGGTGACTTCAGAGAAAGTTGACATCATTCGACGTCGACTTCTGACAGCGCAGAGTAGGCAGAAGAGTTATGCTGATACGAGGCATCGACCGCTAGAGTTTGAGGTTGGAGACCATGTTTTTCTGAAGGTCTCTCCTATGAAGGGAGTTCTGCGGTTCGGAAAGAAGGGGAAGCTGACGCCGAGATTTATTGGTCCATTTCAAGTTCTGGATCAAGTCGGAGCGGTAGCATACCGCCTTGCTTTGCCCACACCTCTTGCGGGCGTGCATAACGTATTTCATGTTTCTATGCTGAAGAAGTACGTTCCTAATCCTTCACATATTATCAGTTGGGAGCAAGTGCAGTTGAGTGAGGATGCAACTTATGTACTGTGACGGACGTGTATTCTCGACAGGAAGGAGCAGGTATTGCGTAGCAAGGTTATCCTTCTTGTGAAGGTGCTATAGACGCATCATAGTGAGGAAGAGGCTACTTGGGAATCTGAAGCTGAGGTCAGAAATAGCTACCCTCAGATCCTTGAGGAATATGAGAAGGTATGAATTTCGAGGACGAAATTTTCTTTAAGGGGGGTAGATTGTAATGACCCTGAAAATTTTGTGCTTATCTTTCCCTAGTAGTTGTTTTTGGAGTAATTAGTATTAATCTCGATTGCTTGTGAAATTCGCATCAATCACTTTAAATTGGATCTGCATGACTCAAAACTTGTAGATTAGTTAGCGCTATGTTACTCTGAAATCTGGGATCCATCGCTATATCCAGTTGTTCTGGGAAATTTTTGGAAGTTTTAGATCTTTGGAAGTTTTGGATCGGACCTGGACAGCGCGTCGAAAGTCCGATAGCGATGATCTTAGGTTGTTGCAGTCACCATGTTGGGCTTGACCATCACCTCGAAAATTAAGTCCATGTGATGTTCTGGGTCGATTTGATTGAGTTCGGAGTGAAGAGTGTGAGAACGGTTGGAAATTTATTAAGCTTTTATGAAATCTGAGTCATGTCGCTTGCGCGATGATTTTAAGCAATCTGACCGTCGGATTCTGATCCAATTTCACGCTCTGATCAGGGAAGGTGGCCCAGGCATGTCCTTTTGCTTGTGGACCTGATCAAGTTTCAGTGACCGTTGAATTGAGTGTGGTCCGCCACGGCTGATCTAAAGAGCCGGTCGGTACGAAAACTCAGCTTGACCTAGATCCATAGTCAGTGAGCTTAAGTCCGACCTTTCGTGGTTATAGGCCCACCAGAAGTGCTTCGTTGGATCGTGAGAGGCCGGTTTTGGTTATACCCTAAGTATACCTTGGCCCTGGGGTTATTTTCATCAATTTTAGGCCTATTTATAGTCCTTAAACCCTAGCTCTCTTTCCCATACGAATTTCCTAACCCTACCTAAGAAAGAGAGTGGAAAAGAGAGAGAGTGAGAGAGAAGTTGGTGAATCATCTTAGATTCTTTCCCGTTCTTCTACATCCTTGAACCTTCACTTTGAATCGTTATTCTGACGATTCTGAGTTCATCTTTGGGTAAGTTAGCCTAACCCTAATCTGTGTTAGAGCTTAGAATAGTCTTGGTATTGTTGTATCTCATTTCTATCCTTGCTTTAGGGTATTCTATCGCCATTGACGAAGACAACTCGTCTAAAATCAGTTCGGTGTTCTTTTCTAGCTTAAGATGCGGACTTTAAGTGTATAGGTTATGGTTTTCAAGGCTTTCAATGCCAGTTAATGATTTATTCTTGTTATGGATGAGATTCCACATGCCAAATGTTGTGTTTATGTTGTGTTCCTGATATGCTTGTGTTATATTGAGATTTGTGTATTCTACGTGTATGTATAAAGTACCGTATGCGTATAAAATATGCACTTGTGTTTGCCATGATTATTTGTCATGTATGTATGCTAGATGTATGTGTGACAACTCCTTGGTAAAAGGAATTGTCCAAATGTGTGTATTTCAACATACGTCATATATGTTGTACTATGTATTCTAAGTGTTTGTAGAAATGTCTGAATGATCTAAAGTGTGATATTTCAACCTAGTATGGGCATTGAGAAGTGATTCTCAACTCTCCCACTAGTGTGTATGATTTCGTTCTTGCAAGTTACATTCCTTGTTATTTAATTTCAAGTCTTACTTATGCTTACATTTATGTTTAGTTGATATTCTTCAAATGCTTGCGTACCATATGATTTGAGTTGTTGCTCCATTACTGTTCTACCTTCAATAGAATATCTATTGTAGTGTAATGTGTGTGGGACTTTGCATTAGTCCAGGAAATCGGTAATCGGCCTTAAGATTGTGGCTGAGGTTGCTTTCGCCACGTAGGACGTATTAGACGAACCCGAGTCGTATTAGAGTTGTCGGCAGTGGTTTGGCCACGCAGAGTGCTTGCGCACTCTATGTCGTTCAACCCAACGTGTGCTCGTGCTAGTCGAGTTCGTCAAGTAACCCGATTGTCCGATGTATGTTCACCATATATGGACGCAACTGCTTGAATCTAAGGTACCAGACTTACCAGTGAAATCCTATTAACCATGGTACCTTGATCTGCTAAGACTCATGAGCCGGACATGGTGGTATGGGACACCGTGGTCGAGCTGTCGGCCTACGCTGGGGTGACGAGCCTCCCCGTAATGACCAGTGAGCAACTAAACTCGTGAGCCGATTATGGTGGTATAGGACACTATATTCGTGTTGTCGGCCTACATTGATTGGTGATGAGCCCTTTGTAGTGACCTCGAACATGCCTGGATACTGCTTTGAGGTGACGAGCCTTGGTGTAGTAACGAAGGTATGATAGGCGTGCATTGATTGGTGACGAGCCCTTTGCTATGACCTGAAACTATACGATTGTATGAGATGCCTAGGATTGATGACCCTAGAATGGATCGCTGTTTGGATGGTGATATGAGGAAGGTATCTTAGCTTCCCAATCCTGCTGTATGAAAAGGACTAATAACAACTTGGTAATCATATTCATGTACCGCATTTGCATGTGCTTTGTAGATGTGGCGCACTTTGAGGTGGTGTCATGCGTAACGTAAGATGAAGACGCTGAGGGTGTACGTGTGAGGGCACGCATCATTCTGCATACATCCTTGCATTAACAAGAGTACTTAGGACTTGTTTACTTATTCTGCTTTATCATTACTGCTTGATTGAACTGATAACATATTAACCTGTGCTTTATTGTTCCACTGAGTTGATCACTCACTCCCACGTTCTGGGGCGGTGTTAAACACCCACCAGACTTTATCTTAGTTGCTGATGTTGCAGATGTTGATGCGACTTCTGAGGCAGAACGGGAGATGGATGATGATGAGGCTGCTTTCTCTTTTATGCAGTTTTCAGACAGGTTCTACTGAGTCTCGTTCTGATGCGCAGGATGCTGGGATTTATTTTGGGAATTAAATGATGTAATTTTGATACTTGTAATTTTGATAGTAACACTTACATTACGACCTGGTATGTATATGTACTTCAGGGATTTGCACTTGTACACATATATTTCTATAAGTCTTCCGCTTGCTTTCTTCACTTATCCCTGAATTATATATGTGCTTTGGCTTAATCTATTTCATGTTTTATGCACTAATACAAACAACATACATCCATCATCAAATATGTTGCATAAGTGATGTTTTGGAACTCGGGAGCTGAGTTATGCTCGACCCCCGAATTTCAGGGCGTTACAGTTTTCAACAAGGGAGATTTTGAAATCTAAGTTGCACTTAGTTTTTTTAAAACAATCTAAAATGTGAGATTTTTCTAAAACAAGATTATCAAAATTTTCTTTAACTTTTGAAAACTTTTCTTTCTGAAGTTTTAGTTTTAAAACAATTTTGTAACTTTCCTTGTATAGGGCATTATAAGCATCTTGAAGATCTTCTTCAATTTTATGATCACTATTTAGATTTTTTTCACTAGTTGAATCATCATTATCTGGAAAAGTGAACTTGGCTAGAGTTATAAGGGCTTTAACTTCATTACCCGACTCGGTTTCAGAATCTTCTGACTCGGAAGAGGCTTCAAAGTAGGAAGATTCATCCCAAGTAGCCAACATACCTTTCTTTTTTAGGTTTGTCCTTTTTAGGACACTTATTCGCTAGATGCTCATATTCATAGCAGTTGTAACATTTACTGTCTTTTAAAGATTTCCCTATTTTAGATCTAAATCTTTTCTTTTCATTAGGATTTTGCAAATCAACCCTCTTTTTTACTTTTGAAAATCTTATAAAACTTTTTAGCTAAAAGGGTCATATCATCTTCAGAATTTTCTAAATCAGAATTACTATTTTCTTGAGAAATACTTTTAGAAGATTTAAGGGCGATGGATTTACCTTTAGGAGCTTTAAAGTTTAACTCATAAGTCTGTAATGAGCCAATTAATTCTTCTACCCTCATATTATCCATATCATGAAGTTCCTAGATCGCAGTCACCTTTGAATTAAACCATTCTGGCAGTGAGCATAGTATCTTTGCACAGACTTTACTTTCTAGGATTCTATCACTGAGACCCTACATAAAGTTGACAATGTCATTTAATCTTATATAGAAGTCCATGAAAGTTTCACTTTCTTGCATACGTATTTCTTCAAATTTGGTTGTAAGGATTTGGACTTTAAATTTCTTAACAATTGTTGTTCCCTCATGTGTTATTTCCAAAACATCCCAGGCTTGCCTTGCAGTATCACAAGATATAATTCTTTTGAAGTCATCTGGTGATAGTGCGCAAGTAATTGCATTTGGAGCCTTTGCATTGGCACTACTCTCACTTTTCTGAAGAGTGGTCCAAGAAAAATAAGGTGTAACTTTCATAGTTTTGGATCCATTGGTACCAGTTACTTCAATAGTAGGAGGGGTCCAATTAGTCACTGTGGCTTGCCACATGCTCTCATCCATGGATTTTAAGAAAATTTTCATCCTGGCTTTCCAATAGGCATAATTAGAGCTATCAAATTTTGGAGGCCTAGTGACTGAAAGGCTATAAAAAATTGACATCTTAAAAAGCTCAGATCGATTAGCTCAGGAAATTAATCCAAAAGAAATAATAATTAAAGTGAGCTATTAGGCTCTGATACCACTTGAAAAGGCTGAGCTAAAAGTCCTAAAGGGGGGGAGGGGGTGAATAGGACTATGCCAAATTAAAAATTAAATGTGGAATTTAAAAAAATATAAATAAAGATAACAATTAAACAATCCCATAATACAGAAATGAATAACAACCTCAATTGTACAAGTATTGAGAGGTTGATACAGATGTTGTTCTAAAGACAACCTTACACAAAAAATCAATGGTTTATGGTAGGACAACCTGATTCCTAGAACGGTCTGTGTATCAAAATCTCAAACCAATATAGAGGAATAAAGAAAAGAATAGCAAAGAAAGTAACTAAGCTATTACAACATTCCCACACTTGCATAAAAAGAAATTACAACATTCTCCACAAATGCATAAAGGGAAAATACAACATCCACAAAATGATATAATCAATTAATCACCACAAGATCAGAAATTATAGTGGACTTGTGTGTACACCAACCGTTTAGAAAAATAGCTACACAACTACTCCACTCCTAATATCCTCACACAATGGATATTAGCGTTCACTATGAAATAGGTTTTTTAAGGTTCACCTAAAACCCTCACAATTATTTCTTTCAAGTGGGCTTACACTATTTAAAAACCCCACACTCTGAGCTTTCTATATCACCTCAAACAAACCAAAAGAAAGAGATTTTTCTGACATAATCTCAAAGAAACTAAAAGAATAATTGATCTACAAAACTATAAAATGCTTATCTGGATATTCTCCTTTTGATGTAGCCCAGAAGAACCAGTTCGGAGTAGAAGATCAACGTAGATGTTCAATGTTTAAACTCACTTATGAAATGGTTCTAAGTTCTAAATAGATTTTAGAATAAATCACCTTGGGCTAGCTTGATTTGATTTTGATTCCAAGAAATGGAAAAAATTCTATCCCTCTTTTGAATAAAATTAGAATGTAGAATACAAAATCAAATGTAAAAAGCTAATTAAAGAGAATACAAAATGAGCACTAAATAGCTTAAGAATATCACTAACTTATCTCTCAGAGTGGTATCTTGATTTTGCTTGAATTGGATATCAAAGTCTGAAAATCGTGTTCTATTTATAAGTGTAGAAATCACTCCTTCGACTGGTCCAGAGGTTGGCTTGACTAGTCGAAGGACCAACAAAGTTTTAAAAATTTGAGCGCAATAAGATCAGGCCATTCCATGATTGGTCGAAGGACTTGATCGACCGGTCGAGTGGCCTCCATGACTGGTCAAGTCCTGTCCATGACTGGTCGAGTGGGACTCATTTTAGTTACTAGACTTTGAGTTAAGTTTGCAGGACTGGTCGAGTACTTTTCACTTGACCGATTGAGCAGTCTCCAGGACTGGTTGAGGCAATTAAAAAATTTTGAAAATAAGTAACAAAATTAGGACTGGTCGAGGATTTCTTGGACTGGTCAAGCCAGTACTAGGACTAGTCGAACATAGTCTAAGACTAGTTGAAAATTAGTCTATGCACTTATAAAGTGACCCAATTAAATTATGTATTCAAAATGACCTATCCTATGGTCAATCTTGTGTCATTCACATGATGCCATTTCCAGTCGATTTTAAACATCCAGTCTTTTAGAAATTTAATGGGAATGGTTTACCAGAAGAACATATGATGCATTTCATAACAAAGATGGAAAATTTCTCTAGAGTTCCTCAATATTGTCTATGATTATTCGGTTCTTCTTTGACAGGAAAAGCTTTCAAATGGTATTCAGGTTTAAACCCAGGATCTATTCATACTTGGGATCAAATGCAGGAAGCTTTTATGTCAAACTTTTTCTCTTCTGACCAAGAAATTAGTTTGACCGAACTGGCCACTATTCGCCAAGAAGAAAATGAATCAGTCAAAGAATTCATCAGTCGATGGAAGGACTTGGGGGCATCTTGTCGACATCCTCTACAAGAATCAGAATAAGTAAAACTATGTTTAGAAGGTATGAGACCAGAACTGGTATGCCACCTGATGAGTAAAGATTGGAAAACCTTTCGTGATCTTGCTACAAAGGCCTTTGCTCTTTAAAAGATGATTGGAAGAGTGTCTACTTTTTAGCCAACATCACTCGAAAAAAAGAAAATAAAGAAGATTATCAGGATGGTGAAAGAGACATCGATAAAGAAGATAGAAATGGTCGTGTGGTTGTAATGATATATTAAAGCTCCAGACAAAATAAAGACCATATGACGTATTCATTTGTAAGAAAATGCATACTTCCTATGCTGAAATAATTGTTTGATATGAAGAGTATTGAATTACCTCGGTTAAAACACCTCAAAGAAATTGAAAATACAAGAGGAATGGATTATTGTCATTATCATCGTGCATTTGGACATCATACAGAAAGTTGTAATGCTCTCAGGAAAAGCTACAAAAAATGATCAATAGGGAAGAAATTGTGATGGAAGAATATGATGGAAAGAGAAGAATGGCGATTCTAAAACATTGATAATCTCTCGATGGTTCATCATACTTATGCGCAAGAGGAAATAAGAGTGCACACACCTGAATAGTTCAAAGACTGAGAGCAATACTAATCTCGGATGATCGGTATGAGGTGATGTGACTTCACCACACTTGTTAAAGATCACGACATTGTGATTTTGATTACGAAGATTATTAGAATAATACTTCGTAATCAAAAGGGGCATGACAAGTAGAAAGATGACATGACTACAAAAGATAAAGTCATGTATTCCTTTTCATGTGAATGAATAAAAAGGGTGCAAATTTTCAAGCAAAGCTTCACAAGCATATCAGGCATATTAAGATTGAGCACAGCTATTAAACGTTGATGATTGCTGTCAATTGTTGATGATTATATCATCGCACGCCGAAGATTTTCGTCAAATTCACCGAGTATCGATGGTTATCGCTAAAATTAGCAACTATCGCTGTCATCATTAATCGCCCATAAATGATCATCTTATCGAAATTGCTATCATTGCCAAGTTGATACACTATTTTAAACATTATATGAGTGTTCTCAAAATATTATCAGCAGCGACAAAATATCAATTATTGATTCACCATTTTTTATAGTGTTATAAAACTAAATGGCCAACCACATATAAAGTTGATGACAGCAATGGTAGCTGATCATTTAAGGCAGCCTAGCCAAGCCCTATACG
Source organism: Magnolia sinica (assembly GCF_029962835.1). Lineage (NCBI taxonomy): Eukaryota > Viridiplantae > Streptophyta > Magnoliopsida > Magnoliales > Magnoliaceae > Magnolia > Magnolia sinica. The sequence continues at coordinate 72,619,884 of NC_080573.1, forward strand.
GCCAACTACTCATAAGACCTATCATCATTGTCTATATATGATAGCAATGAATGCTTGCTTCAATCACTTAGAGAGCCCAAAATTAGTGGTAAACTATAATTTCTCTTTGAGCCCAGCCCGAAATTGGTAGTAAACTATAATTACTCTTTGAGTCCAAGTCTTGTCCAGTCAAATCATGTCTAGTTTAGTCATTTGGTTAGGTCAAGTTCAGTCTTGTCCAGCCAAAGTATGGTAATTCAAAAGCATGCTAGCAATACTCAAGAGCTTAAACTATGCATGCATCAAAATGCTGCAGATATATCCAATACTCAAGAGCTTAAAACTATGCGTGCATCAAAATACTGCAAAAATACATGATCATCTATATACATTAGATATGCTTAAATATGCAATTACCTGATGAAAATCTCAAATATTGATTAAATAATGTACAAATATATATATATATATATATGCATTTCTTTTGAATCAGGTTTACATCACACCAACAACAAATGCCTTCAAGATATTGATAGTTCTCCATTCGAAAGTTCAAATCTTCAAGATCAACTACTAGCTTTCAATTGCAATATATCTATTCTTCTAACAAAGGTCACGAGGTCTTTTTATCTTCTTGATCATAAAGAAATATTATCTCACAAAATTCTCAAAGGCAGCAGAGAATAAAGCTAGCGAAGAATTATCATTCTATTCTGGACCATTTAAAGATTCAGATATATTCTTCGGATTCTTTAAAGGAATAGCAAAGGTTATCCATCTTTCAAGAATACTAACAGATTTTATTTCATGAATATTATCTTTCGAAGAAATCCTTATACAAGTTGGCCTAGAAAGGGGGCATGATCTATTTCTTCAAAGTAATATATGCCTTGGTCTTTCTGATAATTTCCTATGCACGATGGAGGAATTCATATGATATAATCTACTGAGCAATAATCGCGAGCTAAGTAATATTGATAAGCACATTAACGCATCCAACTATGAGAAGCATGAGCTAGATAATTATAGCCGGGAAGTATGAATAATGATATCGCAAGTCTCCGAGTCCTGGACCCAATGAAGACAAGGAACAAATGTTTATAAAAAGAGATAGAATCATCGTCAATAACTTCTATGGCCTTCGAAAATCTATTAAATGGAAATTAAAGAAATCTTATCTATTTTTCAGAATCAGCAAAGGTCCAAGGAAAATATACTCTTAGCCATTCTATGAAGAAATGCCAATGAGCACAAATTAGAAAAGACTCAGCAATTTAACTTATAGAGCCAGAAATGACATCTCTAAAAGTGCGATATAATGAGAAAAGAATGCAACAAATGCAATACAAAGCATGCTGACAAGCACAAAGATGGAATGACTAAATCATTATCATATTGCAAATATTACAAATCATTCTAAAAGCTTTCAACTTATTTCACAATTATCAATACTTTACGGAACTAAATTTGAGAATTATGACATCTCGAGATATTAATTTTGATTAATTTAGTAGGAAAGATTATCATTCAAAATCTTGGATTATGCAGACTATGAATAAAAGAGACAATCAAAGAAATTATTGCAATAAGAGCAGCATTAAAGAACAATTCCTTAGCAACGGAGTTCAAAGAAGGAATCGCTGGAGTTGATCGAAGAGATCATCGCAATAGGAGTAGCCTTGAAAATCTTCCATTCAAACATGATCATTCAGTCCTTCATTCGAGCATGATCGTTCAGTCTTCCATTTGAACTCGACTATGGAAGATCTCCATTCTAGTGATCCTTCTCTGGCGGGAAACAATTTTTGAAGAAGATCGATCCTTCATTTGATTTCATAAATCAATCAGAGAAGGATTGTGGGGGCATCTGTTGGGGCACAAAAATATTCTCTCTCTCCCCTTGAGTTGTGCGCCCCTGGTTGTGCACCTGATGAGTTGTGCGCCCCTGGTTGTGAACCTGATGAGTTATGCGCCCCTGGTTGTGCACTTGATGAGTTATGCACCCCTGATTGTACACTGGAAGCTGTTGCACATAGGAAGTTGTTGCGCACAGGAAGTTGTTGTGCGCAGGAAGCTATTGCGCGCAGGAAGCTATTGCGTGCTGGAAGCTGTTGTGTGCTAGAAGCTATTGCGTGCAGGAATTTGTTGTGCGTTGGAAGCTATTGTGCACAGTCTTATTATGCGTTGTATGCTTCTGCTTGAAGGAGGTGTTGTGCACTTGATGCCCTCTCCTGATGAACCTATTGTGCGCAGATAGCCTTCTCACACGTGTGAGAAGTCTATAAATACCGCACCCCTCTCCTCATTTGAGGAGGAAGAAGATGGAAGAATGCTCGTCTGCCCCTTAGTAGTGTTGTGCAATGGAAGCTATTGTGCGCTGTAAGTTGTTGCGCATAAAAAGCTGTTGCGCGCTGAAATTTGTTGTGCACTGGAAGCTGTTGTGCATAGAAACCTATTGTGCACTGGAAGCTATTATGCACAGGAAGCTGCTGTGCACAGGAAGTTGTTACACGCTGGAAGCTATTGCACGCTGAAAGCTGTTGTGCGTGGATAGCCTTCGAATGTGTGAGACGCCTATAAATACCCATCTCCCATCTTCATTTAGATAGACAAACGTTAGAGAGTCTCAAAGAGCTCCCAGAGGAGAGAGGAAAGTGGAGCATGATGAAAGTGGCACAACGGAGTTATGGCACAATGAGAAAAGTGGCACAACGGAATTATGGCACAACCCAAGTTTGATAAGTCCTCGACATTTCCTCAATTGTGCACCCGCATAACCCAAGTTCGTGAAGTTTACAGATTCTTTTAAATTGTGCACCAGTATTCTTGCCTAAAATGCCCCTTCCTTGATCAAGTGCGCTAGTTACCGGATTTATAAAAAGAAAGTTAAGGAAAATGTGAAGCACAGAGAGAGAACCCCAAGAGAAAGGAGAGTCCGTACATACGATTGGAAGGATGAGTGGAAGGATGATTAGAACCTATCGCATGATCAAATCAGGTGCTTTGAGTTTGTATAACTCATTTACCTTTGCAATAAACATCAAAAGCGTCAATGCTAAAATTGCTAATTAAAATACCTTCTCTTTCATTCATTATGACTATTCATTACAATCTATCTTAGAATCAAGGGAAATGCGAGAATGTAAATGAACTCAGAATGAATAAAATATCTTATGATCATTGTTCTCTTATTATTTCTTTATTATCATTGAATGAATTCCCCCAAATCGAAAGCATTTGTTTCTTATCGAAACAAAATGGCAACTCTGCTGGGGACTCTTTTCAATAATAACTTAGAAAATATTTAGAGAACATTTATCACTTTTTGGCATTGTATAGACGCCAAAATGGCGACTCTCAACGGGAACATCCTCCCCTTCATCTCTAAGATAGAATATTTTATCACTTAGACACTGATTACAATTTTATAATTTTGTCTACAAATAAGAAGAAACCACTAGAGAAAGCAAAATCTGCTATGATCAGGAGTAGGGAATTTCATGTGATAAACGGAATGATCTTTGTTTCACTAGTAGCTCAACAAGACAAGGGAGGATGGAGGATAGTAACATCCAAAAGATAAAAAGTTTGATCTACCTCTGCAAGAAGCGTCATCTCACCAAGTATAGGGTCGATTATGCGAAGCGTCGTGAGACAAAGTCCTACTTTGGTTATACAATCATCTCATTCGAGAAAGACAGAAAGGCCCGTTACTCCAAAAAGTCTTCCGGTATTGTTAACTACAACCGTAAAGACATCTTCCACAGAATCATTATGAGTTTAGAAAAATAAAGGAAAGGCCATCGTGAATAGTGAATGTTTACTCACAGCATCTCTTGCAAAAGATTTCAAGCAAAATCATGTATTAAGAATGCCACGATTTGAGTTAGCTAGTCCTTCGAAGCGACAATACACTAGTTTTAAACCAAATAATAGTTCATCTTCTTCAACAATGACAACAACACGACACTTGCTTTCTCCTTTAATATCAAGATGGTCGAAGAATAAGAAAATAGAAGTTTTATCGGTAGACATCAATGAGCCTAACCAACCTACTACATGGAAATGACCACTTCTTACACCACAGCAAACCCAAAGCACATAACCACAAACATGACTTGACCTAGGACCTAATGGTCCTGCGAACCACTTGGAGGAGGTGCCGCTCCCTCCTTTTGAACACAACTAACACTAAATTCAATGTGCTATAAATCTTCTGGTTCGATTGTTCCTACACTCTTCTATTTCAGCCAGCTTGGCCTTAATTTCAGTTGCTTCAGACCGAACCTCTGTCAACTCCTCTTGCACCCAACTAAAGTTCTCTTGTATGAATGAGGTGGCCACGAATTCTTCATCAATGTCACCATCCTCACTTTCATCCCCCTCTTCTACTCCTTCTTCCTCCTCTTCTTCTCCTTCCTCTTCCTCTTCTCCTCCTCCTTCGACTTCTTCTTGCTTAGTTAATTTCATCATTTTAATAGTGTTGGAGTGAAATGGAGAGCTAGCGATGTCCTGGGCGGGAGGGGTGAATAGGACAATGTTAATTAATCAAAATAAATGCAAAATATTTAAATAATATAAATATCTCAATCACTTGAGTATTGAATCCTTGATTCTAAATGATTTGAAGGACAACCTTCACCTAATATATTAGGCGGGACAACCTTATTTTATAAATGTCTTTAAAATCAAAATTTTAAACTAGCAAGAGTATATAAAAATGATTACAACAATCACCATTAAAATGAAATAATAAAATATATCCAACCACTAAAAATAATAAAGTATTCACCACATGGCATAAGGACTTATTGTAGTTCAATGCTTAAAAACAACCACACCTGCTCCACTCCCAAAATTACTTCCCTTGTAATTTTGGATTTCACTATAAAAAGGTTTTCACAGGGTCACCTTAATAACCTAATACAATTCCTTGTGATTTTCGCGGGCTATTACTCTTTTCTCTTCTTTTCTCTCTTCTCTCTCCTGGGGTTAGAGAAATTCGTATGGAATGGGAATGGGGTGGTTTAAGAGCTTTATATAGGCCCAGAACTGATGCAAATGGCCCCAAGGCCATGGTATACTTAGTTCATAACCAAAGGGTGTCTGTTTTCAACAAACAGGGCTCATTGGAGGCCTATTATTCACTTATGTCATAGGGAAAGTCCCCTAATAATGGATCTATGCCAGGATTGTGATTTCGGTGCGATTGGATAGGTCGATCGGCCGTAGAGGACCCGTGTAAGATAAATGGTCGAACTTGCTCGATCAGGGTCACAAGTATACGGATATGAGTAAGGAAATTTTCTTTTTCCCTGGGTGAAGTTTGGTCAGAAATTGACGGTCCGAAATCCTCAATTTTACGTGTAAGCGAACGACCCAATTTACTTAAGTTTCAATACATTTTCTAAAGATATTCGTGTTTCTTACACACTTTACTCAAGGCTCAAGTTGTGCATTTCTAGATACTATCTAGGCTCGATTCCCATGATGGTTGTCAAGCCCAGTAGGATGGACATAACCCTATAGTTTCAGGGTCATCGGACTTTCAATGTGCGGTCCAGAGTTTCAATGTATTCCTAAGAGCGACAGGCTCATGGGATTTCTCCTAGGTTCTCAAGTAGTGTTGAGTTGGCGATTTTGATGGTTTTGGGTCTTACCATTTGTGTAAATAGCGGTCTGAGCTAATTCCACTAATTAATTTAGTTCAGTACTTAAATTAATTTTTGCCTAAATTTCTACAGAATACCGTCCTTAAGGATTTCTACCTAAGGTGGTACTCAGCCTTTGTACGGATTTTTCTGAGACGTTACAATCTACCCTCCTTAAAGAAAATTTTCACCCCTGAAATTAGTACCTTCTTGTACTCCTCGAGGATCTGAGGGTAGTTCTCGTACCTTCCTCAGTGTGGTACGTCTACAGTACCTTCACAAGTGGGATTACTTTGCTGCATAGCACTTGTTCCTTCTTATCTAGAACATGTGTTGGTCGCAGTACATAGATAGCATCTTCACTTAACTGTACTTGCTCCCATTTGATAATATGGGAAGGGTCAGGAACATATTTCTTCAGCATTAATACGTGAAACACATTGTGCATGCCTGAGAGTGGTGTGGGCAAAGCGAGGCGGTATGCCACCACACCCACTTGGTCTAGAATCTGGAATGGGCCAATGAATGTCGGCGTGAGTTTCCCTTTCTTGCCAAATTAAAGGACTCCCTTCAATGGGAAAACTTTCAGGAATACGTGGTCCCCAACTATAAATTCCAGCTATTGCCGTATGGTATCGGCATAACTCTTCTGTCTACTCTGGGCTGCAAGAAGTCGACGCCTGATAATGTCGATCTTCTCTGAGGTTGCCTGTACTAAATATGGGTCAACCAAACTCTTATCGCCAACTTCTACCCAATAATGTGGTGCTCGACACGGGCGTCCATACAGGGCTTCGTAAGGAGCCATGCCAATGATCGCTTGAAAGCTGTTGTTATAAGCAAACTTGGCATGAGGGAGACAGTCATCCCAACTGTCCTTGAAATCAAGCACACATGCTCGCAATATATCTTCTAATATCTAATTTACCCATTCCGTCTACCCATCGGTCTATGGGTGGAACGCGGTACTGAGCTTCAGTTTCACTCCCATTGTTTCTTGGATTCAAGTCCAAAAAATAGATGTGAATCGTGTGTCTCGGTCTGATACAATCTCCATGGGAACTCCATACAGCCGTACAATCTCCTTGATGTACAGCTTAACTAAATCATCTGCTTAGTTTGAAACTCTAATTGGGAGGAAATGAGTAGATTTTGTCAATCGGTCCACAATTACCCAAATGGAGTCATGCTTCTTTCTCATCTTCGGTAACCTGAAAATGAAATCTATGGATATGAAATCCCACTTCCATTCAGCTATGAGCATAGGCTGAAGTAAACTAGGAAGTTGGTGACGCTCGACCTTAACCTGCTGGCACGTGAGACAACGGGACACGAAGTCTGCTTGTGGGCCTTCATGTTGTCCCACCAATACAAACATTTCATATCTCTATATATCTTTGTACTACTCGAATGCATCGCCATCCTTGAATTATGAGCGGCTTTCAGGACTTTCCTTGTCAAGTCATGGAGATTCAGGACGCACAGGCGGCCATGATATCGTAAACCTCCATCCGAGCCAACTCTCCATTCAGATTCTTCGCTGTCACTTGCCCGTTCTCTCATCTTCACCAACAGTTCATCTTCTTCCTAAGCCACAATGATTCGGTCATCAATAAGTGGACGTGGATGTATACGATGCTCTCGAATGGCTCCTCTACTGTAAGCTTTTGTTCGGAGTCTCGCACAAACTCTACTATATTCCACTCTTCTATCATCAGTAGAGCTGCAAATTCTATTATCTTCTTGCGGCTCAACGCATCGGCCACCAAGTTGGCCTTACCAGGATGGTAGGAGACCTCAAACTTGAAGTCCTTCAAGGTCTCCATCCAACATTGTTGCCTCATATTCAAGTCTCTCTAAGTAAAGATGTACTTGAGCCTTTTATGATCACAAAAGAGCTCGAACTCCTCTCCGTAGAGGTAATGTCTCTAAAGCTTTAATGCAAAAATGACTGCCACTAATTTCAGATCATGCACGGGGTAGTTTTCTTCATGTTTCCTTAACTGTCGCGATGCATAGGCAATCACTCTATCCTTTTTCATAAGTACACAACCCAAACCAACACGAGACGCGTCGGTGTATATATCATATCTAATCCCTTGCTCTGGTAATACTAGCACGGGTGCGGACGTCAGCTTGTCCTTTAATTCCTGAAAGGCTACTTCTGCTTTCTTGTTCCAGAAAAACTTAAGATCCTTTCGAGTGAGTTGAGACAACAGTCTGGCTATCTTGGAAAAATCTTTAATGAATCAGTAATAGTAGCTAGCAAGTTCGAGGAAACTCCTTACTTCTGTAACTGAGCTGGGTTGTTCCCAGTCCTGTACCGCGGACACCTTGGTAAAGTCCACAGTAATTCCTTCCTTAGACAGCACGTGTCCCAGAAACTTGACTTCTTCTTTCCAGAAGTCACATTTCCAGTATTGCGTAAATAACTGATTCTTCCTGAGAGTATCAAAGACTACTCCCAGGTGTTCTTCATGATCTTTCCAACTCTTGAAGTATATCAAAATGGCATCTATAAACATGATGATGAATTAGTACAGATACGGCCAAAACACCCGATTCATGAGGTCCATGAACACGGCCGGTGCATTTGTAAGCCTAAATGGCATCACGAGGAACTCGTAGTGCCCAAAACTGGTTTTGAATGCTATTTTCTACACGTCTTCATTTCTGACGCACAACTGAGGATACCTGGACTGTAGGTCAATTTTTGAGAAATATTGTGCCCCTTTTAACTAGTCGAACAGGTCATCTATCTTGGGCAAAGGATACTTGTTCTTGACGGTGATGTGATTCAGTTTGTGATAATCAATACACAATCGCAGCGATCCATCTTTCTTCTTTACAAACAACACAAGTGCTCCCCAAGGAGATACGCTCGGTCATATGAAACCTGAATCCAACAGATCATCAATCTGTCTCCTCAGTTCCTTCATCTCACATGGAGGCATGCGATATGTCAGTAGAGAGATAGGTATCACACCCAGCACTAAGTCAATGGTAAAATTGATCTCGTGCTGAGGAGGTGGCCCAGGAATCGTTTTAAAAATGTCCGTGAAATCTTGGACTATAGGCATGTCCCCAAGCATCGGACTATCAAAATTTTCTAACAAGGAGGCGTAACAATGAATGCGGTGAGCACAACCGGCCTGAACAGGGAAGGTGAAGATTGTACCCTCAGGTCCATGGGTTGTCACCAATCTGGGATCATAGTTAATCTTTGCCTTCATTTCGGTGAGTCAAACCATGTCAAGGATGATGTCATAATGATATATTGTGGTGACAACTAGGTTAATACACACCACCCTACCCCCTAAGTCTATCAAGAAACCCTTACATAGCTTAATGGCATCTGTGAAGGTTCCATTAGCCGCAATAACTCTCACTCCAACCATAAGGGTAGTATTCAACCCTAACCGCTTGAATGTAGAGTATGATATCATCGAAATAGTGGACCTGGTGTCCACCAACAGAAAAACTGGAGTACCTTGGATTTGGGTTGTGACTTCGAAGGCTAAAGGCACTGTAGTTGCTGACTCAGATACTGCAGCTGCAAGTGCGTGTACACGGGCTTGTTGTGGACAATTTGGTTGAGCTGCCATAGGTCATTGTGGCGGCCTATTTTGAGGTATGGGTGGTCGGTAAAATGGTTGTGTTGGTGATGCCGATCATAGAGGCGAAGCTGATATAACTTGTGGTGGCTGGCGGTTGATCTTCTGGGGCGGCGTAAAACCATTGTCCCTCATCTTAGAAAAGCAAAAGGGCTCGTTATGACCCATCTTCTTACAGTAGACGCACCAAAGATCTGATCACCTCGGCTGGGTCGGTGGAGTCATTAGCCTGGGAGGTAAATTTTTATGCGGCCTCTTACCGAGGAATGGTCAGTTCGGAAATTCAGGTCGAGGCCTTGGGCCCATGGGCATACGTGTCCGGGACAATCTATCTCCATCCTGCTCAGCTCGCAAGGACATGTTCACTAGCTTAGTATAGTTGGGAATGTTAGTGCAACACATCTTAGTGCAGATATCAAGTCACAGACCCTCTGAAAATTACCGCATCCTCATTGGCTTGTCTGCTAGGATCAATGTAACATATCTGGCTAGCTCCGTAAAACAGTTCTCGTAATTTCGCCACTGTCATCCCCCCTTATCGAAGGCAAAGAAATTCACCCTCCTTTTCATTACGGTAAGTGAGGGGGAAGTACTTTCCATGGAAACGAGTTTCAAATGCATCCCACATCCACACGTATCCCGTGGGGATGGTCCGTATGATGTTGTCCCACCAAAGACTAGCCTCCTTCTCAAACATATATGTAACAAGCTCCACTTACTCTACCTCAGTCCAGTGCAACGACTTCAGCATCTTGGATATATGATCCAACCAATACTTTTCCTCCTCGGGTCGGTGAGTACCCATAAATGTAGGAGGGCGGAAGCGCTGAAAGTCCTTAAATAGGCCACTGGTAGTCATAGTCCTAGTGGGCTGCACGGGTGGCATAGGCGGGACCATATTCATGTTCTGGGCAATGGCCCCCACAATAGTGGCCAAAAACTATTGTTGTTGCTACATCAGGAGCATCATCTGCTCCAACCTATCAGGAGGAGGAGCTGCCTGAGGCATGTGTGGCATCAACAAAGACGCGCAGTTCTGTTCCAATACCGGTGGTGCACAAGGTGTTGGCCTATTGGTGGGGCGAGTGGCCAGCTGTGAATCCAGCATTGTCTCACTATTTGAGCCCAAGCCGGGGTCCATATGGCTATTGCTCAAGGGAGGTGCCCCGTTAATCAATCCTCCAAGTGCGAGACGTGCTATATTCTGAGTGCTTTTAAGAGGCATTCCCTATATACAACATAGGGTGCAACATGTGTAAGATTAAGATAATATTATTCATTTTCCCAAATATTCTACACATTCCAAATCAAAAGAAGCTTCATGCATTTCATTTAGCCAAAATTTGTCATAATAAATGAGATGTAGTATTACATGAATTATGACAGAAGATGCATGTGAGCTAATTTAGTAAAAGCTTTAACACTAACTACACTAACATCCAACTAAGTCGTCCAGGGCTATTATAAAGAAAATAAGAAACAAGAAAAACTAGAAGATAACTACAACACATGACTAGTCTTTTGACTTTGGCAAGGGTGGAGGCGCACCCTTTTCCTGCATATAGCACAGGAGGGTCTTCAAGGTGCGAGACATTTTCTTGAATTTTTGTTTCAGATAGGGCTGATTCTCCTTGAACTCATGTCTCAGGGTGGCCTGGTTCTCTTCAATCCTGGCCATGCAAGCTTCTAAGGCCGCCCAATCATTGCAGTCTTCATATGTAGCAGGAGGTTCCCCAATTGAGTCTTGGGCCTCCTCCTCTTCTTCCTGCTCCTCCTCCTCACCGTCTTCCTCTTCCCCACTGCTTTCTTCCTCATTGCCTTCTTCACCATTTCCTTCTTCATCCTCACTGTCTTCTTCCTCTTCACTTTCTTCTTCTATTTCATCCTCGTACTCGTCGAGCCGGGCTTGGTGCTACCTAGGGCCAATTCCCATATTGTTGAGTGTAGTCTCACTGATAAAATGGATGGGCGCAAGATTATTCATATTTGGTCTGAAACCAATGTTATGAGCAATCTTGCAGATAAGTTGGCCGAATGGGAGGGAGGCATCTCCCCGAATAGAGCGTGCGGTCCTGATTAATTGAGACAAGATGAAGGTAGGCAGGCACAGCTTGTCTCCCTGTCCAGCTCTGTACAGGAAGTCCACCATAAGGCGATTGCATTATGTACGATTACTCCACCTAGGATACACGTTGTGCATTCATATGTGGTGTAGGTGGAAGTCTGCCATTATCGTAGTTGATGCAAGGCTATTGTCTCACCTCCAATGAGCTAGTCGGCCGCATAGGAAACATGTGCGGAGATCTTTCTCTCGTCTACTAGTGAGATGAGTTGCACTTACATGTACCACACCATGCTCAATTCCTGTAATACGAGCCATTACATCCACATTGACTATGGCTTCCTACCTCCCCAAAGGAATAGTAAACTGAAGAGGCTCTAGTAGTGGGTTCCGTATGTGGGCATAGAAGGCTCGTACGGTGCCTTCACTCGCATGAGCCTTCCCTTCAAACATTGGACCCCACCTGGTCTCCAACAAAAGGTCAATAACCGGATACAATCTAAATTCTCTCTCATCAAGCTTCAATTACGACTTTATGGTCACAGAACTTACCAAGTCCGGTGCCTGCCGATAGAGATCTTTCGAGCGGGATTTGAGGATCGAGATCCCATTTCGATCTTCACTCTCACTCGGCACTTGTACTAGCCTCGGCACTTGCTTTCTTCCTCGAGCGAGTTGGACGACTCGGCCCGGCCTCATCCGGGGTCACTCATCTCTTTCCCATAAGGAAAAGGAGCGTTGAGATGAAGAAGATGGTGGTGACAAGCTTAAACAGAGCCATGGAAGTGAAAAAAACTTGGAGATTGAAGTGGATGAGAAAGTTTAAGAGCTATGAGACATAAAAAGAGGATTCGTGTGCTCAAATAGGTGGAAATAAGAAAGATTGAGGGATGGAAAGGGTAGTTGCAAGGTAATGGTGGTGGGTGGATGTAAAAGGTAGAAGATTTGAAAGATGGGAATGTATAGAGAAGGGGATTTAAGGGAGAAATGGGGTTTTAAAGGGTATAGGGGTATTTGGAGGGTGGAATAGCATGAAATGGGGGTGAAATGGGGCTAAGGGAATGAAATAAAGGGCCCCACACATGGGACAGGGCCCACATGGGTGGTCGGTGGGCAGCGCGTTGCCACTACCATGGTGCCACCATGACCCGCTGTGGAGCCGGGCGGTGCGCCGCCGCACCCCCCTGGGGTGTCCGGGGTGGCTCCACCCTAGGGCGGTGGCCACCGCCTCCCGGGGTGCTATGTATGTGTGGGGGACCCCCTGAGCCCCACTAGATTTTGTGATTTAGCCCCCTTGCCCGTATGATGCATTTTCTTAGTCCAAGAGGCATGTATTCATGCTTTTTGGCTTGTTTCGAGTTCAGGATCTGTCGACATATAGTTTAAACCCATCGATTGATGGCCTAAAAGGAACTGAGATCATTTCACAAGATCTCAGACGCATACGGGCTACATTATGATGGTCAATCTTGCTTGTCTATAAAACTTTGGGATCCTACAATCATTTCTACATTTCAGCTCCCCCTTCCTACATCAGAGTACGTTTAGAGTGTGTCGTGTTACCTATAACCCAGGTCCAGTTTAATCCAAATCATACTCTGATACCAACCTGTAACGCCCCAGATTTCGAGGGTCGAACAAAGCTCAACTCCCGAGATCCAGCACATCACTTATGCAACATGGATAATGATGGATAATGATGTTTAAATGTTGTCCATATTAATGTATTAAACATGAGTGAGATTATACTAAAACAATATATCATACTCCAGAGATAATGTAATTAAGCAAGAAGAAGACTGAAGTTTATGTATTAAAATAAGTAAGCAGTTCACAGCCTCCAGAGTATGATGATGTATCAGGGTTTAATTTATACAAAGTTTGTTTCAAAATATACAAAATGTCAAAATGTAAGTGTCCAACTAATCTATGTATCCCTGTAATCCTGTCAGATCAGAACGAGGTCTACATAGAGTCGCCTAATAGCTGAACATAGGAAAATTCCACCTCCTCATCTATGAAGTCCAACTCAGCTGCATAGACTTCGTCCTCACCTGCATCTACAACAGAGTCTGGTTAGTGTTTTAAAACACCGTCCCAGTGTGGGAGTGAGTGATCAACTAAGTGGTACTATAAGGTAAAGGTTAACATGTTATCAAGTCAATCAAGCAGTAATGATAAAGTAATACAACAATCACTTTTTAGCTACTCTTGTTAATGCAGGAATGTTGTGCAGTAATGATGCATGCCCTCACACAAAGCTCCCTCAAAAGTGACTCCAACAACCAAGTCTGTACATGATAAACTCCCTAAAGTGCAACTTCCTCACCAAAGCACATGCAATGCAGTGCATGGTCGAGTTAGCCGAGTACTTAATTAAGCTTATTCATGTAGCAGGTTCGGGAGGCTAAGGTACCTCCCTTTATATCATTTACCCAACTAAAGGATCCATCTAGAGTCATCAATCCTAGTTATTCACATACGATAGGCATGTTTTAGGGCATCACCCCTAAAGAAAAGCAGTGGATAGCTAAATTTAAGAGTTTATACTCGCGGTCACTACGAGGAGGCTCGTCACCTCAGCGTGGGCCGATAACTCGAACATGGTGTCCCATACTACCATGCCCGGCTCATGAGTCTTAATGGATCGTAATACATTGGTTGAAATGAGATTTTACATTGGTAAGTGGTACCTTAGATTCAAGCAGTAATGTTCATACATGGTAAACACACAATAGGCCAATAGGTTTGTTTAGTAAGTTCGATTGGTATGAGCACACGTTGACTTAATCAACATGGAGTGCATAAGCACCCCTGTGGCCTAACCATTGTCGACAATCGTCGTGCGACACTGATTCGTCAAGTTACCCAATGTGGCAAGGCTAATTCAGCCACCAGTACAAGGATTGCTATCGATTGCTTGGGCCACGTTATAGCCCCAATCTTACTCAAATGCAATAGATAGACACATGTGATAATCATATCAGCATTTAACAAACAATCCAAATAAATACCTCATTTCAGCATTACATCAAACACATTGGACATGTCACCTAACACATGTATTTCATCCATAAATTACATAGTAGCAAATATGAATACATAAAAGAGAGTATACATATGATTAAGTTAATTGAGAATCTTATCTTAATACACTTAATAAATACAATTCATCAGCAATTTCTCATTCAGACATTTAATCAAACAGTTAGACTACACATCACCAAATACATAGACAAGATTAGTTACGACAAATATTATGGCAATTCCTTACACAAAGAGATCATCATGCATACGGCAAACATGTATCCTAAGTTTACATTCATGACAGGCACAAATCACAATTTCGTGTTCATTCAAACATTTCAACAAACACATGGAATGCATCTTGTATTCAACCTAGTTCACACATGCATAATATATCAAAAATGTCGTAACTAAGATCATATGGTAGCAATCAAGTCAGACATAAATCATTAGTTGACATTGAAAGCATTGAAAACCATAACCTAAACATTTATAGTCAGCACCTTTCGTCAGAATACTCGATTCGGACGCGGTTCGAATTCTACGTTCCCGAAAATGGAACGTCGGGCACCTAAGTAATGAAATAGGTTAGCTATTTCATCGATTACTCTATTTAGATCTCTAAATCAAGATTAGGGTTAGGTTTTCTTACCCAAATCGAAGCCGAAAATGATTGTGTAGCGAAGTGGAAGGGTGATTCAGTGCGTAGAGTAGCGGAAAAGAATCACAGCAACGATCTCCCAAACCTTCTCTTCTGTCCTCACTCTTTTCTCTTCTTTTCTCTCTTCTCTCTCCTAGGGTTAGATAAATCGTATGGAATGGGAATGGGGTGGTTTAAAGGCTTTATATAGGCCTAGAATTGATGCGAATGGCCCCAGGGCCATGGTATACTTAGTTCATAACCAAAGGGTGTCTGTTTTTAACAAACAGGGCTCATCTGGAGGACCATTATTCACTTACGTCGTAGGGGAAGTTCCCTGATAATGGATCTATGCCAGGATTGTGATTTTGGTGCGATTGGATAGGCCGATCGGCTATAGAGGACCTGTGTCAGATTAACGGTCGAACTTGCTCGATCGAGGTCACAAGTAAATGAATATGAGCGTGAAAATTTCCTTTTTCCCTAGGTGAAGTTTGGTAAGAAACTGACGGTCCAAAATTCTCAATTTCGCACGCAAGCGAACGGCCCAATTTACTTAAGTTTCAATATATTTTCTAAAGATATTCATATTTTTTACACACCTTATTCAAGGCTCAAGTTGTGCATTTATGGATACTATCTGGGCTCAATTCCTGTGATGGTTGTCAAGCCCAGTAGCACGAACATAACCCTAATGTTTTGTGGTCATCGGACTTTCGACGTGCGGTCCAGGTCCGATACGTAGTTTTAATGTATTCCTGAGAGCGATAGGCACGTGGGATTTCTCCTAGTTTTTCAAGTAGTGTTAAGTCAGAAATTTTGATGGTTTTGGGTCTTGCCATTTGTGTAAATGGTGGTCTAAGCTAATTCCACCAATTAATTTAGTTCAGTACTTAATTAATTTTCGCCTAAATTTCTACAGAATAAGGTCCTTAGGGATTTCTGCCTGAGGTGGTACTTGGCCTTTGTGCGGATTTTTTCGAGACGTTACAAAAATGCATGAGTTTTATAAAATCCTGCATTTAACATCGTGAGGTGCATGCTTCGGAGAAAGAAAGTGAAAGAAATGAGAGAGAAAGAACAAGGAAAGAAAGAAGAAGAAAGCGGTGATATGCGTGGAAGATTCACCGGACAGTGACGACGAACCAGGCCAACCAAAGAACTCCAAATGAGCGTAGATTCTCCTTTTCTTCCTCCTTATCCTTACATTCTTTATTTCAAACTCCTTATCAAAGGTAGAAAATCGAGTTGATTCAGTGAAAAGACACAATGATACAACATAGCATGAGCCCCAAAACCCAAAACATAGAACCTCTAACATTTATTCTAGTCAAATTTAAAACAGGCTAATCAGAATAAAGATTGATTTTAAATCACCTCCCCGAACATCTAACCTTAGAAGACGATCAAACGACCAAGTTGAGGATCCTTCCTTTAAACTTTGCAATTTAACTGGTTACACCTCTTTTCCCTATTTCAGAATTTGTTTACTATTTATCATCTCCTTATGAATCAACACTATAGAAATTCACATCATTTTATTACCCTGCACGCAAGTACTGTGTCAAGAATCCCACTCTTAGTGGTCACAAAATATTGTGGACGTAATGCGTTACGGGTAGTGGCCCTCTTAATCGGCACGTAATTTTGTGGGTTGATCGGCGGGGTGCACAATCAATGTAAGTAAATCTCCATGCATGTTACATCACTTATCGAGATTTGATGTCACAAATAGTCACTCCATGAACACATCATGTCACATAAATCCCCCAAACGCAATGTTGTGTCGCCTTGAGATGTCTGCATAAATCCACGTAATGTGGGACACGCCGGCGAATCTCCGTAGTGTGAGAATGCAGGGCGAGTCAGATATCTTAATCTGCCTTCCACAATGTGATCATGATTACTAAGTGTGATGAACCACACATATTTTACTAGGCATGCATACCATGTAGAATGATTGTGCACACCGATACCCTTGTATACGTGGAATAGGAGGCATATCGGTACTCTCCTGTTATTTCTATGAACCACTTAGATTATTGTAAAATTTAAAGGAATGGCCATCACTATGAGTAGGGAGTTGACCTTCTCCAACCGTATAGATGATGCAAGTGATGTACAGATTGAAGGCCCAGAGGATCACCTCTCTATGGAAGAGTATACTGAATAAACAAGAAAATAGTTTTATGATTTAGTTTCATTTATGTTTCCGCTACAAACTTGATTATGTAATAAGCTCCCATTTTAGAGTGCATTTGTTGAATTCTTTTACTCTAATGAAATACTAAATATAGTTAATTTTATTCTTGTGAATGGTTACCTTCATGAATGTAACTGGATGTGATTATGATGAAAAAAATAAGGTGTAATATTTTAACATCCAATTTATACATTATTAACACCCAGTTTTCTCAGACATGAGTATAAACTCTAGCCATGAAAATTCAAGGCATTACATAGGCTGCCCAAATTGTAAGTAAAAACATATGTAAAAACCCCATGATAAAATAATTTTGAAAGCACCTAGTCCTAAGGTCTTTCTAGGGTTAATATCATTGAAATTGAGGGTTAGAGTGTTGTAGTAGAAGTATGGAATACTCCAAGAGTACTAGAGGGAGGTGAATAGGACTTTTCAATTATTTTTCCCATTTAAAGATCCTAATTACCTAATTCACACTATTTAGTACTTTAAACAAAGCAAGGCACTTTAACTCTAAAGGCTTCCAACCCAATAGAGGATCCAATCACATAGGCTATTCAAGATAAGCAGATTAAGTGACTAGCCTATAACATAGTGAACATGTGTGTATGAAATATTATACCTATAAATCCTTGCATACATCTAATCATGCATATATACTTAAGCATTCAAACACATAAGCATAATAAAATAGATGCACAAATATCAATTTCAAAACAAGGGCATGTATAGTGGTTCAGCTACTTGCCTACTCCACTCCCGACAACCGCACTCTCTCCTAGAGTGTGTCATATTTCACTATAAATGGTTTTAAATCAGGTTCACCATTAACCTTTACAGCCCTACGCAAAAGACTCAACAATTTATGCTCTTCACATGAGCAAAGATCCTACACTAAGAACCTACGTTTAGGCCCACCGTCTAAGGTACCACACTTGGTGCCTATGTTTAGGCCCACCGGCCAAGGTCCCACATAAGGCACCTACATTTAGGCCCACCAACCAAGGGCCCACACAAGGGACCTACGTTTAGGCCCACCAGCCAAGGTCCCACACAAGGCACCTATGTTTAGGAACACAAGCCAAGGTCCCATACTAGGAATCTAATTGTGTTTGTGGATAGCAAACTCTTAGCCTCAATCCTACATGAGGATAGAGACTAGACTTTGGACTCTTAGTAATGACACTTATCGTAATAAGTCCTCTCTTGTAGCTTGTTTTGGGTTGCTTGATCTTCGCTCTTCCATGCTTGAATCAGCTCCCTAATGCTCCTCCAATTGCTATGCTGTAGTTTACCCGTTGTTTTTATCTTCGCGATCAAGAACCTTGCATATGATGTTCCTATAAAGGCAATCAAGGTAATGGGAGTTGGTTGAATCTCTAATGAAGGTTATGAATGGATTTCCTACGAGATTCAACTGATGAATGCTCTAGAGTATCATGGAGACTAAGGTTTTACCTATAGGTTCGATCTCTACACTCTAAAGGAGGCTTAAGATCATGTTCTTCATTAATAGGAGCTTTGAATGCTCATGAGTGATGAATCACAATGAAAAGAACTTGAATCTCATGTGGATAGAGTCTAGGATGAGTGATTTGAGCTTAAGACAACCTAGGGACTCCAAAATGCCTAAATCCACACTTATTACAAAATTATAGGTCCTATATTTATAGAGAAAAGGGTCTAATAGATCTATAATGGCTAGTTACCAGTGCTACCGAGTGAGCTTTCGGTAGTACTAAAACATAGTCAGTGGTACTGAATTATCCCTTGGTGGTACCCAATTAGAACCTGAAGTTTGCTGGATGATTTTTATTACTTTCAGTGATACCAAAATTTGTTCATCGGTAGGAGTCGATGGTATCGAATTTACAGTCGATGTTACCAAATATTCTTCGAAAGCTATTAGACTGTTTCAGGAACTTTTACTGATACCGAAGGCATCTTTGGTGCTATCGAAGGTTCTGTTTGGTGGCACCTTTTCCTACAGAATGTGGACAAATTTTCCTGTTTTAACTCTTTGTCCATTAAATCATTCAATAACTTGGAACTTCCTAAAGCCAAGACTAAAAGGATAGAAAGTATGAACTTTGAATTGGCTTAAATAGATGACCTAAGTGAGTTTTCCTATTTGGGTTAAAGTCATCCATAGGCAAGATAGTAATCGTAGAAGCTTCTTTGGAATCTGACTTTGTAGCTCGGGCTTCTGCTCCAGTTGCGTCATCAATCTTCATTTGCAAAAGACTCATCCAACTACTTGACACAACTAGTCACATGATTGACAAACATGTGTGCAAATAAGTGCACTAACAATCTCCCCCTTTGTCAATTACATAACAAAAATATCCTATCCTTGGACACTATCATGATCCATACCATGACCTACCAAAACAATAAAAGATTACATATCATGTACGAAATTACAACTCAAACATAAGACAAGATATGTAACATAGATATGTTGCTCCCCCGTAGTTTCTTCCATGATCAACCTGTATTCTGCAGAAAACAATAGAGTGTTTTGGTGGGTGGATAGGTTTCTTCTCCCCCTTTTTATTAGTTATTGACAAAGGATTTACCAAGAAGCAAGCCAATATATGATGAAATTCAGTGTAGAGAGAGAGAATTATGCAAATCACATAAAATTAGAATGAAAAAGTTTTGAATTATATAAGCATTATATGATTAAAAGAAATATATAACCCATGTCTGAAGAAATATATCCATGAAAGAAAATATCAAACATGAGCATAATGGATATCATAATAAATTCATCAAAATTAGTACCCTAAGCTTGGGTAGAATAATCCATCATCCAAAAATAAACAAACAATCCCATGAGGGCATAATTATCCAGAAATCAGAGCCCAAGTAAAGAACAAAATCTCAGGCTATATGGGTTAGTTTAAATAACCCACAACAAGTGTTCACAACACATTCACGAGATCAGTACATTTAAGAATGGCTCGGCTTCGTAGCCTCCACAGTATCATCCTGACGACAGGATAGACAAGCTGCAATGCGTTGCACAGTCTTCTGAATAGAACAAACTATCTTTTTTAATCGGGACTGGCATTCAATTGCTCTTTGAGAGTCCTGAGAGTTTCCTCTAAGGAGGCAGAAGGAGTAAGATGTGCAGCTGCATCATCTTCGGTAGATGTAGGAACCGCTGTTGGAGGTGCATCAGCCTTAGTGTAACGCCCTAAAATTCGGGGGTCGACCATAACTCAGCTCCCGATTTCCAAAACATCACTTATGCAACATATTTAATGATGGATGTATGTTGTCTGTATTAGTGCATAAAACATGGAATAGATTAAGCCAAAACACAGATATAATTCAGGGATAAGTGAATAAAGCAAGTGGAAGACTTATAGAAATATATATGTACAAGTGCCAATCCCCGAAGTACATATACACCAGGTTGTAATGAAAGTGTTACTATCAAATTTTCAAGTATCAAAATTACATCATTTAAATCTCAAAAATAATCCCAGAGTCCCGCGCATCAGAACAAGGCTCGCTAGAACCCGTCTGAAAACTGCATATAAGAGAAAGCAACCTCATCATCATCCATCTCCCGCTCTGCCTCAGAAGTCGCATCCACATCTGCAACATCAGAACCTAAGACAGAGTCTGGTGGGTGTTTAACACCGCCCCAGAACATGGGAGTGAGTGATCAACTCAGTGGAACAATAAAGCACAGGTTAACATGTTATCAGTTCAATCAAGCAGTAATGATAAAGCAGAATAATTAAACAAGTCCTAAGTACTCTTGTTAATGCAAGGATGTATGCAGAATGATGCGTGCCCTCACTCGTACACCCTCAGCGTCTTCATCTTACGTTACGCATGACATCGCCTCAAAGTGTGCCACATCTACAAAGCACATGCAAATGCGGTGCATGAACATGATTACCAAGTTGTTATTAGTCCTTTTCATATAACAGGATTGGGAAGCTAAAGTACCTTCCTCATATCACCATCCAAGCAGTGATCCATTCTAGGGTCGTCAATCCTAGACATCTCATACGATCATATGGTTGAAGGTCGTTGCAAAGGGCTTGTCACCAATCAATGCACGCCTATCACACCTTTATTACCATAGTTCGGCTCGTCACCTCAATGCGGTATCCAGGCATGCTCGAGGTCACTACAAAGGGCTCGTCACCAATCAATGTAGGCCAATAGCACGAATATAGTGTCCCATACCACCATAATCGGCTCACGAGTTTAGTTGCTCACTGGTCACTACGGGGAGGCTCGTCACCCCAGCGTAGGCCGACAGCTCGACCACGGTGTCCCATACCACCATGTCCGGCTCATGAGTCTTAGCGGATCAAGTACCATGGTTAACAGGATTTCATCGGTAAGTTGGGCACCCTAGATTCAAACAGTAGCGTCCATACATGGTGAACATACATCGGACAATCGGGTTACTTGACGAACTCGACTAGCACGAGCGCACGTTGACTTGAACGACATAGAGTGCGCAAACACTCCGCGTGGCCAAACCACTGCCGATAACTCTAATACGACTCGGGTTCGTCTAATTACGTCCTTTGTGGTGAAAGCAATCTCAACCACAACCTTAAGGCAAATTACCAATTTCCTAGACTAATCATAGTCCCGTACACATTACACTACAACAGGTATTCATAACTGCAATTGAGAATAGTAATGGAACAACCACTCAAATCATGAAGTACGAAAGCATTTAAAGAATATCAACTTAACATAAATGTAAGCATAAGTAATGCTTGAAATTAAATAACAAGGAATGTAACTTACATGAAGGAAATCATACACACTAGTGGGAGAGTTGAGAATCACTTCTCAACGCCCATACTAGGTTGATACATCACACTTTAGATCATTCAGACATTTCTACAAACACTTAGAATACACAATACAACATATATGACATATGTTGAAAAACACACATTTGGACAATTCCCTTTACCAAGGAGTTGTCGTACATACATCTAGCATACATACACGACAAATAATCATGGCAAACACAAGTGCATATTTTATACGCATATGGTACTTTATACATACACATAGAATACACAAATCTCAATATAACACATGCATATCAGGAACGCAAAGCAAACATAACATTTGGCATGCGAAATCTCATCCATGACAATAATAAATCATTAACTGGCATTGAAAGCCTTGAAAACCATAACCTATACGCTTAAAGTCCGCACCTTAACCCAGAAAAGAACACCGAACTGATTTCAGACGAGTTGTCTTCGTCAACGGCGATAGAATACCCTAAAGCAAGAATAGAAATGAGATACAACAACACCAAGACTATTCTAAGCTCTAACACAGATTAGGGTTAGGTTAACTTACCCAAATATGAACTCAGAATCGTCAGAATAACGATTCAAAGTGAAGGTTCAAAGATGTAGAAGAACAGGAAAGAATCCAAGATGATTCACCAACTTCTCTCTCACTATCTCTCTCTTTTCCACTCTCTCTCCAAGCTAGGGTTAGAGAAAATTCGTATGGAAAAGAGATCTAGGGTTTAAGGACTATAAATAGGCCTAATATTGATGAAAATAACCCCAGGGCCAAGGTATACTTAGGTTATAACCAAAGCAAGCCTCTCTCGATCCAACGAAGCACTTTTGGTGGGCCAAATACCACGAAAGGTCGGACTTAAGCTCACTGACCATGGATCTAGGTCAGGCTGAGTTTTCGTACCGACCGGATCTTCAGATCAGCCGTGGCGGACCACACTCAATTCAACGGTCACTGAATCTCGATCAGGTCCACAAGCACAAGGACACGCCTGGGCCACCTTCCTTGATCAGAGGGTGAAATTGGGTCAGAATTCAACGGTCAGATAGCTTAAAATCATCGCGCAAGCGACACGACTCAGATTTCATAAAAGCTTAATAAATTTCCAACCGTTCTCACACTCTTCACTCCGAACTTAAACAAATCAACCCAGAACATCTTCTGGACTTGATTTTCGAGGTGATGGTCAAGCCCAACATGGTGACCGCAACAGCCTAAGATCATTGCAATCGGACTTTCGACGCGCGGTCCAGGTCTGATCCAGAACTTCTAAAAATTCCCCAAAACAACTGGATTTAGCGATGGATCCCAGATTTCAGAGTAACATAGCGCTAACTAATCTACAAGTCTTAAGTCATGCAGATCGAATTTAAAGTGACTGATGCAGATTTCACAAACAATCGAGTATAGCGCTAATTACTCCAAAAACAACTACTTAAGGAAAGATAAGCACAAAATTTTCCAGGGTCATTACACTTAGGGTGAGGTCTCATCCCATGCCTAACTAAAAGTTGCATTCTTGTAATGTTGAGAATTGTGATGCTAGGGGTGGTGAGAACTTCGCACATGTTTCCCTTTATCCCAAACTAGTTAGCCAACCGACAGAGCAACTGCTCGAATGGTATTCCATTAACATTTGACTTAAAGGCCGACACAATTTGATGGAATATCATGGTGGGAAGACACATGGGTTCCCCCGTTCCAAGTTTATATAGAGTTTCAACCATGAACATGGTAAGTTCTGTATAATTACCTGATCAACGATATAAATTGGACACGAATATTAGATGTAGAATACAATAGTCATTGGACATTTCAGTAGCACGGAGAGCATTGCCTTTGTTCCACTCAATATTTTGACCATTGCAAAGAAATTCGGTCCAAATAATGTATTTTTCACCATCAGTCATATTAAGCTCAGATGGGCGTTTCAAGCAGATAGGAATTTTAATCAAGGAATCCGGGCTAGGGTAATTGTCATGCCGCAAACTCGGAAATCAAGCTCATAGAATTCTCGATTGTTGAATCCGGTACTGACAGCCTTTGTAGTACCCCATTCTTGGCTCCCAATGCCCATACACTAGGTTCTTATCCTAGGATCCTACAAGGAGGATTTTTAGTGTGTATTTTTTTTTTTGTAAAGGAGCATAACCACAAGTGTGCCCAAATCACAAGGCAACATCATCACCACATGTCCACTAATATAAACATTAGATTACAGTGTTGAAAGGGAAATACATATATGAAATAAAACTCCACAGCTTTGGCCCGCACTCCTGCCTCAATGTTGATACAACCTAACATCACCTACACACAACGGTCGTGCATAAGCTTACTAAGAAGCTCAGAGGGTGGTGTGTGTGTGTGTGCGCGTGCAATGCATGTGCTAAGTATACAATGTTAGCGTAAGAAGAAATATTAACAAGTCCATAAATCATGCAATATCAGAGTAAGCGGAAATACTGGCAAGTCGATAATTACCACCGACCTTATTTAAAGAATACAATGCAGATTGGCCATGTAATGTGGAGTCATAGTAAGCAAAATGTCATATGTTGAGGATGCATTGCAATATGCAATTCCTGACGAGTCCATGAATGCCATCAGCCTTATCTAAGCCATGTGATGCAGAAACATAATAAACCAAATGCCATATGCTATGGATGCAATGCAATATGCGGTGCAAAAGAGATAGCCAAGCTAGAGTGTGAAGTCGGGATGGTAGTATGTGGTATCGTTGTGAGGCCCATCACCAGGAACTTCTATCCAAACCAGTCTCATACCAAAATTTGGATAGCTAGGCTCAAGGTGGTAAACTCCTAATCTCAGGTTGGTCGCGTGCCCAACAAAAATCATGGCCATTGCGAGAGTACACATAATGATCTAGCTGCGCATCACCAGCCCGAGTGGATAATGAATGAATGAGCAAAATGCTAAGTAAACAACTCCTACTCAGTAAGTCCATATATAACCACCACAATGCTTCCGATGTGGGAAATGGTTCTGCCCCACTGTATGCACAGTAGCCTGCCAACCACTGGTAGGTCGCTCAGGCCCTTAGGCCCCGCCCACATCAGCATCCGTCCACATGTGCAACAGTGATGGGGCATCACAATATCAGTACCGTTCATCTCTGGGATATCACCTGGGTCTAGTACACTCCACACCAGATTATTCTCCCATCACGCGTAACCATGTGAGTGGAAGAGACCTCACTATCTGCCTGGCTAGTAGTCTAACAATATCTACCCGGCTCGTCAATAGCTGATCCATTTCCTGAGCTGCTCAAACTCAACCTAGCTAAGCCCCCTTCATCTAGGTGGGTAAGGTCACACCCCCTTCCAACCGACCATGACACAGTGGGAGATGCGACCTACTGGTATTCGGCACTTACGCGCTCATGTATCCACTCGGTCTAGACATTGGAGCATCCTCGGTACTAAAGGATTATGGACTTTCACCCAAGGACATCCAAAGTGCCCAAGTGCTAGAACTAAACACTTTCGGTGTCCCATCTGACTATCCATGATATACCTGTGGAGGCCATAGCCCTGATATCGCTAGGGCGCCAAGTGATCATGTTACACAAATGCGAGATGCATAAATCATACTATCCAGTCATGCATCAATCCTTCGTGTACCACATGATCATGTGGGACAACTCTGTCTCATAGGAAGTCCCATAAACATCTCAGCCTAATGGCATATGTTATGATCAATCACTCCTCATATCATGCATACAAATGATGTGTATGGGCATGTATCATAATGATATACTACGCATGTTCTCAGTATGTCTTACTAGACTATGTACACTAGCATGATTATCAGATATAGCAGGTGATGATCGGCCTTAACTGGTATGTCACTTACAAGAATAGGGGCTGAACAATACGCCCCACTAGACATATAGAAGTCTATATGAAATGGTCCATGTTAGACTATCATAACATATTCAAGGTACTAGTATATCATATAACCTAAGGTGAGGTCCACTGAAGGACGGCGAATCTAACCAGACATCGAGATAGGCTCTATACAATGGGTATACCAAATTTAATAGCACATATTCTTCCACCTATGGCAAGGGGTGATGATGTACTCTCCTACAGGCAGTAGATGGCTTAGATGACATACTACATCAACGATGGGCCTCACACTCGTCCCAAAAAGGTAAATGGTCGGTGTGGATGATACATACATAACATCGAAGTCCTGGCAATTGGTTACGAGGGTAGCACATATCTCACAGGGTGAGTCAAGCGAGTATACAACAAGGTGAGTTAAGAGGATGAATCTAAGTATAACAAGTGAGCTTCCTCACCTTCTCTATCATGCAGGGTGTCAAGAATGAATGCTAGATATCGAATTTTGGCATAATTTCTCCATTCCTTTGTTCTTAATTGGAGTCCTGTTATCAGTGATGTTCTTCGGAATACCATAGCGGTATATTATTGCATGTCGTATGAAACCACGACATCTTTTTCTTTAACATTTCTTAGCACGATAGCTTTAGTCCACTTTGAGAAATAATCTGTGGCTGCAAAAATGTAATATTTTCCTTTAGATGACGATGAATTTATAGAACCGATAACATCAAGACCTTAAGCTGCGAAGGGCCAAGAAGCCACTAATTGATGCAAGTCTTCAGGAGGTACATGTATGACAACGCCATGTATCTGACATTCATGACACCTCCATGCGTAATTAATCACATCTTTGAACATTGCAGGCCAATAATACCCTATTCGATGTACTCGATGGAATAAATTTCTACTGGCCTAATGAGCCTCGCATTCCCCTGAATGTGCTTCTCACAATATCTAATTCGCCTCTTTCGTATTCAAACATCTCAACAACACCTTGTTATAGGAATTTTTGTAAAGCTCCTCATTACACATGATAAATTTCTTCGCCCTTTGCTTTATTTGTAGCTTTTGCACCGGATCCTCTGACAAAATATCATATTTGAGATAATTCATGAAAAGTTGTCTCCAATCATCAATTGAAATATCTAAACATAACACGAGCAATCTTCAGAGACCTCGGCATCTTTAGCATGTGGCAAAAACCTTCTTTCTTCGATTGTTACTTGAAAAGGGCTTCGATTAGGACAAGTCAAAGCTGCAGCCAAGCTACCTAAAGCATCTGCCCTTGCGTTCTCTAATCTTAGTATATGCCTGATTTCAACATCCTGAAATTATTCCAACAATTATTATGCTCAACGATAATATGGGAGGAGCTCTTGCTTCCTTATTTTGAATTCTGTAGTAAGCTAGTTTATCAATAGCTTAGAATCGCTAAAAATTCATAGCACTTTTATCTTCATTTCCTGGGCTATTTCCATCCCTATAATGAGAGCTTGATATTCGACTTCATTATTAGTGCATGCTACACCTAATGTAAAGGAATATGGCAACAAGTCACCTTGCATAATGATAAATATCACCTCAGCACCTGTTTCTGAGGTCCTAGAAGCACCGTCAAAGTACATTTGCCATATACCAAGCAACTCTGTCATCATTACTTGCTCATCTGGAAAGTCATCACTGATCATTTCATTATCCGGTACAGGGTGGGCTGCCAAGAAATCCGCCATTACTTGTCCCTTTACTACTTTCGCTGGTTCATAAGTGATCACGTATTCTGACAATAAAAGCATCCATTTAGCCAATCTCCTAGATAGCATCAGCCTTGTCATAAAGAACTTCAAGGGTTCCACTCGCAAGATCAAGATTATATCATGGGAGAGATAGTAATGCCTTAATTTCTGTACTGCAAAGATTAGAGCTAAGCACACTTTCTTGATGGGTGAATAGTTGCATTCAGCTCCTATCAGAGTTCTACTCAGATAATACAGTGCAATATCCTTCCCTTGCTCATTTGTTTGCACTAATAAGGCTCCCAACGAACTTTTTGCTACAGAAATATAAAGGATGAGGGGTCTATCTTTCATAGGTGTTGCTAGTACTGGGGGTTGTTTCAGTAATTCTTTGATATAATCAAATGCGTTTTAGCACAATTGGTCCCATACAAATTTTGCCCCTTTCTTCATTAGATGGGAAAACAGCTGACATCTTCTTGCAAGATTAGAGATAAAGTAATGAATATATACCAACATTTCCTTCAAACTCTTCAAATCTTTTAGTGTTTTTGGAGGCAGCATTTCTTGAATTGCTCTGATCTTTCCCGGATCAACTTTAATTACCCTATGCCTGACAAAAAAACTGAGGAACTTTCCCAACGAAACACCAAACGTGCATTTAGACGGATTCATCCTCAGTCGCTTCTTTCTGAGCCGGTGAAATACTGAAACTAGATGTTCACAATACTCCTCATGGTCATTTGACCTAACCACTAAATCATCCACATAACATTCGACATGCTTGTGCATCATATCTTGGAATATATTCTACATTGCCCTCTGATATGTCGTGCCAGCATTCTTAAGACCAAATGACATAACTTCGTAACAGTAAATTCCCAGTGACGTTCTAAACGTCGTAGCTTCCTCAACTTTTGAAGCCATTCTTATTTGGTTACATCTATAAAGAACATAACGACGTACTTAGTCATACTGTTAATTAACAACTCAGTAATTGGCAGTGGAAAACCATCCTTTGGACATGGTTCATTTAAGTCTCTAAAGTCAACTCATACTCTAATTTACCCGCTTTTCTTCTTTACTGGGACAATGTTTGATATCCACTTAGGATACTTGACTTCTTTGATAAACCCAACTTTAATTAGCTTATTCACTTCTTCTTCAATCAAGGGAATCAGATCCGGGTGGAACCATCTCTACGCTTGTTTAATCGGTTTCTTGTCTTTAGAGATATTTAATCAATACATCGCCACTGATGGTTTCAGGCCTGGCATTTCTACATATGTCCAAGCAAACACATCTTTATTTTCTTTCAACGGTTTAATATATCGATTAGCCTCTTGTTCAGGGAGACTGGTGCTTATAAATGTATTATGGGGTTCTTCTTTTGTCCCTAGATTTATTTCCAGTAAGCTGTCAATCGTCGATTGCCCCCATCTTCTACCTGCTTTGGAGCCATCTCAGGATGCTTAATCATTTTAGTTTTCGTCCCGTCTACTGATTCTACAGTAAACATGTTTATCGAAGATTCTCCTCCCAACCTGCAGAACTTCTCTCATTTTTCGTCATTGATTCTGATCGGGGTCAAAATACCTTTTCCACTATTCAACCCAGTCGGCTCTTCACAATCGAAGCCCATATTCTTCATTATCTTTTTGCTAGTAGAGCTATATCTTTCTAGATCTTCAGGTGTCAATTTTGTGGGTTTCATTTTGTTATCTATCCTTTCTTTTATCTCTACCTCTGAGACCGCATAAAATTCAATAGGCTCGGGGTTCTTCAAACTGGCTTTAACATGGAACCTCTTAGGCATAACTAAGAATGGTTTCTTCCTTTTGCATGCGGTAATTGCATCATGTAATTGGACTGTAGATTTTCTAATTGCTTAGGAGATAATAATGTCAGTGAAGGCTGCCCCGGTTGTCTCAGATATCTTGGCATGATATAAAACTTCTACTTCACATTCTCTTTCTCAGATAACTCTATTTTGGCGATTCCGTTTTACACTGTGTTCATTTCGCCTCTTACTATTTTATTCTCATTGCTTTCCTTTCTACTTCCTGTAGCGAATTCATCATAATAGCCGGCATCGGTGAAGAAAGACTCTACTTCCGTATACGGCTTTGCGTCTGTCATCACCTTATATTGAATCCCATCTTTGCAGTACTTGAAACATTAATGGAGGGTCGATGGTATACATTGTTACTGTATTGATAATGTGACAAACAACGTCTATCATTATCTCCCCTATCTCCAATGTTAATTTGATTTTGCCGAGCACTCACTATCTGTCTTGATTAAACCCTTGTATCATCATTCCCACTAGGGCATATGAGAACGACGATATACCAATTCATGTAGCATCATTAATGGTAGCAAGTTCACTACGGACCCATTATCTAGCATTATTCATTTTATCTGGTTACCACTGACATGGCCCACAACCATCAGTGGTCTGTTATGTTCTTTACCACAAATTAGATCATCATCAGAGAAGGAAATGACTGGCATACAATTATTTCTCTCTTCGTGCTCCAACTCTGTGAGCAATGCTTTTCTGACAACGTTATCGAATAGAGCTTGAATTAGGCTGTATCGAGAATCTTCTAACAGTCGCAACGCGTTGTATACATTTAGTCGAGCTAGTATGCCTTTAAGATGACTCACCACATCATACGTCACCTTCTCAACCTTGTTCTTTTCCTTTTCTCTAATACTGTCATGACATTCTTCAAATGTTTCTTTTCTTGTTACCTCGATGTTCTGTTTATGGGGACTTTTTATCCTTTTGCCCAAGCGTAACGTGACTACTGTGGCTTTGCCTGTCTGCCTTAGCGAATGACCGTCATCCATTTCTTTTACCAATGGTTTCTTGAATGATTGTTACGCTCGTTGTCAAATTATTGCTCTTGCATCTGTCAGAAATCAACAATAGAACTTAAGTAGCATTTATTCACAAATCTATTCTATCCTAGAGATGATAGGAAGGACGTTTCCCACTGAGAGTCACCATTTTGGCACCTTATAGGATGCCAAACAATTAATGAAATTCTCTAAGTCATTCTTAGGTTAATATTAAGTAAGATAAAAGATCCCCAGTAGAGTCGCCATTTTGTTTCAACCAGAAACGAAAAGTATTTGATTTAAAGAATTATCTCACTCAATAATGACAAAAAGAAAGAACTAAGAGAACAATCATCGAATTTATTCATTCTGAGTTCTTTACATCCTTTTGATCCTCTGATTCTGAGATAGAATTTCTAAAAAATACAAAAGTGCAAGTATTAAATAGGCTCAAATATAAATTTTGGCAGCATTCTAGCTCATATCAGTCATGTCTCCAGGGGAGATGAGTTGTGCGGGATTTTTGTGTACTTCATCCGTCATTGACATGATAAAGGAGTGCTAAGATTCCTTTAGAACATCTGAGTCAGCCTGAAGACTTGAGAAGATGCAGCATAGTGCAGCCTCAAAGAGTACCCACGCAACTCCTGAAGGAGTTGCGCAAGGCGAAGAGTTGCATGGGCCAGTACAACTCGCTAGGAGTGGCACGACCCAGCCTTCTGCGCTCTACACTCCCTCTCCCTCTCTCCACCTCCAACATCTGTCAGAGGCACTAGTCTTCCAAACATCTGATCTTACAAATGTGGGGGGGGGGGGGGGGTATGGGGTATTTATAGGCTTCCATACGTGTAAGCCCTCGAATCCCATGCCATGGAGCCCACTTCACATCACCGACTCAACATATCATGCGAAAGGTCGCGTGGCCCGGCCCAATTACAGTGAGTTGTGCGAACCAGCGTAACTCAGTGACTCACCCAACTTGATTCCTGCGTAACTCGTGACCCGTGCAACCCGGTCCTTTTCCTACTCTTCTTCTTCTTCTCTTCTCCATTGAATTTTTTATGCTCTAACACACACTACAAAAAGTGGTGGGGGATTGAACGTCTACCATTGAAACCCTTTCTGGGGTCACAAAAGTTTTGGATCAATATGAAATTTGTTTTTCCTCTTAATTCAGGTCTTTGTGACCTTATGAACAAATTGGATGGAAAATAAATGTTATGGTGGGCCCTGTGAATTGTTTAACTGTGAAATCATTATCTCCACCACTATTTGTGGTGTGGTCCAGATAATCTTTGGATATGATTCATTTTTTTGGATAATGCTCTAAAATGATATCTAAGAATATATGAATGATGTAGATATAATAAATACATCACTTTGGGACCCATGTAACTTTAATCTCCTTGAACCGTTCGTACAACTTGGAGCTCGAGGATATAAAAACACTTGCTGGGGTCCACCTGAAATTTGGATGCATCTGAAACTTGGACTGACCCCTCAACCAAGTGGGACACACATAATGGATGGACTGGATTCATGAACCACGTCTTGGTGGGCCCAACAAATGATTATGAATGTTTAATGGAGGTTAACCCTCTCAATTTGTGTGTGTGGTATAGCCCACACTACCCACAGATTGACCTAATTTTAGGCCCCACACAGCTCGTCTCATGACCACCCAACAAGCTATACAGTAGGTTATGGCAACCCATTAATCGATCCATTCTAGTAAGTAGTCTCTTGTGATAACAAACAAACATTATTCATGTGTTGGTTGTGATTATCTATGCTTGTGATGGTGGAACATGTGTAATGAGGGTGTATATGATGATGATATATGGAGGAGGTTGGATACTATGATAATACATGTGTACACCTATGCCTATGTGAAACTAAGGACTAAGTGGGGCCACCTCATGAACCACCTAGAATTACTAAAAGTGTGTTAAGTGTTGATTAGTGACATGATACTTATACATAAACTCTTTATGAACCCATTGAGATGGACCACTTTATCCTTATATGCCGATGAATGTGTCGGTGGTGCGACCATTTTGATAGACCATATTCGATTCTCGTTGTGTGTTATGTTAAGTGGTGGCTTGATAACTATTTATAAAACTATTTGAAGGATAAACAAGATGCAAATCAGTTTTTTATGGATGTGACTGTGTGTGGGATGTGATCTCAGATAATCAACTATGAAAACATTTAGGAAAATCACATAAGCAATAGAAGACAATAGCAATCTCAAACACTGTTATTTTTATAGTGGTTTGACTACTTGTCTACTCCACTTCCAGTGGACGCACTCAACCCTTGAGTGTACCGGATCTCACTAAAGGAGGTTTCACAACAAGTTCACCTCAAACCAGAGGTTTTAAATTAGGTTCATCTTTAACTAGTATAACCTACACCTAGGCTGACATAGCATGTCTACATGACACAGTTTATTCTCCCATGAGCAAGGGTCAACACATAGCACCCGACTTTTAGGCCACACAAGCCAAGGATCCACACAAGGAACCTCACCAGTTTATGCTCCCATGAGCAAGGGTCAACATAAAGCACCCAAGTTTTAGACCAAACAGGTCAAAGACCTACACAAGGACCTAAGAGTTTATGCTCTCCACAGAGCAAGGGTCAACACAAAGCACCCACATGTACGCTCCCGTCAAAGGCCTCCTATGCGGACTTGAAAGAGGTGAGAAACACCTTAGACACAATCCTACAAAAGCAATGATCCCAAGGGTCCTCTAGACTCTAATGACTTATAGATAAGTAGATGAACCTCATTTAGTGCGTTGATGAAGATTCCTCCTTTGATGATGAAGAATCTTCAGCTTCCTTGAACCGTAACTCAGAAGATGTACCAATACAAGGTAACGGATTGGGTCAAGGTTATGATGGAATCCTACTCTATTAAATATTTTCCTATAAGGGAGATAGAGCGATTCCAATCATTTGTGCATTAAAGGCATCCCAGCTTAATGATTTACCATTAAGGTAGTAGTTGTAGGATCCTTGAATGCGGAAGTTCATTCCCAAATCCACTCTATTGAATGTCAATGATGAGGGTCGATTGAAGGATGAACTTCCATGAGAGAAAAGGCTTAGGGTATATGATCTAGGGTTAAACACATAAAAGCACTCTTTATTTTCTCTACAAACAACCAAAGGCAAGCTCTCATTAAATAGGCAAAAGGTTACAATGGATATAAAATGGTTACATTTTTTACAGAGTTCGATATCATTGAAGATGATCGATATCATCGAGCATATACTCTCAATAGCATCAACTGGCCACTCAATGACACAAACTCAACTGTCAAACACTTTTGAAATCTTTTACTAACTGGTCGAGGAAATAAATCATACATCGATGTCATCAAATTTCGAACTCCGATTTCATCGACACGAGGTTCGATTCCTTGACATTTGAAAATGTGAGAGCACTTGCCTTTGAAATATTTCAGGTATATAATATGATCGAACATCACTTGATATCATCAGAATTTGAATATCGATGATATCGAGAGCAGGATCGATTCATCGATAATTCTAAGGAATTTTTCTATAAGCTTGTTGGACAGTTTTTGTCCACTTTTGATGACATCGACCCGGCCTCGATATGATCAACATTTAAATATCGATTTTATCGAGTGACCCTTGATCCAAGAAAAACAACCTGAAAACTTGCTGGATAGGTTTATGTCTTAAGCCGATATCATCGAAGGGCTTCCGATATCATCGAGATTTAAATTCCAAGGATATCGAGGAGTTCTTCAATATATCGAGGATTACATGATTTGCCTTAGCAGTACTCTGGACATAACAGACTAAATGTCAATTTTATTGAGTCGGCTCGATGGTCTCGAGATTCAAACTTCAATGATATTGATGAGTCCATCGATCCATCGATAATTCAGTCCAAATATCTTTGTGGTTGTTGGACATCTTAGGTTCTCATTTCGATAAGATCAAGTGAGCTTCGAGGACATTGACAACAGGGTTCAATTTCATTAAACCACTTGTCGATAAATCGAAAAAGGTAGAAAACTTAAAGATTTTCCTGAAGTTTGAAAAAGTTTTCTAACCAAAAACCTTAGGATGTTCTATGACTTTTAAGGGTTTTAATTACCTAGTGTTTTGGGACATGGGATGTGAGGCTAAGTTTTACCTGTGATGAGTTCAGGCACACATCCAGTTGTGGCAAACACTTGATCAATCTTCCTATGGGGCTCCCTTGTCAAGCTGACTCAAGGATCATGCTAACTGACAAACCAGGGCACTTTCAATTTATGATAGAGAGAGGGTCGCGCAATGGGAGAATGCTACGCAAATGAGAGATCCAGGGAGATAAAGAGGGTCGCGTAATGGACCGAGCTGCCTATCTTGGAATCTTGATGTGCAACAAGGCAAACTCCTTTTGACTCGTGTATTTTTTGTGCCCCAACAGATGTTCCGCAACCGTCGGAGAGTTCACCTCCTGATCAAGGGGTGGGTGTTGTCTGGCCATTTGTTGTTTCATTTGACCGATCTCATTGAACAACATTTCCACTTGGCTCTGTAGTGCTTAGTATCTACCTCCTCAGTTCCTGGATCGCTGAGTTGGTTCCGTAGGCGTGGATTGCACCTGCAACCTAGAGGTCAAGTTTCATTGTCTGGTTGGCTCAGGGTTAGCTGCAATTATCTGTGTATGTGCTTTCTTCTTCCCTCTTACCATTTTCTTTGGTAGAGTAAGAGTGGTTTTTATGTAAGTTTTCGTCAGACAGTGCCAAAATGTTAATATAGAAATCTGGCTCACCATCACTGAGCTCCAAGCACTCGTGTCGAGCCCTGTAAGCCTGCACTAGAGGAAAGCAAAGGAGACCTTGGCTAGAGCAGGGGACCCTTCAATACCAAAGTCAGGTTAGGAATCTAGGTCTAAGTAGTGTAGGTGGGTTTCAGGTGAGAGATTTTGTGTACCTGTTCCTGTAAATGAGTCCCTTATTTATACCATTTGATTGGAGTGAATGTGTCCATTATTCTTAGCATGATCTCTACCATTAAGTAGTAACCGTGAGTGCACTAATGTCGTCGGTTACTTTATGATTGTGGTGCGACGGTTAATGCTATAATGTGTTACTAGAATTAGTTTCTGCATGCAGTTGTAAATTACCTCTTGCTCGAACCGATCCTATAGTCTGAGTCCAACTTAAAATGGATCGAGCCCATAAGTGGGCTGAGCCCACTTGCTCCCTCACGTGGATCTGGTTGGGGTTGACGGTAGAATGGACATATGTAGTAGCTTCTTCTGGGTTTCAGGCTAATTTGAAAGCTCTACAAAAGAACTTGGTAGCTAGGCACTATCTCAACTGATCATCTAGACTTAGGCAGAGTAGATGAGTCAAGCACAACTATCCCTGACTGTACTCGGATCACCTCAGGTCAGCAGTAGATAGGAACGCCCTGGTCACTGGTCGGACCTTTGTAGATTTACTATCTTGCCTGATGAAGTATTCGATGAGGCTGCTCGTTTGGCGGAGCAAACCTTAAATGAAGTTCGGTTGACCCATCCAAAGATGCAGTTGAGCCGAGCTGACTTCAATTGGGGTCGACTTAGATTTTCCCATAACACACTCAAAGCAATGAAAAGTTTGAGAAACTCCTAGGCATGGGAAGAAACTCCAAAAATATGACAGGTCTAAGATGTAAATTAGACTCTTCCTCTGCATCATCAAAGATGGCAAATTCAACTACTCCAAACCAGAAAAATTCAGTTGAATTGTCATGACATCATTGTGGAAAGATACAACACTACAAATGGGAATGTCCTATATTTAAAAATCCTCATGTTACTTCCAAGACGATTCTCAAAGACACATCCAAATCATCTGGAAGTCACTCAAAGAAATATTCTTCTGGCTCAAGGAAAATGGTTACCAAATGGGTAACATAAAACAGATGCAAGTGCCATGAAATCAACTCGGGCCATTGTACCTATTGCTCCAAGTAAATCAGTTTGTTATCTTAACCTATAGTTTGATACTTTTTGTAATGGGTCAAGTACTATATAAGGGAACTATTAGGAAGAAAAGTGAACTAAAGAAATTCCTAAGGATTGATAAAAAGATAATGGTCAAGAAGAAAATTACAGTCTCATAAAATTGTTCATGAACATTCAAAGACATTATGATTTTTTTTTTGAATCAATTTTCAATCTATCTCTTTACTAATAATTCTATCATATATGGAGTTTGTTGAGACTCATACATTTCAGTAAAAGTGCCTTCATGATAAGCATCTCCATATAAACCAGGTATCATGCATAATTTTGAAATCATTTTGAAAATCGTTATGTATGAATGATACTTATTTTGAACCAGAGAAGGTTAATCTTCATACTACAATCAATATTTATATTCAGAAGATCAACCACCTCTAAAGAATGATTAATGGTTCAGTTGCCATAAAGATATCATTTGAGGATACATAGCCTCACCATTCTTTTTAAACATGTGTAGATTTTTTTGGGTGATGTACAAAACGCTAATGTCCTTATACATATTCATGTACATCAATTAGAATGATCAGTTCAAGCTAAAATAAGTAAAGTCTATGTCTAAAATGCTTCAATAACATCGAAGGATACTCAATATCATCGAACATACTTTGATGATATCGACTACTACTCGATGATATCGAACATCTTGCAAAAGTGACTAACTTATCTAGACAATTGCTCGATAATATCTAACATGTTCGATGATATCGAAGACCCATCTTCAATAATATCAAACATGTTTGATGATATCGAAGACCCATCTTCAATAATATTGAACATACCTCAATAGTAAATGAGAAATTGAGGTTGTAAAAATTCTCTTGGGTGGGATTTTTCTTTGTTTCACTTTCTGCCAGCTACCGTTCATCTTTCAACCTCTCTAAAGGTACGAAGACCGACCACCTTACACCTATTTCTTCATCTTTTCTGTAACCCCTATTAGGTAAGATTATCACTCTTGAATCTCCACACTCTTTCTAAAACTCTTCACAACATATTTGGGGATTTTTTTTATTTTCTATTATGAAAAACCCTACTCAAACTCTCTATTCCTAATGCCAAAAGAGAAAGGGAAAACACCTGAAGTTGGAGAGTCCTCTAGGGGTATTCGAACTAAACTCCGATCAAGACCTAGATCTGAACGGCCCTTGTCAGATGAACCAGCCTCCCCATCTCAATCACCTGCTAGACAAACTAGAACTCAACGGAATACACCCACACAAGCCCCTCCTACACTTGTTCATCCTGAAATCTTGATCCCTCAGGTCCCTCCACCTGAGAATCTATACAACAAATTTCATGTTAGGGGAATTGTATATGAGAAAAAAGATAAATCTAGAATGCATCAAACCATTTGGGATTTTAGATATCCTGGATAAAGCTGGTTGGAGCAACATCCTAGATTTTAGAGGAACAGTTCGGAATGAACAGGTGGTTCAGTTCTTGTCATATTGTCACTCACCTATGCTACATCCTGCTTCATTCATAGTCACCATTGGATAGACCTCCTCTACCATTACTCCTGATGTAGTTGCTTCTCTTATAGGAATTCCAGCCACTTTTCGAGGATTAACAGACCATAACTTTGATTCCATTGATGTTCAGGTACAAATTACACGATGATATTTCTGTAATAGAGAAAATGTGTCATGGCATCAAGGTAATGCGCTCAAAGCTTCAAATATGGCAGACAAGTACAGGGTATTTCACAATATCTTTTGCGTCAACGTTTATCCACAAGGGACTAACAAGTCAGACTTGACCCCATACATACTAGATACTCTTTATAGCATCTGCTAGGGTATTTCACTATGTTTACCCACCATCATGGTTCATCTGATTACCGACTATATTCAGAGCATGAGAGACACATGCATTCCATTTCCATACCTCATTTGTTTGCTCTCTCACCATGTTGGCTTGATGCGCACGACTAATCGTCCCAGACCTATACGCCTATTTTTAAAAACCAATATCAAGTGCATGGGTCTAGAGAACAAAGGGGCATCCCCATCTAGAGTGCATATTGAAGATCTTCAAGGAGAAATAGAAGCAAAGGTAGCAGAGACTGTTTTGATAAGAAAAATGCATTTGATTTGGGGGAATTATTCAATGATAACAAAGAATTCAATGAGAGAACAATGATCACATTTATTCTGAGTTCATTTACATCCTCAGATTCCCTTGATTCTGAAAATAGAGTATAATCAATTAAAGCAATGAATGAAAGATAGGACAGTCCGATGGCAATTTCGGTAGCATTTCGACACTTTTTGATCACATCTC
Organism: Magnolia sinica; assembly: GCF_029962835.1. Lineage (NCBI taxonomy): Eukaryota > Viridiplantae > Streptophyta > Magnoliopsida > Magnoliales > Magnoliaceae > Magnolia > Magnolia sinica. The sequence continues at coordinate 72,658,659 of NC_080573.1, forward strand.
CAGGGGAGATGGGTTGTGCAGGCTTGAAGCCCTTGATCTGACCATTGAGATCAATTCTGGTTATCCTTCCGTTCATTCTTCTAGTGAAACCTTTAAAATGTGGAGCGAACATCCCTTGAAATGTGAAGCGACCATCCCTTGAAATGTGGAGCGGCAACCATCCATTGAAATGTGGAGCGGTGACCATCCCTTAAAATGTGGAGCGGTGACCATCCCTTAAAATTGGAGTAGTGACCATCCCTTGAAATGTGGAGCAGTGACCTTCCCTTGAAATGTGGAGTGGCGAACTCAAATTGTGTGAACCTTCTATCATACTCTACTTTCTCTCTCTTCTCTGTGAATTCCTTAATACTCAACTTCTGAAGGTGTGGAGGCCATCTGTCTGAAGGTAGGAGTATACAGGCTTAAACAGGGAATATGGAGTGCATGAGGTTTACTTTGGGACAAAGGCCATGCATTAAGACAAGTTCCACATGAAGTGGCACACCAAGGAGGCTTCAGGACAACATAAGCCTGTCTTCAAGACAACCCTCCATGGGAAGTAGCGTTGGAAGCTAAACCTTAGGACATCCTTCCATGGGAAGTGGCATTGGAAGCCAAGCCTTAGGACATCTCTCCATGGGAAGTGGTGTTAGAAGCCAAGCCTTAGGACATCCTCCACGAGAGGTGGCGCATTGTAACGCCCCAGATTTTGAGGGTCGAGCAAAGCTCAACTCCCGAGATCCCGTACATCACTTATGCAACATGGATAATGATGTTTGAATGTTATCCATATCAATGTATTAAACATGAGTGGGATTATACTAAAATAGCATATCATACTCCAGAGATAACTTAATTAAGCAAGCGGAAGTCTGAGGTATAGGTATTGAAACAAGTAAGCGATTCACAGCCTCCAGAGTATGATGATGTAACGGGGTTTAATATATACAAGGTTTGTTTCCAAATATACAAAATGTTAAAATGTAGGTGTCCAACCAATCCATGTAACCCTGTAATCCTGTCGAATCAGTACAAGGTCTACATAAACCTACCTGATAGCTGAAAATAGGAGAATTCCTCCTCCTCATCTACGAAGTCCAACTTAGCCGCATAGACTTCATCATCACCTGCATCTATAACAGATTCCGGTTGGTGTTTTAAAACACCGTCCCAGGGTGGGAGTGAGTGATCAACTTAGTGGTACTATAAGGCAAAGGTTAACATGTTATTAAGTCAATCAAGCAGTAATGATAAAGCAGTATAGCAATCACTCCCTAACTACTCTTATTAATGCATGGATGAAATGCAGTAATGATGCATGCCCTCGCACGAAGCTCCTTCACAAGTGACTCCGACAACCAAGTTCGCGCATGATAACCTCCCTAAAGTGCAACTTCCTCGCCAAAGCATATGCAATGCGGTACATGATCGTGTTTACCGAGTACTTATTTAGGCTTATTCATACAGCAGATTTGAGAAGTTAAGGTACCTCCCTTTATATCATAACCCAAACCGAAGGATCCATGTAGGGTCGTCAATCCTAGTTAATTACATACGATAGGCAAGTTATAGGGCATCACCCCTAGTGGAAAGCAGTCGATAGGTAAATTCAATATTTTATACTCGCGGTCACTACGGAGAGGCTTGTCACCTCAGCGTAGGCCAATAGCTCGAACATGATGTCCTATACCACCATGCCCGGCTCATGAGTTTGGGTTGCTCACTGGTCACTACGGGGAGGCTCGTCACCCCAGCGTAAGTCGACAGCTCGACCACGGTGTCCCATGCTACCATGGCCGGCTCATGAGTCTTAGCAAATCGCGGTACCATAGTTGAAATGGGCTTTTACATTGGTAAGTGGTACCTTAGATTCAAGCAGTGATGTCCATATATGGTAAACACATAATAAGCCAATCAGTTTATTAGACAAGTTCGATTGGTAAGAGCGTACGCTGACTTAATCGACATGGAGTGCATAAGCACCCCACATGGCCTAACCACTATCGACAATCGTCGTATGACTCAGATTCATCGAACGTGTCAAATATGGCGAGACTAATTCACCCACTCAAATGGGAACTGTTACCGATTGCCTGGACTATGTTGTAGTCCTAATCTTACTCAGATGTAGCATGTAAATACATGTGATAATCATATCAACATTTAACAAACAATTCAAGTGAATTCCTCATTTAAGCATTGCATCAAAGACATTGAACATATTACCAAACATTTACATTTCATCCATAAATCGCGTAGTCGAAATTAAGGTTACGTGAAGAAAACTATACATATGGATAAGGTAATTGAGAATCCTATCTCAATACCCTTATTAAATACAATTCATCAATAATTTCTCATTCAGACATTTTATCAAACACTTAGACTACACATTACCAAATACATAGACTAGATTAGTTACGACATATATTATGGCAAATCCTTACACAAAGAGATCGTCATACATACGGAAAACATGAATCCTGGATTTACAGTCACGATAAGCGTAAATCACAATTTCATGTTCATTCAAACATTTCAACAAACACATGGAATGCATCTTGTATTCAACATAGTTCACACATGCATAATATATCGACAATACCGTAACTAAGATCATATGGCAGCAATCAAGTCATACATAAATCATTAGCTGACATTGAAAGCATTGAAAACCATAACCTAAAAGATTATAGTCCGCACCTTCTGTCAGAATACTCGATTCAGACTTGGTTCAAACTCTACGTTCCTGAATACAGACAGGTACCTAAACCATGAAATATGTTAGCTAGTTTATCGATTACTCAATCTGGATTTTTAAATTAAGATTAGGGTTAGGATTTCTTACCTAAATCGTAACCGAATAGATCAGTTAGCTAGATGGAAAGTCGATTCGGTGCGTGACTGTAATAATCTCCCAACCTTTCACTTCTCTCCTCACTCTTTTCTCTTCTTTTCTCTTCTCTCTCCTACGGTTGGAGCAAATTCGTATGGAATAGAAATGGGGTAGTTTAAGGGCTTTATATAGGGCTAGTAGTGATGTAAATGGCCCCAGGGCCATGATATACTTAGTTTATAACCAAAGGGTGCCTGTTTCTGGCAAACGGAGCTCATTGGGAGGTCCATTACTCACTTACGTCATAGAGTAAGTTCTCTTAAAATAGATCTATGCCAGGATGTGATTTCGGTGCGATTGGATTGGCCGATTAGCCATGGAGGACCTGTGTCAAATTAACGGTCATGCTTACTCGATCGGGGCCACAAGTATACGGATATGAGCAGCGAAATTCCCCTTATCCATGGGTGAAGTTTGGTTAGAAACTTACGGTCAGAAATCCTCAATTTTGAGCATAAGCGAATGGCCCAATTCACTTAAGTTTCATTACATTTTCTAAAGATATTCACGTTTCTCACACACTTCGCTCAGGGCTCAAGTTGTGTGTTTCTGAACATAATCTGGGCTTGATTCCCGTGATGGTTGTCAAGCCCAATAAGATGGTCATAACCCTATAGTTTCGCGGTCATTGGACTTTCTATGTGCTGTCCCGGTCCAATACGGAGTTTCAATGTGCTCTTGAGAGCAACAAGCTTTTGGGATTCTTCCTAAGTTTTAAAGTAGTGTTGAGATAGCGGTATTGGTGGTTTTGGGTCTTGCCATTTGTATAAATAGTGGTTCGAGTTGAATCCACTGATTAATTCAACGAGTACCTAATTAATTTTTGCCTAAATTTCTACAGAATACGGTCCTTAAGGATTTCTGCAAGAGGTGGTACTCAGGTCTTTGTACAGATTTTTCAGAGACGTTGCATGCATGGAACATTCATTCGGACAAAGGTTCCTCTCAAAGTGGCGCAGAAGGT